>NC_139156.1:40250203-40961600 GCF_964270905.1 Leucopleurus acutus
TTATTTATTACCTGCTTCCTATCTGTAAATCACACCAGCTGTATTCAATATACCTGAGAGAGAACAGCATTCTTCTTGGGATTGGCCACTATGGAAATTTTACTTCTTTTGCAGATGTGTAGGTATTGATTAGTTATTTTCTGTTTAATTTATTAATGTCCATGCTTTTATAATTTTTGGCATATATACATTTATTATATAACTCTCATAATTTTATGACAACTTGCGGGTATCATTATAGTGACCCATGTTCAGTTGCCTGCAAATTATCGAAAGCCCTGAATCAACACTTCGGAATTGGTAGCAATTAAATCTAATTTGTTCAAAATTTGAGAAGACCCCATAAATACACTATTTATTTGAATGGAAAATATTGAATGTTTTTTCCCCAAATAACCTAAAAAGATTTTCAAAACAAAGATGGTCCAGATTTCATTATTCATTATATAACTGGAATGATGAATTGCACAACATATTTAAGGTAAAAAAATATGCCTTATTTTATTTCTTAGAACTGCTTTGTTCATTTTCATGAGGAAATAAAGAAATCTATATTCATATTTGTATACCAAAAGGTCATACATTTTTAATTCAAATAATTAAAACTTTGGAATGATATGGTACAAATATAACTTATGACCCAATACTTATGTAAGCATTGATTTTTCTTTGCAAAGATGGAGAGCTTTACAAAAATTATTAAAGCAAATATAAATATCCTCCTTAGGAAAGAGGCTTTTGAATGTCCCTATGCTCATTTTTTTCTCCTTGCTTCTTTTTCTTGTGACCAGTAAAAAATCAATCAATGCCCAATTTTAAGAAATTTGTTTCTAATTTAGAACCTAAAAATTGTTTGCTCTGAAACACTTCCATGAATTTAATCCCTTGTCCCATTGGATTTTACAACTTTTGTGGAGGAGCAAATTAATCGTTATATGAAACTGCTGTGCAAGCATGGAATGACCAACAAATGTACAATGTGATTATAATTATTTACTTAAGGTTGAAGAAAAAAGTTAGGAAAACTTGCCATTAAAAATAAGTAACATAATTTAGGAAAATAAGGAATTATAACTCATTGGAAAACAATGGAAATTTATGGGCTCAGACATGATAAATAGATAGGTAGGTGGCCAGATAAATAGAAAAATGGGAGAGAAGGGAAGCTTCCCCCCCATAAATAGAAAAATGGAAGAGAAGGGAAGCTTCCCCCCCCATTAAATAGAAAAATGGGAGAGAAGGGAAGCTTCCCCCCCCCAATAAATAGAAAAATGGGAGAGAAGGGAAGCTTCCCCCCCCATTAAATAGAAAAATGGGAGAGAAGGGAAGCTTCCCCCCCCCAATAAATAGAAAAATGGGAGAGAAGGGAAGCTTCCCCGCCCGCGGTATGCGGGCCTCTCACTGTTGTGGCCTCTCCCGTTGCGGAGCACAGGCTCCGGTCGCGCAGGCTCAGCGGCCATGGCTCACTGAGCCATGGCTCCGCGGCATGTGGGATCCTCCCAGACCAGGGCACGAACCCGTGTGCCCTGCATCGGCAGGCGGACTCTCAACCACTGCGCCACCAGGGAAGCCCAAGGGAAACTTTTTTATTTTCAGAATATTAACCTATAATTGTTGAAGTAGTGGAGTTGAAAAAAATGTCATTTTCCTTATTTTCATAGTGAAGATTCTCATGAAGGAATACTAAATTTACAGAGAAAAGATTGATGAGAAGAAGGATAAATGCATGGTTTTCGTATGAGTCCTCAAAGATTGCTTTTTAAAAAAATTTTGACTGTTTTTATTTATTTATTTTTTTGGCTGTGCGGCTGCAGGATCTCAGTTCCCTGCCCAGGGATCCAACCCACACCCCCTGCAGTGGAAGCGCAGAGTCTTAACCACTGGACCGCCAGGGAAGTCCCACAGATTACTTATTATTGCAAAGGGAAAAACAGTAACTAGTCAGTGGAAAAACAGAGTGACATTCTGACTAGATGACTGAAATAGATATCACCATAGAGCTGTTGATGAGCATAACATGCCTCCCAATGTGGTACCTTAAGAAGGATATAGCATCATCTACATATTACAGAAAAACCCGAATGAACTTTTTTGGCCAGCCCAATACCATTCCTACAAGAATACATAAAATGAATGAGGAAACCTCAGACAGACCCAAGGGAAGGAACACTATAAAATGACTGGACTGTGTTCTTAAAAAAATATCAAGACTATGAAAGTAAAATAAGAAAAAAGTAATACTAAAGTGGGGAACTCTTCCAGATTAAAGGGAACTAAAGAACATGACAATTAAGTGTAATACATGATTCTAGATTGAGGGGTGGAGGATAGGCTCTTAAATACATTATTGGAAAAATTGACAAAATTGGAAAAGGAATGATAGATTAAATTATTGCATCAATGATAAATTTTGGACTTAATAACTGCAAAAAAAAAGAAAATCCATGTTCTTAGAAAATACACACAAAAGTATTAAGTGAAAAAGTATCTTATATACAACAGATTATGTTATGAATCAGAAAAAAATTGTATTATGTACATATATAAATCTCTATGCAATGTATAATTATATAGCTATATCTATACAATTTAAATAGATACATAGTATATATAACATATAATATGCAATACACCATATATGATTGTCTTATTATATGATATACTATGATATAGAATATAGAATGTATATATTATACATTAAATGTGATGTATTATGTATGTATGTATGGAGAGATAGAAGGCAAGTGGCAAAATGTTAAAGACCCGTGAATCTGAGTAAAGTGTACATGGGACTTTGTATTATTTTTGAAACTTTAGTGAGTCTGAAGTTATTTCAAAATAATTTTTTAAAATGTGGTACTGTTTTGACAGTTATTTTAATTTTCAACATATAAAAACAAATACACATGTGTATATTTGTGTATATTTTTCCAAGGAATAATTCTGTTTGAATCATGGTCTGCATAAATATTCCACCTTTAATTGGTAAAGTAATTTGAGATGTATCTTTCTGGCCTATAGTAGATAACCATTAAATATTTATTTGATTGAGTGCATAAATGAATTAATATCAAGCTGGATCTCCCATATCTGTTTCTTGTTTAATTTTTCCCTCTAATTCTTCCAGAGATAGAAGAGATAATGCTCACAGAGATATATTCACCCCAATAAGTTTTATCTTGTGGACATTTTGGAGTGTTCCAGCATGTGAGAACATTTAGAACTAATTTCTCAGGTATCATTGCTCATTATGCCCCCAAGATCTGTGTCATCCACATGTTTAAAAGGCCTTCGTTCCTCATTTTCATCTAAGTTCAATGGAAAAGGGAAAGTTCAATATCAGAACTACTGAAAACTACTATAAATTTCCCAGTTGGTTGACAGTCACCAAAATTCTCCACGTGGGGCTTCCCTATTGGCGCAGTGGTTGAGAGTCCGCCTACCGATGCAGAGGACACGGGTTCGTGCCCCGGTCCAGGAGGATCCCACATGACGCGGAGCGGCTGGGCCTGTGAGCCATGGCCGCTGAGCCTGCGCGTCCGGAGCCTGTGCTCCGCAACGGGAGAGGCCACAGCAGTGAGAGGGCCGCGTACCGCAAAAAACAAAAAATTCTCCAGGTGTATCTCTTCTAACAGCTTTGAAACCATTGTGTAAATTTTGAGAGCGTCCACATCTCATGAGTTTATCCATGAGAAGGATGAAATGAAACTGGCCAGAGGAGAGAGGAAGAGAGAGGATCTAGGGAAAACCTGCCAGTGACAAAGTAGAAAGAGAGGGAAGAAGGTCTAGGCTTGGAGGAACAAACTAGAATTTCCGGCAAAACAGACTTCAGATACAAAAGGAAGGAACAACCACTCAGGCTGGCCAAATCAGCAATGAGTGGGAGATGAAGTGAACGGTTAGTCCTCGTGGTGGAACCCTGTTAGAGCCACATATCGCGAGACTCAGACTCTGTGTAAAGGGGGCCAGTAGGTGGGTCTTCGTTGGGATGTCTAGTAATGTAGGGTTTTCCAGATGTAGGCTGTGGTAGAGATTATCTGGGAGTGTTGGTTTGAAAAACAGATTTGGGGGCCCCAGTTTCACATCACTGAATTACAAACTCTCTTAAGACCGGCCATGGAATCTGTGTTTTTTTGTTTGTTTGTTTTTATTATCGACCTCAGAGTGCTATATATATATATTTTTTAATTTTTTTATAAATTTATTTATTTATTTTTGGCTGTGTTGGGTCTTCGTTTCTGTGCGAGGGCTTTCTCTAGTTGCGGTGAGCGGATGCCACTCTTCATCACTGTACGTGGGCCTCTCACTATCGCGGCCTCTCTTCTTGTGGAGCACAGGCTCCAGACGCGGAGGCTCAGTAGTTGTGGCTCACGGGCCCAGTTGCTCCGCGGCACGTGGGATCTTCCCAGACCAGGGCTCGAACCCGTGTCCCCTGCATTGGCAGGCGGATTCTCAACCACTGTGCCACCAGGGAAGCCCCGGGATCTGTGTTTTTAATAAGCAACCCAGATGATTCTTATTAGGCAAGTAATGTAACTCAGCTGAAAAGCTAAAGTGCTAGAATGTTTTAAAAAGAGTTTAAGGTAGCTATGAGCAAATTAAAGATGGGAGTGGGTGGATATTTGTTATCGTGTTTCGATTTTGAGTAAAATTTTAAATGGATAGCAATACAGGTCCACAATCTCTTCTCTACAGTTCCAAAATTCACAAAGCTCATCTGAAAAATATTGAATCCTGAAAAACATCTGACCCCAAGTTTTATTGGATAAGAGATCTAGGTAACTATACTCCTCTAGCTGTGCTAACAACAAGGGGCTAGTTTTGCAGTATAAACATTCTTCATTTTCTAGATAAAGGAAAGTGAATCTTTGGGAATTTAAGTAACTTAAATATTAAAGGTCACAAAATGTGTTAAATGACAGAGAAAGGCTTCAATTCCAGGCTTGACTCCATAATACACATGTTAATCATGCGATTATTCAAAAAAAGACCAGTATAAAATATAAAACTGTTCACTCCCCTGTATACCCAGCGATTTAGACAGTGATAATAAATATGGCTTGCTTTTTGTACTGTACTTGGGAGAATGGAATGAATCAGAGGGCTCTTTTTTCCTTCACTCCTTGTAAGCGAGAGAGAACAGGATGTAAGGGAATCAGAGCCATCGTTATCTGCAGGATACTTTTCAGACCATCCTCATGCAGCACAGAAGAGAAACTGCTCAGAAATAGCAGATTATGGTTTCTAAGGGCTCCTCAGAGTAGGAAATCATCTCTGAGTCCAACGAGGTAACTAACTCAGTGCCTAGGGTAGGTTGTTAACTTCATCCAGAGGGAATAGCATGATTTTTAGAGGCTAGGCTATTCCTAAAGAGTTGAGCATGAGTAACTGAAACATTCATCCCTGCAGTTTACCAATATGACTCCCCATTTGGGAACTACCTGCCAAGTGGCAAATAAGGTATCCTAAGAAAAACATCAATTATAGCCCCTGAATGCTTACCTCACCCATACACTCTCACTTAGGTGAGTGCGTGCTCATATGTGCACATTTGGACAGGATTGTGGCAAAAAAGAACTTCGTTTTCTGACAAGGAAAAGAACTGCCCTCATCCTGCCATTAAGAGTCTAAGAGACCTAAATCAGTAGTCTTCAAAGCAGAGTGTGGGAAGAAAATACTAGAACTTGTTTATATTTATATTTTCATCATTTAAAATTTCCATTTTAATGTTTTATATTGTGCATCATATATTAGTACAGTAGTTCACCCCTGTTTATAAATAAATATAACATATCAAAAAGGGCGGGAAATAAATGAAGTCTGGAGGCCACTGAGCTAAACAAACAAAAAAATGTTCTCATTTAGTAAATAGCTTGAAGGAGTGAGATAACTAGACATTTTCTGCCAGTCAGTCTGTAGGCTTTTCAGACTGAAAGTTCACACAGTGGTTACTGCTTATGACTATGTACAATGGGCTTTGCACAACTCTAGGAGGCACCCTTTATGTCATGGTCATCATAGATTTCTGCAGTTGTTCTATTTTCCAGCAGATGGCAGTGAAGTGTCTTGAGGAAAAGGCACCTTTTTTTTGAGTAGTGGGCAGGGCTGGCGTCCACACAAGGTGTACAAATTCTTGTATTCCTCTTAACACTTGCGCTCTTGCCCAGAGATTGTGACTGTTGTGCCATTAAATCATATACTCTGGTTCCTCAGTCATGATATATCTTCAGCATTCTAGAGAAACAATCTTAGACTTTGATCATTGTATTACTGAAATCAAGACATTGTATTAACACCATTTCCTTAATTTACTGATCTAATTATGATGATGCTACTAATAAACCACTACCTTGCATGATACGTTTTTAATGAATCCACGATTGCTCCTAGTGAGCTCTTACAAGCCATGGATTTCATTAGTTGTTTCAGAATTTTTTCTGACAGTTATATACATCTCATATTTTGCACTTTCAGGAATGCACTTCTCCAATTTAACCTTATTTCTAAAATCTCCCAGTATCTTGAGTGCGATTCATCTGGGTCCATAAAATTAAAGTCCATGGGGCTCTATGATTTCTTTGAATTTCAGATTTCAATTCCCTCCTCCCTCTTTCCACTTCGATGAGTCATCTACTGAATGGAAAAGAGAGACGAAAATGGAAATAAAGAAATTATGTCTTTTCTGCCATTTATATACATGAATCCAATCTGCAAGCAAACGGGAACATTTTTTAAATGGTGTTTTAGGTAGACCCTGTGTAAGATATGTTTCCCTGGATAGTCAACTGACATTGTCTTTTAGACCCAGTGCCTAGCACTTTTAAGATTGTCTAACTCAACTTTAGGATTGTGGATCTCTCTAGAGAGTTAATTCTGTATCTTCACTCTTTAATTTCTCATAAAATGCCCACTAGTGTGTAGTGCAAAATAGTATAGTATACAGTCAATATAAAGCTCAATTAATGTTTAATAATCATAAGAAACTTTGAAGAAAGAAATGTAAACATTTAGATAACTAACATAATGGAGTTTCTACTAAATTGGCAAATATGCTTAGTCACAATATCATATTCAACAAGAAATAGTTATTATTTTCCACAGAGACTTATTTGGAAAAGTAAGAATGTAAAGTATTTCATTATGAACAATGCCCAAAGGAAGAGTCTTTAGTTTGCACATTCCGTGGTTTAGTTTTTAATTTATGTTCTCATCCAAGGAAATTCTGTACAGAGAAAATACCTGTAATCAAATCCTAGCTCTGCTGTGTACCAGCCCTGTGAACTTCAGTAAATTACTTGGCTACCCAGAGCCTCAGTTTTCTCATCTATCATTTGGGAAACATAATGTCTCCTTCAAAAGGTAGATGTGAGGATTAAATCATATAATTTACAAAGGGACGATATAATTCCTGTTACCTGCTCCATGAATAGAGAATTTATACGCATGTTTATATTAGACTTTAGGCCATTTTCTCTGTGCCATCTTAGTAGGATGCTTTTGTTCTGTCCCGTTAAATTACCCAGAGAATTCTCTGGTTCTAAGAAATTTCAAGGAGAGCCTGTGCTCCGGCTTCCTATCATCTTGCTCCTCCTCAGACTGCAGGACACCTTTTGAAGTTAATTTCCACTCTGTTTCAGAAAAAGCAGATATTGCAAGGAAGGAGGGAGCACGATCCCTGGATTTCATGTTTCCTGAATTGTGAAAATATTCTATGACTATGCTTGCTGTTTTCCCAATCATAGTACCTTGCTTCATTTAAGGTAAAACAAATTTTTTAAAGAATTAATCCAAGCTAAACAGGAACTCCTTAATAAGCTCCCATTAGGGGTGGCATGTGGCTCAAAGGACTATTATTAAACATTTATATAGCCCTTTGTACTTATAATGTATTTTATAATTACTTTTATGAGTAATTTATAATTCACAAAGACTCTCAGTTAAATTGACATTGTTATCTCCATCTCATAAACAGGGAAACAAAGGTAGTTAACTAAAGTCATAGAATTTGCCTAAGGCTTCAAAAAGAAACTACCTCACAGGCCTCACTTTTCCAAAAGCAGATATGGTCTCAACCTCTCTCTCCTAAGGAACAAAAAAGTAAAATAAAAACAGTCACTTTTTTTCGTACGTTTCTGTTTCAGGTGACCATCTAATATTTGAATTCTGCTTTTTATACTAGATGTTTGAAGTCTTTGTCTGGCTTATTTGCCCGCATCAGAAACATCGTTCACAGGAACCTAAGTGAAATAAGGAAGTTTCTTTCCAAAAACAAACCTTTTCATCATGCATCCCAAGCCTTACCACTCTGCAATTAGTAGTGTGTTCCCTGTAAGCAGTAGTTTAAGGGGTGCGGTAAGGAGCGAGGTACTTCCTGTGAAAGTCTAGAAGTCCTCAAACTGGGCTACGAGCAACTTACCCCCCTCCCCCTGCCTCCCTGCCTCTCATGTATTGGTATTTCTTTGCTGCATCAAAAAGTCTAATGGGTAAGGGCATTTTCTTTTCTTATAAGTCAATGCAATTATCCGTGAAGAGATTCTCTCCTGTTAATTAGCCCCATTCTCTTCCTCAACTATCCAGACTGCTTCCCCAGTACCTAAAAATGCTATGTGCCCAGAGCTGCTCAGAATTCAACATGCAACCTACTTTCAAATGGTTTAGCAAAAATAAGCAAATATATTCCAGAAGATAAAGATGTGTTTACTTAATCTTCACAGCAATGCTTTGTGTGTGTTGTATTATAAATTTACTGATATATTTATATAAGCAATATATGGTCCCGTTACAAAATCTATATACTTAGATATTATAGTCATACGTTTAGTATGTATAATATATATAGTTTACCCTTGAACAACATGTGTTTGAACTGTGTGGATATTCTTATACATGGATTTTTTTTTCAATAAATACTACAGTACTATACAATCTGTGGTTGGTTGAAATTGTGGATTGAGAGCTGTGGATATGGACTATGGACTGTAAAGTTATGAACAGATTTTCCACTATGCAGGCGTTGGGCACTTCAGCCCCTATATTTGAAGGTCAACTGTGTATGTATTACATATCTGTATCTAATATATAAATATAATTTATACACAAACATATATGTATATACTATAAACATATCTTATGCACATATATTTTAAACTTATACACATATATTTATGGATAATATAGAAGCATATGTGTTATATATAATAAGTATGTATGTATACTATCTAAATATATAATAAGCATTTTTCTGGAACCACACATTGTTTATGTAAATATACTAGTTTTAGATATGAAAGATAAATTTATTTACTATTATTGAAACTCTTTGAAAGCAAGTCTTAGGCATCATAACACTTGAAATACTTCACCTTTAAATAAGGCACACATCTTCTGAGAATAAGGGCATTTTTCTAAATAACTATATTGTAACGATTATACCCGAAAAGCATAACAATAGTTTCTAATATGTTCAAATATCCAGTTCATATTGAAATTTTCCCAAATGTGGCAAGAATTCTTTGATATCTGTTTCTGTTTGCCTTTTTTCCAATTAATTAATTTATTTATTAAATTTTGGCTGGGTTGGGTTTTCCTTGCTGCGCGCGGGCTTTCTCTAGTTGTGGTGAGCAGGGCCAACTCTTCATAGCGGTGCGCGAGCTTCTCATTGTGGTGGCTTCTCTTGTTCCGGAGCACGCTCTCTAGGCGTGAGGGCTTCAGTACTTGTGGCACACGGGCTTGGCTGCTCCACGGCATGCGGGATCTTCCCGGACCAGGGATCAAACCCATATCCCCTGCATTGGCAGGCGGATTCTTAACCACTGCGCCACCAGGGAAGTCCCTGTTTGCTTTGTCTTGAACCAGAAATCACACCGAGTTCAGCTACTACATTTGATTTCAAACTTATTTGCCCACCCAACTCTCTCCTCCTCCGAAAAGCATTTCTCCAGGTGAGTATTTCGTGGAATACACCTGGAGAATCATGAATGTGGAGCATAGGAACATTTCCGAATAGCACTGATCCAGTACTGGCACAGAGTGTGAGTTAAATAACAAATTATCAAATGAACAATGAGTTGGGAGAGTTGAAGCAAGGCCAGCCAAGGAGGCAGGACAGAGGCATTGCTTGTCAGGCAGGAAGGGAAAATGGGTACTACATAATGAGATGACATCACCAGCCACATATTTTTCCTTCTTTACAATTTCTCTCTCTGGATTTGTGCATGTGTTAAACAAAAGTACCTATCTAGACAATTTCATAAACCCAAACAGATATCCACAGGAACACACACACACACACACACACACGAACATATAGGTTCACACACATACAGGGGGTGAGTGGAGAGGAGAGAAGAAGAGAAGGGAGAAAATAATGGAAGGAAGACAGGAATAGATTTGTCCTTTTAGAGAAAATTTGGAAAACACAGAAAAGGAGAAAGAAGAAAAAGCAATGAAAAGTTGAATGTTTATTTGTGATTATTTTCCTATCTCCAGTATAACTTAAGATGAAAGGCTTTTGTAGAGTTTGGAATGCAGGGTGGGGAGAGCCAGAAAAAATAAAGAGGGAGAGCATATTATAGAAATAGGGAGATAAATGGCATACCTAAGAATGAGAGCTTTGCCATCGTATGTTGTTCTTTACTCGAAATACTCTTGCTATTCAAGATCTGGGCCTTGCTTGGACATAATCTGTCATTCTTGCCAAATGTGTGTGGTATTTTGGGGATGTGGACAAATCTCCACAGGAACTTGGCTGAGACCTACAGGTATATTTTTACCTCCAAAGGCAAACAACCAGGGCATTAACTTGCTCTGCCATTTAGCACTTAACATTTGAACCACAGTGGACCAGTCTAGTGTGGTCCTTCATGAGCTGAAATTAGAGTGCTGTCATTTGCTTTTTAGGCTTTGATTTTTTTCCAAGATTTACAAAGAAGGAGATCATAGAATTTAAAGCTGGGTGAACCCTCAGTGATATAACCGTTTTGTTTAATAAATGAGGAACACTTGAGCCAGGGGGAAGCGCACAGCATAGAAAGCCTGGGAATTAATTAGCTATACAGTTCTGGGCTAATCATAAAACAATTCTGAGACTCAATTTCCTCATCTAAAAATTGATGTTGTTGACCACAGTAAGTTGCAAGTGTCATTTAGATCTCAAATTCCAAGATCCAACAACCTCTGAATTTGTCATTCTATGAAAGTGGAAAATTGAAGTCGTTTTTGCTGTAATTCTTCATAAGGAACAATGGAAATTAAACTTTTCTTTCTTTTTCCTTTGCTCAAGGCTTAAGGACTTAGGCTACCTTAGAAGAAAGTATGCTGAATCAGAGGATAAATGGTCCAGTAATCAGCCACCTGCCATGTCTGATTTGATGAGTTATTGGTACAGGGTAATAAGGAAAACAGGATATTCCATAGAGTAATTAATACTGCTGACATCTGCCCTCATTTTCTCTGTTCTAATAAAAATTGGAGGATGGGGAAGGGATGATGGATAGCAACAGATATATCACCTTCAAACAAGAATTGATTCTTCATATGTCTATAAAGAGTAGGAGTGGTCTAAAAATATCTGCATGTATTAGAGATATTCCTTTGACAATTGTTTAGATCATTACTACCGAAATCATCAAGTTCGTAAAAATAAGGAAAGGAGAGAGGGAGAAAAGAAGAAAGTCAGGGCATGTGTTCTTCGACTTAACACATACGATTTTGAGAGGTATGTAGCAATTGGTCCATTCTTAGAAATGACAAAATTGCGGCTCCCGGTGGCTAAAGTAAGTTGCTTATTTTGCCACAACTAGTTAAAAATAAAAGTTCAGATCTCAAACTAGTCCTGCCTAACTATGTGGATTATTCACCTTTTAGGAGTACCTGCTTGGCAGTCAATACCAATCTTTTCCCAGCTCCTTAGTTACTCTGGCCAACCAGGCCCAGGACCTGGCCCTTATGCATTCCCAACTCTGAAACTGCACACTGTTCCCAGCCTCCGGAATGAATCTGACCCAACAAAACCTGTTTCCTCCGAGAGGTCTCTCCTGATTACCCAGCTTTCAAGGGCTCTCTCCCTTTTCTAAACTCCAGTGGCATGTTCTTATGGTGCTCCTCATTCAACACTTAGTATTTAGTTCTCTTCTCAGTGGTAAGCTTCTTACCTGCCCAAGCACATTGTCTCTTGAGAGGGGAGCCTTCAGTGTTAGGAAAAGGTGGCACATGGCATAGCTTCATCGCTAAGCCCACTGCAGATACCTGTCTCTCCATTGGCATCTGAGAGGAAAGGGACTTGTGTTGTGGTGTGCATAGGGATGGGTTAACAATTGGTCTCATTCTTCCATATCACCATTTTCTCATGCTCCCTAGAAAGTGATCCAAATTTTCAAAGACGAAGAAATGATCACCGTATCTGCAATCCTGCTTAACTCTGCTTTTAACGAAAACTTGGTTGAAAATTAGAAGGCTTTTCTCTTCCTTCTGTCTTTTGAAGACATAAACACCAAATGGAAAAAGACACAGGTCATACATATTCACCTGTTCTAGTCAATGATTTAAATATAAACACTTAACAGACTAAGGAGCAAAAATGAGGGAAAGCATTGATTAGTGAACCTTGTACATCCTGTTCAGAGATCAAAGGGGCCAATGAGCAGGGATCAAAGTGGGGGGAAATACAGAATGTAGCACCCTTGTGAAGCAGCATTTCTCACGATGTGTATGGCTTAATCAGAACCACTCTGTTCAGCAGCTGCAAAGAGGAAAAGGAAAACAACCCTGAAAATTATTAATTAGGTAAGCTTATGCTCCGTGTGCTTTTCATGACGTAGAGTCATTTCAGCAGCTTGTGCCAACTTTCAGTGGAGAGGTATTTTTGCAGGAGGCCAACCTGTGTTGCAGGTAGTTTCTTTTTAGAAATGGGCACAAAAGCACATCGTCACAGCAGCTACACAACCACACCTAGTTTGACTCAGGTCTGCAAAACTCCAAGATGATGCATTGTGTTTGGAGCTTGTTCATACCACAGGAACACGTTTCTTAGTACTTCATCTATGAAAGGTAAAAAAAAAAAAAAATCCTTAAAACTACAGATATCCAACTCAGAAAGTTACAAAGATTTAAATGTCTGACAACTGGATAGTGTTTCTAATTTTCAAAGTATTTTCACACATACCCCTTCATTTGCTTCTCACAACCTTACTTAAGTAACTTGCCATCAGGCCACGCAGTTGGTAATTAGCAAAGTAAGGACTTTCATCCTGGTCTAAGCTCAGTGATACTTCTCCATGTGCTAGGTCATAAAATACAACGATTCAGAAAAAAAAAAAATTGGCAATGTTTGTGAATACAAACAGTAAGGACCTTGGAAAAGAACAGTACTGAATGAAGAAGGTAGACTGAAGAAGGTAGAATGATTGGAGCAAAGCAAGCATTTGAGCAGAATAGAGATAGAGATGAATTGAAAACTGCTTGGTTTCAAAGGCCATAAAGTTTAGGTTCTGTGCTGACCGACCATCACCTTGTAGTAACACTTCAGTTCTCCAGAGTGCATAGAGTTGTTTAGGTTCAAGCTTTTGTCACTTAGATCACATTCCAGACATACGATCCTGAAGGGCACGCAAGTCAACCTTTTCATTTACACATTATCAATTAGAGTGAGTTCTTTCTGAAAATGATGCATCTCATTCATTGTTCTATCTTTCTCTTATTTTATCCTTAATTTCAGGTTTGGGGACAATCTTGCTATTACCCCATTGTGCATGGCTTTCATGCCTCAGTTATTAAAGTCATGGGTCTTTTCTAAAATTTATCTGTTTTTTCTTTTTTTTTTCCTTCTGAACTTATTTTTTAAGATTCTATTTTCCTTAGGTAACTCCCTGATTTCTTCCTCTTGCTGATAACCTAGTACTGCATTATAAAAATTCTAAACTCTGCTCGAGTTGTCTTTCATTTTAGAATCTCAAGATATAGAGTCATGCTTATTTTTCTGCAGTTTTGGAAGTCAACTGTCCATGCTTCCCAATTCTGCCATGCCACCACGCTACAATGACTGTTCTCTCTCATTCAGGTTTAAAACAAACTCCTACCTGTGTAGTAGCATTATGTTTCCTTATTACTTCTTGTGCCTTCCTCATGAAGGCAGTGAAAATATAATAAGAGCTTGTCTGATATTCTGGTTTTACTTTAATGCCTTCCGTTGGAGTCCTCCGTTACTGCTGGATTTTTCCTCCATGCCAATTTTAGTACAGTATAGCAAGTACGGCATCCATGTCCTTCATGTGGTCAGATAATCTGTATCAGTCTTATTCTCTTTTTTCATCAGTGACCTCCAGTTTGCTTTGACTTCCCTGATCATGAATTTCGCCATAGTGTGTATTAATTCTCTTAGGGATCTAAGAGAACTGAGATGTTTTCTGAGGTCATGCTGTTGCAGTTATGGTCATGATTGTGGCAGTGGTGGTGGTGGCTCTGCTGTCCTGTTGTTCCATAGTACAAGCATAGGAATTAGGAATACTCCTGGTTCTTCTGCAATGGTTCCTACAGAATGATGAAGTCACCAGAGATATATAGTGAATGCGATGTGAGACTCTATGTTCAAAAAGGTGACGAGCATAAGGACAACACATGGCTTTTTCCCCCTTTGTTCCCTGCCCTGGAAGAATGCACACCAGCTGCCTCAGCTGGAAACTATTAATCCAGGAAGTTTGACTGTCCGTAGAAATTCCCTATGGACCATATGGCTTGTCTGCGGCTATTTTTTTCCATTTCCTTTTTAAAATTCATTTCAATTATCCTACATTTGTAAAATTATTTATTTATTTTGGATGATTTAGTATATCCTAATATCATATCTCTTAATGTCCCTGTTTTCTCTTTGGTATCTAATGACATTGACTTTCAATATTTTGTCAAATTTTTTCTCACTTATTATTTTAATTTTTAAATTAACATTTTGAATTCTTCATTCATTTTAGTCTATTTTTCTGTAGCTGGCTTTTCTATATTTATTTTTAAATCTCATTTGTTTTATTGATTTTTTCTCATTTAGCTGTTCAGTAAATATGTATTAATCACCTACAATGTCAGATTATTTATCCCTTATATACCTTATCAGGAGTACAGTACGATATATATTAGACACGTAGGACCAATCTACCTCTTTTTCCTTCTCTTTTTTCCCTCAAATATCTGTGCCTATTCACTAATGCACACATTTTCATATTATATAAATTTTAAGTTTTATCCTAAAGACTTATGAGTCAGTATTTCTTACCCTGCCTTGTATAACCTCAAATTCACTTTTTTTATGTTCTGTACATTGTTATATGGAGATCTGAGATTATAAGTATCTGTATTCTTCTTGGCCCCCTTCCAAATTTATTATTTCTTATGTGTATTACTGGATACTTTAAAATATTCCTTAGACTTCCCCCCAAACCTCTTCTGGGGGGGTATTGTTGATTCTCAGCTGAATCAGATGGAGTGGACAGTAGTCTCTGTGGGCTGTTATTTCTTGGATCCATGCTTCAGAAAAGCAACACACTTCAGTATTGGTCTATTGATTCAGTGCCATTGTCAATCACTCTCCAAATATTTATTTTTCCCAGATGATATCAGATTCCCTAGAATTTAGGAGTGATTCCTCCTTATTAATCTAATCATTTATTCATTCAACAAGTATTCCTTGAGGGACTTTTGTATGTAGATTCTGTAGGAAAGAGCCCTTCTCTTAAATATCAGATTTATTCTTTATGGATGCGTTCTCCAGTGGGGCCACTTCTTTGTTCCCTCTTCCTCTTCTGTGCACACTTAAAGAGGTGCTACAGGAAAAGAGCGTTTCTGCTTTTCTTCCTATTTTATACCACATTCTTTTATTGAATGTTCTTTCACATGGCTCTGAGTCTTGACTGTGTAATAAGAGCCATGGTTTCCTGATTTCCTTTCTGAACTATTACCTCCAGTCTATTTAGGGACTCATCCTCTCTGATAAACCAGAAGGTCAAAGGCTTACCTCTTCAAGCAATGTGGCCACATAGTTGGTCCTTGCCGCAGAAGGAAGACAAATGTAACACATTCCCTTAAACTGTTTGGAAATAGGCCCCTTCGTTTCTATATTTTTTTTTTCTTGGTTAGTGTTGAATCTCAAATAGAATTAGCAAGCTTTGTAACTCCCCTTGATAGCTTTCCCTTAGATGACCCTCTAAGTGAACAATTCTCACCTATTTGGTTCACGCTTTGATCTTCTGAAGTTATAAGAGTTTGCTTTATATATAAAACACTCCCTTCTCCCACTTTCCTGAACTGTTTTCCTCCACAAGGCAATGCACAGCTGGTTGGCAACTGCCAGCAAATAACACCAATAGCCACCAAACTTCTAGCTCCTTGGAGTAACCACTAGATTACAAGAATGTTGCTCACCTTTTCCAACCCTCTAGCTTCTGCTGCAAAGACAATCTACACTGGTCCATTATTAGGTTCACTACTTTAAAATGGCAACCCATAGAATGAATAGTTAATTCTAGGCTCTGGGTGGTTGAGATCAGGTGATCTCAGCATCCTAGAGTGAGAGTTTAAGGAAAATAAGGAAAATGGCTAATACCTTAGTACTTTGTCATCAACCTTCTTAAATTTTATGTTGGGAATTTTTTTTCTAAAAAAAAATCCTGTGTTTAAATGGACATATGATTCACTTTACAGAAACACTTTGCATTTAGTAAGAACACAATAACAACTCGTTGAAAATTTGTTTGAATAAACACTCAACCTGTAATATTGTTGAGGGATTTTGTCAAAACATACTAAATTCAAACATATTCTTGGAAAATCAAATGCCATCGAATCACCGGCAGGCACTGATAACTCATGAAAGAAGGTAGATTTCCTTGCCTGGAGGAGTCAGAAGTCTCAGGTTGTTTTGTAGACGTGCCTCCCTTTCTCAGGTTATACAGGGGACTCCCAATTTTATCTTACATTGAATTTTAATAACTAATTATGTCTCTATTTCTCCCTTTGGATTACAGTCTCTTCTGCCAAAGAAGCCTACTTAGTGCTCGTTTGAATCTACCTTAATGCTTCCTTTATTACATTAGGAAAAGTAGATCAGAACAAGTTAGGAGAGAGTTGTACTTTTTTCTGCAACAGTTGACCAAGGCTCTGGATAATATTGTCATTTTGGAGCAGAATCCTGTAAGGATTCAACTGAACCATATCCAAGATACAATCAAAGAATAATGAAAAATTTTGGTTTGACATTTGAGAAGAGATTTAGTGAAAACCATAATAGTTCCCTTGTTCTCTGTATGGTTATGATTGTGTATGTGTGTGTGTAAACCATAATAGTTCCCTTGTTCTCTGTATGGTTATGATTGTGTATGTGTGTGTGTGTGTGTGTGTGTGTGCATGTGTGTGTGTATCTCCAAAGGCATAATTTAGTTTAGGTCTGAGACATTAATGGTGAATACTACAGAGTGAAAATTTTGACTTCATAAAAAGGAAACATATTTTGTCAATTACATTTTCTGGAAATGAAGTGGGCTGGCTCCTAAAGCAGTGAATTTTCTGTTTGGGAAGATGCTGAAGTGGATTCATAATACTCATGAGCCAGGCAGGGTGTAGAAGTCATTGTTGAATTAGATCCATAGCTGTGCTGCATGACCTCTAAGGTCATCTACCAACTCCTCCTTATACACAAACACACACACATGCCCCACCACATCCACTAATTCCTTCACCACCCCCCTAATTCCGAGCTGTCTAAACAGTACTGGGACCATAGATAGCTCTCACTCATTGGATGATGAATGATTGTGATGTTTTGTGTTTTTGTTATTTTTTTTTAAAGAAAAGGTTGTACATGTATAACATATCAGTACTTAATTCATTTTGATGGAAATATCCTGATAATCTGGAAACATGATTATTGTACTACTCCCTGCTATACTCTAACTCTGTAGGACTGATTTTAAGAATATTTACTTGATCTTTCTCCCATGGTCAACTCCCATTTGACAATTTGATATAGATATTATGTTGAATTAATTCTTAAGTCTTTTATTATGCTGAAATCCTGGTAGATATTTCCTACCACTCTCATAATTTCAGTCTGCAAGAAAATATGAATGACTGTCCTGATATATGTCCATTATACCCTGCAGTTTTGTTTTTGTTTTTTTGAAAACCATAGAGTCCCAGGTTTCTTTCTCTGCCTCAAATCTCAGTCTAGGCACTTTCTATGTCTTTTTCCTCTTTTGTTTCTCTTATATTTTAAAAATGGCCTTTCATCTGTTTCCTAACTGCTTTCTTCTTTCTACAAAACCAGTGGGAGGAAAAGGAAATACATGCATTATTGGATAGCTGTCACGCACCTGCTGATGCCCTTGCCCACTCCCCATTCATAAGGTTAGGGAGTAAAGTAGATTTTTAACCGAGACTTAGAGCTGGTCTCCAGTTTAGGTGATCTGTTGGCTTGCCCTGCCTTTAAAGATGATGTTAAACTGTTTTGTTTCATTTTAAACTAAAGTAGTCCTTACTGACAAAGTAAATCTGTGCCAAACCTCAGGCCAATTAAAACCACCTGTAAACAAATTCACACTTGGTATTTGTAAAAGGGACTAGGCTCTTTCAGAAAAAGATGTGGGCACATTTTGAATATTCAATTCAATATTTACTTGGAATGGCTCAGTTATGTCCCCAGAAGTACCCATGGGCCCTTCTTGCTTCTCCTGTATCTTTAGGAAGTTACCCAGGGATACACAGGTTTTGATTTGGGAGACCATCTCCTCTCGTTGCAGAAAGCTGGGGGAGGAGCCCTTCAGTGATTTACTGGAAATTTGCTCTTGGACTTTTAGGTCTGGAAGTTAGGCTTATTATATTCACCATTTGGTTAAACCTTACTGTAATTTTTTTATGAGTTTGAATTTAATTACTCCTTACCTAGTGTGTGAATTATAGTCCTTTTCTTTAATGCTGACTCATTAAAATACCTTTTAGAAGGGAAGGTTGAGTAGCAGGAACATTTCATTTCATATCCCACCATTAAAAAAAACATCAAATGTGTTATCACATACATACACATAATGGAAAAGAATCCGAAAAATAATATATATATATATACACACGCGCACATATATATATATATATATATACACACACACATATATATAGCTGAATCACTTTGCTATACACCTGAAGCTAAAACAACATTGTAAATTAAATATACCTCAATTTAAAAAATGGTTTAAAAAACGGTAAATATGTCATAAGAAAAGGATGAGCTTAAAAAAAAAATCCACTGAAAGAAGTTGGAAGCAGATCCTGTCGCAGCTGAACCTTGAGATGACGAGGAACCTGTGCCAAAAACTTGACTGCAGCCTTGTGAAAGATGCGGAGCTGGAGGGCTCAGTTAAGCGACTCCTGACCCACAGAAACTGCGAGAAGATAAATAGTATGCTATTTTATGCTGCTAAGTTTCAGGATAATATTTTACATAGTGATAGAGATCTGGTACAGACTATATCCTTATCCATTTTCTTACTCAGTTATAGCTTCCTTCAGGTCTCCTGAGAGTTTTTTTGTTTTCTATATCTTTAATGCCTGAGCATGCAGCCAGATATAACTTCATCCTTATAATTTCATCCCTGTAAGTATAAAACTGTATTTATGTTCTTGATGTGTTTTTCAGTTTTTCTCACTACTTCAAGTGTTGGACATATTCTGAATTACTTGCTGATGAAAGCACTGCTATTGGACATGAAATACAGTAACAGCTTATTTTTCTGGTAAATTCAACTACTTAGAAGTGACCAGAAAAGGTGCCCAGCTGAAACAACCCTCAATTATAATTTACCTTGCTCAGTCTTAACCGACGTCCCTCCCTCCCTTCCTTCCTTCCTTCCTTGCTTACTTCCTTCCTTCCTTCCCTCCTTCCTTTCTTCCTTCTCTTCCTGCTTCCTTACTTTCTTCCCAACCTTGTTTCGTTTCCTCCCTCATTTAACAAATATTTACTGAGTGCCTGTCACGAAGCAGGAATTGTGCTAAGGGTTGAGGAGCTGATGATGAACCAAACTAAATTGGATCTCTTCTCACATAGAACTTGTAGTCTATTGGGAGGCTGGACTGTTAATCCCATTATTGTGTTAGGGAATGTTTAATAACCAAGTGATACAAGCATTCTGAGGAAAAGTGACAGATCATAGAAATTAAGAGGGAGGGCTTTGTTTCCTTAATTTGAATCCTACTCCCAACGCTTCCTAGTTTTGTGACTTTGTACTATTTACTGACTCATCTGTTCCCCAGTGTCTTCATTTGTAAAATGAGAATAATTGAGTCTGTAAAATAAGGTTGATATAAGGATGAAGTAAGTTAATTCTCTTCTAAGTAAAATTCTTAGAAGAGAACTTAATGCATAGTAAGTGCTCAGTAAGGATACTTAACAAAGGAATTTGACCTTGATGTAGGTCTGGGAAGTCTTTCCTGAGGAAATAAGGAGGGGATCTGAAGCCTAAGGCACAGATTCTATCTCAAGGGTCATAGTGGATGAAAGGAAATTAGTGCATACTTCTCACCTGTTAGTGATTAATTTCCTAGCCCTTAGAGTGATAGCTGATAACAGCTGAGAGTAGACAAACTACATGAATTAAACACATGAACTAAAAACATAGAAAATTCTGAATTTTCTTATGTAATGAAGTAAGGCAAAGGCTGGCTATTAGCCCTGCACACATAACTAACATAATAAATTATTGTCTCAATAGGATGCAATTAGTTACAAATGACAGACAACCCAGCTCGAACAATATTGCCTGACACAGTTGGAAGAAAAAGGGAAAGAGAGACACAAATTCAGAGGAAGAGGAAATTTCATTAATTTAATTTAGCTACTCAGTGATGTCATCACAGGCTAGTTATCTTTACTTTGCTCTGTTCTGTCTTCTAGTTTGTAACAGGCACCGTCCCAAGGCAGTTTCATACTGAATATGGCTACTCTTGTGGTTGAACTGTGGCTATTAAGTCCTGGTAGCTAACTTCTGGGACATCATCAACTATATCCAGAAAGATTTAGGAAGATTTTTCCTTAAAAATTCCAAGGAAATACATTCTGTAGTCTCATGGGCCCAAAAGGAATAAAAGCCCACCTGTGAACCAAAAGCGTGGGCGTAACATGGTATATAATACATGGTGCCTGAGATCCCCACCTCCCATCTCTAGCGCCAAGGAAGGTGGGAGTAGGAGTACAGCTCCTCAAACATGGAGTCTTTACCAACATATTGGGGCATAAATTCTTGGGGATACACTTGCAGTGTCATCACACTAATGTTCATAATGATAACCTTGAATTATATAAGGAAATACATAAATCAATGACAACGAATATAATTTAGGAATAAAACCATTTGAATTGCTTAAAATTTTGCTTAAATGGGGTAACATTTTAGCTAATTTGGATATTCACATAAGTGGAATATTTCATTTCCTGTCGATCCTCACTGATATATCTCGTTATTCATAATTAAGTCTTGAATGAGAAATTCCTGAGAATATTCTTGCCAGTAGGAATATTTAGATGACATCTGAAGCAGTGAGAATATTTCTTTTGTGACATGTCTAGATATTCCTAAAAATAGCATGACATTAGTGGCCGCAAAAACCGTAAATAATGACAATTCCCATATCCAATATGATCTTAATTATTTTAGCCTCTGATATTTAGTTGAATTTAATTAAATAACCCTCAGGTATGGAGAAAGTCTGACAAAATTAAACATAAATATATAGGTAAAAGAATATATAGGCTCAAAGAAAGTTACTTGTGACTTCTCTTTGCCTTTTAAAACTAATTTAAAGTTAACTGCACATTTGGTGCAAAAATATGCAATAAGAGTAAAGTGTTACAAAGGAGGCGGGGTTACTTATGAGAGAAAAAAGTTAATTAGCAAGGGATAAAAATACATTAGGGTCATGGGGGACCAATTCAGAAGCAAATTTACAATTGCCATAAATGTCTCTTTGGTGGCCAGCATTCCATAAATGCTGCACATAAACACATTCATTTTTTAATGTTAAACAGTTCCAGAATTATTCTAAAAAGCTATTTTTTCAACACATGTGGAAGTGTAAAGTTACAGCATTATGAAAATATCCCTTGGTAGATTCATGTGTTTATCATTTACTTTAGGAATATTTGTGCCTCCAGTTCTCTGTGAGCAGAATTTAGGTGGTCCAGACTGAGCATTTCATATCTGTGGGAAAATTTAATTTGCCAAGAAAATTTTTCAAAGACATTAAAGTTAACACAATCGTGGCAATTCTGCCTTACATTGAATTAAGCTGTTTTGGGGAATGAGTAATCAGAATATTTTCTGCTGTAATCAGTGACATAATTATAACTATGAGTAAAAGTAAAATTAATAAGATTTTGTCCTCTTTTTCTTTGAAAAAATTTACATTTACAGAAATGCAGATTTTTTTCCTCTCATGCCACCCTCCTACCCCTACTATCCTCTTACCATGTATATTAGAAGTAACTTCTAGTTCTGCAATTTTCATTTAATTTGAAGTTTCAACTTACCTAAAAGTTACAAGAATTTTGAGAGCAAATTATAGATATGATACCCCATCACATCTAAAAACATTGATGTGCATTTCACCAAATCAAGGACACTCTTCCAGACAACACAATATAACCATTCAAATCAAGAAATCAACATTGATGTGACCATTGTCCAATTCACAGACCTCATTCAAATTTTGCCAATTGTCCCAACAATATTTCTTTTCTGTTTTGGTACGCGATCCAGTCCAGGAACTCACATTGCACTTAGTTGTCCTATCTCTTTAGTGTCCTTCAGTCTGGAACAGTTTCCCTAGCTTTCCCTATTCTTCATGACCCTGACAGTTTTAAAGAGTACAGGTTTTTTTATCAGTATTTTGCAGGATGTCTTCAGAGAGGTCCATTCAATGTTTCTTCATTACTGGAACTGAGCTGTCCTTTCTTGTCAGGAATATCCCAGAAATTCTTTCTTAGTGGATCGTATCAGGAGGCACAAATTTTGGA
The DNA here is from genome assembly GCF_964270905.1 of Leucopleurus acutus. Taxonomy (NCBI): domain Eukaryota; kingdom Metazoa; phylum Chordata; class Mammalia; order Artiodactyla; family Delphinidae; genus Leucopleurus; species Leucopleurus acutus. The sequence continues at coordinate 40,273,245 of NC_139156.1, forward strand.
GATTTTTATATAAAACTTGGAATGTGAACTCAAAAAATCAGATGAAGCAACACATCCTGCATCCTTGCATGATAATAACCAGCTGGGATCAATAACTGCTGATCATCTTCAGATAGCTTATAGGGTCTCCATTTAACTGCAGACTCCACCAGTGCCTACAGCTTTGTACCAAGTCTGCTTTACTAATCTGCTTCTCCCTGCCTTGTCTTTTTGCACATTGGTTTGCAACTTCCACTTTATACTCTAAAATCATAGTCTACAAAAATTTAGCTACTGAGCACATTGCTAATTTTATGTATCATACTGCTTATAAGAAATCCATAAACTAATGTGTAAAAATTTTTAAGTGAATTTTCCATAACAATCTACACAGTGATGACAAAAATTGGATGGTAATACTTTTGACAGTAAACTAAATTATTAGTAACAAGACAGGTCTGATTCATAATTAGCTTTGGTCCCAACTAATTCCACATTTTGACTTATATACATGCTTTTCTCTTACGTTTTCATATGATTTGATCTTGCCACTCAAATTTTATAATATTCAATGCATTTTGATTCCATCCCTGTTTTTAGTGAGCTACTAAAAACCCTGTTTCCAGGCATATTTTCTACAAGCTATTGGATATTCCTTCATATTGTAATATTTTGCACATTAAATGAGATTTTATGCTCAAACAATCCTAGGAAGAGTACTTTAGTATACTCTAAAATGGTCTTTATCTTTAATGAGCTTTGAGTATGCCTATTAGCATTCAGTCATTGTATTTATTTGTTTATTTTTGGGGGGTAAGGGTCTCATGACTTCTCAAAAGCTAGCTCTTTGTTTCCTAGACATTCGGTTAATAGGTAAATAGGTTAAAAAAATAGCTTACAAATGATCTCTACAAATGGTACAAATGATAACTTTAGATTAGTGGTACATATCTCAGGTATTTTGCTGCTTGCATTTAAGTATAAGCGAGCATGATATTCTGTAAATTCACTTAAAATAATGATATGAGGTATTGAAGATCCCACCTAGAGGAACGGAATATATAGCTCTCACCTATTATACAACTTTTTCCAAGCTAAAGGGGTTTTGGTAGATAAATCTCCATTGGACAGAATTTATTTACATGTCTACAGACAAGAATTATTTTTGCATTGCTATCAGTTTTCTACAACTTGCAGAGTTGTAAAATAGCTCTCCATAGACAATGCATAGTTTTCCAGTGAAGCACACAGTTTTCCCTATAGTACTTATATTATCAAAGTAATGTCTACATTTTCCCTGCTCTGTTCCTTTGCTTTCTTTCTGGGGATATTCAGAAAGTGACATTAACTTAATATCTTTGCCAACCCTTGCTAAAAATGTGACTTTTTGAATGAGGTCAATACATGTGGAAATAGATACATTTCAATTTTGAAATTTGGTGTTTCACCTGGTTTTGCTTCATGAAGTTTTTAACTGAACTCAAGAAATTAAAGGATCAAATTAAATTTTAAAAATAATTTTAAAAGTGTTTATCTATGAGAGATTTCTTATTATCTGGGCATGTATAATTCCAATAAAGAAAAAATGCATTTGCTCATTAAAGATTCTAATTAAAAGAGAACTAACACTGAATCAAAGTTGAAACAATATGGAAATTCCCTTCTGCCAAAATATACTTGGCTCCTGCAAGTGGGGAATGCCTGCATATTTGTTTAAATATTTAAATTCCCTTTGGGCTTTGTCTTATGATGAAATGATATTGTCTGTTCATTGTGTTTCTCTATTTGCTGGTTTCTTCTCTTTCCAAACCCAAAGGGCATGTCTGTAAGGGTCTTGCCTGTTCCCTGAATGAATAACACATTTATAATAAAAGATTCTTTGTTAGAGGGTGGAGTCATTTCACAAAAAAGGCATTGACATTAAGATGGTAAAATCTGTGAGCTCTTTCATGAATAGAGACTTCCAATGATTTTTTAAATGTCTATGTAAATGCACTATGGAATTTGACCAGGATAGTCTTGGTAAAATTGTGATATTAGCTGAAACTACCTGAGAAATTTTCTAGTTCTAAGGTTTCCATCCCTTGAAATATTCCTTTTATTTATACCCTCCTTCAAGGCCCAGCTATATTTGAGCCCTATTTCCAGAATTTCATATTCCAGTGTCTGTTTTGTTAGGCTGTGAGCCTTCAGGGTTCTAAACTCCAAGAGTTTATCTCTGCTTTATTATTCCATCCCATTTTATGTCATAATTTATTGCTTCTACATTTTATCTCTTCAGATTCTTCCACTGTAAATCTTCAATGGTGTCATTAGATAAATCTTCCTTGCCTTAGTTTCTGCCAAGACAGTAATTGTATTCTCTAGCTTAAATAGGCTATGTGCTATGTGAAATTCTGTATGTGCTGCCTATATCTCTATCCCTCTCTATTTTACTAAACCCTGCAAATAAGAAACTAACTGGTAACCAAATCATGTTAATATACTAAAAAGAGAGGGCTATTTTATATATAGTCATTTTACATGCCCTTTTGGAGATTATTTCTTTTCTTTGGTTATTTTCTTTTCCTAAAAATTAGGGTTTTTTTGCTATAATTCTGAAATCAACATTCTTGTAGGTATAAATTTACCAACATCATTTAAACAAGTTTTTGTTAAAAGATTATTTCATGGGTTCTGATTAAAGTAAATCATTTTATAGTTGCTGTGAGTGATTAAAACTCATGCTGCTTTGTAGTTACAATTCATAAGCATCGATGACAATCATATTCCATAACTTCTTTCCCGTAAAGAATTGATTAAGCACCTATTTTGTCCTTTGCATCATGCTCCTGTTGAACTTTCAAGACAGTGCTCTAAATTGGGATCTAAATAACCCAGAGGCTCTGAAAAGATTTTTACTGGTTGTTACCTCTGCCCTGAGCTTGGGATGGTTCCCATGACCACTGTATAACTTAATGATGACTGGTAGGAAAAAAAAGAGAAATAATAAAATGTGATTTTAAGAAGTCAGTTTAAATTTCAGCTTGAAACCTGAGCATCCCAGCGGACAGTGTTGGCCTTACTTGGTCCTCATGTGTGTATGGACTACTTCTGTCTCGGGGCTTCTGCACTTTCTCTTCTTCCTCATATCTCATCTCCTCACAGATTTTAGTCTTTAACAAAATGTGATAATTTCAGTGTAGCTATCCCTTGGACAGCTTGTTTAAAATCAGGATGTCTGCTCCTTATTACCACTTATCACTACCTGACATGTATTTTTAGTGATTTACCCTATTTCTTTTTTGTCTCCCCCACTTGATTGTGGGTCAAGGATCGTCAAGGATTGCTTGTGTTTGGTTCATTTCCGGTTCTTCAGGGTCCAGAGCACAGCTTGTTACACAGTAAGCACTCAATAAATACTTCTTAAGGAAATGAATGCTTCTTGAACTTCCTAGCCACGGAGCAGCACCCAAAACCACACAACTAAAAAGCACTAGATCAGCTATTATGTCATTCAGGGAACTTGCCTTCCTTCCATTTGAGAAGCCCTTATTCTGACAGCAGTTTTCAACCTGAGGTTCAAGAGCTGATCACGAGAGTGAACTCTCCTAATATTTAAAAATCCTGGGGCTTTCCTGGTGGCGCAGTGGTTGAGAGTCTGCCTGCCGATGCAGGGGACACGGGTTCGTGCCCCGGTCCGGGAAGATCCCACATGCCGCGGAGCGGCTGGGCCCGTGAGCCATGGCCGCTGAGCCTGCGCGTCCGGAGCCTGTGCTCCGCAACAGGAGAGGCCACCACAGTGAGAGGCCCGCGTACCGCAAAAACAAAAACAAAAACAATCCTGAAAGGGAATTATTTGTACACCAATGCAAAGATTAAGTCTCCCCCCCCCCCCCCCGCGCTCCACTCCTACCCCCAACTGATCAGTATAAGTGTGGTGGGGAGGTGTGGAATAGGGTGTTTCAAGGAAGGTTTTGCCAGATATTTGGTATCTTTGATTAACTAAAAATGGGAAAACAAATTATATAACAAGTACAGTTTATCTGGCTTAAAACCACAACTTTCATTTTTCCATGCTAAACATATTAAAAGGGATTTTAATTGTAAAAATAGAATTCTTATGTTATGTATTCAATGCAGAATTTACATACATAATAAGTATTTAACATATTTCTCATACAATATTAAAACGCTGTGGAGGGATGGTTTATTGATTGGCCCTACACTTCAAATTGTTTATAGTCTACTTAGAACAATAGAAAATAAGTAATGATAAAATATGATAAATGCAAATACCGTATTATATAACTTTTACTTATTTCTTGTTGTATAAATATGTGTATAAAACACACAGATGTCATATACAAATATATAAAATATATATGTAAATTATACATGTAATATAATGCACCTCTAAAATACGGCATGAAATAAAATCATGCACAGTAAACAAAGGTGTTGAAGAAAAAGCAGTTGGTGAATTTAAGCTCTACCTTTAGAGGATTCACTGGCCAAACCAATATTAAGATAATTATAATATAATATAATCTCTCTTTTGATCATTCATAACAGCCTCAGAAACTATAGATGATTCAGATTTATGTTTATAAAGATAGCTACCTTGTACTGTGTGCAAAAATCATTCTGGTGATTCCCATCTTCTAGCTAATTCAATTCTGATAAGTGGAAGAATATGTACAAGTGTCACTACTAATCCTTCAGGTGAGCCCTCTTTCTGTAAGTCAGCCAGGAATCAGTAACCTCATGGTAGGATCTCTAAGAATCAGACATCCTGCCAAATTCCTACTGAAATAATTACATTTTATCTATCTAAATCCCCTATGTAATTGCATTGAAATAAAGGCTTAATTTTCCATCCATTAATTTTCTTTCATTTTATCTTAAAAGTGCTTGCATTTTTCTCATTCAGAAAGCTATACCAAGGAATAATTCTGAGCTTCTAGTATGATCTGGAGAAATGGAAAGCTTATGCAGAGAGACATTATTCCTCTACAGCCTTCCAACATCCATTTCTTCTTTTTCCAATAACAGTCCAATGTCCCTAGAGGAACATGCCAGCCACCTCTCTGTCTCATATGTAATAAAATGCATCTCTAAAACATGGTATTAAATAGTCATATTTAATAAACAGAGGTATTGATGAGATTTGTGTTAGTCCAATCACGGGTGGTCATATGATCTGCTCAGTATTTTTCAACCCCTGGCCTAAGTGATTGGTTTAGGGAAGACAAGTGACCTAATTTAGCTCAGTCTGACCTCAGTCATTTATTCAACCAACATTGAACAACTACTCTGTGACAGGCTCCATAGGTTCTGGGGATACAATGGTGAAAACAGACACATAAGACACTAGAATGTAAGGCTTCATGGAGCTTACATATTTTCTGTGGTGAAAAAGATGGTTTTCTCGGGAAAGAGGCATTCTTTCATTCTGCCGGACTTGGAGCTGACTGTGAGCATATAAGACTTGAGCTGCTGGAACCTGTCTAAGAAAGGAGCCCACACAGAGAGAAGTACAACTGAGAGAGGAGAGAGTGAGACTAGGTCCGGGACACTTAAATTCAGAATGTCTGTAGTCATTTTTGAGCCCTTGAATGTCTGAAGTTAGCTTAATACCTGGATTTTCAATGATGTGACTCAATTAATTCTTCATTTGGATTAACTCAGTTGTAATGGAGTTTCAGTCACTTGTAACTGAAAATGTCCTGCTTAGCCACATGCCATGATGATTTGGGTACAGTGTCACTGCAATTGCAGTCCCTGTGTTTATGTGTGAAAAAGATAAAGCAGACCTGAATAATCAATCCATGGCTCCCAATTGGACTCTTGACTGGCCTGGCCTAGTTGCAAGAAGGAAAGGTCCAGAGGACACACTACAGGGATGGTGTCAGTTAATTTTGCTAGAATGAGTTGGGGACACTCTGAGGTTGGTTACAACACTTTGCAACAGTGTTTGTTTGTTTTGTTTTGAAATTTAAGCTGCTTTTATTTTGGATTATTTTGTTATGTATCAATAGATGACTTATACATACATAAACAGAATTTGTGTAAAGAGCAATCTACATGTTCAGTAAACATTTTAAAAGTTTAACTAATGAAATGCACATAAAAAACTATAGATATATAATTTTAGATGAACAGAGGCAAGTTTCAGAACAATATGGATATATAACAATGGGTTTTAATATTTTAAAACAATTCAATTTGAGAATCTGATCTAAGCTATAACTGTGGCAAATCCTCATACACAAATGCAGTCAAATTTTTCCATACATTTTCAAGGGTTCAAAAGACTTCCCAGACCACTCATGGTAGTTCTAAGCATTGTTCTTCTGCTCTCTGTACTTTCATTTATTTTTGCATTCTTAAACTCTCTGTACAATTTACTCCATGTCCAGATACTTAAAAAAAAAAAAAGCTTTCCTGTACCTGCAGCACTTTTTTTATAACTTCACTTTCACTGACCTTCACATTTATGAGTTCCTGTAATTTATGTATCTGCCATGCACTTCACACCACTTCCTGTCTCTTGTAAAATAATAGCTCACCTTTGTTGAGCACTTGTTAAATATGTTATAGGTTCATCTCATTTAGTCCTCACACAGCCCTATGAAGAAGGTACTATTGTTACCCCAATTTGACATATGAGGAAACTAACCCTTAGAGGTTAAGTAACCCATCCATGGTCAGCTAATTAGTAAGTAGGAAGATTGAGTCTTGAATCCAGATCAATCTGTCCATGTATTTAACAATTCTACACACTACCTTTGTTCCCTTCTATATATTTTCTGGTTCCAATTTGTAGACTTTTTACTCTACTGCCTATACTTGTTTCTTAATTCAATACTTCTCTCTGCTCCGAGACCAAAATTGACTCCCATTCTGTCACCCTCGCATGTGTTTCTGACTTCCCCATGAAAGGCTGTGCATGCTCTATATAGTTAATGCTACTTGTTCTTGACGTATGCCATGAAAACACCATTTCCTACAGTTAAACTCTGTCTGTTAGATCAGAGAGCACTGCCTTACTGGGAGTGTCAGGGAGAAGAAAATGCCCCTGAGGAACGAAATCAACTTTCCTATTACGATGCTTTCTGTTTCTCTCATGTGACCAAAAATACAGCAAATGGCCAGATTTTAAAGACTGGCAGAAACTGGCAGAAATACCTCTTTACTAGTTTTTTATTTCTGACTACTTAGTATGGGCCACATAAATGATTGCAATAGTTATCAAATTACAAGCCATCAATTTATAAGAATTATTGCAAAGTGACATAGGAGTTTGAAGTTCAAAAATATGCTAAAGATGAGCAAAACTCAACAGCACTCTCTCAATGGCCATTACTAATCCTTTTGCAGTAAACAACCCAACATTGAAGTTGAATATTAAAAATATTCTATTACTATATGAGGAAGCAGGGGCAACACTTACTAGGTCATTAACTCTTTTCTGACTGGAGAAAGACCCCTAAAAGAGCAGAATCTTAGGAGCAATTTGATCCCAGCCCCTTTGGGCTCTTATTCCATGTGATTATACTATAGACCGTTTGATCTAAAAGTAGGTAGGTATGAAGTGAGGCAATTCCTTAAATCTTATTTATTTCCAAATATCTACCTCTCCACTGGTTTGTTAGAACTGGCCTCCTTTTAATCTTGCCCCCAATTACCTCCATTCAATTTGTTCTTTTCTGTTCTAAATCCTGGATTTAGTCCTTTCTCATTAATAAAGGATTAATAGTTCTCTCAAATAAAATGTAGATAGATAATTTGTAGGGATAATGGCAAACAGAATTTATAGAGTGTCAGGGACTATGGAATACCTGTGTACCAAATAAAGGTACTTGGTACCCAGAAAAAATGGCAGACACAAAATTCTCCTATCTTACAGTATTGCCTATTGTCCAGTCCTTGCTTTTTTTTTTTGCGGTACACGGGTCTCTAGTTGTTCTGCCCTCTCCCGTTGTGGAGCACAGGCTCCGGACGCACAGGCCCAGCGGCCATGGCTCACGGGCCCAGCAGCTCTGCGGCATGTGGGGTCTTCCCGGACCGTGTCCCCTGCATCGGCAGGCGGACTCTCAACCACTGCGCCACCAGGGAAGCCCCAGTCCTTGCTTTTTAACACACAATTGAGGTAATGTCAAATGCTGTATCATTGCCAAATCCTAATTATGCCTTGAAGTCATTGTTCTTCCTCTAAAGCAATATCTATACTAATGGTAGCTACTTGCCATACGTGGTTATTTAAATTAATTGCCATAGCTACTTGCCATATGTGGTTATTTAAATTAATTAAAATAAAACATTTAGTTTCTCAATTGCAGTAGCCACATTTCAAGTGCTCAACAGTCACATGTGACTAGTGGTTACCATATTGGACAGTTCAGATACAGAACATTTCTATCATCTCAAAGAATTCTATTAAATAATGCTGCTCTAGTGTTTCTCTAGACCAGTGCTTCTTTTAAAACTGCAAAATTACAAATCTGATTCAGTAGGTCTGGAGAGTGACTTGAGATTTCTTATTTCTGAAAAGTTCCCCCATTTTCCAGTGCTTTTGGTCCAGAGATCATAATTTGAAAAGCAAGGTTTTATACTACACCGTAAGGTAGTTGTTCTTATATTGCTGTACATGGAAATCACCAGAAGCTTTAAAAATACTGATGGTCAGGAAACACCTGAGACCAATTAAATCAGAATCTCGGGTTGGGACCCAGGCATCAGTACTATTGAGAACTTCCCAGATGAATCTAATGTGTAGCCAAGTTTTCTTTTTTCTTTTTCTTTTTTTGCAGTATGTGGGCCTCTCACTGTTGTGGGATCTTCCCAGACCGGGGCACGAACCCGTGTCCCGTGCATCGCATCGGCAGGTGGACTCCCAACCACTGCGCCACCAGGGAAGCCCTGTAGCCAAGTTTGAGAAGCAGTGGTGTAAGGTAATGATTCTCAAACTTTAGCCTGCATCAGAATTACTTGCAGGGTTTATTAGAATACGGATTGGTGGGCTTTACCCTCAGAATTTCTGATCCAGTAGGTCCAGGGTGAGGGCAGATAGTTTGCATTTCTAAAAGCATGCAGATGATGCCTGCGCTGCTGGTCTGGGGCCACTCTGAGAACCACTGATGTAAGGCCTTAGTACCAGCATAGGTACTTCCTGAGAGGTCCTTAGAGCACAGAACCTGTGATCCCACCCTCAGACCTAGTGAAGCAGACTCTGCATTTTAACAAGATCCCATGTGATCTTAATGCACTTTAAAATTTGAGAAGCTTTGTTGTAAAGCACTGGGGGATAGCTTTAATTGCAAGTCCAACTGACAAGAAATTGCCTGCTTGCTGTAGAATCATTAGTGAAGAGGTTGATGCAACTGTCCATGTGGCACAAGGTTAACTTAATGCAGTGTTTCCTAAAAGTGTGGCTGTCTGTCAGCAGCATCAGCATCACCCAGGTACTTGTTAGAAATGCAAATTCTCAGGCCCAGTTACAGAACTGGATCAGACACTCTGAGGGTGGGGCTCAGTAACACGTTTTAACAAGCCCTCCAGATGTTTCCTAGGTATTCTCAAGTTTAAGAACCATTGACTACACTAGCTACAGGGGTAAGCTTTAGAGCCAGATGGGCCTGATTCAAAGCCCAGCACCACTGCTAAAAGATGGTGTCCTGGGTTCGAGTTCTTCCTACAGAATAGGATGAGGTTAATGGTGGTACATACCTCACAAAGTTATGGGCATTAAATGAGAAAACATATAAAAAGCTCTCAATAGTGGCTAGAAAACATAAGTTATATATTACTATTTCTATTATTATTATGTAATTGGCAGTTAATGTTTTTATGAGAGCCCACTGCATACATGAGCCATGGAGGGTAATACCCTCAAGCTGTCAAGGTAGAGGTGTTTATAACTTTGATGGTAGCACCTGGGATCTTTCTGGCACACCCCACAGCGTTTATCAATTCCTGTGACCCTGAAACCACTCAGTTCATCACAAGAAGGAAGCCAGCCTATTTGTATTTTCTCCCTGGGCTTTATTGCAGTATCCTAGGATGTGACATTGTTACAAAGACGAAATACTACTCAACATTTGGCCTGTGGACTCCCACTCTCCATCTGCTTCTAGATCATACCTCTGTCCTTTTTAGCTCAGGGTCTCCTGTAATCATAGATGAAGCTCAGTCAGGCTGGTAAGAAATATGCCTCCTAAACGCAGGCCACTGGAGTTGGGTTGTCAGCCTAACCTAAAGAACCAATGTTTGTCTCTTTCCTCTAACACCACTTCCGTGTACACTCTCAAAGTCATATTCTATGAGCCAGCATTTCAGGATTTTGGAGGGGGATAATCCCTCATCTTCCCATGGATTACTTTCTGTAAGGACAGGAAATGTGTTTGAGCTAAAAAAATGCCCATCTTCCTTCCTCTACCTTTCTCTCTCTTTCAACTGTCCACCTAGTTGCATAGGTTTCACTGCACTAAAGTTTCCTGACAAAAGCTATTGAAATGATGTAATCCTTTCTTTGCAGCATTCCAGTGGCCTATTGCTCACTCCAGTTTGGTTAAAAACCTTAAACTTAAATGAACTATTTCAGATGTACAATTTCTTCCTTGTTTCTAGCTATTCAATTTAACAGAAATATGCTCCTTCTCCCAATAGAAGAACCATAATGATGGTTTTCTCTTCAGGCTATGGAGTAACTAAATCAAATGACCTCTACTTCTCAGAGTTCTTGTAATTTGCATAACGTGCTCCATCCTTGATGTTATGTATCCATAAGAGTTTGAATGATGCTCTTCATTCACAGTGACTAAGGAGCTGGGACATTCATTCATAAACAAAGTTAAGCAACTCTCAAGAAAGACTCACCATCACATGACAGATTAGAATTATAGAATTCAATTAGAATGTGAGAACTTGGAATCCCAAGAAACCTTGTAAAATCATCCAGATTACTGGTTCTCGCACTTTAGCGTGCATCAGAATCACCTGGGTGGTTTGTTAAAACATGTTGCTAGATCACACCCCAGACTTTTTTATTCAGTAGGTCTGAACTGGAGCTTGAGAATTTGCATTTGTAACAAATTCCTTAGGCTGCTGCTGCTGGTGGTTCTGGGATCACACTTCAGAAATCATTGATCGAGTCCTCTCTTCTTTCTTTATGTAAGAACAGTATTTTTAGTTCCATTTTGCTTATGGGATCATGGGAGCAGACAAAAGCTACATATTTCCCCAAGATCACATAGCTAACAACTAGATGTGTTTAATGCAGTAATGTCTGAATTTTCTTGAAGATGATGCTGGCTATGTGACTTTAGCATTGTTGTGACCTCATTTACTCACTGGTGACATACAACTTTTCTCATCTTTTCCAACTTTAATTGTATCCGACTCTAAAAATTGAGATTAAAATATGTATACGTTAAAGCGTATAAGGCAAAGTTGAGAATCAAGTAGTAGGATTGGAGTTTATTTTAATAGAAAACGGGAGCCTCTGTTTAAATATAGGACATAAAGAGTTGGTGCATTAGACATATTAATTTTATGTGGTTTGATTTGAAGGAGAACAAACAAGAAGAAACCTGACCAGCAGTCAAGACTGCATTCACACGAATATTGAGAGGATAGAGATTTTCAGAAGCAGGGAGGACTCAAGCGTTGAATATTACAGATAGGTACAGAAGAATAAGGAGTGGGGAATTATCATTGTATTTTGCAAAAAGGAGGTAACTGGTAAGCTTTGTAAGGCATTTCAGTAGAGTGATGGAGGGGAAGCCAGACTTCAAGTGGTTAAGAAGTAAGTGCATAGATGGGAATGAAAATTTCTGAGTCACAGAGCACTTGAACAAAATCTAAAACCTGCTGTCTTCCTTCTAAAGTCCTATTTATAGTTCTGTCTCTATATCCTGCTCTGAGACTTTGATTTTTGATACTGGGCAGTGATTTAAAGATATGAAACTTTCTTCTATGTTTGATCTCCACTAGAACTGCCCTAATCTGAACTATACTAAGACAATGGCAAACAGAACTTAGAAGAAAAGGTGCATTTTTAGGTCTTGGATTTTCTCTTTGGCTTAACTGGAGAGACATCTGTAATGACAGGGTCCTAGATTAAGCTTCTAGGGAAAATAAGCCACTGGGAAAAATTTGAGCTAACCTCAACTGACTTAATTACTGGGAGGCACACATTTGTTACTGAGAGAACTTCCTTAAATGATTAGACTATCTTGTTTTAAATTGTCTTCTGAATGCTTTCATTTATATTATTTCTTGTTACATTGAACTAAAACCCAGTTAACAGGGCCTGTATAAGGAAACCAAAGATCAGAAGTGTTAAGTTACTTTCCCCTAAATCACACAGTATGTGAAATACTGAGGCAGAAAGAATACCCAGGCTTCTTGACTGTGTTAAATGGCACTATTCAATAGATATATATGTAAGCCAAATATGACATTTTAAATTTCTAGTAGCCACACTAAAAAAAGAGAAACAAATGAATGAGTTTAACAATATATATCTTATTTTAACCTGACACATCCAAAATATTACACCCAAAATAATTAGCTCAACATGTGGTTAGTAGGTACTGTATTGTACGCATAGCTCGAAACAGTCTAGTTGGGAAATTCAAGTCAGAGGGATTATTGCTCAAGGTCACAGCTTGTAAGGGTCAGTGGCAGAGGTTTTACTTATGAATACTAATGACTGCATTTGATCCTTGAACAACACCACTGGTTTGAACTGGAGGGCCCATTTTCATTCAGATTTTTTTCAATATGTACTACACGGTCTGTGGTTGGTTGAATCCTTGGATGCAAGAAATATGGATATGGAGGGCCCACTGTGGGACTTGAGTATCTGGGGATTTTAGTGTCCTCCCCAGGTCCTGGAACCAATCCCACATGGGTCAAGAGAGGACTGTATTAGTAAGTAGAAGTATATTTGTAACTCCCTCATCAGATGGCTGATGACGTAGAGCTGCACTGTCCAATACAGTAGCCACTATTCATACGGCTACTGAAATTAAAAATAAATTTAATTAAAATTTCATTTCTTCAATCACACTAACCCTTTTTAGGAGCTCCATAGTCCCATGTGTCTAGTGGTTACATATTGGATAGTGCAAGTGTAGAGTTCTTTTCACTGTTCTCTTTAAAGATTCTTTAAACATTCAACAATACAGAGATATATTGTTTTTCTTCAATTAACAGTCTGCATTCACGCTCCTGACCCAATTTCCTCTCTACTTCCTAGAGGTATACCCTGTAAACAATTTGATATATATTCTTCCAATCTCTTTCTTTTTATTATACTTTGTACATATGTTTATGCATACATATTACTTTCTGGTTACTTATATGAATGGCATCATTCTTTATGGATTTTGTAGCTTGCTTTTATTCACTTAAGATTTCCTGAGAGAATTCCATATTCACACATATACGTCTACATCATTTATTTCAATGGTTTCATAGTATTCCGTTATGCTTATAATATATATTTTAAAAATACCTCTCTTTGTGTATTTAGTCTATTTTTAACATTTTGCTATTGCAAACAATGAAACAATGAGTATCATTCTGCTTACTTGTTTTTGCATTTGTAATAGTATTTCTTTTGAACAGTTTCCTAAAGGTGTATTTACTTCAATTATATGCATATCTAGTTTTGATAGATATTTCCAATCTGCCTTTCAAATACCCCTCCTATTTGAAATGCTACCTTTTTCTCAAACTAAATTTCCATATACAAATGACCTGTTTCTTAACTAATTTTTTCCAATGATCAATTTTTCTATCCCTGTGTAAGTATTTTCTAAGCTACCAAGTATCTTGTATATTTTAACACTTGCTAGGGCGAGTCTGATCATTCATTCATTTATTCATTCATTTATTTATTTAATGTCTTTGTTATTCCTGACCATTATTTCTGTCATATGAAATTTAGAATCAAATAACTTCTTGAGCTTAAACTCAAAGGCCAAGTCCACCTAAAATATAATAATGTGTTTAGAGCATGTGGATATATTTCCTTTAAATTTATCAGAATTCAGAGTACAGTATACATTGAGCAATGCATAAATTTGCTAGTTAACAGACCTATTTCACTTAGAAATGACAAGGCATTGCCCAGTAATTATACTTGGCATGTTTTAGGCAATTGCTCAATCTCTATTGAATGAGGAAGATCAGCCTTACAGTTAGCTTTTAAGTCATGTATTTTAAGAATAAATAGCCTCCTTGCAATGATCAGTAACATTAGAATTTTGATTTATTATGTCTTGGTACTAATTTATCTCCAAAATCCTTTAGAATGTCATATCTCCAAAATTCTTTAACAAATTAAACCTATGTTTTAGGAGTTCCTTCCTGAAATAAGAGAAAGTAAATATTTCAATCATCTTTTCCTATTGTGGTTGCCCTTCAGCTCAGAATTCATGTAAAAATGAGAATTATATTTTAAAACTTTTAGAAATTGAAGTACGATTAAATGTTTATGTGGATCAGCTGGTGTTACATATTTATTCATTTCAAATAAAGAGGGGAAAAGGATGAAAAAAGCTTTCAAATCCTCTGGCTGTTTCCCTAGTAACATCTTTTATTTTAAGTTTAAAACATTTTAAGGAAAAATTTTACAGTTCTAAGAAAGAGCTGCAATATGCAAGCCTTCCAAATGAAAATCTGAAGCAAGAGAAAGAAAAGCTTCTTTCTTTTTAATAAGTCATATTCAAGGGAGATGCTTTTTCTCTAAATTCTCTTCTGTTTACTATGAACCTAAGAGAAAACTTGGCGGGTAGAGAAGAGTAGTCAAGCGCATGCCTGGGCTATTTGAAACTAACCAAAAGGGGAAAAAAAAAGTCGTAGGCATTGACGCACACTAAATCATAAACCGCAAAAGTCTATATTTCTCCCCATTCAATATATGTAATTTTAAAGTTTCAAAGATAGTTCCCAGATTTCTATAAAAAGTAAATAAAAATGAGAAAATTAACCATGGAAGGGTAAATAAATTTCTAAGGTGATGTAGCAATTTGTATTTCGTGTAACGCTCTTTGTATTTTTATTGCGTTTTTGTAGCATTGTGCCAAAGAATATTTTCATACTTCTGTCATCTGTGTGATTAATTCAAAATTGCACATTCTTACAACTGGAACATATTGTATTAATTCGTTTCAGTTTCACACCACTAAGATACAGGATGTCACACTTTTAGAAAAATCAAAATAGCAACAGAAACCCAGTGAATGTGAAACTCTGCTAAGTTTCATATTCTGCAAAAATCAGATATTTCCTTTTGTCTTCCTTCTATACCAAACAAAAAGCACCCGTAGAACAATTTGAGAATTGGAGTCATTTATTTGTGTTTTATGTGTGTTTTATAAAAAAATCCCCTTGTCTTTTCTACTGTCAAAGACTCTTTCTGGGTCTGAAACAACAGGTCCCAGTGGAAGGATAAAGAACATTTCCAAAGGCCTTGCCGCACAGTGTAAAGTCCCAGTAAATCATAGTTTCTTGCTTTGTGACCTCATGACACTCACACACATGGATTCCCACAGTGGAAACGGTAGGACCTCCCTGCAGGTGACTGAAGGCTGTTAAACTATCATTTAACAAGTGAAGATAACATGTCAAAGGGTGGCGCTTCTGAAAGTATCTGAGTCTGGTTTTCCCCAGGCCTCTAAATTGGTTCAAATACAATTCTATATACTTCGGAAGAGGGAAAGAAGTAGGAAAAATCATTAAAACTCTAGCTGTTATAATAACATATTTCTAACTAAAAACAACGACGTTGGAGGTTGTGCTGGAGAATATACTCCAAGTAAATATGTCTTTAACATCAATGGTAATGTATCCAGACCAGATTTTCTCAATATTGGCACTGCTAAAATTTGTATATGATAATTCTTTGCTGTGGGAGCTGTCCTGTGCATTATAGGATGTTTAGCCCATTACTGACCTCTGCCTACGAGGTTCCAGCAGCACTCCCCCAGCACACACACACACACACACACACACACACACACACGAGTTGTGACAACATAAAATGTCTCCAGTCCTTGCCAGCTGTCCCTTAACATGCAAAATGTCCTAGCTCATGTCTTTCCTTGTTTTCCAAGTACAAAGATAGTTTGCTGATGAGTCCATTCCCCATTCGTATTTTTTTTTGATTAAAAAAATATTAGTACAAGGAAGTCAAAACTTTTTCCCTTGTGAAATCAGAATGATTTAAATCTGTCAAGACCTCATTTAAGTAGGGTCAGGAAAAAGAATATGCTGAGTATGTTTGAGGGGCTCAAATGTGATAAAAATTATTGCATTGGGGGGCTTCCCTGGTGGCACAGTGGTTGAGAGTCCGCCTGCAGGGGACACGGGTTCGTGCCCCGGTCCGGGAGGATCCCACATGCCGCGGAGCGGCTGGGCCCGTGAGTCATGGCCACTGAAGCCTGTGCGTCCGGAGCCTGTGCTCCACAACGGGAGAGGCCACAACAGTGAGAGGCCCGCGTACCGTGAAAAGAAAAAAAATATTGCATTGGTAACTGCCTTGCCCCAGCAGGTAAAATATTATTAGAGCTTGGAGGGGTATAGTCAAGGAATGGTACCAGTATTCCTATAGAAATACTAAAAATCTGTAGAATTATTACTTCTTTTTGATGAATCTACATAAAAGAGAGCAAAAAGGGGGTAGGGAGGGAGAAAGAAAGCTGACTATTAATAGCTGATTAAGATAGTTAGCATTTACTGGGCACTTACTATGTGCCAATTACAGTATTACATAACATATGTGACTTCATCCATAAGGAAGTTACCACTATTATTCCGATTATACAAAGGAGAAAACTGATGTTTAGCAAGATTAAATAATGCCCTAGTTTCATATCTAGAAAGAATTAGAATTAGATTAGAGTGAGATAGACTCAGCTCCTATACCATTGCAATACAATGCACTGACTATTTTGGTTTACATTTAAATGATTGCATTATTCATGAAAAATATTTATCTTACAGCCATTTTAATATGTTCAGTGACCCCTAAATTCATCAATGTGTATTCAGCAAATAGAAACTTATTTTATGGCTAATGAATCCAAACATCTTTAGATCAGTTAATACAATGTATATGTATGAGTGTGCATGTGAAAGGGAAAATAGTATAATGCATTCCAAAGAAAAATCCAAATAATTTCTTTAAAGAACAGTGTTTCAGATATTTTTATATTCTAGTTCTCCTCATTACTGTGGAAAATTGGCCATATTGAAAATTTAAATCTTCAGGAAACAGACTACAGAAGCTCCTTAGGTGTTTTGTGTTGCCAATTCATTATCTGTATGACAGAAAACAAGTATCTCACTTTATGAATTATATACAGTCCAAGAATTTCTAACCCATCAAATTTAGTTATAAGGTATAATGATTAAGAGCATTAAGAAATCTTTATGTTCAGATTCTATTTTCACTATATTCTCCCTATAATTTTAAGCCTCAATTTTTTATCTGAAAAATGGATATAAAAATAGTATTTACCTCATTAATTTCTTGTGTGTTTTAGATGATCAGATATAATGTATGTAAAGCAATTATCGCTTCTCCTTTGCAGTAAGTTTTCATTAAGTGGTAGCTGTTATCTGTATTCACGTATCTGTGTGCTTAGGTCCTGTGATTTTTCATAAAGAGATAATTAAGTTCAGTCATATTTCTATTGAAGGGTTATCTATAAGCCATGGCTACCTTACTAGGAGTCCCTTGAAAACTATTTCTGTTATGGTCTTAACTCGGTCATTGCCCAGACATCAGCAGAAGCTGCAGCCGTGCTCTTGAAGCTGGTGAGGCAGGTGAGGAGGAACTGACTTGTGGAACTCCTAGAGGCAGTTCTGGTGGCGTTTTCAAGTAGAGAAGTGATTGGTGGGTGGCACTCCAGGGGGGATTGTAGACTGAAGTCATCTGCTTCATATCTTCAATTATAGATGCTTCTTATCTTCTAATCAAGACGCCTGTTGAGCAGGGTCTCTAGGGAGCCCTCTTTTTTAACCTCTACCTACCCCCTTTCCCTCTCAGAATTGTTTCCTACTGCGAGGTATTGCCTGTCCAGCATCCATTTCCCTTCTTTGACTAACACAATCCTGATTTTCTTTGGAAAGCCACCCCTTCTATTTTCAGCCGTGTGGTTTTGGTGGTCTTGAGCCCTTCCTTAATCCAAGGGCTGGGCCCTGATTGGCTTAAACCAATTAGAATACCCACACTCCTGGTCAAAATGATTGGTTTGAGATTGGGCGCTTAAGACAATCATAGTCCAAGAGATGAGAGGCGATTTTGCTGAGGTGTCCATGAAACAGAAACCTTCTCTTCTTTCCTAAACGTGGGGTAAGAATATGTGAGCTGTGAAACGTTTACAGCCATGTTACTACCATAAGGTAAGATCATGGGGCTCAGGTAAGGTCATCACTAGAGAAGACATCTAAATTGCCGGATGAAGCCTAGCCTGATACTAGATCTGCACTGGGACTTTAAGGAAGGCAGTAAACACCGCTTTTTTGGCCAGTGTGAGTGGGGTTTTCATTTACAACTAAAGAACTCCTGATCCACTCACGTTTTCTTTTCATAACATCCTAATCTTTTATTATAGAACTTACACTGTGCCTTACATTATGGTTATTTATGTACATATCTGTGTTCTGCGCTGCGGGTTGGGTAGGAAGGAAAATCTAGGTGACTTTCCTCTTTCTCTCCCTCTGGGAAATGGCAGTATTTTTATGTGCAGTTAGTGTTCAGCAGGGATAGCTGTTGAATACATGAATGAATAATGAACATACATCTGTAATAATACAGCTGTATTGAAATATAGTTTTAAATCTCTTTCAGGATTGGCAAGGTGATGTTATTTGCAATTTGTTTTTCAAGTCCCCAAAGAAGTAATGAGTTAGTTGAGTATTATTTAATTAATTTGTCTCTATTGGAAAAAAAACAGGTAAAGTCAAGATAAACTAAAGTCAAGATTCTGAACCATTGGTCTGATCTTGGGTAGCAGACAATTGTGTGGTCTCAGAGCAGAAACGAGAAACTAAGCAATGACTTCAGTCATGTTTACCTAAGAAAATAGTGTGTGGAGGATACACATGCCAGTGGTGGCAGCCTCATCTTTAGATACAGGTAACAGGTGCCCTGAGACTTGTTTAATTCACTGGGAAAGGCGAGAACAACAGGCCCAGCAGCCATGGAACAGCAGGTGGATGTCTCTAAGGGCATGGGAGTAATAAACTAGGGCCATCCTATAGGTATTCATGGTCCTCCACTATTTTTCTGTTTATTTCAGTTTAGTTTTTCATGAGGATGATTTGATACCTGTGTAAGAATCCAGAGGGGAAGTGCTGCTGGAACCATAAATCAGTTTTAGAAAGATTCAGTTTGATCAATATCGGGCTGGAGTTGGTATGCACTCACGTCACCTTGTAATTGGTACAATTATGGGTTTGGGCCGAACAGTACCAGCCTCATGTGCTAAGGGGAATGAGGACTTCTTTATATGGAGGGCATGTGTGTACGTGGGTGGGCACCGTGCCAGTACCTCTTTACCCACATGCTTAGGTAGCCCTATCTAAGAGAGAAGAACAACAGCTGGACAAAGCAGCTCTAGCTGGTGTTATGTGGAGGCCAAGTGTTTGTCCTATAAAGGGAAAGGCCCTGATCACACCCACTTTGCGTCCAACTGATGTAACTTCACTGGAGCTCAAATGTTGGCTGGGGCCAGCTGCCATTCTGTGAAGACTGAGCTAAAGTTTCTCACTGTCTCAGAGCTCGGCTTCCCTTTGATCCAAGAGCACCTGGTTCTTCCTTGTTATTTTCATTATGGTCATTATTTGATATTTATTTGATACACCATCAAACTAGTGGGTTTGATTCCTGAATCTGTTCTAAAGAGAGGACCTAATCCCCTAAGAAAATGTGCACCACCTCTTAAAATAGATTGCAGTCATGGTCATGGGGCCATTGATGATGTCTCTGGAAGTATGGTGCAGTGGAAGTTTATACCCTCAAGCTGCTTGGCTGTGAGCTTGGCTTTGTCCCTTTGCTCTGTAACGCTGGACAAGTTAATTATTTTCTCCACATCTCAATTCCTCATTTGAAAAATGAAATAAAAATAGCACTTCTTTCATAAAGTCAAACAAATTGAGAGATCTGCTTGTGACATTTTTAGCACATTACTTTACTGGCATGTAGCTAGTACACAGAACATGTTAGCTATTATGGTGAAAACTGTATGTTTACCACATTGAATTTGTAAAAGAACAAAAATAAGAAAAGGATAAATCCAGACTGACCGACAACTCCCCCAACACTTCTCAAGAGAAAAATCATCAACAAATCCACATCATTAAATTCTGAACTGTTGGGTTGGCAGGTACATGTCTGCCCTGGAATAATAAGAGCAGATATCAGCCTCCCCACTTTAGCCCTTGAAAGACAGAGTAGAACCCCCCTGTGTGCTGCTATATGACTGAGGGCACACTTTCAGGGGGCTGCTTTATTTTCTCTTAACCTTTCTCACTCTGTTTTCATATAAACAAGTGAAACTTTTTTTTAATTAAAAAAAATCTGAGATCAGTTAGGAATGTCCTGGTGACTCTTTTGTGTAGTATATAATAAACTCTCTGAAGAAATCATGCTAATATCTGGTTAGCTGGCTCACGCTGATTTGCAAGCCATCTACCACACCCTTCTTGCTCTCCTTTCCCTCTCCTCTCCACGTTGCTTCCAGAGCATGCAGATACTTACTCCATATCAGCCGTCCCTGCCAGTTTATCCGCTACATGAGGACAGGGACTGTGTTTCTTTCCTCCACATTTTATCCTCAGGACCTAGTATACGGTGCCTGATTCATTCATAGTGCTATGCTCATTAAATATTTGGTAAATTGATGAGTGAATATCCAAATGTTAGCTAGAAAATTAAAGCATGTTGAATACCAGCATCAGTTGCCTTGGAAATAGTGTGTCAACTATTGCTAGAGAACCAGGCAACTACTCCCTGAAGAATTTCTTCATAAACCTTTGTGGCTCGATTAAATGAGTGTTGACTGATGAATGAAAATCTATGAATAATATTTTGGGGGGGCCAAATTACATTTCTTTTAAACTAGAATTTATACAGAGCTAGAACCAGAATCATACTAAAAACATACAAAATTTCCCTCTTGAGAAATCCCTTCAAAAGAATGGTTCAAGTAATTAGAAGGGAAAGGCTGTGTTAATCAAACTTGGTAATTGTGTTTATACTGCTCTTTGTTTTGCAATGGATGATCATGAAATACTGAGAAATACAAACACTGTCCTCCTAAAAAAGGGAAAGATATACTTTTCATTTATTTTCAACCAGAGATAACTTAGATTAACAATTGAAAGTATATTATTCTAGTCACATATATATTTATATAAAATTAAATTTATTTTATGAAAATTAACGTTATTTTCTCTTTCTTTTAGAAATAAAATCTACATTAAAATGAAACTATATAAAATATTAATAAAGAAAATGAAAGTTTCATGTAATCTCACGTTCTAGAGCCATTCTACTTAAAATGTGGTTGATAGACATTAGATGGTCTGTCTCAAACTGTTACTAGTCTGCAAGGAGAGAAGAAACAGAAACTATAATAGGAGTTTGACACTTTAATGGTAGTTTACAAAACTTTTGGTTCCCATGGGATTAAAAATAATAATAATAATGATAACTTTAAAAACTCTGGTTCTTCACTACAGACGGACTGAAAAGCACTGGACTAAAGAGACATTGTTTTCAATACATATGCTACTATGTATATATATATTTATATCTAATGATCTGTATACACAAACACATACATATATTCTCAAGACATATATACAAAATTTTACAACAAAACTGGAATTTTAACAAAAATGAAATTCTTTCTTTTAAAGTGTTATACCTTTTGTAAAAAAAGTTTTTTGCCACACCCCACGGCATGTGAGATCTTAGTTCCCCAACCAGGGATTGAACCTGCACCCCCTGTTTTGGAAGGCAAAGTCTTAACCACTGGACCGCTTTGGAAGTCCCCAAAATGAAATTCTAATAGTAAAACACACATACAGAATATATATTTTACTGTTTAATCCTCAAAATAGCAAAAGGAATTTGCTACAATGATTATCCCTCGTTCAAACACAGATGTCTGTTTGGTAAACCCAGTAGTAAATTTTCAGGAGAGGTAAGCTGCTAAAAGAAATTCCAAACAGAAATACATATCTAGAATTTTTTAAAAGAGAAAAAAATAACTTTGAATAACTTAGAGCTAGGAATCCAGAGACTGGGCTCAAAGAATCAACAAAATCCCACTGCTTTATTTTATGGGTGAGGACACTGAGATCTATGATAAATAATGTGCAAGTTGGGTAAGTTGCCATTGTGTCAACTTGGAAACTTGTGTGTGGACATTGTTAGATCCATGACCAGTTTCCAATTCTCTAGGGTCTCTTTCCTCTATTCTACTAATGAATTTATGGTGGGATATCTGTTCATTGTAGATATTGCCACCTAGCCCCTCCTCTAGGTAAAAATAGGTGTTGATTCCAATGATGGAAGTCAGGGTTGGAGTCAAAGGTGGGTTGTCCTTAGGGGAAATCACAAGTAAATATCTGTGTTGACTGTTCTACTTTGACCAGGTACACTAAGTAAAAATTTCCAGGAAGTTCTCTGGAAATCTGAGCTAAGTCTACATGGCCAAGTAAGGTAATGCAGGCATAGAAGAACATTTTGCCAATAATTTGCTTGACACTTCCATTTGCTTTATGTCAACACATCCCTAAATTCAGCATTTGAGCAAAGATCTGGGTCACTGTTTTTGCTTACTATAGGCTTATTCTATAGATGAAAAGAATTTTATCTGTGAAAAGCTGACTTTCATGCTTCTTCAGTTATCTCAGAAGTTGTACATTCATAACAAATTATGCTCTTTTTCTCTATTTTCCCCTTCCTCTGAAAGAAAACCTAATATCTGCTTTATAGTGTAAAGCATACATATGACATATATGGCAATTCTGGTAGAGGAATTTGACATATATACCCACTAAAAAGTCACTGGTTTACTTTATTTTTAATCTGCAATAAGAACTTAATTCATCAGTCAAGAAACTTATTTTTTCCTTGCCTGCCTTGCTCTATAAGACAGTGAATCATAGTGATGAGGCCAAGCCAATTTATCTCAATTCTGAGAGGGTTTTTGTCAGCCACACCTATATCATCCTGTAGCCATCTGAAATACTTCACATTAAGTTTGACTATAATAGGGTCAGCCACCTGATATAGATCATTAATCTCACACTTCAAAAGAAGTGAGAATTTCAGTGGGAAGCTTTCACTTCTGGTATTCTACTTGATGATTTTTGCAATCCAAACCCTGATAATTGATTGCCAAATCTCTATCATCACATCCTAGGCCCAGCACAACGAAAACAAAGTTTAGTTTTTAAAGTCACTTTGTATTTCAAAGGATATATAATTCTATTTTTAAAATGTATATATATCTATTTATATAAAAAGTCAGAAGAGTATATATAAACTAAATGATAAGCAACTTATCTATAAAAGAGGATTATAAGTGTTTTTTGGTTTGTATTTAATTTTTTTCTTTAATAACTATTATTGCTTGTTTAATTAAAAGTAAGTTTTTAAGAGTAGAATATCATATATAATTTCAGTTATTTAAATAAAACTTTTTAATATGAAAATTATTTTCATTTAATAAGAAAATGATTGTGCTTAATAATAGTTAAGCATGTGGCAGCTATAATAGAGAAGGAATGATATATACTTGAGTTTATATACAATAAACCTGAGTTTAAAAGCCTGGCTGTTTGTCATTGATAGGGTTGCCAGATAAAATACAGGCTAACAAGTTAAATTTGAATTTCAGATACCAAGAGATAATGTTTAAATATAAATATGTTCCAAACATTTTATGAAACACACATATTAAAAATTATTTGTTGCACAGTGAAATTCAAATTTAACTGAGAGTCCTGTATTTTTATTTGCAAAATCTGGCAACCCCAATAATTGGATAGGTTAATCTCTGTCTGATTAATCTAAGTTTTGTCTTATGTTAGATGGAAAGAATATTACCTATATCATTGATTGCTCTGAGAATTACAGGAGAAACCATCAGAGAGATTTCCCATGAAGTTAATGAGGCTTATGCTTCACCTCAGTGGCACGGGCTGCATGCATAGTCCTGTAAATGTTTTATTCATAATTTTCTTAAAGCCTCCCCCCCCACCGCTAATTATATAAGATTTGAGGCTTTCAAAATTGTCATCTTCTCTTGGAAAACACATTAATGTTTACCTAGTAGCTTGAACAGAGTAGGCACTCAATAAGAGTAAGTCCCTTTTCCTTTTTTTTTTCCCTTTTTATTTTTTTTATTTTATATTGGAGTACAGTTGATTAACAACCTTGTGTTAGTTTCAGGTGTACAGCAAAGTGATTCAGTTATATATATACATGTATCTATTCTTTTTCAAACACTTTTCCCATTTAGGTTACTACAAAATATTGAGCAGGGTTCCCTGTGTTATACAGTAGGTCCTTGTTGGTTATCTATTTTAAATATAGCAGTGTGCAATGTCAATCCCAAACCCCCAATTTATCCCTCCCCCCCCAGACTTTCCCCCCTGATAACAATAGGCATGCTATGAAATTGAGAACTCTATTGTAAATAAGACATATGACTTCCAAATGACTATACTTAAATCTGCCTTCTGTATCTCTAAGTACCAAAGCGCCATCCTCTAGAATGTAGAAAGTAGAACAAGTATCCCCTGGATATCTAGATCCCTGACCCCTTCATATATTGAGAACAGAAGAAATCATGGAAATTCCAGAAATCCAGAAATTTGGGGCTCCTATTTGATGAGAGCTCTGGAAGATTTGTAAATAATAAGTAGTGAGCCTGATTGCTTGGTGCACAGGGGCTTACTCTGATGAATTTGCAGTAAAGGTTGCTCAAGTCCCTAGGCAGAAAACTCCATTCCCACAAATTTAGCTCCTATACAAACTGTTAGATTCCAGCTCTCCTGGAATCAAGCACACATACTCAAACCTGGTATCTCAAACTCATTAATCACTACAAGCTCACATTAAATATGATAAAGACCTTCCCACCCCCCCCCACCCTTCAACACTGTCATTCCCAGAAGTCTCCATTCCAACTAACAGTCACTAAGCACTCATGGTCCCTGAGGAAACATGGGAAAAATTCCTCACATATCACAGAAACAGGAACAACTGTACTCTCTCTCCAAGTGTTTGATTTTGGCCAGCAACATGACTAGTCTCATGCCTGACTGTACTTTCAAACTATATTTCCTGGATTATTAGGATAATCTGCTTCAAAATTGCCATCCACATGTAGCAAATCTAGAAGGACCCTAGGACCAGTATTGTGGGTACCAAACTTAATTTAATCTACCTTAATATTTAAAAAAATCTATTTATCTTTCTCATTGTTTTATACATTTCTGGAAACTACCTCAAATTCTCTCTTCAAAAGAGAAGTGTTAGGGGCTTACCTGGTGGCGCAGCGGTTGAGAGTCCGCCTGCTGATGCAGGGGACACGGGTTCGTGCCCCGGTCCGGGAAGATCCCACTTGCCGCAGAGCGGCTGGGCCCGTGAGCCATGGCCGCTGAGCCTGCGCGTCCAGAACCTGTGCTCCACAATGGGACAGGCCACAACAGTGAGAGGCCCGCGTACTACAAAAAAAAAAAAAAAAAAGAGAGAGAGAGAGAGAGAAGTGTTACATCAATTCATAAATAAATAAACATCTACTTAGTAGCACTGAAGGAACATTCTGGTTAAACCTTTGGTCAGGACTTACTTGAATCAAGAGCATTGGAGGTCTGACTTTCTTAAATGTTTTAAAAATTTCCTAGCTTTCTGTAGGGGTGCAAATTGTAAGTGCCATATTATTTGCTAAAATTTTAATATGAGAATAGTATTATTTGCAATGATATAGGAGGTAAACAAGAAAGTAAAGTTAGGGTTGATTCAGTTTGGCACTTATGAACAAGGTGGGATTGAGTGTTATTTGAAGGGAAAAAGTTTGATTTATGAGGTATGAAGTAGGTCAAAATGTTTTCTTTTAAGTTCTCACCACCCCCAAGGTGGAAGCCAGCCTAGAAGTGGAGTGTGCAAGGACAGAGCTGGTGGTTCCTTATAAGTGCCCACAGGAATATAATTATATGGATTCCAAGGGACTAGTAACCTTCCTTTTTTGGCAGCCAGATAAGTCAACAGAGACTCAGGAGAGAGTCCACTCTTGGTTTGGGAAATAACTTAGACCAATAAATGAATCACAGTAAAGAAAGAGTTGTTTACTTTTCCCTCACCAAAAGAATACGTTTTCAGTACCCCGTTGGAAAAACACTGGATCCTTTGCATTCATACATGTGTTTTTCCCTTCCCTTCCTTTGGCTAATAACTCTGGATATTTCTTTCAGAAGAACTCTTACAAAGCACAATTGCTGTAAATTTTATTTAATAATGATCCCTCAGTACTTATAAGGAACAAATTTCCTGCTATTTTTACTGTAAAATAAATGTAAAATTTTAAACTTGAAAAAGCAAGAAAAATGTACATTTTGTAATTTTTCTGACACAGAATTTTAATGTTGTTTCATATTGTGTTAATACAGTATCTAAATCTACAATAGAGAAGGTAATGGATTGTTATTAGTCTCAAGGCAATTAACTTGAGGCAATAAGACTTGCAGAAAAGGAAAAAAAAAATAGCATCTTTGAACCTGAGAATTTGACCACTCTGAGTATTGTATTCTTCTACTCTATGAAAAGGACTGTTTCTTACAGGACTAGATTCTGAAACCACATTGAGAGGAAAGGAAATTCAAAAGAAAACATTCTTAAAAATAAATGAGTAGACTATTGATCTGCAAAGGATATTTGCTCAAAAGGGTGACAAAAATTAACATGAGTTTTGGTAGCCAAGTCCTTTTTCCAGCTTTTCACAACAGGTGCTTTCAGGGCTTCAGCAGAATTGGACGTATGGGCCCAGGCTGGCAGCTCTGCATTCAGATGCTTGTGTAAGCACTGGACTCACGGAGGGGTGTCCCAGCTTGCTCACTTATGGAATGGAATCAAAAGTTTTACCTGGGCTTCCCTGGTGGCACAGTGGTTGAGAGTCCGCCTGCCGACGTAGGGGACACGGGTTCGTTTCCCGGTCCGGGAGGATCCCACGTGTCGCAGAGCCATGGCCGCTGAGCCTGCACGTTCGGAGCCTGTGCTCCGCATCGGGAGAGACCACACAGTGAGAGGCCTGTGTACCACCAAAAAAAAAAAAAAAAAAAAAAAAAAAAAAAGTTTTACCTTCCTTCTTCTACTACTATCACTTAGAAAATAGAAATGAATGTTGTTATATACACTGCCAGAATTTACATGCCACTGTATTTTTTGTTACAGAGACCAAAAACAGATATATGAAAGCACAGAAACTTATTATATTTTCCTGGTAGGTTTAAGAAAAAAAAAGAAAGTAGAAAGGTCCACTTCATGGCTCATTAACCTCAGACACATTATTACCAGGTTGAGACTGAAGATTAAGAATCTAATGTGGCATCTAACTGCCCGGAGTCTGAATAGCAAGGTAACTCTACAAATTAACATCTATGACTCCACAGTCTGCCCTGGGACACTCACTGGCACTCTCAGTTCATGTGTCCTTGGACCCCTTCCTCCAATTTCCAAGCCAGAACTGAGGGCCGAGAGTTGCTGGTGGAGTATCACAATCTCTATTTCAGGGAAAGTATAAATGAGTACAAATGCGAAATGGAAATGTCCCCTCCAGCCTCCATAACTTTCTTTCTCATATAGGTTAGTTAATAAAACATGTTTCCTTTTTGATTATTCAGACTCGTTAGTGTAATTCAGCTGCTAGCAGTACATCTTCTTTAAGCTCCATGACATATAATAGGCCACCTTCCGAGACAAAATATATTTATCAGCTGACAAATATCTATAAATATATTTCATTGTGATTAGATTGTCACAACAATTCTGTAATGATGTAGAAGGGCCTGAATTGTTATGTTATATTAGATAGGGAGAAATTGAAGCTCTATGATTTAAATGACTTGCCTCAGTCGCATAGATGGAAAGACTTAAGGCCTGCTGGGTGCTCCACCTTCAAATACTCTGCTCCTTCATCTATTCTATGTAACCCCCTTTCATTAAAAGATAGAACAGTCAAAATAGTTGATATGCTTGTTGCTGTTGCTTTACCAATTCTGAATTTTGGCCACAAGGTAAAGTTTCTCAAGTAACTAAACAAAAGCTTGAGTGATAACTTTTGAAAAGTGTTCACATTGAATATACACCTGAGAGGTTACTTTGCCATTTGACTACCCTGCACTGGTTTAACTTTTCTACTTTTTCCTCATGTTTTCCTTTAACATCAGAAGCCAACAGAGATATCAAGAGGCTAAATATAATAAAATATTTATACATATTTCAAAGGCTACTGAAGAAACCTTGTTTTATGATAATTATCAGCATTCTACTAGAGTTGTCTGAATGTTGATGGTCTCATAGCTAGTTGTCATAGGTTGGAGTTATCAGCACTCCTGAAACTTGGAGATTATAGCATCCTGGGAGGGAGTCTTACTCTACCCTCCGATGGTCCCAAGGATACTAGAATTTTTCTGCATATAGCAGTTTTAGGAAAATGAGACAAATCATATATAAAATTGCCCTTAGTTCACATTTATTTTCAAGAACTCTTTGGCATAAGAAATGTATTTAATGCTCCTTTAAAACCCACGGCTGTGAATAGTGAAGTAAAACATACATTTGCAAAAAGGATGCCCATATTTACTATTCCAGGGAATTAATTTTCAAGGAGGATACAGTCAGTTTTCATTTCTTTAAACTGCTCTTCCCTAGGTGTCAAGACTTTGACTAAGATAAGATTGGTCATTGTACCATTAGAATTTGAGAGTACATTTTCTTCATTTACGTAAAAGATAAAATGTGTCGCCAGGAAAAAATCTTGCCTTTCTTATAAATAAGCCAACATTGTCCTAAACCATGAGGTCTGGTCACTTGATTTTTTGTTTCCAGGTTGTATGACTAGTATGAAAGACGTGATTACTAAACAGTGTAAAGTCAGTGAAATTCTGTAAGTCATTTCTGTTTTCTCCTTTCTCAATGTCTTCAAATTTTAAAAAATTCCATTTTGGACATAGGATAATGGAGCTGGAATGTTCTTGGGGTGAGGACATTTACTTAATGAACAAATAAAGTTCATTTAGTTTTTGTTAAAACTAATGGTGCACTTTTCTATTTAAGATACAAGACTGAAATTAGGTTTGCAGTCTAAATTTTCACTTCTTCAGAAAATACAAATTTTCCCATACCTTTTGTTTGAGGTTGTAGGTACTATGGTGCCACCGAATTTAAACCTATTTTTGTCTTTGTGATTTGAAGTTTAATCTGATCTCAAAAGACTGGTTGTTAAGGATGAACAGAGCTTTTTCCACTCATTTTAGAAATAAGAATTATAGTGGGGATAGAATAATTGATTAACATTTAAAAATACAGAATCCCTTTGCTCTTACACAGGAAATTAAAGTCTCTTATTCTTAACCACCCCCTTTCTGAAAAAGTGTATAATTCCACCATTTGTTCTCCTCAAAAGAAAGATTTGGGCTAGAGTGAGACAGCTTAAACTAGTCTCATTTGCTTGCTCAGCTCTCCAAGTAGGTAATTGCAGAAAGAAAAGACAATTCTTTGATCTCAGCGAGGTGCTAATTTGTAAGATTTTTGAGCTGTTTGGGCCTTAGGAAGAAGGGATCAGTACGTAAACAATGGCATTTATCTGGCAGCCTATTACTGACACATTACTATCTCAGTACTTATGCATTTACACTGGTGTTTGAAGACAGGACTATGTGTCAATAAAGGAATTAGACCAGACACCTCAGTCCATCAGGTTTATCTCAGTTTGCTGACAGGAACAGTAGGTGACATTAAGCAACAGAAAACACTTCAAAGTTACCTAGTCTTGGTTTTGCAACTAAGACAAACAACATTTACTGCTTTAGCAGCAACAAACAATGAGTGTAAGACTGCAGAGGGAAGATGAAAGAGCACAGCAAGTTATCAAACGTAAAGCCTGCCCATACCCCATTTCTAGCTGTCCCCTGAATTTAACTAGAGAGATTAAAAAAAAAGATTTCAATGATAAGTTCATTTAGACTTCTTAAAAGGAAACCCTCTTAAGAAGGATGGTAGGAAATGAGTGGATGAGAAAACTTTACTTGACTATTCACCAACTACTCTTAAGGATTTCAATATTAATTTATTCATTCATTTCAACAACTTTTCAGTAAACAACCAAGGTGTGTCTACTATATGCTAGGATCTGTATAAAGATAATGCTGTTACAGATACAGATGCATGGAACTTTGAAAAATAACATCAGGCTATAGTACAGCAGAATTATTAGGTGGATATATGGTTGTATTTGAGGGGCTGTAGAAAGGAGGTAGATGATCTATGTCTCAAATAAATTGGTAAAGGCTGCCTATATTTTTAGCTTAAGCTAAATTGAAAGAAACCTGAAAAAACACTTTAAAGCATCATCATATGAAAATATACCCCAGATTTTTTCTTCTGTACTTCTAAGTTCAGAGTTATTTACCAGAGTATTTTATACACAAATTTCATTAATCTTTTGGGATATAGATTAATTACTTGATTCCACAAATATTTATTGAATACTTAATACAACAATCCTTATTCTGATTTAGCCTGGGATAAAGCAGAGAACAAGATGGACTAGCTCCTTGCTCTCATGTGAGGAGATAAACAATGGTAATTTTGGAGTGTCAAAAAATCATATAAAGTGAATAGAATCAAGCGGTGTGATAAAGAGTAAATGGAATGAGATGGGAACAGTATTGGTGACATTGGTATTTTAGAGTGGTTGGTCATGAAAAGAAACTGTAATGATAAAAAGTAATAATGAGGAGAAAGAGCATTCTAAGCAGTGGGAACAACAAATATAACAAAATATTGTCCTGCTGGGAAAACAGAAAGAAGACAGGTATATACAGCTAAGTAGAGTGAGAGATAATGAAGTAATAAATCAAAGCTGCAGAGGCAGTTGGGGGCCAGGCCATACGGAAGAAGGGAGGGTATAATAGATGAAGTCAGAGAGATTTTAGATTTTAGAATTAATTTTAGAACATATTCTACTGAGAAAATCTTCTAGTTTTGCTCAGCCTATATGCAGCATTTAACCAAGCTAATTTCTACTTCCTCCTGGGAACCTTTCTTCACTCAGCTTTCAGATACTACGCTCCACTGGTTTCCCTCCACCTTCACTGGCTGCTCCTTTTCAGTCTCCTCCTTTGCTGGCTCCACCTCATCACCTCATGCACATTGGGCTAAGTCTTCAGACCTTCTCCCTTTTCTATTTACATTCACTGTTTTGATGACCTTACCCAGTCTTATGGCTTTGAATAACATCTGTACATGAATGACCACCAAATATGTATCCCTAGCCTGTCCTTCTCCTCTGCACTCCAAACTTCAATATCCAACCTCCTGCTTGGCTTCTCTGCTTGGACGTCCAGTACACATCTCAAATGCATGCCATACCAAACCAAGTTCCTGATATGTCCTCCCCAAATCTTTTCTTTCTTTGGACTTTTCTGTCTTAGGTAATGGCAACTCTGACCTTCCAGTAGATCTGACTAAAAACTTGGAAGTCATCCTTGATTCTTCTCTGCTCCATCTACAGGAGCTGAGCATATCTTGGCTCAAGTATTGCAGTGGAGTTCTAGCTGGTATCCTCTCCTCAGCCCTGTTCCCTTTCAGACAACCCTCATCACAGTAGCCATGTTCCTCTTAACCAAGTCAGCGCACGTCTCTTCCCAGCTCAACACCTCACTCAGAGTCTAAAAGATCCTCCATAACCAGGTTTTGTTATCTCTGACTTCTCTGATTTCTCTCACTTGCACTCACTCTGCTTCTTTGCTGTTCCTTGGCAGGGTTCTTTCTTCTCCCCAGAATGCTATTCACTGCAAACTCCACCTGCCTGTTGCCTCACCTCCATCAAGTCTTTACTCAAAAGGCACCTTCACAGTGGGTCCTTTTCCTGACCATACTATTTAAAGTTGTATCTCATCTTACTCTCAGACTCCTTGCCCACATCCCTGATTTATTTTTTTTTCATTTTATTTATCACTAACATGCTTCATAATTTACTTATTTTTTTTTCAGGTTTCTTTATTATCTATTTCCCCTCAGTAGAATGTAAGTTACATTTGGCAGGAAGTTTTGTCCATCTTGTTCCCTGCCATGTCCTCAGCAATGAGACTAGTTCCAGGAACATAGTAAACAGATAATAACATATATCAGATTAATGGGTGGGGGGGGAGAGACATAAAAAAATCTTAAGCAGGGAGTGACAAAATATGACTTCTGTTTTTTTTTTTTCTTTTTTTTTGCGGTACGCGGGCCTCTCACTGCCGCGGCCTCTCCTGCCACGGAGCACAGGTTCCGGACGCGCAGGCTCAGCAGCCATGGCTCAGGACGCGCAGGCTCAGCAGCCGTGGCTCACGGGCCCAGCTGCTCCGCGGCACGTGAGATCCTTCCGGACCAGGGCACGAACCAGCGTCCCCTACATCGGCAGGCGGACTCGCAACCACTGCGCCACCAGGGAAGCCCTGACTTACGTTTTAAGATGATCATTTTGCTTAACCTGTAGAGAATAGATTGGAGGGGTGGAGTTGGAGTTGCAAATGGAAGAAGAGGCATCATTAAGAGGCACGACAGTAGTTCAGGTAAGTGATGACGGTGGGTGTCTCCAGCTAATAGTAGTAGAGATGGAGAGAAGTGGATGTGTTCAAGATTTTGTTCGGAGGCTGACTACGTTACTGACCTTTTGCAGCTGGGCCTCATCAAGGGTCCTCCTGCCTGGTGTCATTCGAGCCAATTGAATAAGATCGAGTTCAGTTCAGAAGCAAAGGAAAGTTTTATTCTTTGATCAAAAATGGAGAGGCAGGAACTTGCACTTTAGAGTGCACGCTCTCCCCGCGCTCTCCTTGAATGGCCATGGGCGGGGCTGCTTTATAGGGATCTTATCCTCAGGGAGAGGGGCGGAGTTTTTGCAAGTCGGGCGCAGGCGCAGCTGTGCTGCTCTTGGCCCCTGCTCGCACTGCCGGGTGAAGCGTCTCTGAACGCGGCCCGCGGCCACCATCTTAGATTGAGGTGCCTGTGCCGCGCTTCTGCGCACCGTCTGCCGAGCTGACGTGTCAGGCACAGCGTCTGAGGTGCGGGGATGAGCCCTCTGCATGCAGCACCCTATGAGCAAGTGAGACTAGATGAAGCACAAAGGAAAAGAAAAAAAAAGGTTAGACTTAATTTATTACCCAGAGTCTATTTTTGTTTCCCGGGAATTGTTCATGGGCTTTGCCAGTGACCACTTGATGACATTTACATTTACTTTTTTTTTTTTAAGATGTTGGGGGCAGGAGTTTATTAATTAATTAATTAATTTTTGCTGTGTTGCGTCTTCGTTTCTGTGCGAGGGCTTTCTCTAGTTGTGGCAAGTGGGGGCCACTCTTCATCGCGGTGCGCGGGTCTCTCACGATGGCGGCCTCTCTTGTTGCGGAGCACAGGCTCCAGACGCGCAGGCTCAGTAGTTGTGGCTCACGGGCCTAGTTGCTCCGCGGCATGTGGGATCCTCCCAGACCAGGGCTTGAACCCATGTCCCCTGCATTAGCAGGCAGATTCTCAACCACTGCGCCGCCAGGGAAGCCCCTACATTTACTTTTATAACCAGAATACCTCTGATTATTTCTGTCTTGAACACAGCTATAGATCCTCAGCTCTGATTGTTTTCTCCTTGTACAAGAGGTATTAAAACAAATGCCGATGGCTTGGGTGGTGTGGGAAAGGGTTAAGGGAATGCACAAGAATGGCAACTAGATTTGTGTCTTGAGAACTGGATGAGTAAAGGTGTCATTTACTGAGAAGAAGATGAGGGTGGGGACAATTTTAGGAATTGTTTTATTTGAGACGCCTCTTAGATATCAAGGAGCAAGTTGGTTATATGAATGTATTCTGTAGTGAAGAGGTCAACAATAAAGGTAAAAATTTGGAAGTCCTCACACGTTGATTGTTTTTAAAACCATTGGGCGGGATAAGCTCTGCATAAGAAAAATCTATTTAAAAGGAAAGTGAGGGCCCTGGAGCATGCCAACCTTTTAGAAATTGAGCAGAGGAATTAAATCCAGCAAAAGAGGTTGAGAAGGAGATTTGCAGAAGCATGACATTTATGGTGGGAAAAGACATTGGAGATTATCTAGATCCTAGAACAAGAGTGGGAGATCTACAGCCAATGGAGCAAATCTGGCCTGATGCTGGCTTTTGTAGGGCCTATGAGCTAAAAATGTTTTTTACAAATAAACATTTTCAATTTACTTGATAAAGAATACTAACTTTGAACTCCAGTTAAGCAAAATGTTTCCCCCAAAAGGGAAACATTAGTAAGCCTCTCTCTCTCCATATGTATATCATCAGTAAAAACATTAGTAAGCCTGTTTTTCTCCCTCTCTCTGTCCATATACATATCATCAGTAAAAACATTTGTGGGAAATGTTTTTCTCCCTAGTTTTTCTTTATTTTACCTCTCGTCCCACAAAGCTAAAAAGCCTAGCATATTTAATATTTGGTCCTAATAGAAAAAGTTTGCCAACCCTTACTTTGGACTAATTCTTTCATATTGATGAAAGATAAGCTGAGGCCTAGAGATTTTTAAGTTATTGCTTAGGGTTACCAAGAAGGAGAGTAAGACTCAAATCCATGCTTGAACTTCTGGTTGCATTCCTGTTCCAAGACAGGATTCTATTCCTCTGTTGTATATACAACAGACTGGCAAATATTTATACCACAAAATAAGAAAGAAATTTAATCGTATCATGGAAATATCTTGTCAATAAAAAATGAAATAAATGCAGCAAGGTACCAATGGCTGAATACACTCAATTAGAAGGACTCAATTTAGTATTAATTCAAAGCAAATCATTCTACCTGTTTAAATGAAATTTAAGGGAGAAAAAGCCATCAATCAGACTGATTTTTAAGTTCTTCAAAATAGTGTGAAGTAAAACAGCAATTACCCAAATATTTCATGTCAGTAAATGATATGAAATCCTAATTGTTTAGGTTCAAATTTCTTCTTGCCTATCCCCCAAACCAGAGACTTAAGAATAGTTTTCAGGGTAAGGTGGGGGATCATTTTCGTCTTGGGAATTAGCTGTTGGTACCACTGTTTTCTCTTATTCTACATTCTCCAAATGTCTTTATTTCTCACACACTGAAATCTTAGAAATTTAGCATAATCACATTTCTCATACATTTACCATTGCTTTAAAAAAAAACTGTGGTAAATATACATAATATAAAATTTACCATCTTAACCATTTATAAGTGTAAAGTTCAGTAGTGTTAATTATACTCACATTGGTGTGCAGCCAATCTCCAGAACTTTTTTTTATCTTGTAAAACCGAAACCCTATACCCTTTAAACAACAATCTTCCTCCCCATTTCCCCCTCTCCAAAGCCTCTAGCAACCACCATTCTATTTCTATGAATTTGACTATTCTAGATACCTCATGTAAGTGGAATCAGACAGACTTCGTCTTTTTGTGAATGGCTTATTTCATTGGCATAATGTCCTCAAGGTTTATCATGATGTGGCATGTGTCAGAATTTCCTTCCTTTTTAAGGCTTGGTAATATTCCATTGTTTGTGTATACCACATTTGGTTTATCCATTCCTCCATCTATGGACACTTGGGTTGCTTCTGCCCCTTGGCTATTGTGAATAATGCTGCTGTGAACATGGGTGTACAACCATTGCCTTTTATAACCTGAGTTGCATGTCCTCAACTCTGACTGTGCTCCTCCTTATACTGAGACTTTTAAACTATTTTTCTTGAGGATGGCACGTAAGAGGGATCTTGGAACAGATGAAGGGGAGGCAGTCCATCAGGAAAGCTGGGAAAGTCCAGGAAACCTTTCCAGAAAACGTCTCTCTCATATTTTTTTTACTAAGATTGAGGTGTGAATCCCTAGACCAATCATTCTGAAGATATGATGTTACTGAAGAAAGTGAGGCAAGAAAAAGGGTACAGGATTAGGAAACAAGTGCTTAGGCAGATTTACATCTAGGCCCCCACGAGGGGATTGCTGAGAGCCTTGCTAATAAATATGCACATGTGGGGTAGTTGGCCAGAAGTAGGGCACAGTCCTGAGCATGTGGCAGGGGGATCAAAAGTTGGGCTAAAGTTCATAGAGAACAAAACTTTAAACCTTTATAAATACAATAAACTTTATGAGTAAAACTTATAAAATTTTGTAAATCCAAACTTATGAACTAGTACTAGTGAAGGGGCTTTGTTATGAGACATGTGAAATTTGTCTTGGCTCTGCTCCTAACTAATCACATGACTTTTGACAAACCATCGAGCTACTCTGAGCCTTCATTCCCTCACCTCTAAAGCAGGAATAATAACACCTACCTTGAAGGCTTATTTTGAGCATTGTAAGACCAGTCACGTAGTGCACACTCAACAAATGGTAGCTCTTTTCCCGTTACAATTTTTATGATTGTTAATGATAGAGGCTGAAGACCAAGCTAAGGAAAATCTTCTTTTTCACAGGTGAACACACAAATTATTAATGTGAAAAAATTTAGTATTTTAGTAAAAACACAGTCTTTCTAGCTTAATGTACATATATGTGGAATTACAGATTTGACAAATTGTATCCATCATAAATGTCCTTTAGATGCTAAACATAGAATCTTTAGATGCTAAACATAGGTACTCCTGAAAAAATATACATATTCCAGGTTGATGAGTAATTCAGTATTTATAAAGCTGGTGTTCAGACATGAGTGCCATTTGGAGAAATCTTACTTTTCATTCTGTCTGTGCCTAGATTAATGTTACACATCAGAGTCTAAGAATCCCTAAATAAATACCATATGCCTCTGAATGTTGACTTTCTGATTCTGTAGCCAATCCTTTTTAATGAAGTTCAATGCACAACTCAGAGTCAGCATCCCATTCCCTTAAAAGGCACATAGTCAAGTGGTAGACAAAGATGTTCCTCAAAGTTTTGGGTGTTCCAGTTAAGCATGTACACAGTCTGCTAATTCCTAATTTCTCCTGCTTAGAATTGTATATCACACAAAGAGTATTTTTCAGAGACGTGTAAATAAATCCGTGGGATGAGATTTCCCTGGATCTATTGTCCATGTCTCCTCTCCTATGTCTCCTTGCCACTAATGTTTCTAACTCTGGAGAAAGAGAATGAGTAAGGATGACCCCTCTCACCTTCAGAAAGAATGGGAAGCATTCTTATGGCGGACATTGGGTTACACACTTCACATCCCATTCATCATTCCCATCTACATCGTAAGGGGGAGGGAGGAAGGCTGCTGAGATAATCAGTAAACAATGGTCTTTTACAGAATTCTGATGCTATCCAAGACATTGGAAGGCACAGAATGGGACTCTTCCCTGTGATTTTTCAACATAGATTTGTTGAACACTGGTGTGTGTTATGACACTGTGGTGAGACGCAATGATGAGTAGCCAGAAGTCCCATCCCAAGGTCCTACTGTATTAGGAGAGACAAGATGTACACAATAGTAGCTTACATTTACACTGAGCACTTACTGGGGAAACTTACTTACATTCACTCACAATCTTCACAACCATCCTGTGATATTGCTAAT
The DNA here is from genome assembly GCF_964270905.1 of Leucopleurus acutus. Classification (NCBI taxonomy): domain Eukaryota; kingdom Metazoa; phylum Chordata; class Mammalia; order Artiodactyla; family Delphinidae; genus Leucopleurus; species Leucopleurus acutus. Next base: position 40,311,050 of record NC_139156.1, read on the forward strand.
ATTAGTCTTCCCCCTCCTTCTAATACTGAGACACCAAGGATTAATCCTTCCTCAGAGTCACATAAATGTAGCCAGGAATTAAACCTCAGGAAGTTTGACTCCCAAGAATATAGTGATTCTCTTGCACAAAAGAAGCATGGGGGTAAAAGGCGCTGGCTGTCATAGAACGTGAGTAGATAGGCTGAAGTGGAGGTTCAGAAAAGGCATTAAGAAGGCTAATACTCACATGGAGCTCTGAGAATTAGATACGATTTGGATATGAGAAGAGGAATTTGGGGGAACTGAAAAAGTCTAGTGATCACAACCTGAACTGATATTAGGAGTTACTCTGTTACTCTCTTTGAGCATAGCATGAGTGAGAGACTGCTGGGGAGGAAAAGGCAAGTTGTAATGGCTCTTAGAAGACTGTAAAATACAGATTAGTTATTACTTTATTTGGTAGGCAATGAGCAGCCGATGAAAAATTCTGGACAGAAAAATGACATATTCTTAGTGGTTCGTTAGGAACATTAAGCTGTAGGTGTCTCTCAATGGGATCAGTGGAGAAACAGACTGAAGGCAAGGAAAAGTTAGGATGCTATTGCTATACTTCCAGCAAAGAGTAATACAGATGTAGTCTAGAACATTGTCACTGGAGACAGAGAAATAGATGGATTTGAGAAAATGCAGGTTCAGAATCAACAGGACTGAGGAAAAGAGTCGATTTCATGGGAAGGAAACAGCAGTTCATGAAGGGTTTTGAAATGAGCCTTGAAAGATACACTTGGTTTTTATTAGGTAGAAAAGAGAGAGGAAGCATTCTTAGTGGGGAAAATAGGCAAATATTTGGTTTCTGTCTTTCTCCAGCTATGCTGAGAATACCCAGGCTTCAGTATCCTACCTTGGAACTGGTACTCATTTCTGCCATGTCAGTCATGACTTTCCAAAAAGATAACTGTACATACAGTGGGTGACTATTAAATTCCCAATGACTTTCAATTGAGAAGAAATGAGAATTATTAGAAATTATATATTCACATCTCCTACCTCATTGAAAATGGTTTCCAATGTTGAATCAATGTTTTTGTTCCATATTTTCTCTTTCTTTTTCTTTTATTAAAATCAGAAAAGCCTTTCAGAATGACTACTGATCCAGAAACTTTAACGGATTAAAAATTTGAAGTGTTTTCTTTCAGGTTAACACTGTTCTACTGTTCGAAGTTAAAAGAAATCATGTAATTATGGATAATATTTATCCTACACAGGTTGCTGTTATGAAAGCATCTTTGTATATATAAAAATGGTCATAATCGGGAAAACGCTTAAACGGTAGCTATCTGGTTAGAGTCCAGAATATACACGCATATAAAAGCTATTTTATGTATTTTATATTTTTTTCTAACATCTATTACTTGTGGTTAATGTTCTTTCACTGCCTTTAATTTGTGGACACTTTCTAACCACCACTTGTGGGTCTTCAGGGAGCAAGCTCCTTCACAGAAACATTTATTTGCTACCACGAAGACCGTGAGGACAGAGAAACAATTCAATATTTATTCTGTGTTTAACAGCATCTTTGAGAGCTGGAGCAAGGCTTTCAAAATGTAAAACCAAAGAAGAAAATAATCCCCAAATCCAGCAAACCCCCTGGAGTTCTGTGGAGAATGGAACAAATAAGGCTGTTTCTAATACATACAGTCTGGGAGGTACTTCACAGCATATTTGACATAATCATGACATTGAAAAAATGTAGCACAAGAAAAATAGAGTGAAGCTATAAAGTAAAATATAAAGACCACTGAGGTATTTTTCTTATATGATATAGAATTATTCACCTAATCTTTCTCTGTCTCTGCAGTGCAAAATTACTAACAGGCCTAGGACGTTGGTTCCTTCACTTCTTAAATGCAGAACACAGGCAGACACATCACCTTTCTGAATTCTAGTCTTCCCATATGTAAATTGAAAAAAATAACACCTGACTGATTTACATATATCACAAGGTACTGTGAGCATCAAAACCAAAATGAAATAATATATGTGAAAATGCTTTATAAACTGTAAAATATTACACATAGGTAAGATATTATTATCTTTAGATAGAGACACTAATACTCTTCCTTTCTATCTTGTTTTTTTTTTTTTTTTTTTTTTGTGGTACGCGGGCCTCTCACTGTTGTGGCCTTTCCCGTTGCGGAGCATAGGCTCCGGATGCGCAGGCTCAGTGGCCATGGCTCACGGGCCCAGCCACTCCGCGGCATGTGGGATTTTCTCGGACCCGGGCACAAACCCGTGTCTCCTGCATCGGCAGGCGGACTCTCAACCACTGCGCCACCAGGGAAGCCCTTCCTTTCTATCTTGTAAGGATGTGGTAAAGAGAAATAAAGTAACACACATCAAGGACTGAGGGCTTGGAAAGAAAGAAATGTAAATGAAAGGCATTATTATCTCTTATCTTATAATTAATTATATGAACTTCTCATAAGAGAAAACACATCTGTTTAGCTCTGAATTTGTGAAAAAAATATTTCCAAGATCTGAGGCTCTGGACTGATTTTCTTTTGACTCAGATAGATGACTGAAATCTGAAAAAAAATAAAAAATAAAACCTTGGCAAGTTGAGGGTCATTCTAAATTATGGTGAGGATACATCTATATAAAGGGCTTTTTTTTTTTGTTTAACTGTATAATCCTTGAGCATCTTTCTGCATTGAAAATCTGAAGATGTCTTTTTTTTTTCTTTGAAACAAAGACCAGAACTCAGACATTTACCCCTGAACTTGTTAAAGACGTGCTTCTTCAAACTGTAGTGCTTTGTCGAATATGAAGAATATTCAAATATTTAATAATAAAGGCAAAATTTGTTCCTATGATCTGCCCTTTGAAAGTCTCTATCCTACTTACTCCCAACAGAAACAGGTTCAATGCCAAGTAAGAGACTCAGAACAAAGTAACTTTAAATCAAGGGGGAAAAATAATTATGCTTTTCAAATTTTTATTGGTTCATTCTTAAATTAAAGAAAAATAGCTGGATTATGTGCTGTCAAATTTGACAACTCCATTAATTTTCAGATCAAGGCAAAACATACTACTTCAGTCAAATATTGTTTGTTTCTCCCCACTTTCCACATTGAATTACCTTTTAAAAATTGGTATAATGTAGGTGTTCAAACACTCCTGGGATTCCTAAGAAAAATAAAATTGACTCAAAACAAGGATAATACATTGTTTCCAACATTATAGAGTCAATGTAAACTGTTCTGTTGATCCAATCTTTATGATGATTACCAGAAGAGCCACTGGGAATTAATTGTACATATTTTAGAGTTATAAAATAGTGTCATTAAAACATTTTGGTCTAAGAAAGCACTATTTACTGTATCTTTCATTTTTAAAGACTGTCTAATTTTCTAAAATATTAATAAAATAAGAAATGAAATACTGGACATTTGATTGTAATGAGATATCAGTCAGTTTGCACAAAGATCATAAATTGATAGTGGGAAAGTATTCCAGAATAGTAGTCCTGTCATTCCCGGATTGAGGCAACAGCTAGTTTATTTGAAATTCACAAAATAATTCAGATAACAAAGTGATCAAATTCTGACCTTGAATCCAAAAGCCTAGCCATGGGGCTTCCCTGGTGGCGCAGTGGTTGAGAGTCCGCCTGCCGATGCAGGGGACACGGGTTTGTGCCCCGGTCCGGGAAGATCCCACATGCCGCGAAGGCTGCGCATCCGGAGCCTGTTCTCTGCAACGGGAGAGGCCACAACGGTGAGAGGCCTGCGTACCGCAAACAAAAACAAAAACAAAAGCCTAGCCATGGACATAAGACAGAGGACTGGGATGAACACCAGAGGAGTCAGTGCCCTCTGTCCCCTGACCTCTGTATAGCTTGACCTGGGAAGGGGGAGAGTCAGAGAAGAAGGAAGCTCCCTCCAAAGGATCCCTGCACTCCAGCTCTGGTTCAAGACCTAGGGGAGGACACAACAGAAGGAAGAAAGCTGTGTCCTCCTTTGTAGGAAAGCCTGGAGATGACTGTGTGCTGCTTCTAGCAAGGAGGGCCTGAGCTGTCCCACAGAGTTCCCTGCATCCAGGCTTGGGATGAAAGTAGTAGAATGATTCCATTGCACCCAAGAGCAGCAAGGAATTGTTAAAGGTCTTAGAGGCAGCCTTAGCAAAGTATCTGCAGCCTCAGAGTACGAGAGAAGTAGCAGAAAATCCCAGTATCAATGAGAGTGGCTCTGAATTTGACAAGAGAGCTGGTGGACTTGAATAAGCCTTTCTATTAGAAATGGGATAGGGCACTGCCTACTCTCCTCAAAATCCTCTGGTGCTACGTAAATCTAACTCTAAGTGCAATCTAGTGAGTGTGTAGAGATTGACTGAGATCAGGTTTCCACCACCTGGCAGTGTAAGCACTTTCAGTGTTCACAGAGAAAAATAGAGTTTGTATACCTGCTCCTTGCTCCAAATCTACAGAGCAAATCAGATTTCTCACAAACTAGGGAATGTGTAAGCCCTGGGTCTTTCTGGAAATGTTCCCCAGACTCCCTTCCCAAGCCTTAATGATCTTTGGGTTTGGTTCTCTGCAGCTCACTGACAAGTCACCCTCTCTTTTCTATTACCTAGAAGTCTGTCTAGCTCAAGCAAGAGCATACTCAACACTGAATTCATTTTTTTATTTGTTTTTGTTTTCTGTGATGCCTTCTGTGACAGCTTCCTTTGATCACATCTACTCAGGTACAGCTTTTTTTTTTTGCTGTACGCAGGCCTCTCACTGCTGTGGCCTCTCCTGTTGCGGAGCACAGGCTCCGGACGCGCAGGCTCAGTGCCCATGGCTCATGGGCCCAGCCGCTCCGTGGCACGTGGGATCTTCCCGGACCGGGGCACGAACCCGTGTCCCCTGCATCGGCAGGCGGACTCTCAACCACTGCGCCACCAGGGAAGCCCCAGGTACAGCTTTTAATGTAGTTTAATAGCGTAATGCTGTTTCTAAGGTACCATATTACCTTTACCAAATGGAGGAATCAGGTATATGGTTGGAGACTGTCATGTGACTAAATAGATTGTACTCCTTGCCTTCTGCCCTTTCATTACATTGGTTGGCTGGGTTTGTGCCTAAGCATGAGTAGTTACCCTCATTATACCAGCATATCTTTAAGGGATATGCTAAAAACTTTCTTGCCTATTCTTCCCCCTTCCTCTACCTACAACTCCCATGTATATTCCTGCCACACTTCAGTTCATCAATACAACTCTAACTCAGCTTGCTTTCTTCGGAAACTAGGTTTCCTTATATAACTTCTTTGTGACAAAACACTAGGCCTTTTTTCTTGATTAACACAATATTCGTTTTTAACTGTTCATTCCAGCTGTCTGGCTTGGAGGAATCTTCTTAGAACTCTAAGAGCAAAAATAAAGTCTTAGTCCTGTAGGATGAGTGAAGGACAGAGTTTCCTTGAGCTACCAAATTGTACTAGTTAACCAAAAGTGACCTCTCCAGTTTTTAAGTGCTCAATTTCAACCACACCCTGTAAAAGAGATGATACTATATAGCTTGGCTAAGCTTTGAGAATGGTGTCTATAATTAGAATGCTGTACTGAAATGGCTTGCTAGCATGTTGTCATCTGTGCATACTGAATACATTTCCATACAATTGTTTCAGTTAGTCTTCCTTTGGGGTCCATCGTGGGGGGTCCATAATTCACTGCTCTTGTACTTCTTCCTACCACTGTACCTCTGTGAGCACAAGCACGTTGCTGAGCTCATATGAGGTACATGAGTGGTCTGCCTATCATTTTTCCTGTGTGTGTGTGTGTGTGTGCGCGCGCATGTACGCGTGCATGTTTGCATGCACATGCTTACATGGGGGGGATGGGAGTATCACAAAAGCAAAAATGAAATCTAAGTGTTATTTTAAGCATTAAAGCTGAGCTCCAGATATAGCTCTTCCGCAGTGTGGTACAATCTACGAACAAGTATACTGGAGCATTAAAAAATGCATCTCAGCAAAACACATCAATATTCCCATTTAAAAAGTTTCCCACTCACTGCTATTTCACCTTGCCCTTACTCTTGGTCACACTGGCCACAACTTTAGGACAGGGGTTGAAAACTGTCTATAAAAGGCCAGAGAGACAATCAATAGTTTAGGCTTTGCAGGTCATAAGGTCTCTGCTGCAACTACTCAATCAACTCTGCATTTGAAGCTGGAAACCAGCCAGAGACAATAGGTGTAGTTGTATTCCAATAAAACTTTATTCATAGGCATTGAAATTTGAATTTCATATCATTTTCACCTGATGCAAAATATGCTTTTGATTTTTTTTCAGCTGTTTAAAGATGGAGGAACCATTCTGAGCTTGTAGAGATATGAAAACAAGGAGGAGGGCTGGACTTGGCTTGCAGGCCAGAGTTTATAGACCCCTGTTTTATCACTATCCAGATATAGAAAATCCTAGTCACTTTCTTGGCTCTGGAAAAAAATAACTGTTTGTTGTATAACTTCAACTTGACTACTCCCTTTGGCCACAGCCAAACATCGTGTATGACGAGGAGTTTTCATTCATCCCTCAAAAGCTTCCATTTCTTAAGCCAGCAGTTTCAATGATGCAGCAGGAAAAGTTCTAAGCTACTTACAGCCTATGCGTGTGCTGCTTGGGTGTCCCAGGCACCAAATTTGATTATTACCACACGGCTCCAATGTAATTCATGCAGACCAATTTGCTTTGGCCATCTAAAAAAAGCTTCCTCCGCCTGTCTCTGTGGGTAAATTCAGTAGTGGAAATAGGCAGGCCTTTGCTCCCAGGAGACAAGCCCAGAGGACACTTTGGCCACTGGGGCTCTTGCTGCAGAGATGCCAAACCACAGCTGTGAAGGGGGTTGAAGGGACGAGTCTGGTACAGCCCAGGAAATAGCCCAGCTGGAGAAGGATGTCAGGAAGTAAGACAGCTTAGGTCAGGCCTCAGAGGAGTGTAAGCAGCTGGCATGAGTACCCTCTTTTAACTAGCCAGCATCACGTGAAACTTCAGGACTTTGTGACTTCCCCTGAATTCACTTTTCCTTCCTTGGCAGTCTGTTCAATTGTGCACTCTTCCAGCATTCTTCAGTTCTAACTAGGAAAATGGGGTACTCTAGGTTCAAGATGATCTCTTCCTCTCTTTGGTCCTGGAGAAGGGAGTGTTTATCCTGTGGAGACAAGGGACTCTTTTCATACATTTTACTACTATCATCAATAACCTTAAACATCACTTCATTCTAGACATCTTCTCTGGTTACTTTCCCACTCGTTCCTGCTTCCTCCTCTCTGTACCCACAGATTATTATATGTATCTCTACCTTTGCAACACTTAATTTATAATATATTTTTTCACGGCTGTATCATTTAGATTTTTAAAAATATGGGGCAAGAACAGTGACTTATAATTCTTGTAGCACATATTATCCCCTGCTATATTACTCTGCATATTGTGGGTCCTCCTGTAGTACCTTTCATTGAGTAAATATGGACGAAAGCATTTCAGAAGATGCCTGTGCTGGTCTGGCTGTCATTGCTTTGACTCACATATTTACTCTCCATCAGATAATCCCTTGTGTCTGTTTTCTTTTTATATCATTCCTCTGAGGCACTCTGTTGATGGACATGACAATGATCTATCTGGCTGAAACAATCATCACTCCACTGATGTCCAACATCAATTTGATGGACCTGGTTTTTAGGGTTCACTATCTTTTGCTTTTTTTCATTCACCTATTGTCTCTATCAACAAAATATCACACACACACACACACACATGCACACTCATGTACATGTATAGACATACATATTCTATTTATATAAATCATCTATTTCCATGTGAGAATCATAAAAACAAAATTGTCCATGATTGCATAGCCCCCCAAAATCACTGCTAACATTTTAGAACCAAATTCTTTATCTTGATGTTGCCATTATTTGTAATTTTCTTCTCAAAATATTTATTAATACACCATTTTAAAGGAGGTCAATACATTCATATTCGTATATCAAGGCAGCTAGTCCAGAATTTCTACTGGTAGTATGTAGAATAATTTTAGGTGGTAGTTGGATAAGTTTGTTTTCTTGTAAGTGTATTTATTTTACTTATTGCAAGGGATAGTTTTTCCATCTATATTACCAACAAAAATTTTCTTGCTAAAGATAATAACTTACATAAAAGAAAAGTGAGTTGACTTATGTGAACATGGCAAAAGTCATTGAGGGCGGTAATGTGAATAGTTCACGTTTGGGACACATCTGAGTTGGTTATCAGTTTATACATAGTACAAGTAACCATATTAGACGCTGTGGTAGAGTCAAATGTGAGTGATACATGGAACCATCTAGGAAAGCACTCATGAAATTCATTACCAGGACATGGCAAAACAGGTGCATACTATGCTTTTGTGGATAGTATTTCAGCTCTGCTATGAGACAGCAAAATATAAGCTGGGTATTACAATAATAATCAATGTAGTCTAAATGTAGGAACTTGGACAAATCTCTGAGGCTAGTCTTCCTTCCTTAGTAAACAGCTCAAGTATGGCTCCTGGGGTGATTCTGTTATGAAGTTTTAAGGGTGCAGTTTTAGTAGGGATGGCTTGGCCCAGGTCCTATGGTTCTACAAGTTCTTCATTGTCAATAAAATTGTGGCTTACTAAAGTAAGGAGAAATGGAGAGGCTGTAGACTGGGTTGGACTGAGGAGGTAAATAGTATAGTTGGCAATCACAGGGTTAAGAACTTGTTCTCTTTGAGGAAGGGGAGGGGGTAGAGAAACTGAACTCGTTCATTGGCTTTTAAATCTATTTCTTGTAAAATGGAGTGGCCACTTGGAAAACACTATGGTGTTTTTTTTTTTTTTAAGTAGAATTACCATATGATCCATCAATTCCACTTCTGGGTATATACCCAAAAGAAATGAAAGCAGAGACTTGAAAAGATCTTTGGACACCCATATTCATGGCAGCAGTATTCACAATAGCCAAAAGGTAGAAGCAATCCAAGTGTCCATCAGTGGATGAATAGATAAATAAGATGTGGTATTTTATTACCACATGCAATGAAATATTAAGCAACCTTAAAAAGGGAGGCCATTCTGATACATGCTACAGCATGGAGGAAACTTGAAGACATTATGCTAAGTGAAATACGCCAGTCAACAAAAAGACAAATTTTGTATGATTCCACTTTTATGAGGTACTCAGAGTAGTCAAATTCATAGAGACAGAAATTAGAATGGTGGTTGCCAGGAGCTTAAAGAAGGAAGGAATGGGCAGTTACTGTTTGATTGGCATGGAGTTTCAGTTTGGGAAGATGAAAGGAGTTCTGGAGATTGATGATGGTGATGGTTGCACAACAATGTGAATACACTAATGCCACTGAATTGTACACTTAGAAAAGGTTAAGATGCTAAATTTAAGTTATGTATATTTTAGTACAGTTAAGAAAAGAAAAATCTATTTCTGTCTGTCTTCTTCTTATGACTAGAGTAACTCTCTCTGTCTAAACACAGACTTTGTCAGTGGCCTATATTGTGTAGCAGCCCAGATGTAATGCATGTGTACAACGAAGAAGTCATGTTCCCGATTAGTTTTGTTTGTTTTTTTGTGTTTTTATAGTAGCCCTTTGCTTCTAGGCAGCCTTATTCCTGCTGGAATCAAGTTCCTTGTGATGGAAAGTTTCACTACAGTACAAGTGGTGCATTTTGTATTTGCTCCCTGAAATGTCACGGGCCACAGTTTAACCCGCAAACAATGGTGGAGTTTAATGAAACTGTCTTTGGATAAAAATCTGCTGAGTAGTATATTCTTACCTCTACCATCAGTGTTTCCTATGGACCTCAGTTTTCTTCTCCATAAAATGGGCCAAGCATTGACTGAGGCTCAGTGTGGAAGTGAATTTGTCCAAGTTGGACCCTAATGATCAGGAAGTATATAGGCAAAGCAATTTCTTGGAAAAATAATGATGCTCCTTTCACACTTTATATACTATTTTCTATATTTTGCCTTGAGGCTTACCTAGCACCAAAGGAGATCAATCCTCTCCTGTTAACATACCTAATAAAGGCAAGCCGGCACACCATTTAATGTGGTGGTTAGGTACACAGACTCTGAAGCCAGTTAGCCTGTGTCCCAGTTTTATCACCAGCTGTGTCATCTTGGCCCAAGTTATACATCCCCAGTTTTCTTATCTGTAAAATAGAATGGTAAGAACAGTATCTAGTCCGTAGGGTTGCTGTGAGGATTATGTGAATTAATATTTGTAAAGTACATAGAGCAGACCTCGGCACCTAGTATGGCTATATGAATGTTCTTTATTATTAGTAGCTGCAGCATGTATGGATAAGCAGTTCCAGGGCTGACGTAAGGATATGATGGCATCCTCTGTAGTGACCCATGATAAAGTGATGGAGAGTACACTTGTAAGAGTCTAAGAGCTGACAATTTGTATTCCAATTCGAGTTCAGCCGTTTATTCACTTTGCGACCTTGACCAGTTTACTTAGTTTGAGCCTTAGTTTCATCACTCTTAAGATTGGTAATACAGGAAACTATCTTCTTCAGTCTCTTAACATGTAACTATAAGCATCTAAATTGTAAAGTTTGTAATGTTTCTGTTAGAATTATTATTATAGCTTTCATTTTTGTTCCCTTTACCTCCTTCTGTATTAAGGCAGAAAGGAAACTTTTCCATTTAAAAACTGGTTATTTTGCATGATAGAAGTTGTACATGCTTTCTGTAGAAAGTATGGAAAATAAAGAAAATTAGTTTAAAAATCTATCACTTTACCCCTTAGAGAAAGCTGCTATTAACATTATATTCTTTGTTGTTTACTGTAAAGTATCTTAATGCTTAAGGTTTTTATATAGCTTTTTTCTCTTTTCTGGGGCATGATCCAAGCTGGGGAGACCTATGTATGGAAAAAGTTAATTAAGCTTGAACTTTTTATGCTTAATTTTGTTAAGAAAATGGAACTTTTTTAATATTCAGACTTTATTGCTACATGAAGAAAATGATAATAATTTGGCTATGTTTACAATGTCACTTGAGAAGAACTTTCAGATATGCATAATTCCTAATATGCCACAATATTAAAAATGGCTTTAATTTAATATATGTTATCTCATGACTCCTATGTAAATCTAAGCAAGGAAAATAATGAATTATAAACATCAACAGTATTTGAAATAAATGACTTTAACAACTATAAACAACATAAGAGCTTTCTCAAAGTTAGGCTATTTCTCTACATGAAAGCAATCAGTGAAAATCAATTTTTAGTTCTGGAGAACTAATCAGTCTGTGTTAGGAATGGTTTTACATGGCTAGGTAGTAGAAGTGGATACAATGTCCTCCAGGGAGTACGATTCAGTTTCTTCATTGGCTGTTTAAATGGCCGTTGGGGTGAGAAGGTCTTAGAAAAAGTCAGGGAACATCAAAGATGATAGGTGATTTCCTGACTTTTTCCCATTTACGTATTGTCCTTTTGTGGAAAAATTGGCAACTCATGCTCTTTGTCATTTGTTGTTCCTCAAGTTCAACCATCCTCCTTCATCTGTTTCTTCCCTAATCCCCACCTTTTATTTGTTGAGAGTCACAGAAGTTTCATATTACACATTGTGATTCTCCACAATAAGTAGAAGTATTAAGTATTAAGGTTTTTTATGAAAGAGTTGTTAATCTTTGATATTATTTTTACCAGAAACTAAAAGAATTCCTAATAATAAAAACTTGTGATTCTCAGTAAGTGGTAATGCACTTGATCCTCACTGCCTGATCTAAGATGGCTTAGCTGGTGGTGGTAAATGATACATCCTTTGGGCCTCTCTACTATCCTTAGAATTAGAATGGCAGCATTCCTTCACTGAGTGGCCGCAGAAGAGAAGGTAGAGATTATAAGCAGTGGGGAACCAAATTAAGGCCACAGAGGTCTAACGGTAAATACTTTTCCCTAAACATCTACCTTTCCTGGCCAGCAACAGACTGAAAACTATGAAAAGAAGGCTCTTCTAACTTGAAAACTACATGTTTAATTGAGGCAATGGGTTGATTGACATATGTCTCTGAGAACCTTACCAAATAGCACATGGGAAACAAACCTGCTTTGCCTGTCCCCAACCATCTCCTGGAAGCCCTTGCTCAGTTCAGTTGGAGTGCTTAGGTCAAACAAACACAAAATTAAGAAAACATTCAAAGAACTGGTGTGCGGCAGGGCAGCTGGAAGGATTGGAAAGGGCTCAGTCTTTGCTTTATTTCCTCTGAGCTCATTACTCGTTCTGAGCGGGTTAGCCAGGAAAGGAAGATAAACACTATTTAGTTAATAAGTCCTGTAAGAACTCCACAGAATGTCTTTTTCTGATTTACCATTGTATGGTTGGAAAAAGCACAATATCCTCTTTGCTTGTATTTTTTCCCAGACGGCTTTGAAGTCAGTGGATAATTTAGAGTGTGAATGAATGGTGAGAGCTTGTTTGTTCACATCTTACTCAGGTTAAGAATGTGAAATGTGCATAAGACACATTATGGGAAAAGGGAATATTACTTGGGCTTCATCTCTTAATGCAGTTTTAGATCAATGGAAATGTCTCCTGACTCAATATTGGCAGCCTAAAAATGATTTTCTTATTTCCAGTTTGAAGAGTTAAAAAGCAGAAAGATGCGTGTCTATATTTTTTGGTGCTGCAGTGCCCCAAATTGACCCTCAGATTCATTCACCAGCTTTGGTTCCTACCAAATAAATAAAATCCCTTTAAGAGCTGGTTAAATACAGTACTTGGATAAAAGGATTTTCCTCACGTGGCTGAGCAATGGGGCAGCCTTGCTTTACGCACCTTAATACCAAATGCAAATGTTCTGACTCAGTTAACCTTAAAATATAATGTGGGAGTATGGGTGAGAGGGAAGGCCAAGAAACAAAGAAAGGAAGCCTAGAGGGAGAGAAGACTGTTATGGTTTTCATTTAAAATCAATAAACAAATTTTTAAAATAACTATGTCATGAAAATATACAGTAATCCATAAGTAGTGAGTCTAAAATAAGTTTTACGTTCTCTTTCACAAAAAGAATTACTATGTTCATTTTCCATGAGACATTGTAATATACACATTGATTGATTTTGTCTGAGTCCTCTGCATACCCTGGCCCCCCTGCCCCCGTGTGGTTGACCACATACATTGGTAAAAAGGATGGTAAAGATTAGAGCAATAGAGTGATCTCTATATGAAAATGTCTCATCCATATTAAGCCATTTCTTTGTGAGAAAGTTGAAAAGTAAAATTTTAAAACATGAGCCTTAGCCTAAGAATTCTACCCTCTAAGTCACTGGTGGTCAGTCATTAATAAAGTCACTATCTCTGTAATAGGACAACATCACTAAAAATTATAGTTGACTGTAAAGCAATCTTTATGTGTCAGTAAAAAGTTTGTGAGCACCTGTTTTACCACTTAGATGACTGGTATTAAAACTCTGTTCCTGGGGCTTTCCTGGTGGCTCAGTGGTTGAGAGTCTGCCTGCCAATGCAGGGGACACGGGTTCGTGCCTCAGTCCGGGAAGACCCCATGTGCCGCGGAGTGGCTAGACCCGTGAGCCATGGCCGCTGAGCCTGCGCATCCGGAGCCTGTGCTCTGCAACGGGAAACTCTGTTCCTATGAGAAGTATTAAACTTTGGGATATTATACAAAAGTATAGAAAAATTGAAAAAATGTATATGGCTGTTTTTTGTTGATTTTTTTCCATTTCAGTGTATTTCTCAACTGTACAAAATTAATAACAGTGCAGTATTGTGGTAGATATTATTTGAAGGAACGAATGTGTAGAGATGGCTATGGTAAATGATAGTTGATCATTTTGTTGCTTATATGGGGCATAATATAATGTTTTAAAGAAAGGTTTGTTTGTGTCAATAGGATATATCATGGTGCCCATATTTCTGCCTAATGGTGTACTATTTTCAACTCAGATCCCAAATAGTAATAAAGAAGCAAAACTAATTTAACAACACACAGAAACTTATATTAGAGAGCAAAGCTGAAGGACCCAGCAAACTACATGAAAGTTATTCTTGGGGGCCCCAAACAATTAACAACAGACCTGTCTTAAAAACATTGCTACTAATATTTTGGTACTTAAGAACTTGCAATTGTAAATAGACTATAAAAATCTGTAAATAGTAGTAAGGGCCCTAATACAATGACATGAACAACACCCAGCCAGGGTGGAGAAAGATTCGCATGGGACACACAGAGGAAAGGCAAGAAGGGAACTACAGGAAAGGGACAATGAAAGAATGAGAGAAGATTAGATCCAAATAGACTCCTTCTTTTAGTCACATCTGGGTAGTCTTTATGCTTTCTTAGAAGGATAAAATTAGATATTCTTATCAGCACCCACTACATATTATATTTTGCTAAATATAAATGTTAGGTAATTATACAGTAAGTTAGATGAGCAGCACATCATTGATGCTTATGTGGAATTTGTGCCAAAACCTTCAAGAATACCCACATTTTCAAGTAGAAAAATATCTGTACAAGCTCTTGGCTTTTCCCTGAATCACATTAAAGAATCACATACCATTTTACCGTACACAAATTACATTTTCAGTTTTCATCATAGTTCTATCATTCATTTGTTAAGCCATGGAATTTTTATAAATGGAAGAATGGGTGATAAAAAAATTTTTTTTGAGGACCAGGTGCTGGGCACTGACCAAGTCTTGCCTACTTGCTTTGTAGGGTGTGCTTTTCAAACTATCACCCAGCAAAATCAAATGACCATGTCATGGACTATCATGCTGCTCCTCAGTAGTAAAGCATCTCGATCTTCATGCCAAATATCCCACGTGGTTTTCATGTGACAGTATGAGGTCAGTTCTCAAAAAATCATTGTGTTGTTTTCATAAAGTTTTGATTTAAAGGACTCAGATTTTATCTCTTGAGGATATGGGGAGGGGGAAGGGTAAGCTGTGACAAAGCGAGAGAGTGGCATGGACTTATATATACTACCAAACGTAAAATAGATAGCTAGTGGGAAGCAGCCGCATAGCACAGGGAGATCAGCTCGGTGCTTTGTGACCTCCTGGAGGCGGGGGATAGGGAGGGTGGGAGGGAGACGCAAGAGGGAGGGGAATATGGGGATATATGTATATGTATAACTGATTCACTTTGTTATAAAGCAGAAACTAACACACCATTGTAAAGCAATTATACTCCAATAAAGATGTAAAAAAATAAAATAAAATAAAGAACTCAGATTTTAAATTGCCTCTAAATGGTAATTTGGCAATAGTCTCCTAACTTTAAAAAATTGCATATTATTGAACCTGAGAATTTATCCTCATGGATATGCTCAATATTTAACTATAAGTATGCTTGTGATATTGTTGAAATTAATATAAAACATTGGAGGGGAAAAAAACCTCTAAATATCTCCCACGATCAAGTAAATCATGCTACATTTGCTTAGTGGAATATATTTTTAATAAAACTTACTTACAGCCTGGAAAATGTTCATGAACGATATGGATATCATTGAGCGTTGGGCTTATTAGAAATAATTTTTATTGCCTGTGTGATTTTCCACACTATCTATGATAAGCATATATTACTATGTAGTTAAAAGATAAAAGATATTAACAAAAATTATAGTTTTCCAGAATGTGCAGACCAGTGGGACAGTATCTGTTGTAGAATGTTTCTTTAACATGGCTTACTCTTCTCTGCATGTATCAAGTTATGCTAGTAAATCCCACAGTGATAAAATACAAATTCCCAGCTGTGCTGAGTCAGAACCTCTGGAGGTAGGGTCTGGTCCACAGATAGCATTAGGCAACCAAGAGAATCAGCTTAGGGAAAGACTTTATGCAATACAAACACAGATCCAATGCAACTAGAATTGCTGTATTGAGGAAAGTTCTATGTGAAGTAAATTATGAGTGATCTGAAAAAATGGAGCGACTAAACTAAGAATTAAGGCCCCACCCTAAGCACAACTGAGGCTCCATCATTTGCCCTCCTTTCCTTTCTATGGCTTGTGCCTTCTTCCAGTGAATCCTTCTTGGCAAATAGGGATAATAATAGTGCTTACCTCATAGGGCTATTACAATGATTAAGTGAGGTAATGTTTGCCAACAGTGGATAAGGTAACTATTACTGGCTTACTACATATTACCTAATCTAACGCTCCATCAAATATAAGATGCACCATTAGTTTATGGACCACAAAGAAAGAAGAGAGTTGCCAATTAAACTATAAAATACCTTAAAGGTAGACTCAATTTCAGAGATGTTTAAATGTGAGAAAAATGTGCATTTTTAGAAGTAATGACATTTATGTATTAGAAATCAAGAAACTTATATAAATACTTTTGTTTTAATGAAGTTCGTGATTCATGAATGGCCAGATTATATTATTTTTTATTTCTTCTTTGATTTCTTCAGTGATCCATTGGTTATTTAGTAACATATTGTTTAGCCTCCATGTGTTTATGTTTTTTACAGTTTTTTTTCCTATAATTGATTTCTAATCTCATAGCATTGTGGTCAGAAAGGATCTTGATATGACTTCAATTTTCTTAAATTTAGCAAGGCTTGATTTGTGACTCAAGATGTGATCTATGCTGGAGAATGTTCCCTGTGCACTTGAGAAGAAAGTGTATTCTGCTACTTTCAGATGGAATGTCTTATAAATATCAATTAAGTTTAGCTGGTCTAATGTGTCATTTAAGGTTTGTGTTTCCTTATTAATTTTCTTTCTGGATGATCTGTCCCTTGGCATAAGTGGGGGTATTAGAGTCCCCCACTCTAATTGTGATACTGTTGATTTCCCCTTTTATGGCTGTTAGCATTTGCCTTATATATTGAGGTGTTCCTATGTTGGGTGCATATATATTTACAATTGTTATATCTTCTTCTTAGATTGATCCCTTGATCATTATGTAGTGTCCTTCCTTGTCTCTTATAGCAGTTTTATTTTAAAGTCTACTTTGTCTGATACGAGTATTGCTACTCCAGCTTTCTTTTGATTTCCATTTGTATGGAATATCTTTTTCCATCCCCTCACTTTCAGTCGGTATGTGTCCCCAGGTCTGAAGTGGGTCTCTTGCAGACAGTATATATACAGGTCTTGTTTTTGTATCATTTCAGCCAGTCTGTGTCTTTTGGTTGGAGCATTTATTCCATTTACATTAAGATAATTATCAATATTATATGTTCCTATTGCCACTTTCTTAATTGTTTTGGGTTTGTTTTTGTAGGTCTTTTTTCTTCCCTTCTTCTTATATTTTTTCCTATCTCTAGTATGTCAGACCCTGCAAGTTGCTTATTCAGTAGCCATGTTGCCACCCTCTACTCCCCCTTTCTGGAAAAATCCTGATTATGTTTTGGTGTTTACACTGTACCCAGGGAAAGAGATAAACTCTACTTCCTGGCCTCAAGGAATTGATCATAAATTTAATTCAATCATGGCCTTATTCCCTTTACTAGTGATTGGTTTAAAAACCTTCTTGACCTAATACTAACTAATTGGATCTGAGAGAAAGTCTCCCTTCTACCTTCTGGGAAAGTTTTTTTCTTAATTAAAAAACCCTCATATGAGGAAATAGCTCCCTTCTTTGCTGGTAGTGATATATGCATTTGTGGTGCCTGGAACCATTGCAGTTGTGTTGAAACAAAGCAGAGAAAAAAGATGAGATTTATAGGTGAAAGCCTCCAACTTGAAAAAGAAGGACTAGTCATTGGTTCCAAAAAGGAACTGTATGAAATGTGACTTTATAATTCTGAGGCTGGTTTTCATTTGGGAGAAACCAGTATAATCCTTTGCATTTATTCTCATATCTTTTCTTTTTCACTTCCTTTTTTGTTCTATATATATATAGATATCTATATATATACACACACACACACACATGAATCTGGCTATATGGAGAATTTTTAGAGTATCTGGTGAAGTAGATGCTTGAGTTCCTTGAACCCATGAGGCCATACCTAAGAAATCTGAATGGCATTGGTAAATCTTGGTGTGGATGTTAAAATTTTTGCAGGTTTAAAATTCTAGTCTTGCTGTTGTTTGGGGGAATTCTTAGCTAGGAAGAATGAAAATGAAAACAACTATAACAAAAAAAATTTCATAGTATAGCCATTAGAAAAACAATAACTAAGTTTTATTGGGCCCTTACTATGTGCCAGGTACTTGACACAGCTTGTTTTTCCTACATTTTTAAAATTAAATATTTTGTTTTGAATCAGTTTCAAACCTGCAGAAAAGTTGCAAAAGAGAACAAAGAACTCTCACATACCCTTTGCTCAGAGATCTCATTCAAATTTCACCAGTTATCCTACTAATATCCGAGCAAATAATTCAATCCAGGAATTACACTTTGTACCCACTAGTCTTGTCTCTCCAGTTTCTTTCAACCTGAACAGTTCCTCAGTCTTTCGTTCACTTTCATGACCTTGAAGTTCTTAAAGATTATGGACCCTTCATTTTGCAGAACATCCCTCAAGTTAGGGTTGCGTTCTGCCTGCATCCTTTTGAGTTGTACATAATGTTACTAGTGGTGTTAACTTTGATCACTTGATTAAAATGATGCCAGGTTTCTCCACTGTAAAGTCACTTTCCTCCCTTTTTAATTAATAAACCTTTTGTGGGAGGATACTTAGAGGCCATATAAAAATCCCATTCCTCAACTCATGTTCACCCATTAGTTATAACATCATTAATATTTCTTTTCTGAATTGTTATTCTAATGGTTGCTAAATGGTAGTTTTCCATGCATAATTTCTTCTATATTTATTATTAGTTGGCTTTCTATAAGGAAGAACTTTCTCATTCATTCATTTATTCATTCGTTTGTTTATTTATATCCCTGTAGACCCACGGCTTCCTATTTTATTCAATGTTTATGATTTACTACTATTATGATTCATTTTGGTGATCAAAAATTGTCCTAGATTTGACTAGTTGATCCCCTTTAAGCTAGTTTCTCTATTCTTTTGACAAGTCCTCATCATTCTTTATTTCCTTACTATCTAGCATAACAAGAAATTCTAGGCTCATTCTGTTCATTTCCTAACCCAGACCTAGAATCAGCCATTTCTGTAAGGAGCCCTCGTTCCTTTCAATGGAGAATGGTGTTTGGAAACCAAGATCTGAGCACTAGGTATGCTCATTGCTATTGTAATATTTCCTTCCCCAGGCTCTTTTAGGGTACTGAACTAGGAAATATATGTGTGTGTGTGTGTGTGTGTGTGTGTGTGTGTGTGTGTGTGTGTGTGTGTGTCTGTGTGTCTGTGTGTGTATGTATGTATACATACATACATACACACACAGACACAGACACACACACACACACACACACACACACAGACTTATTCCTAACAAAATACCAGAGACTGGATGGCTTATAAACAACAGAAATTATTTCTCATAGTGCTGGAGGCTGGAAGTCTGAGATCAGAGTGCCATCATGGTCAGGTGAGAGCCATCTTCCTGGTCCCAGACTTCTCATTGTATGGGGACTCCACTCTTATGACCAAAGCACCTCCCGAAGGCCACACTTCCTAGGACCATCACATTGTGGGTTAGGTTTCAACATATTAATTTTGGGGGACACAAACATTCAGACCATAGCACACGAATTTATGTCTATATTTATTTCTATATATTATCTATAAAATGATGAGTTTCTGTTGATACCTCAACTCCAATGCAACGTCACAGGATTCATTCTAGCTTCCCCCTCCACACTTGTACCTCCCTTCTTTGACAGTGAAGAGTCCAGCTCTCATAACCTCAAGCATCTAAATGTAGCCAGTTTTATGACACCACCTGGCTGCCACCCTCTTTGCACACTGGCTCCAACTGTCAATGAGGCCTGACAACTCTGGACTACCTACTTCATTTGGGCTTTGCTAGTGGCTTTTTGATGAAGGAAAGAAGAAAGGCAATATATATACCATGCTCTTGGATTGGAAGGATCAATATCTTCAAAATGACTGTACTACCCAAGGCAATCTACAGATTCAGTGCGATCCCTATCAAATTACCAATGGCATTTTTCACAGAACTAGAACAAAAGCTCTTAAAATTTGGATGGAAACATAAAAGACCCCAAATAATCAAAGTAATCCTGAGAAAGAAAAATGAAGCTGGAGGAATCAGGCTCCCTGACTTCAGACTGTACTACAAAGCTACAGTCATCAAAACATATGGTACTGGCACAAAAACAGAAATATAGATCAATAGAACAGGATAGAAAGCCCAGAAATAAACCCATGCACCTATGGTCAGTTAATCCCACACCAGGGCATATATCTGGAGAAAGCCCTACTTCGAAAAGATACGTGCACCCCAATGTTCATTGCGGCACTATTTACAATAGCCAAGACATGAAAGCAACTTAAAAGTCCATTAAGAAGATGTGGTACATATATACTCAGCCATAAAAATGAATGAAATAATGCCATTTGCAGCAACATGGATGGACTTAGAGATTATCATACTAAGTATGACAGAGAAAGACAAATATCATATGGTATCACTTATATGTGGAATCTAAAAAATGATACAAAATGAACTTATTTACCAAACAGAAAGGCATTCACAGACTTCGAAAACAGACTTATGATTACCAAAGGGGAACGGGGGGCGGGAAGGATAAATTAGGAGGTTGGGATTAACATATACACATTACTATATATATAATAGATAATCAACAGGGACCCACTGTATAGCACAGGAAACTCTACTCAATATTCTGTAAAAACCTATATGGGAAAAGAACCTGAAAAAGAATGGATATATGTATATGTATAACTGAGTCACTTTGCTATACACCAGAAACTAACACAACATTGTAAGTCAGCTATACCCCAATATAAAATAAAATTTTTTTAGAAAAGCCAAAAAAAAAAAAAAATAGTTAAGAGAAAGGAAAATAAGAAGGGAGAAAGAGGAGGAGGAAGAAGATAAATGATTACATATATTAATACATTTAATTCTTACTATAATCTTATGAGAAAAACATGATTATTATCTCCATTTCACAGGGGCTGAGGACTTGCTCAAGGTCACACAGCTAGCAATAGAAGAAGCTGGAATTAAACCCAGGGAGTTGATCCCTGGCCTGCAGACTCAAACGTGATAGTCTGCAGGCTTTTATCTGCCTTCCCTTGCTATTATCTACATCCTGCATTTAATACATTTCTTCCTTCATTATTCTATGTGTCTACCCTGGTTGAAATTGCTTAGCACCTAACGCAAGAAGAGTTTATTCTGAGTGCTAGAACTAATGTAAACAGGGAATTACATTATCACAGCAACATGTGGTGTTATAATTACATCAGAATGCAGCTCAGTCGCTGGCGCATTGTACGCGCCACAGTGTCGCCATATTTGCAGATGTTCAGTCTTACTTTTATTAAGCATGACAATGCCCAGCAGGATCCATTTTGTCTGATTATCCTCAAATGGAGAAGAATATTAAAAGGCAGGATAATTAAAAATATATGCCCAAACAAAGGATGTGTCTACAATTCCTTTTCTAGTGCTTTGAAATAGTTCAAATTTCTCAGCTGGCTCTCGTGCACAGAGCCCTAAAAGGATGTCTTAAATTTAGACATATGTCTTCATTCTGTTTAATGTGCCAGAACAAAAACATAGCTTGAGACCACCATGAATTGATGTCTAAGTGCTGGAACGCTAGAGAACACTCTTATTTCCATGGGGCTAAATGTCATCATAGAGTTTGTGATTGCACTTTCCCCTGTGAGAACATAGCCTTCTATTTTTAAGATTTGCCTCTTCCAATTCTATGCCCTTATTCTTCCTTGAGTCCACTTAATGGTTTTCTTTTGTTTGATGCAGCTTCAGAGAATTCAAATCATACTCCCATTAGAAAATACTTTTATTGAGAGAAAGGAAAAAAATCTCATCACTTCCATACAAGGCAGTAGGCCTAACAAATATTTTTTAAAACACAAAAAATGTTAGGTAAATTTATTAGGTTATTTCAATGTTTGAATGTATTTTAAAAGCCCTTCAAAAAAGTAAACCCAGGGCTTCCCTGGTGGCGCAGTGGTTGAGAGTCCGCCTGCCGGTGCAGGGGACACGGGTTCGTGCCCCGGTCGGGAAAGATCCCACATGCTGCGGAGAAGCTAGGCCTGTGAGCCATGGCCGCTGAGCCTGCACGTCCGGAGCCTGTGCTCCGCAGCGGGAGAGGCCACAACAGTGAGTGGTCCGCGTACTGCAAAAAAAAAAAAAAAAAAAAAAAAAAAAAAAAATCAATCTTTGGGGCTTCCCTGGTGGCGCAGTGGTTGAGAGTCCGCCTGCCGATGCAGGGGACACGGGTTCGTGCCCCGGTCTGGGAAGATCCCACATGCCACGGAGCGGCTGGGCCCGTGAGCCATGGCCGCTGAGCCTGCGCGTCCAGAGCCTGTGCTCCGCAATGGGAGAGGCCACAACAGTGAGAGGCCCGCGTACCGCAAAGAAAAAAAAAAAAAAAAAAAAAAAAAAAGTAAACCCATAGGTTTATATCAGACAGATAAGAAATTTCCAACATATGGCATGCCAAACAATTCTAGTGGTCAGGATTTTGATGAAAATGGTGTGGCAGTAAGAATATTGGAAAGGAAATTCTATCCCTCATTCTTACCAATATGAGATTGTACCAATCATCTAGTCCCTGAATGCTAGACCACGAAATTCTCAAAACTTAGGGAGGTTCCTTTTGGGGGTGGAGTCAAACTGGAATGTGTTCAGAGGAGAAGAAACTTGAAATTATATGAGCTGAGTAACTATTGAAGCAAATAAGTGAATGTACCTACTCTGAAATAGAAAAAAAATTAAGTGGGGATGATATTTATCTTAACATATTTGAAAGAATGTCTTATAAACCAAAGATTAAATTTTGGTCTGGCCCAAGTGTGTAGAACTTAGACCTACAAATAAAATTCATGGAGATGTAAACTTAATTTCAGTGTAAGGAGGTTCTTTCTTATGATGGAAGCTGCCCAAAGATAAAATGACCTGCTTAATAATAAAGTGGAGATTCTGCATCACTAGGGCATTTAAGATATTACCACATATCAGTGACATGATAGAGCAGTGTTTCTCATAATGTAATATGCATACATGTATGTCACCTGGGGTCTTGTTAAAGTGCAGATTCTGATTCTGTAGGTCTGACATGGGGTCTGCATTCTGCTCCTAGTTGATGCACATACTGTTGGATCATAGACCACTCTCTGAAGAGCAGCAAGGTCTTAGAGAAAATTTTAAAAATGAAAAATTGATTCCCAAGACATCAGGGATCTAAAGGCTTATTAGCATGCCATTGTGGAATGGTAATATACACTTGATAGGAATAGGACAGAAATTAGAAGAAAATCTAGAACTCATCTTATTGCTACTGCTGAGGGTTCCAGTGAAAAATTGGGCAGCAACAAAAGGAGATACTCCTAGGATCAAAACAGGCCCAAAGCAAGGTGGAAACAGTCCCAAAGAGGAAAATATTTGGTGAGAGTAAGGGAAGCTGACAGCAGTGAGAGCCACACACAATTTAAAAAGAACTTCCAACCAAATGCATGAGCTCACTAATTTGCCATAAAGGCAGCTGAGATGGTCCAGTTGAGCAGATGCTAAAATAAGGGAGTGAGCTTCATCAGTGGGTTTTTCCAGACAGCCTTCTGTCCTTAAGTGAGAATGAATGGAGATATTGTAAACTTCTGAAAATAGCAGCATGAGGCAGCAAAAATCCTGGTCCCAGATAGACTCTCATCATCATTGGCCACTTGGTGGCAACCCATGATGGTCCAAGAGGAGCAAGTAGCCAAGATTCTACCTGCAAATTACCCACCAGATGCCAAAAGCAACTTTCTCAAAAAGCAGTTCTCCTCTTGAAATGAAATCTTTTCCTTTCCTTGTAGCAGTGTTATAGAACTGAAAACTTAGGAACACATATGCCTTTGATTAGCTGAAGAATCTTCCATAGCTCTTAATTATCAAGTGTACCAAAAGTCCCATTTGGCCATTTAGATGTGGTCATAATGTAACAGGTTCTTTCCACACACTAATGCTCTTTCCAGAACACAGCTTTTATCTGAATTGGGGATACCTATATTCATGGATATGTTCTTCTGTATTTATTATTCCAATTTCACATTTCAGTATGGGCTTACACAAAAATGTGTGTTTACTTTAAAAGGATGATTGAGTAACTCATTATGTTAGGGGTTTTCACAGATCCCTGGTGTCTCATTGAGGTTGAACTTGGCTGTCTGGTGTATCCAGATTGGAGCCTCCATCCCTTGGCGTTAACACAAACCTCCTACTTTCTTTTAAAGTGGAATTTCAAATTTAAATCAAAATCAATGAGCTTTTTTATTAGAAGAAAGTGATAATAAAATGTAAAGAAAAACTGTGTAGCTTCCTTAAACCAACATCTCCTCAGAGAAACAACATATTGGTATATTTTGTGCAATTCTTCTCTTGATGACTAGATTAAAATAGACAGCAACGTTGGCTATTTGACTTCTTTGATTTAAAACAATGAAATCATTACAGAGATGTCAACTAATACTGTAATACTGGATATTATCTCAAAATTATATTCAGGTGGTATATACAGGTATGTGTTAAATTTGGAGAGAGTTCAAAGAATAGTAGTGAAGATGAGTTATGTTGAAAAATAAAATAATCGGGGAAGAATCAGCTTGTAGGAAGAAAAGAATGAGAATAATTTAAAATGTTTTCAATATTACTGTGTTTATTTTAGAAAATTTGAAAGATCCTGAAAAGTGTAACATAAAAAAAAATTCACTCACAAGGCATCTAAATCAAGGAAGTTCTTAAACAAGGATCCTGTGTGTGTGTGTGTGTGTGTGTGTGTGTGTAATGCTGTGAAAGAACAAAAGGACATGAGTTGACTATTCAGCAAGGGTGATCCAGATTAGTTACAAAAGAAAGCTCTTATAATGAATGTTTTTTGTTGTTTGCCTTTGGTTCTTGACATTAAGGCTAAAATTTATGAAATTATTTTTAAAAGAAGATATGTAGGATGAGTTTTACCAGCCTGAAAATTATAGAAAGACCAAATAATTTAAAAAATTACACATTTTGGAATCCCTATTATTAGTTATCTTGTCTACTTCAATTACCAGTATATCTATAGAAAGACCATGTTCCTGAGTTAGCTTGGATTCTTTTCACCAATCTTGCTATTTCAATCCAATTGTGGGGCAGTGGGGGTTGATAAGCTTACAATTCTTTATTTTTTTGAGGTGAGATATAACAGTTCCTTGACTCAAATGGTTCTAGTAAAGTTTCAAGGGAATTAATAGAGGTTTTCCCTTTGAATGCTCTGCAACTGTTTTCACTTTAACACGTGACTCATAAATATAACACAGTATTGTGGCCCTCAGCAGATCATTCTGATGCCAAGTAAAGAGGGCAGGAATGTGTTAATAATTAGGCTGGCAAATATGTGCACTTTCTAGAAGGCCCTGTTATAAAAATATTCACTTCCAAATGTTATACTTTATACCTAAGTTCAAAAGAGGTGATGTGTAGCCCTTTAAAATGCTTAATTCATTGTCCTACAAGAATAATTTTGTGAATTGTACACATTACTTTAAATTCCAGAATATACATTAATTTTCGACATTTTTATCAGCTAGAGCATTGCTTTAATGTTAGAGGGATGGCACAGATCCACACATTAAGCCTAAACCTAAGATGTGTTTGGATATTGTTTAGATGTATGATAAAATCGCTAGTTACTTCTTTTAGATATTATTTTAGAGTCAACAAGCAGAAATAAAAATACAAAAACGTTAGGTGATCCAGTGAAATCTGGGCTACTTATAGTGATCTGAGGGGTTGAACATGTATGTTTTTATTTGTATAAGTTTAAATATACATATAGATCATCATGTACGATAACTTTCTCAGACATTTTTTTAAAACACGAATGTAGATTAGAGTCCTATAACAAATATGGGGGATCAAGACAAACTGACAGATCCTGGGGCTTTAGGGGCCTTATAATCGGGGAAGCAGGACAGCCAGAGAAAATGTAATTAACACCATCAACTAGCAGATACAGAGTGATAGAATGAGGATATAATCAGTGTGTTCTAAGGGCTTAGTATTTTGGAGTACTATGTCATATTTTAAGAGGACATTGACCAGGAAAAATATGTTTTTGAGGTGGAAGGATGATATTGAAATTTTGAGAAGAAATTAATTCTACTTAACCTAGATAAAAGGAGCCCTCAGAATGACTAAACTAAATATATGTAGGATGCCTTCCCACCAGAGCTTCATTAACTGGGACATTATTATGTCCAATTTTTTCCTGAAGGATAGTTAGACTTAGGTGAGTATGTTTCTAACATGTGACCCTCACTCCCCAAACCACAGCTGATTGGATAATGGGTCAGCAGCTTCAAATCCACCAGGTTAGGAATAAAATGTGTTCTCCAGGCTTACGTGCTGGTAACTCATTTCCAATTGTTAGGATCAAATTTGCTCTCGTTTACCTTGAATCAGCTTCACTAATAAGCAGATCTGGGAACCGGTATGCCTTGGACAATTCCTATGCCCCTTATAGCTGTTTAGTTTTAGTATTTCCTACCTTCTTCCCATTATTAGAATAGGAATTTTGTTTACTTCCATTTTTTCATGGTTTATTATCTTCTAAATGAGTTGCTTTCAAACTTGGTGTTCATCAGAAAAACCTGGCAGGCTTGTTAAAGCACTGGTTACTGGGTTCCATCTTCACAGCTTCTGATTCAGTGGATCTGGAGTAGAGCTCAAAATTTGCAGTTCCCAGTTGAGGCTGATGCTATCCGTCCAGGGAACTATACTTTCAAAACCACTGTAGTTTACCTAGAGTATCTTTTTAAATTCTCACAATAGCCCTGTAAGATGGGAGTAATTATTTCCTCCATTTTACAATTGAGAAAACAGGTGCTCAGATGTTGGAAGAAATTTGCTTCAAAATACACAGGTTGGAGGGAGCAAGCTAAAGTCAATTCCCAGGTGATCTGATTCCAGAAACAAGGGTCCTAACATAGCATTGAGCCTGCCTTGTAGCTTTGCTTATGCCCCAAGCACCCTTCTGGAATGAGGCACTATCTTGCATCAACTGGCAGCTCCACCCTTGAATCTTGCTTTGCTCTTTCTAACCTTTCTTTTCAACTCATATCATAAATCCTCGTATTTAAATGCCAGTACCTGAGGCATATTTAATTCTGCTACAATCCTGAAACACTTGCTTAGGACAGACAAGCAATTGTGACTCTTTATCTCCACCTGGTGGCGGAGATATATAGTCTACAGAAAACACAGTAATAGGAAGAGACAATTTTGAATCTCAAAAACGCAACAAAGTAGCAATGTTGGCCACAGAGCTGACAACTGCTTACACATGTTTTCTCTGGCTGAAGTTAACAAAAATCCACAAGCCAGGCCGAGTATTGATCAGTCTCTTTTCTGATCTTATTCCAAGACTAATTTTTATTTTACTTTTAAACTTAAAGCTGTTAAGTAAAATAGGAAATGGTCTCTTCTTCTCCTTTGTACTTCCTTTCTGCATGAAGGATTGTTGAAGTTTGGCTAAAGTTAATTGGCAGTGATGTGGAGGGATTCAGACTGGGTAAGAGTAACTGCCCTTTTCAGTTATTAAAAAATAAGTATAATAACCATATGATAAAACATGTATTAACTACAATTAACTTCAAAATTACCTGTTTCCAATTATCACTAACCTGTTACCAGTTACCAACTTAAGTTCTAATTGTTGCTTCATAATTATACACCGGGGGGACAGTACTGGAAAAGCAGAAATGATCACCTTTGAATGCTTAAATATTCAATTCACCAACTGTGTGACTTATATTAAATAATTTAAACTTTCTGAATCTCAGTTTCTCTGAGTATAAAACAGGGAGAATATTTATATAAATTACATAGCCTAATGCATTCCTAGCTCATGGTAAATGGTCAATGAATTAATTACTACTAATACAAGTGATGGAAGTTGCCCATGTTTAGAATGTGAATTGGGCAAGTAACATGATCTTCTAAACAGTTTATGTTCTGCTTAGATTTATTATATGTTGATTACCTAAGAGCACCGACTTCGAAGCTAGACTGCTGTGTTCAAATCGTGGCTACTCCGCTAATTAGCCTTGTGATCTCAAGCTTAAGTTCTCTTAACCTCAGTTTTGTGGGGAATAATTTCAATAAATGTTGTTGTGGTTGCTTTTGCTATTGTAGATTGTATTATTTACCAAGTACTGTATTAGGTTCCAAGACACTAACATTGTTTGAAATTGTTAAATAGCTTAGTAATATAGTAAAAAGGGAACATGCTGAAAATATTAAATTGTACATAAATGTACCAACAAAAATAAGCAAACATCTTTAACTGCATGCCAGTATAATTTTAGTTCTATGAAATAGTTTAGGCAGTCTTTCAGTAGTTTACTGTCCTGTACTTTTAGATAGAATATATGGGTCTTAAATTGGAATGAGTTTTGGAGTCTGTATCTGCCGCCTTTTCTTTCTCTCCTCCTGTCACCTCCCTGTCTCGCATTACTTGCTGATAAGTGGTTTTAAGCACAGTGGAGGGCGGATAAGACTGATAGATAGCATTCTGAAGGAAATAGAGGGATATTTAGACCATGAGAAACCCGTAATTATGCGTCAGTAGTCTCTTCCTTATTCTCAAGGTTGGCATTTAATCTGCTGTGGCTAATAATTTAGGAAACCATGTAATATTTAATTTAATATTTAAATTCTATTAAGACCAACCCAAATTGTTCATGTTTATTGTTGATATACTCATGACACATTTCTTTGCCTAATGGGATCTATTTCAAATCCATGACCTTTAAATTTGTGTATTTGCCTATTTAAAGCAAAACATGCATATAATTATGTCTACAGATTACAATTTTAAAATCTGGACTGAGTGAATAAAGGCAGGAATTTCATGTAAGATTGTTAGTACAACATTTTGTAATAGTCTTCACATTTTCTAAAACAGAGAAAAACCATATCAAAGAACAAGTAACTGAAAAGGAAATGCTCTTGTTTAATGTATTCCATTACCTTTGATCAAAATATCACTCAAAGTTTCCAAAATCAACTCATTCTTTCTACTGAGAATTTTTATGAATCATCCCAGCAGTTTGGCAAGTTCAGGACCTCGAGGATTCAGTTACCATTCCAAAGAGTTCATTCCTTTAACTCTTCTTGGTCTGAAATAATAATTGTTACTCCTTTCTTCTCTTGTACAATTCAAGGAAAGAAATATATAGCTATTCACGAATAAAGCAAATAACCTTTTCTTACCTTGGGGACAAAGATATTAAAATGTGAAAAGCTATACACTCCCATCATGAGCTAAAACCTCTAAGTGATATTTTTACATAACTGAACTATGTGAAGGAAGGAAATTCAGGATTGTATTCCAATGGTAAAAACTACTATCATTTTCAAAGTGCCTTCATACCTGTGTGATTTTATCCTCACAAATATATGTTAGCAAAGAGGTGCTTCAACCCAAACTCTATGCTTTTTCCTTATAAAGTATTCAGAAAACAACGTGGCAGTTATTGTTGCACTGTAAGAAATGGTAAAGTATGCATTAGTTATAAATTCATTGTTAAAGATACTGTAAAGCTTATGGTTATTACGTTGTACAAATGTCCCTCGAAAAATGACCCTGGGATAAGTTGCTTACCTCTAATCACTTGATTAATTGTGGTATTTTCTTAGATACTATGCTTCTTATTTCATCGTGATGACTGGATGTTCAGAGCTAGATATAATGCTCACAGTACTTATATTAGCCTAGATAATTTCTTTTGGTTTATTTAAGAACATTCTAAATGTTAATTTATATTTAACAGTCTTACTCTATGTCTTATAAAAAACCTCTAATTCTTCCTGGAAGCAAAGGCATTATAATAAAATAGAATTAATTCTTAGAGTGGTTGAAGCTGGACTCTCTATAAGATCGCAAACATTGGAGAAAGGTTTATGTGATGTAGACTAACACATACAATAAATTCTTGCCAAAGGACTGAATTGTATTAAGAAAACATGTGTTTCAGCCACTTTTCCTACTCCATCTGGGAAAATAATTTGTGACCAATCAAAAGAGCTGAAATAAATATTAGATCTCAATTCTTATTTTTACATTGGTCTCAAGACTGACTGGTATGTAGCATGAGACCTTAATTATCTGCCCATTGAAATGAGTCATGTGTAAGGAGCATAAGAATCAGTTCTTCTATGAAGAAATACACTAAAAACTGGATTAAATCATTAGTACACTCAACAGATTCTCACCCTTCTTGACTCTTCTGCATTAAATTCTAAAAGGGGAAAATAAATATTCATTAGTTATAGAAGTATTTGAATATACCTACCTGGCTGTTATGAATTTTGGATTTATAATTTTTACAGATGGAAAATACTTCAGCAAAATTCTTGTCTGGAAGGTACTTAGAAGAATGAGGTGACTTTCCTATAGTCCTTCTTCAAGTTCATGAAATAGACATTCTTGAGGGTAGGAATTTGAATTTCTAGTACGATGCCTAGTTAAGAATGTGGGCTCCAGGACAAATTATGTAATATCCTTTAGCTTCAGTTTTCTCATCTGTAAAATGGGAACATAATATCTGGATAATGACTGTATAATGAGTTGACATATGGAAAGTACTTTACATAACTGGCATACGGTAAGCACTAAATACATTTCTGATTATTTAAAAAATACATTTTTAATATCTTGTCCTAAAGTCAGAAATTTAGAGGGCTGTTCACTCTCTGTATTCATATATGTGTGTAGACTCGTTGTACTGATCAGTAACTTGCTATCTTGAAAGCAATGGGATAAGTGCTTCTATATTATTTATGAACAATTTTGATAATAAGGAAAGATGAAATACTTTAATACACTTCCATGATTTCCTAGGTACACACAATATGGACAAACCAAAATAAGGACAAAATCTGCCCAAATATCTTAACATCAAAATTAAGTATTATTACTACTGTTCTGGATATCATTTTATCTGGCAGATATAATGTTGCTCCGTTTCAGTTTCTTTAACTATAAAAAGAGAATTTGACTGGTCAGGACAAGATCTCTTTTAGTTCTCAGACTAAGACCTTTATGTCAGATGGTTGGATAAAAATAATTTCTTCCAGGAATCTAGTCTCACATCTATTAGTATTTTCCCACCTACTTTTAAAAAATGAATAGCAATAATATATTTTAGAACTCAGTAGTGGATTGGGATAGGTTTTCTGAGTCATTCAGCCATGGTAGAACTTGAACCTTAGCAATAATTTAGGGGTAAAACAGCTTTCTCGGGGTATAAGGTGTATCAGTGGATGCACGAGAGCCAGGAGCAGCTGTGGTAATCAGAATTCTTAACGATTGTCTGACTACTAGTGTGACAGAGACCTTCTGTTGGCCAATAATTTTCCTTCCTCCCCATCCCCATTTTCTGTCTCTCCTTTGCCCAGCCTCCATCCTATAACCCTAGTCAGATAGTCTACACTTCCAGGGCTCCAGTTCTGTAATTATATATAAGATAATTATAATAAGTTATTTCTTATTGAGGACATATTATATCAGAGGTATATTCTGCTAACCCTTTTACATACATTACAATGCAGCTAGGTGATCGTGTGTCCCCAAAAGCAGTGCTATTTAGAGAATTGTCTTAGTATCATTAATGCTTGTGCCCCCTTTAATTCCCCAAAGTGACCCATTTAGGACAACAAATGATATGGTCGTTATATACGTATGTTGTCTGAGTTTCTTAGGGCTATTGTAACAAATTACACAAACTTGGTGACTTAACAGAAAGTTATTCTCTCACAGCTCTGGAAGCCAGAAGTCTGAAATCAAGTTGTCGGCAGGGTTACACTCCCTCTGAAGACTTTAGGGAAGAATCCTTTTTTGCTTCTTCCAGGTTCTGGTGGTGCCTGACATTCTTGATTTGTGGTGTCTGACATTCTTGATTTGTGGTGTCATATTCCCAGTCTTTACCTCCATCTTCACGTGGCCGCCTTCTCTGTGTCTTTCCTCTTCTGTCTCTTACAAGGAGACTTACTGAATTTAGGACCTACCCTAATCCAAAATGATCTTATTTTGAGACCCTAAACTCAATTACCCTGCAAAGACCCTTATTCCAAGTTAGGTCGCATTCTGAGGTTTTGGGTAGACATATCTTTTGGGGATGACAGTTCAACCCACAACTTATATATATGTAATAAAATCTAAAATTAGCATATAAAGGAAAATTATGTCCTGTTAAAATTGCCTATGAAAAATTCCCCATATAGCACAGCATACATAATATTGAGTATACATCTCTATATAGTAATTTTTGTTCACATTAAAGTTTGAAACTGCTTGGCAAACTAAAAGAAAGATAATAAGGAAAGTCTATATTCATTTGTAAGGAAATTTAAATAATTTATTATATTTTTAAGGTAATGATCAAATTCAAAGTCTTGAAGGGGGAAGCTTGGAGAATTAAAATAATTCTTCCTTGTCTCCAGGGTATACTCCATTCTGTTATAGTAAACCTGCTCAAGCTTAGTAGACATTAATAAATTCATATTACAAGAATTAAGTAAAATAGATAATTCTTTATTAATTGTATATCTTTTAGCCTCGTTTCCAATTCATAAGCTCTCCTTACATCACAGGAAATAAGTTTTTGGCTCAGAGGTGTTAAGTTTCCAGGCTAAGTTCACATCTAGACGGTTGCAGAACTAAGATTCTAGTCCTGATGGCAAAACAGATTCTCTGAAATAGTATGTCTTTGATAGGAATTAATGATTGTATAATAATTATATTAGATGTAATAATTATATATAACAGGTATGGTATAATATAATATAAATAATATAGATGATAGAGTATAATAATATCTAATAATTAGGTAACACTTTTAATAACAAATACGATGACTTTTAAATTAGTATTCTTTTTTTTTTTTTTTTTTTTTTTTTTGCGGTACACGGGCCTCTCACTGTTGTGGCCTCTCCCGTTGTGGAGTACAGGCTCCGGACGCGCAGGCTCAGCGGCCATGGCTGACGGGCCCAGCCGCTCCGCGGCATGTGATATCCTCCGAGACCGGGGCACGAACCCGCGTC
The DNA here is from genome assembly GCF_964270905.1 of Leucopleurus acutus. Lineage (NCBI taxonomy): Eukaryota > Metazoa > Chordata > Mammalia > Artiodactyla > Delphinidae > Leucopleurus > Leucopleurus acutus. The sequence goes on from NC_139156.1 coordinate 40,344,239, forward strand.
CCCTGTATCGGCAGGAGGACTCTCAACCACTGTGCCACCAGGGAAGCCCCATGTATGGATTTTTAAAAATAATTTATTTGTATGGTTTTATAAATAATGCTTCAAACAATATATTGGTATAGATATCTTTGAAAATATGTGTGTTATAGCTTGAGGATGAATTCCTTGAAATAGAAATTATTTGTCACAAGGCATGCACATTTTGAATATTGAAAGCTACTGTCGAGCAAAGGGCATGATACATTTTGAAGCAGAAAATCTGTTGTTGAACATGTATAATTGTTATAAATTCATTCTTATATTGAACCAAAATCAGCCGTATTGTAAATTTTATGCAATTTGGAAGAAAAAAAATTAAGTATTTTCATTCATCAGTGTAACATACATTCGAATTTTTTTTTAATTAATTTTATTTTTGGCTGCGTTGGGTTTTCGTTGCTGCGCGCGGGCTTTCTCTAGCCTGTTTATGCAATTTGGAAGAAAAAAAATTAAGTATTTTCATTCATCAGTGTAACATACATTCGAATTTTTTTAAAATTAATTTTATTTTTGGCTGCGTTGGGTTTTCGTTGCTGCGCGCGGGCTTTCTCTAGTTGCGTTGCATGGGCTTCTCATTGTGGTGGCTTCTCTTGTTGTGGAGCATAGGCTCTAGGCAAGCAGGCTTCAGTAGTTGTGGCACGCAGGCTCAGCAGTTGTGGCTCCCGGGCTCTAGAGTGCAGGCTCAGTAATTGTGGCGCACAGGCTTAGTTGCTCTGCAGCATGTGGGATCTTCCCAGACCATGACTCGAACCCGTGTCCCTTGCATTGGCAGGCGGATTCTTAACCACTGCACCACCAGGGAGTCCCTCGAATTATTTTTAAAAAGCTCCATGTAAATATTTTCCTCTGCATGTTAAACATCCTCAGCTGTTGCATCTATTCATCTTTGCTATAGTTTCCAGAACATTTACCTTCCTGTTTCTAACCCTCTGACTCAATTTAGTTTATCAGTGTCTTTTTCATGTGTAATGCCAAGTACATTCTTGTGGTAAACAACCAGAGATCCCACTTAGCACTGATGTGGTCCAAAGAACAGCTCTCCTATATCTTCACCTAATCTATCAGTGTGTAACAACACATTGTTTCATTTATTGAATTGTTATTTTTTGAATTGGAATGAATTGAAGATACATTCCATCATGGCCTAGACATATATTTGTCCTACTTAGTATGAGATGAAACAGATTATTTTAGACAGAAATTTTTAATGAGTATTTGCTACATTCTGGTAACATTTCTTTTTTTCTGAAAGCATAATAAACCATCCATTTAGCAGATGGTTCTAGTACGTTTGTGGGAATTAACATTTTTCTTACTTCTCCATAGTTTATATGATTTATCTGTTCCCCATTTAGAAGATTAGAAATTGTTCCTCCAGTTTTCTCCACTATTTCTCAAAGATTCCTCCAAGATTACTAAGTGTTGCTCTAAGATCATATCAAGCAAATCCTTTTAGTACCTGAGATGAACTAATTTGCATCTTGATCCTAAATATTTAGGATAGGCACCCTCCTACTGTCTTATAACTTGCCCTTCAATTACCTCTGAATGATGTTTTCTAAGCCCTATAGGATTTGAGTATCCTTCTCTCAAGGAGTTGAGAAAGCTTTGTTTTGTTTTGTTTTCTTTTCTCTTTTGTATACGAATATGCACCATCTTCTAGAGAGATGTTCACACTTATAATTATGTTTTATCTGAATCTTTAAAATTCTAGTTTTATAAAATCTAGAAATTCATAGAATCATGGTGTTGTTTTCATCAAGAAGGTTGCACATTCTTTATGTGAAACATCTGAATAAAATTGGAAATATCTGTGATAAACTCTTGTTTCTGATTATTCATGTGGGTCCATAGGACATTATGGTCTCCACAGTGTCAGAATTGTACAGTATTTCAAGATTTGCCCCCGATTTAATCTGTAATTCTCTGGGAAAAAATGCTAGAAACAAAATATGGGTATTTATATAACAGGGCTTATTTTCCTCACGTCCCAGGATTGTACAATTATGGTAGCACAAGAACTATTCCTCTATTTTTATTCCTTTGATTATAAATAGGTAGTGCTCCTAGAAATAGAAATAGACAAGGAGTCAATGATTTAAGAAGATGCGATGACGGAACTAAAACCACGGGAAACTTGGAGCCAGGGGTATGTTATAGGTATTGGGGGACTTTTTACATCTGGTGTATGACCTTGTAAACCCCTTGGCAGAACTTCAAACTTCACCACCAAAGTCTTCTAACTTCAGAGAAGAGTGAAAATAACCAGATTCTGGGGTATCTTAAAGAGTTAGCTAGACCTAGCCCACCGTAAGCATTAAATTTTGACATCTAGAGTTTTTACCTTGAGAAGTGATTCAATATTACTTTATACATTATAGTATTTATGTTGTTTTAATACAAAGAAAGTCTAAGTCCTTGAGTTTTTCTTTCAAACCTCCTGGTAAAAAAAAAAACCTCACAGTCTAGGAAGATGTTCCATTTTTTAAAAACAGATTTATTGATGTATAGTTGGGAAATAATTAACTGCACATATTGAAAGTGTACAATTCAATAAGTTTTGACATATATATTAGTGAAACCATCACCGCAGTCAAGACAATGAATATATTCGTCACTCAAAAGCTTCCTGTGGCCCTTTGTAACTCCTTCCTTCTCCCCTTCTCTGTACCTCTCCCCACAAGCAACCACTTATCTTCTTTCTCTATAGATTTGTTAGTATTTCTAAAATTTTATATAAGTAGAATCAAAGAGTATTTGCTCTTTTCTCTCTTTTCTTTACTCTATATAATGGTTTATACATCCATATTATAGCATGTATAATTTATTCCTTTTTATTGCTGAGTATTATTCCATTTTATGGATATACCATATAATGGAATGATAGACATTCTACTGATAGATATTTGGGTTGCAGTTTGAGGATATTACAAATAATGCTTCTATGAACACTCATGTACAAATCTTTATATGAACATATGTTCCATATTTATAATGTGGCTTTGTAGCAACCGAGTATACATACCTTTGATGAGAAGCACGGCTTAAGATACATCCCAGAGTATACTTCCTGGAGTATAAGCCTTGCACATGGCTTATGTTCAGTCAATATTTTTTAGAATGAATGAATAAATCAGTGAAGACTTTGGAAAAAAATGGAAATGTTATTATGTAATGAAAAGGACCCTCAGTCGAGCCAGGAAATCGCAACTCTATCATCTATCTGACCATGAAGCATTAAGCAAATTATTTAATCTCTTATACTGTAGCTCCCTTACCTGTAAAAAGGAGGTGATATAGGTATATGATCTTTTTGCCACAATACTGAAGTCTCAAGTCTCTAAAAAATCAAGAGGATTTTGTTGCTAATTTGGTGGTAAAAGTTAACCAGACCTGTACTGATTTATTGGTAAAATTGGGCATAAACTGATGAGAAGGTATTTAGAGCTTTACTTATCCCATTTAGTGTAAGTATTTGATTTGTTGCTGCAAAAAATGTTAGTGAATTTGATTATAGGTTGCTGCTCCACATCCCATTGATATGTTACATAATGTACACTTTTTTTTAAAAAATATTTGTGAAGGTATTAAACACATCAATCTGAGACACTTTATTAATTAATTAATTTATTTTTGCTGTGTTGGGTCTTCGTTTCTGTACGAGGGCTTTCTTTAGTTGTCGCAAGTGGGAGCTACTCTTCATTGCGGTGCGCGGGCCTCTCACTATCGCGGCCTCTCTTGTTGCGGAGCACAGGCTCCAGATGCGCAGGCTCAGTACTTGTGGCTCACGGGCCTAGTTGCTCCGCGGCATGTGGGATCCTCCCAGACCAGGGCTCGAACCCGTGTCCCCTGCATTAGCAGGCAGATTCTCAACCACTGCGCCACCAGGGAAGCCCTAATGTACACTTTTTACATTGTATTATCCTGCTAAAAATCCCTAAATTTTACTTTTGAAACATGTCTGTCCCCTTAGTAGGGACTGTGAATTCTCTTCTTACCTATATTAGAATTAGATGTGGTTATAACTGATAGAAAACAGACACATACAAATGGCTCAAATAAGAGGTTTATTTACCTCTCATGCAAAAGCCCAGAGATAAGCAGTTCCAAGTTTTAAAATGGCTGCATATCAGGGTCTAAGTCTTCTTCTATTTCCTGACTCTGTCTTGTGTAATTTTTGATCCTAAGTTCATGTCATAGGTAAGATGGCTGCTTGAATACCAGCCATTTCATTTGCATTTCAGCCAGCAAGAAGGAGGAAGGGGAGAATAAGGGCTAGATCATGGCTCTTAAGGACACTTGCCAGAAATTGTACACAATACATTGGTCAGGCATTAGTGACATGGACATATCTAGCTCAAGGGAACATAGAAAATGTGATCTTTTTTTTAAGACTACTATAAGTCCAACTAAAAATAGAAGGTCCTATTACTAAAAAGGAAGGAAATAGAAATTGAGAAAAATTACAATTTTGCCCCACTGCCCCCCTATCTTATTGGGTATTGTGGTAATAAAGAGAAATAATAGACATAGAAACAACTTGAGTTAAAAGCTCTGCATAACTATAGGTTTGATAACAAAAAGGATCTTAAATAGTATATTTTTTTAAACAAACATTCTCACAGGGTTTTGATGTATCACTTTATTGTTTTCTTAGCATATCATTGGGATTATGTTGTAAATGGTGAGCAAAGCCCAATTTCTAGTATTACTCAGACTTTCTTAATTATTTTTTGGTCTACCAGGAAATCTAGTGTTTTTTTTTTTTAAGACACTTGAACATTTGGCATGTTTCCAGAAAGCCATAACACAAAGTTGAAACAGCTTTAGCTTCAAACATAGCTTTGTTCACTCCCAGCCAACCCCACCCCCACCCAACACACACACACACACACACACACACACACACACACACACATTTCTGGGTCTTTTCTTGAACTGTGAACCTGGTAACAGCTCTGTGGCTAGTAAATCTCATTCTCACCTGCTTGTGCAAGTGCTAATATTATTTTCTAAATATCCTTTCTGTTTTTTTCAGGATGACTCTTTAATACTTGCTGTCATGACTTAAAACAATAAAAGAAACAAGGCAATCTAACCTAGAGAAGAATAAAAGAGGAATAATTAAATTCAGTTTTATTTAGGTAATGGTGGGGGTACATTTCTACAAGGTATGTATAATTGTGATAAATAGGTAAACAGTCTAAGCACAATTTACATCCCTCTCCATGCAATAGAAGACTGGAATTCTGCATCTTTGCCTGTAACTGGTTAAGTGAGTTCAATTTAGGGAGCAAAGATTAAGATATCTAACTTTCTTGGGTTCAAGCCAGATTTTTCACCTCTGTCTTGCCTTCAACAAACATACTATCATATTTTACCCCCCAATGATTGCTGTACCTGTTTACAAACCAGCGTAGAATTTGAAGAAGAAATGCGATGATGTAGGCTCCCAAATCCCCAACAAGACAACATGGACATTTATGTGGTAAATGGAAGGATGGTTGGTTGAGTGAATAAGTGAGCCAGAGGGCTTTCCAATGATAAGGAAGTTAAACTGTAGATGTGTGGTGAGTGATTTTTAAATTCCAAAAAGTAATGTTTGAGCTATGTATAGGAAAAATAAGGTCATTTCTGTTCCAGAGAGCAAAGAGACAGAATTTGGCTTTGAGTATATATGAGGGGACTGAATCCAATGTCCTGATGAGACTCTTTTAGGAGAGGGTGGGCTGGTGGCTCTTATCTTAGGAGAAGCTCTGCGATTCAACCAGAAGAAGGATTTCCAGGATCTCTACATCTCTAGGTATAGCTTCAGCCACACTTATCAGCCTTCTAGGCTCCATAGTAAACCTGAATCTTGTTTTATAATAATGCTGGTAAATTTTTATTTTGGTTTTAAAAAATTAGGAGATAAATACAAGCTGGGGTTGATTCCATGTAATAAACATGCCATTGGCAGAGGCTTAAACTAGGATAGATTCTGGACTGGTACTTAGGAAGTGTAATTGGCCAAGGGATTTTGTCCAAGGGCTGTCAATGATCGCATGTTTCTGTTCTCAGCACAATTTACCCTCTTTGTGTCAGTTACTCTTTTCTACTTACTGCTCTGTCACTCAGGACAAAATCAGCATTTTCCTAATGGATTTAGGGAATTCAGTCTTGATGGCTCCACAGTGTCCACACAGATGCTCTAGTTAAAAAAGAAGAAAGCCTCTGGGTTGGTGCCTTATTTTATTCTATGTATTATTAGTTTCCATCCAATGAAAGGGAAATATAACATTTCATTTTTCCCTTAGGTTTTCATCATGAACAGACACATTCAGAACTTTTACCAAGGGCAGTCCTTGAGAGTATTGTGCTACAGCTGGTTTTTATTCTTGCTCCTAGGTGGCCTTGCTGAAATACAGTTTTTCTCTTTAAATGCATCAATATTTGGTTGGAAAGTGTAAGTAAATTGAGGGGCTTCTAATTTACATGAATAAATTTATGTTAACTTAAAATGTTAAAAATTTACAACTCCATTAGACCAAAGAAAGAAAATAAGCTCAGTGGATTTTAGAGCTAAATTTTCTTACTTTTAGAGACTTTAGAGATAATCTGAATGGAATGTCTTAATCTTAAGACAAGGAGGCTAAGGGGCAGAGATGTTAAAGCAATATTCCTAATATCACACAGCTATGTAGTATCAGACCTAGGATTAGAACCCACGCCTCCCAGAGTCCAGTCCAAGACTCCTTTTTTTATGCCATGTTGTCCTTTTCTTTAAAAAAAAAAAAATGACTGTGATTGCTTCATAGAAGTCAATTGACTGATGCAATTAAGAAAATCTCCTATGGTAAATGTGGACCCACACTGTGTGCTGGAGGTAAAGGGATGTCTTTCAGATTGTAACTCTTTGTGGGGTCCAGGAAGTTTCCTTTCTCTATCGATCTCATCTTTCTTCCTCTCTCTCTTTTATTATGACTATTCCTCCTATCTAGTGGCTCCTACCTTCTCCACTTAAGCCTCTTTTTCTCCACAAAAGAGATGATCATAAAGATGTTAGTAAGTAAAAATGAATCTCCTCAGAGTTGCTGAATGTTTGCGAATCTTACTTTTATCAGCAGCAACAACAATAAAGTTTGTCTTGCAGAAGAGTCTCAAGGACCTACCTCATCTTCTCTGATCTCAGAACTGATACCAGCTCAAGTTGCTTGTGGAAACCTGTGTCCTTTCTTCCAAAGATAATAAGGAACAGACCCTCTGAGTGTCTGTTGAAAAGAGGAGGAAAGCTGCTGTCTGCCTTTGTTTTCCCCAGGGAGCGAGAACTATTGTGAGGAAGCAGACAGGCCTTGTGCCGCGGCCTGGCTCACAATGGCACATGCTAGTGACGAGAGACATAACATCAGAGCTGTGGCTCCTGCATGGCTGCAACTATTGATACAAGTTGTGTAGACTTGTAGTTATGATGACTTCTATCAAAATGCTGCATTCCAAGTAATAATCAGTACCATTAAAACGTTTCCAATGTGCACCCCTCACCCTAATTAAACAAAATTTAAAAGTGATGGAAGTACACATTTGAAAGCAAGTTGTCATCCTTTCTATGGAATAAATTATGTTTGTGTTTTTTTCAGGTTAGTTTAACACTTGAATAAAGTCAATGGAAGGAAAAGCAACATCTATTTTATTACTGATGGGAGGCAAGAATTTTAACATCCACAGATAAATTTAATGGTTACTATCCTTTATGTCTTTGGAGGACGGCATCATACATATGCAGTGCTTTCCAATCTAGCACGTTTAAATTCTGTGTGTGGTGTGTGCACTTGCACACGTGCAAAGCAATAACCTAGAGAAATTAGAGCTTTAGAATGAGAGGGGGACTTCAGTCTACCCTAATTCAACCATTCCATTTTATAGTTATAGAAATTGAGACAGGGAAGATTAAGGATTTGTCTTTTAGTGGCAAAATAAGAACAAAAATCCAAATTATGTTGATTTTTCATTTTGCTGTCTTAGTCTAGATTTTTGCCAGAGATTACCAGAAGATTTATGAAACAAATTAAAAATGCAAAAATAATGGAAGAACTTAAGTAGTATCCATAAAATAGCTTGAATTATACCCTGAACCATTAAGATTCATTGGATTTTCATGCAATATTAATGTGAAATGTATTTTATGATATTTTAAATTATGACGTTTTAAATATTTCTCTCCATTGGTGAGAATTTTGGTCAACTAGAACATCTCATTCACTGAATGTCTTGGTTAGTAGAGAACTCTGAAATTTAATCCCGTTATAACTCTGTTTATACAGGCAAACCAAAGTGAGCAATTTATGTCATATACTAGTTGATTTAGTAATTTTTATTCCTTATCTGAGGAAGAATTTTAAAAGTTGTTCATTTGTTTGTTTATTATCAAATAAGACAGTCTAGATTTTTGACTAGATACAATCTTTTAGATAATTTGTTATCTCTCTTCTTTACTGGTATGAACATAGATGGTATTGTTTACCATTAGAAGGAAAGTTTTTTTACAAAAAGTTTCTAGCAAATTCTACTAGCAAATTCATATCACCAGCAAAGAATTAAAAACAAACTGGAGAAGGAGAACATAAAGAAGGAATCTCTTGCCAGATGCTAATATAAGAGTGCAGGGTCACAGGTACCCTGTAAAATTCAGGTTTTGGTAAAAGGAAGAGACTTGATATCAGTCTCCAAATGTATTTGAAAGTTTATTATACAGGTGATAACGACTGGAAAGAGGAAGAAGACTTAAATTGTCAGTTCTCAAATGTTAACATGTGATAATTGGACACTTGTTTAAAAGTAGATTCCTGGTCTCTACCTCAGAGATTCTTTAGATCTGAGTTAAGGCGCAAAATTCTGCAATTTTAACCAAGAGCAATAAGATGCTGATACAGGTAATCTGGGGCCACACTTAAGAAACTCTTATTTCAGTTATAGCATGAGGAAATTAGGTCATACAGAAGTAAAAAAAGAAAAAAAGAATAGTCCAATTACCACCATAATGAACTGCCATGTGGAGTTTCTTTTTTTTAGAGCACTGTTTTACAGTAATCATAAGTTACTTCTCATAAAACTGCTCTCCTACTCAAATAATCTTGGGAAATCTGTATGCTATAATCAAACTTTATACATTCATACCATATGTTTCTATACGAAAGGTACTGTAGTACAAAAGTCCTAACTCTGTTTAAATCAGTTTTCTAATTTACTTAGTCACAGAATCAATTTTTACTTAAATAAAAGTCTTATTTATATCCCATGGAGTCTATTATCAGAAAAAGAACTTAGAGAGACAATAGAATAATAGAAAAATTTTAACCATTTGAGTTGATGTGCAAACACCTCTATTATCAAATGTCTTATTTCTTATGAGAAATTCCTTTATCTGTGAAAGAAGATGTTCAGGCTTTTGGAACTTTATACTGGGACATTTTTTTGTTGTTATTGTTGTTCTGGCTGTGTATTGCTTGAAAGAATCTCCTCCATTTCTAGAAAGCCCTATTTGTATTTGTTTAATTTATCTCCTCCCTGATTAGAAGTCCTCTTAGCTATAGCAGCTGGTGTTGTTATCCAATTTAACTATTTCATGCCTATTTATATATTTAGTCACAATCATTTAGTTACCACTTTTGGACAGTGACAAAGTGACAAACAAAGAGTTTTCTGAATAATTCCAAAAGAAATTTGAAATGTATCTTTTTATTATGCTGTATGGTCCAGCTCCAACCATGACACAAGCAAACCATCTTTGGTCTCCATGTCTGTCTGCTTACAAACATTCGAGTTCTGCTGGAGAAGGTCACAGAAGTAGAGATGGGTTCCACCATAAACTCATGATCCCCAACCTCAGAGACCTTCCCCATGACCCTTCTATTCTACTATGTATTTCTCACACACTCACCAATGACAATTGCAGACATTCTCTCCTTTTATCTAACTTCCTCTTTTTCCTTCACCTCAATCTGAACCCCAACCTTACTTGAGAAAGTAGAAGCTGTGAACTGGAAAGCATAGAAATATTCATAGATCTGCCCCCACACTGTCATTTTTCCTTTTTATTGTAGGAGTTTTTCCTCTTCCTCTATGAGGCTAATCCTTCCAAATGTGCTTTGGATGCCTTCCTATTTCAGCTCTTAAGGACAGATTCACATCTTTCTCTTACTATTTATTATCTATTATGAGCCAGGCAATATTCTAGGCCCTAGGTATATATCTATGAGCAGAAGAGATAAAGATCCCTGCCTTTTAAAAAGTAATATCGTAGTGAAATATTATTCTTCATATATTTATATTTTCTTTATATTATTCTCTATATTATAGATTATTCCTTCTTTCATTTGTATATGCAATTTCTTAGAATGTTTCCTACAACTTTTATTTCATTTACTCTTCCTCTGTTCACTCCTTATTCACTAAAATCTCACTTCAGCCTCCATCATTTCACCCAAACAGCTCTTATTTAAGACAATAATGAGCTCTGATGATGCTGTATTCCAGTTTAACACTTTCAGGCTTCATTTTCCTTACTTCTCAGTGGCATTTGACGCTGTCAGCTACTCCTTGAAACACTCATTTCCCATTGGTTTCTATGATACTGTTCTCTCCTGGTTTTCTGTTTCTTTTCAGTTCTTATTTTCTCTCTTGTTTTCAGGCTCATCCACTTCTACCTAGTCATTTTATTGGAGTTCTCCATGGTTCAGTCTGGGCTCTCTCCTTTCTCCTGTTACTTGATAACCCTTTCTAGAGTATTTCATTCAGGTCATTAGGTTGAGGTACTGTCTATACACCAGTGACTCAAATTTATATCTCTAGCTTTCTCTGAGCTCTAGATATATTAGACAGCTTATCTTGAATGCCTCAAAAGCACCTCAGATAAACATGTCTAAACCCAAATTTATGACCCTTAAGACTTCCTTAATCTTGTTTTTCATCCAGTATCCTCTGTCTTCCCCAAGTCGGAATCCTATTACACCTTTCTCTTCATAACCCGCACATATCATCACCATGTCCGATTAGTTGACCTCTTAAATATTTCTAGAATCCTTCCATTTTGCTCCATTTCTACCACCACTCTAATCAAGGTATCATTTCTCACCTGGAACTTTACAATGGCCTCCTAAATTGATTATCAGTATCTCTCCTTGTCTCCCTCCAATCTGTTCTCACTCAGCAGCAAGAATGCTACTTTGAAAGGAAAAGCTGATCATATCACCTTCTTATTAAAAGCCATCAGTTGCTTCCATTGTGCTTAAGAGTAAGACTAAACCCTCTGCTTGTCCTACAATGCTGCCTCCTCTCCTGCATTTGCTCATTCCATTTCCCCCTTGTTCTTTCTCCTGCAGCTGTGCTGCCTCCTTCTGTCCCTTAAACTTTTGCTTCTACTTGCCATTGGGTCTTTCCCTATGCTATTTTCATCACCTGGAATTCGTTTTTCTTCTCCTTTTGTATAATGAATTCCTCTTAGATATTGACTCACTTTTCAATTCCTCAAGGAAGCTTTCTGTGTGCTCTGAATTAGGTCAAATCTCTTTTTATCGTACCACGTACTTCTCATTTGTAGTATTTGAAATTGTATACTTACGTATGTGCTCATTCAATTCATACCATTTTTCATTACACTGTAAGCTTCAGGAGATCAAGAACTATGAATGTTTTGCTCACTAGTTGTCATCAGCAGCTAGTGTATACGTGGCACTTTGTAGAATATACAAAATAACTTTCAGTAGTTTTGTCAGCAAATTAAATACCAAAATATATCAAGCATTCTAGGAATTAAGACGTGTGCTAGGAATTCAGTATTTGGTGGCTTGAACTCATGCCAGTGAAATTTCTATGATATTGTTAGGAGATGACTCAGGACAGTATCTTAACCTCCACATGCAGCTCTCCATTCCCCACCTCCACTCCCCCCCATATGAAATTTTATATTTTCCATTCTTTGAATTATGTCTACAGTCTAGTATTTTCAAAAACATTTTTCAGGTTACAGGTGACAAACACCTTTTCCAAACTGAATCTTAGGGGAAGTCCAAGATATTCCCCAGGTAAACGTAGAATTGTTGGAGAAAGAGTCTCCAGGTCTCTGAAGAGTCCAGATATACAATAAGTGCTCTAAGCATTCTTTTTCTTTAGATCTATGTGACATATATATATATATCATAAATATATATATATATATTTAGTAATTATGTGAATGAATTATGTGATAGGTAAGGGTTAGTAAATGTGTGAGGTTAACCAGGAAATAGAAAACCTTGAGCTGTAATTTCTAGCTGAATTTTCAGTACTCTGGCTTTGGGGCTAGGAACAGCACGTACACGTTCTTCTTTGTTCTTCTAAATCCTAGTTACTATTTTGTAGAGTTAAACTTATATACAAAGTAATCATAAAGCAAGTCAGTATACATGCCACATGCGTAGCAGAGGTACCAGGTGCTATAGGCGTTTTGATTAGAGAAGGATCACAGCTGCCTGCCAAAGATTTAGTAAAAGCAGTGGAATTGAGTTTAATATTGAAGATTTTCCATGATTTTTTAAAATTTATAACTTTTTCTTGTCACAGAAGCAATATAAACTCTCTGTAGAAAATGTCAAGCAAAAATAAACACACATGTGTAATTCTACTAGATAAAAGTAGCCAGTGTTAACATTTGTGTATATTTTTTTACCTAAAGGAGTAATAGAGAATATTTTATTTTATTACTTTTAAGCATAGTGGGAAATATTTTCCATTTCAGTAGATATTCTTCTATAACATGCTCTTTAGTAGCTACATATGTATCTTATGGATGAACCATGATTTATTTAAATAATCATATAATGATGGCCACTTTTCTACTATTATAAACAATTACTGTGGTGAGATAGATGGTCAAAAATTTAGGGGGGCATGGCAGGCGATGAAGGTAGGGATATTCAAAATGTTTAGCTAGACCTGAGCTGAGCTATGAAACTTAGATAACTATATGTTGGGAGACTTGGCAAAGATAAATGAAAATCCTGTGACAGAGAAAAAGCCCAGCAAACCTTTCTCTGTTTTGATTAAATATAGGGTGGATACTTTGTGCTAACTGAGGCCTAAAGTTAAAGAAGGCAGTACAGGAATACAGTAATTAAGAACATTAGCTATAGATTCAGGCTCTATGGCTCCTTACGTTGCCACGTACTATCTGGTGATTCAGGGCAAGTAATTTTATTCCTCTGAGCCTCAGTTTCCTCAGATACAAACTGGGAATATTTATACTTGGCTAATAAGGTTGTTGTAAAGATTGGTATGATGCATCTGAAGTGCTTGGCATGGTGCTTACAACACAGTGAATGTCTATCACATGTTATCTATTGTTATGAACATTTTGAGACCCTTCAAAAAATAAAAACAAAAGATTTGAAACACAAATACTAAAATGGTAGTAAACATGGGTCTATACAAACCCCCAAGAAGGGGATGGTTTTGTATGTATGGTTGATTTTTTTTCCCCATTAGCAATGGCTCCTTTCCTCTAAAGTCTGTTAAAGCCATTTCTGCTCTGGTGCTTATCTGCACACTCAGAGGCTGTGAATTTTTAGGCAGTGCCCACTCCACCCTCCACAAACATTTCATGAAAATAAAAAACATGTAGCATTGACTAACCATCCCCTCTTTCTTTCAAGGACAAACAAGTTATAAGAGATTTGGTCAAATGACAATGCTCTTTTAAAAAAATTATCCATGTATTTTTTATTTTATATCCATGTATTTTATTCAGTTTTTTTTCCTAATGAGAAAGATGCTTTTTGAATATATGTCACATATATATACACATATATGTATATATATGTATATATAATTGATCTATAACATTGTATTAGTTTTAAGCATGCAACATAATGATTTGATATAAGTATATATTGCAAAATGATTACCACAATAAGTTTAGTTAATATCCATAGCCGCACATGATTACAAATTGCTTTCTTTTGATGAGAACTTTTAAGATCTACTCTCTTAGCAACTTTCAAATATGCAATACCGTATTGTTACCTCTAGTCGCCATGCTGTACATTACATCCCCAGAACTTACTTACATTGTAAGTGGGAGTTTGTATCTTTTTGTACTAAAAGGTACAAAACACAATGCTCTTGACCAGAAATCTACCTTTAGTTGAGATAGGGCACATTCAGGGTGGTATGGCTGTAGACTGAAATCTAACTTTAGAGATATCTGAACTTTTTTTTGGAGGTGATTGACCTCAAAAACATACATCTAAAAGGAGGTCATGTGAGTCCTGGGCTGAAGGCTGCAAAAGCGTGACTAATTGTGAGGCTGGTGAAAGTGTCTGAAAAGCCTTCACTATGCTAATAATTTACTGGGATTGTCACTGTTCATGTTAGTGCTCTGGTGTGTTAGTGCATAGGGTTTTTTTTTTCTTTTTTTTTAACATCTTTTTGGAGTATAATTGCTTTACAATGGTGTGTTAGTTTCTGCTGTATAACAAAGTGAATCAGCTATACATATACATATATCCCCGAAATATCTGAACTTTGAAAATGCACATTTACTTTTCTAGGGTTAGTACCATAAAGGATAAATCTCCGTGAAGAGCTGAAAAAAGGTTCTAAGTCCTTCCATTTTAAAAGCACACTCAGTATAGTGAAAGCAACATACACACATACACACACACACACACACACACACACACCCACACACAGGCCGACTTGTTGCATAAGGAATCAGTATAAGAACTTAGAGTTCAGAGGAGACCCAGGCAAGAAGTCATGATATGTGTCAGAATAGTCCTACTTCCTACCTCATACAAAATTCTGCTGAGGAATATTTAAAACATAATTGAAGGCAGAAGAAGAATGTTTTAGTGCAAAAAGGACTTGATATTGGTACTCCTAATATCTTGGGTATTCCTTAGCTTCTCTGAACTTCAGTTTTCTCATCTGTAGGAAATAAATAATATAAGTGAACTTCGAGGGGTTTTTTTTGAGGATTAAATGAATACTGTGTATGGAACCCCTAGAGTAATGTTGTGTATGGAATAATGTGAATGGAACCCCCTCAATATACTTCATTTTCATTCACTTCTGCTTAATCACATTATCAAATCTAATCCTAAGGGTGGTATTTATAGCAGTAATTTGTCTGCCTTGCCCCTTTTGGGGCACTTGGCTTAAACTAAACCAATGAGACAAATGTGTAATTGGAGCACAGACACTCTAAATGTTTATCCTGGAGCCCTTGAACTGGGAGATCAGAGACCATGTAGAGTGGAGTTAGACCATGTTCAAGTAAAGGAAGTTGACCTGTGGAAGGAAAAGAATGGAGCAGTTGTACAGAGGGAAGCTAAGATGAAAAAAGCCCTGAGGCTCTTGACAGACCAACAGAGTTGAACAGGTTTGTCAACTTGTAG
This sequence comes from Leucopleurus acutus, assembly GCF_964270905.1. NCBI lineage: Eukaryota > Metazoa > Chordata > Mammalia > Artiodactyla > Delphinidae > Leucopleurus > Leucopleurus acutus. The sequence goes on from NC_139156.1 coordinate 40,359,688, forward strand.
TTCAGGTTCTAGCTGCTAGAGAGACCCTTCTGAACTTCCTGTTCTTGCAGGGTATCAGTCATGTTTCCATCCATATATTACTGTATCACTAACACCCAGGAAAGAGTAATAATTAAGACAGATATGGTCTTTATAGAACAGACATAGATACCTAGGTTTTATTTCAGTAACATCTTTCTACTGATGACAGCCTATCTGTATTGGTTTCTTAAACCAAACTGACTAAAACCCTGGGCAAAGTTATAAAGTAGGCAGTACGTGTCTTATCTCATAGAGATTCATAGCGAGAGCTCTATTATCTAGTATCCAAATGTGGACTACTCAGTTTTTACCTTCAATGACACACCTCTAGGAAGTCTGTCTGGATCTTTCTAGATACTGTCATTCCCTCTGTCCTTGGTGGTCCCATACATTTTTTTTTTTTTTAACATCTTTATTGGAGTATAATTGCTTTACAATGGTATGTTAGTTTCAGCTTCACAACAAAATGAATCAGTTATATATATACATATATTCCCATATCTCTTCCCGCTTGCGTCTCCCTCCCTCCCACCCTCCCTATCCCACCCCTCCAGGCAGTCACAAAGCACCGAGCTGATCTCCCTGTGCTATGCGGCTGCTTCCCACTAGTTATCTACCTTACGTTTGGTAGTGTATATATGTCCATGCCTCTTTATCGCTTTGTCACCGTTTACCCTTCCCCCTCCCCATAGCCTCAAGTCCATTCTCTAGTAAGTCTGTGTCTTTATTCCTGTTTCACCCCTAGGTTTTTCATGACTTTTTTTTTTTTTAAATTCCATATATATGTGTTAGCATACGGTATTTGTCTCTCTCTTTCTGACTTACTTCACTCTGTATGACAGACTCTAGGTCTATCCACCTCATTACAAATAGCTCAATTTAGTCTCTTTTTATGGCTGAGTAATATTCCATTGTATATATGTGCCACATCTTCTTTATCCATTCATCCGATGATGGACACTTAGGTTGTTTCCATCTCTGGGCTATTGTAAATAGAGCTGCAATGAACATTTTGGTACATGACTCTTTTTGAATTATGGTTTTCTCAGGGTATATGCCCAGTAGTGGGATTGCTGGGTCATATGGTAGTTCTATTTGTAGCTTTTTAAGGAACCTCCATACTGTTCTCCACAGTGGCTGTATCAATTTACATTCCCACCAACAGTGTAAGAGGGTTCCCTTTTCTCCACACCCTCTCCAGCATTTATTGTTTCTAGATTTTTTGATGATGGCCATTCTGACTGGTGTGAGATGATATCTCATTGTAGTTTTGATTTGCATTTCTCTCATGATTAGTGATGTTGAGCATTCTTTCATGTGTTTGTTGGCACTCTGTATATCTTCTTTGGAGAAATGTCTATTTAGGTCTTCTGCCCATTTTTGGATTGGGTTGTTTGTTTTTTTGTTATTAAGCTGCATGAGCTGCTTATAAATTTTGGAGATCAATCCTTTGTCAGTTGCTTCATTTGCAAATATTTTCTCCCATTCTGAGGGTTGTCTTTTGGTCTTCTTTATGGTTTCCTTTGCTGCGCAAAAGCTTTTAAGCTTCATTAGGTCCCATTTGTTTACTCTTGTTTTTATTTCCATTTCTCTAGGAGGTGGGTCAAAAAGGACCTTGCTGTGATTTATGTCATAGAGTGTTCTACCTATGTTTTCCTCTAAGATTTTGATAGTTTCTGGCCTTACATTTAGGTCTTTAATCCATTTTGAGCTTATTTTTGTGTATGGTGTTAGGGAGTGATCTAATTTCATACTTTTACATGTAGCTGTCCAGTTTTCCCAGCACCACTTATTGAAGAGGCTGTCCTTTCTCCACTGTACATTTCTGCCTCCTTTGTCAAAGATAAGGTGACCATATGTGCGTGGGTTTATCTCTGCGCTTTCTATCCTGTTCCATTGATCTATCTTTCTGTTTTTGTGCCAGTACCATACCGTCTTGATAACTGTAGCTTTGTAGTATAGTCTGAAGTCTGGGAGCCTGATTCCTCCAGTTACTTCTTTCGTTCTCAAGATTGCTTTGGCTATTCGGGGTCTTTTGTGTTTCCATACAAATTGCAAAATTTTTTGTTCTAGTTCTGTGAAAAATGCCAGTGGTAGTTTGATAGGGATTGCATTGAATCTATAGATTGCTTTCGGTAGTAGAGTCATTTTCACAATGTTGATTCTTCCAATCCAAGAACATGGTATATCTCTCCATCTATTTGTATCATCTTTAATTTCTTTCATCAGTGTCTTATAATTTTCTGCATACAGATCTTTTGTCTCCTTAGGTAGGTTTATTCCTAGATATTTTATTCTTTTTGTTGCAATGGTAAATGGGAGTGTTTTCTTGATTTCACTTTCAGATTTTTCATCATTAGTATATAGGAATGCCAGAGATTTCTGTGCATTAATTTTGTATCCTGCCACTTTACCAAATTCATTGATTAGCTCTAGTAGTTTTCTGGTAGCATCTTTAGGGTTCTCTATGTATAGGATCATGTCATCTGCAAACAGTGACAGCTTTACTTCTTCTTTTCCGATTTGGATTCCTTTTATTTCCTTTTCTTCTCTGATTGCTGTGGCTAAAACTTCCAAAACTATGTTGAATAAGAGTGGTGAGAGTGGGCAACCTTGTCTTGTTCCTGATCTTAGTGGAAATGCTTTCAGTTTTTCACCATTGAGGATGATGTTTGCTGTGGGCTTGTCATATATGGCCTTTATTATGTTGAGGAAAGTTCCCTCTATGCCTACTTTCTGCAGGGTTTTTATCATAAATGGGTGTTGAATTTTGTCAAAAGCTTTCTCTGCATCTATTGAGATGATCATATGGTTTTTCTCCTTCAGTTTGTTAATATGGTTTATCACATTGATAGATTTGCGTATATTGAAGAATCCTTGCATTCCTGGAATAAACCCCACTTGATCATGGTGTATGATCCTTTTAATGTGCTGTTGGATTCTGTTTGCTAGTATTTTGTTGAGGATTTTTGCATCTATGTTCATCAGTGATATTGGCCTGTAGTTTTCTTTCTTTGTGACATCCTTGTCTGGTTTTGGTATCAAGGTGATGGTGGCCTCGTAGAAGGAGTTTGGGAGTGTTCCTCCCTCTGCTATATTTTGGAAGAGTTTGAGAAGGATAGGTGTTAGCTCTTCTCTAAATGTTTGATAGAATTCGCCTGTGAAGCCATCTGGTCCTGGGCTTTTCTTTGTTGGAAGATTTTTAATCACAGTTTCAATTTCAGTGCTTGTGATTGGTCTGTTCATATTTTCTTTTTCTTCCTGATTCAGTCTTGGCAGGTTGTGCATTTCTAAGAATTTGTCCATTTCTTCCAGATTGTCCATTTTATTGGCATAGAGTTGCTTGTAGTAATCTCTCATGATCTCTTTTATTTCTGCAGTGTCAGTTGTTACCTCTCCTTTTTCATTTCTAATTTTATTGATTTGAGTCTTCTCCCTTTTTATCTTGATGAGTCTGGATAGTGGTTTATCTATTTTGTTTATCTTCTCAAAGAACCAGCTTTTAGTTTTATTGATCTTTGCTATTGTTTCCTTCATTTCTTTTTCATTTATTTCTGATCTGATTTTTATGATTTCTTTCCTTCTGCTAGCTTTGGGGTTTTTTTGTTCTTCTTTCTCTAATTGCTTGAGGTGCAAGGTTAGGTTGTTTATTCGAGATGTTTCCTGCTTCTTAAGGTGGGCTCGTATTGCTATAAACTTCCCCCTTAGAACTGCTTTTGCTGCATCCCACAGGTATTGGGTCGTTGTGTCTCCATTGTCATTTGTTTCTAGGTATTTTTTGATTTCCTCTTTGATTTCTTCAGTGATCACTTCATTATTAAGTAGTGTATTGTTTAGCCTCCATGTGTTTGTATTTTTTACAGATGTTTTCCTGTAATTGATATCTAGTCTCATGGCGTTGTGGTCAGAAAAGATACTTGATACAATTTCAATTTTCTTAAATTTACCAAGGCTTGATTTGTGACCCAAGATATGATCTATCCTGGAGAATGTTCCATGAGCACTTGAGAAAAATGTGTATTCTGTTGTTTTTGGATGGAATGTCCTATAAATATCAATTAACTCCATCTCGTTTAATGTATCATTTAAAGCTTGTGTTTCCTTATTTATTTTCATTTTGGATGATCTGTCCATTGGTGAAAGTGGGGTGTTAAAGTCCCCTACTATGAATGTGTTACTGTCGATTTCCCCTTTTATGGTTGTCAGTATTTGCCTTATGTATTGAGGTGCACCTATGTTGGGTGCATAAATATTTACAATTGTTATATCTTCCTCTTGGATTGATCCCTTGATCATTATGTAGTGTCCTTCTTTGTCTCTTCTAATAGTCTTTGTTTTAAAGTCTATTTTGTCTGATATGAGAATTGCTACTCCAGCTTTCTTTTGGTTTCCATTTGCATGAAATACCTTTTTCCATCCCCTTACTTTCAGTCTGTATGTGTCTCTAGGTCTGAAGTGGGTCTCTTGTAGACAGCAAATATATGGGTCTTGTTTTTGTATCCATTCAGCCAATCTGTGTCTTTTGGTGGGAGCATTTAGTCCATTTACATTTAAGGTAATTATCGATATGTGTGTTCCTATTCCCATTTTCTTCATTGTTTTGGGTTTGTTATTGTAGGTCCTTTCCTTCTTTTGTGTTTCTTGCCTAGAGAAGTTCCTTTAGCAGTTGTTGTAGAGCTGGTTTGGTGGTGCTGAACTCTCTCAGCTTTTGCTTGTCTGTAAAGGTTTTAATTTCTCCATCAAATCTGAATGAGATCCTTGCTGGGTAGAGTAATCTTGGTTGCAGGTTTTTCTCCTTCAACACTTTCAATATGTCCTGCCACTCCCTTCTGGCTTGCAGAGTTTCTGCTGAAAGATCAGCTGTTAACCTTATGGGGATTCCCTTGTGTGTTATTTGTTGCTTTTCCCTTGCTGCTTTTAATATGTTTTCTTTGTATTTAATTTTTGACAGTTTGATTAATATGTGTCTTGGCGTATTTCTCCTTGGATTTATCCTGTATGGGACTCTCTGTGCTTCCTGGACTTGATTAACTATTTCCTTTCCCATATTAGGGAAGTTTTCAACTATAATCTCTTCAAATATTTTCTCAGTCCCTTTCTTTTTCTCTTCTTCTTCTGGAACCCCTATAATTCGAATGTTGGTGGTTTAATGTTGTCCCAGAGGTCTCTGAGACTGTCCTCAGTTCTTTTCATTCTTTTTTCTTTATTCTGCTCTGCAGTAGTTATTTCCACTATTTTATCTTCCAGGTCACTTATCCGTTCTTCTGCCTCAGTTATTCTGCTATTGATCCCATCTAGAGTACTTTTAATTTCATTTATTGTGTTGTTCATCGTTGCTTGTTTCATCTTTAGTTCTTCTAGGTCCTTGTTAACTGATTCTTGCAATTTGTCCATTCTATTGTCCATTCTATCTCCAAGATTTCGGATCAAACTTACTATCATTATTCTGAATTCTTTTTCAGGTAGACTGCCTATTTCCTCTTCATTTGTTAGGTCTGGTGGGTTTTTATCTTGCTCCTTCATCTGCTGTGTGTTTTTCTGTCTTTTCATTTTGCTTATCTTACTGTGTTTGGGGTCTCCTTTTTTTTTTTTTTTGCAGGCTGAAGGTTCGTAGTTCCTGTTGTTTTTTGTGTCTGTCCCCAGTGGCTAAGGTTGGTTCAGTGGGTTGTGTAGGCTTCCTGGTGGAGGGTACTAGTGCCTGTGTTCTGGTTTATGAGGCTGGATCTTGTCTTTCTGGTGGGCAGGTCCACGTCTGGTGGTGTGTTTTGGGGTGTCTGTAGACTTATTATAATTTTGGGCAGCCTCTCTGCTAATGGGTGGGGTTGTGTTCCTGTCTTGCTAGTTGTTTGGCATAGGATGTCCAGCACTGTAGCTTGCTGGTCGTTGAGTGAAGCTGGGTGCTGGTGTTGAGATGGAGATCTCTCGGAGATTTTTGCTGTTTGATATTATGTGCAGCTGGGAGGCCTCTTGTGGACCAGTGTCCTGAAGTTGGCTCTCCCACCTCAGAGGCACAGCACTGAGTCCTGGCTGCAGCACCAAGAGCCTTTCATCCACAGGGCTCCTTAATTTGGGATGATTCGTTGTCTATTCAGGTATTCCACAGATGCAGGGTATATCAAGTTGATTGTGGAGCTTTAATCCGCTGCTCCTGAGGCTGCTGGGAGAGATTTCCCTTTCTCTTCTTTGTTCTCACAGTTCCCAGGGGCTCAGTTTTGGATTTGGCCCCGCCTGTGCGTGTAGGTCGCCGGAGGGCGTCTGTTCTTTGCAAAGACAGGACGGGGTTAAAGGAGCCGCTGATTCGGAGGCTCTGGCTCACCCAGGCCGGGGGGTAGGGAGGGTCACGGAGTGCGGGGCGGGCCTGCAGCGGCAGAGGCCGGCGTGACGCTGCAGCCTGAGGCGCGCCGTGCGCTCTCCCGGGGGAGCCGTCCCCGGATCCCGGGACCCCGGTAGCGGTGGGCTGCACAGGCTCCCCGGAAGGGCGTGTGGCTAGTGACTTGTGCTCGCACACAGGCCTCCTGGCGGCGGCAGCAGCGGCCTTAGCGTCCCATGTCCGTCTCTAGGCTCCGCACTCTTAGCCGCGGCTCGCGCCCGTCCCCTGAGCTCTCCCAAGCAGCGTTCCCAATCCCCCCTCCTCGTGCACCAGGAAACAAAGAGGGACGTAAAAGTCTCTTGCCTCTTCGGCAGGTCCAGACCCCTCCCCGACTCTCTCCCGGCCAGCCGCGGCGCACCAACGCCCTGCAGGCTGTGTTCACACCGCCAACCTCAGTCCTCTCCCAGCGCTCCGACAAAAGCCGGAGCCTCAGCTCCCAGTCCCGCCCGCCCCTGCGGGCGAGCAGACAAGCCTCTCGGCTGGTGAGTGCCGGTCGGCCCGATCCTCTGCGCTGGAATCTGTCCGCTTTGCCCTCCTCACCCCTGTTGCTGTGCTCTCCTCCGTGGCTCCCAAGCTCCCCCACTCCGCCTCCCGAAGTCTCCACCCGCGAAGGGGCTTCCTAGTGTATGGACACTTTTCCTCCTTCACAGCTCTCTCCCGCTGGTACAGGACCCGTCCCTATCCTTTTGTCTCTGTTTATTTTTTTCTTTTGCCCTAACCAGGTACGTGGGGGGTTCCTTGCCTTTTGGGAGGTCTGAGGTCTTCTGCCAGCGTTCAATAGGTGCTCCGTAGGAGTTGTTCCACGCGTAGATGTATTTCTGGTGTATCTGTGGAGAGGAAGGTGATCTCCGCGTCTTACTCTTCCGCCATCTTCCCGGAAGTCCCCCATACATTTTTATTAACAGTTCCTCGCCTACCCCCACTCCTTCATGATACACTCACTGATGTTTAAGTCAAGATAGAATTCGTGTGTAAACACATTTCTTATTTAGTCAGCCCTATAAACTGCTACATATATTCCCTCTGATTCAAAGAGGGAAAGAAAACACAAGAAAGTAAAAGGCATTAGGATCTAAGGTTTGCTGTCTCATAGAGTAGCCATTGGCCACGTGTGGCTACTTGAGTTTAAATTTAAAACTAAACACAGTTAAAAAATTTTTGTTCTTTAGTTGCACTAGCCACATTTCATGTGCTCCGTACCACACATGGCTACCATATAGGACAGCATAGATTATAGAACATTTCTACCATTGCAAAATGTTCTATCACATAGTGTTGACATAGAGAAAGCATAATAAATATCTCCCTTCTTTTATACTTGTGTTCTGATTCATTTGAGAAATATTATCACATAGAAAATGGATTATCAAAATACAATTATTATTTCAGATAAAGAGGAGATTTGAAGACACAGCTTGTATCTGTGGACAGGAGTGCTTATTTATACAGACTTAACCATACAGACATGGAAGAGCTTTTGGGGTGGCTTTTGCTATGTGTTAGAGTCTCTCCTGGGGGGACAGCTGAGAGAAGATGAAAGGCAAACCCAACGAGGACAAAAGGTCACCTAGTTTGTTCTACCCAAATTCATCCATCAGATAGTTCACTCTACCTCCCCTGGAGCAGAATGAATAACGTACCAAAGACAGAGCATTACAGTCACTGATCTCCTTTCCTGTGGAAGAAAACAGGTATATAGAAATTATCTCCCTGAAATAAAAGATAAAAATAATATCCCCAAACTTTCATTATGCACTATGAATTATAAGTTATTTTGGTCTCTAGGACTAGAGCTTCTGAAACTATGTATCTTGAGATGACAATCCCTTTAGTTCTCAGAGTGGTACCTGAGGAAGCTGGAACTCTTTGCTGATTGTTACCTGCTTCCAAGCTGCCTCATCCTGGGTTTCAAATCATTCATAACTTATTCCAGTTTGCCAAAAAATTTGGTTGATTATGAAAATATTCTAGGTGCCACAATGAGAAAGGACACTAAGATGGTGCCCAACTTCTTCCACTGAATCTGAATGCCCTTTGTACTCTGTGTCTCCCTCTATGGGACCTTTTTTTTTTTTTAAACTCCAGTATACCCATATTTTTGTGTATACACCTTCTACTTTAAGGTAAGATTGGTTTCTGAGAATTGGTCATCTTGTATTGAGACACTTTTTATAGTTGACATGGTTTGGTTTTAGCTTCACCATTCTGAACAATCAAGAAGTGAGTTTTATTCTTTCTTTCTTGGTCTCACACAGTGGCTCACAGCAGACATTATTACCATTTATGTCTTCTACCACAAACATCTTCTTCCTCTCCTAGACAACCACCTCCTTTTAAGAAGCTGTGCCCTGAATGAGTTTAAGTTGTAAATTTAATTCAGAAGTGTTCACTAATTTGTTTATCATACTCTGTGCCACTTCTAAATTTATCATGTCTTCTTTCTGTCTTTGTCTTGAACTGAGTCCTAAGTGCAACTTAGTCCTAAGTGCAACATTCTCTTATCAATATGTCCGCAGAGTTCTAACCTGAAGTGGATGCACATTAATTAAATGATAAATTGAATTAAATAGATTGGATAGCTTTAGACCATTTAATACTCTATGGTAGTGATGTATTTTGGATTCAGTTAGGATCTTTAAATGCCCCTCTTGTCAAAAATAGCCCCTGGACTGAATTGAATCCTGGCTTCTTCATCTACTAAATATATGACCCTGGACTACTTATTTAGGCTCTTATTTTCCTCACACTAAATTAGAGACAACATTGCCTATTTACCTCATACAGCTGTTAAATTTAGTTGAACATTATCATGTAGAGCATGATGAAGGGCACATTGGACGTGCCAGAAAAATGAACGATACTTTTATCTTTTTTGAACAATTTAAAGATATTTAAAGTCATTTTAAGATTGCTCTATTATCTAGTTTCTCAGGTATGAATTCTTCCTTTTGTTGAGTCTGTGGATTATATTTCTTGGTGATAGACTTTTTCATGTATTTTAACTTTTGCCTTTGGTTCATTTTCTATGAAAGTTATCTCTCTTGGGAGTCCCAGCATGCCTTAAATTGTGAAAACTCTCCTAACAGATGAGGTTTTATAGTTTCCGCTGTCTCTACTCTATATTATTCTTTCAGCTCAGGGTTTCTGCACCTTACTACTCACCCTTATTCAGGGCAGGCTAAGGATTCTGATTTTATTTCTTGGTGAGGTTGCTGTTGGAATTTGTTTCTACTTATAGCTCCATTAGGCCAATTGCTTCTTGCTATACCCCTAGACTAGTGAAGTAGAGATTTTCTAGCCTTGTTCACAGATTGGGCAGAGTTTTTCTTCTTTCTTTTTATAACATTTACCAGCTAACCGTAAGTAAGCTACTTTACCTTTCTCTGCTCCAGTTTCTTAAAAAATGAGGCATAATAATAGTATACACCTCATAGATTTGTGTGAGGATTAAATAATCTGATGTATGTAAATTGCTTAGAACAGTGTGTAATATAATAAATGTTATATAACTGTTAATTATTATTGTTATTTCTTCTCTGGGCATTAAAGTTCAGCCCCAATCATACTGAGAGCATATCTGCTTTTGGACCTCTTAAATTCATCATTATGGCCATGTTGTCTACCTCTCATAACTTGAAATTTTCCTTTATTATTTTTTGCTCTTGAGTTTATATAGGTATTTTAAATTAGAAAACAATTTGGCAAGTTGTTTTTTTTTAATGTTTGGAGAGTATGAATGTATGTATGTTGAAGGAAGATCAAGTGGATAGGCAGCATTCTTGTGTCAGCTTAGTCGACCACCTGACAAAAGACTTAGATGCTTGTTGTTATTGCAGATATTCTTTTTTTAAAATGATTACTAGACTTGTTTCATATCTAAAGTTGCAAAGGTTGTTTTATCAGTTAGGATTCTTTAGATTGTATGTCTCACACACACACACACACACCCCTGCGCACAGACACACACAGACACACACACACACACACACAGACACACAGACACACACACACACACACACACACACACACACACACACACACACACCCCAAACCAAAATGCCTTAATCAAAAAGAATTTATTAGCTTATGTAACAAAAATAGTCGAAAGGGATATTATAAGCTCAGTTTGATTGAGACTCAAAGGATATACCAGGATCCAGATTTTCTGTTTCTAAGGTCTGCCTGCTTCTGAGTATTGATTTTGTGCCCAAACTAAGTTTTGCATATGGTAACAAGATGGTGGAATTAGCCTTAGCCTACATAAATGCAGTGACAAAATTCTCATCATGTTTTATTGATCTTATTGGGTCAGCTGTTCATCGTTCAGGAAACCACTGTGATCTAGGTGAAAATAATCAGAACAAAATAGAGAAAAAAATCAATGAAACCATAAACTGATTCTTTGAAAAGATCAATACAATGTATAAGCCTTAGCCAAACTGATCAAGACGAAAAGAGAAAACACAAATGACCAATATCAGAAATGAAAGAGAGGACATGTCTCCAGATCCCACATACAAGAAAAAAATAAAAAGGAAGCATTGTGAACAACTTTATGCCTATGGATTGCATAATTTTGATGAAATGGACATCAGAATTGATAGTACTTATACCAGTAATCATTTTCTCAAATTAGTGGTACTTTAATTTGTAACGTTAAGAAACAAAGGTTCTAGGGGCTTCCCTGGTGGCGCAGTGGTTGAGAGTCCGCCTGCCGATGCAGAGAACACGGGTTCGTGCCCCGGTCCGGGAAGATCCCACATGTCGCGGAGCGGCTGGTCCCATGAGCCATGGCCGCTGAGCCTGCGCGTCCGGAGCCTGTGCTCTGCAATGGGAGAGGCCACGACAGTGAGAGGCCCGTGTACTGCAAAAAAAAAAAAAAAAAAGAGAAACAAAGGTTCTTCCCTATATTCATAGGCTATTTGTGTGTGATATTAGATGATTTGACAAATGTGTAATACGCACATCTTCACCTCCTTTCATGGATTGTCTTTCATAAATATGTATTTCTTTTTTTTTTTTTATTTGTGGTATGCAGGCCTCTCACTGTCGTGGCCTCTCCCATTTGGGAGCACAGGCTCCGGTCGCCCAGGCTCAGCGGCCATGGCTCACGGGCCCAGCCGCTCTGCGGCATGTGGGATCTTCCTGGGCCGGGGCACGAACCCGCGTCCCCTGCATCGGCAGGCGGACTCTCCACCACTGCGCCACCAGGGAAGCCCATAAATATGTATTTCTTGAAAGGAAATTTGGCTCATCTTCTCTAACATCTGCCTTTATCATTTACTTTTTTTTTCAGAGACTTATCAATGAGCTGATATTCTTCACCAGAAGGTTTGCAGATTTGTAGTTTATAGTTTTGCAGATTTGTAGTGAGTAAGAAAGGATACCACATGGCAAATCATTGATTGTATAATAGGCATCATTGTTCTAAAGTTTTTTTATTTGACAGTTTTTTTTAACATCTTTATTGGAGTATAATTGCTTTACAATGTTGTGTTAGTTTCTGCTGTATAACAAAGTGAATCAGCTATACATATACATATATCCCCATATCCCCTCCCTCTTGCGTCTCCCTCCCACCCTGCCTATCCAACCCCTCTAGGTGGTCACAAAGCACGGAGCTGATCTCCCTGTGCTATGCGGCTGCTTCCCACTAGGTATCTATTTTACATTTGGTAGTGTATATATGTCCATGCCACACTCTCACTTCGTCCCAACTTACACTTCCCCCTCCCTGTGTCCTCGGGTCCATTCTCTACGTCTGTGTCTTTATTCCTATCCTGTCCCTAGGTTCTTCATAACCTTGTTTTTTTTTTTAGATTCCATATATATATGTTAGCATACAGTATTTGTTTTTCTCTTTCTGACTTACTTCACTCTGTATGACAGACTCTAGGTCCATCCAACTCACTACAAATAACTCAATTTCGTTTCTTTTTATGTCTGAGTAATATTCCATTATATATTTGTGCCACATCTTCTTCCATTCATCTGTCAATGGACACTTAGGTTGCTTCCATGTCCTGGCTATTGTAAATAGAGCTGCAATGAACACTTCGGTACATGACTCTTTGAATTATGGTTTTCCCAGGGTATATGCCCAGTAGTGGGATTGCTGGGTCATATGGTAGTTCTATTTTTAGTTTTTTAAGGAACCTCTATATGTTCTCCGTAGTGGCTGTATCAATTTATATTCCCACCAGAGATGATTATATGGTTTTTATTCCTCAATTTGATAATATGGTTTAACACATTGATTGATTTGCATATGTTGAAGAATCCTTGCATTCCTGTTATAAAACCCACTTGATCATGTTGTATCATCCTTTTAATGTGCTGTTGGGTTCTGTTTGTGAGTATTTTGTTGAGGATTTTTGCATCTGTGTTCATCAGTGATATTGGCCTGTAGTTTTCTTTCTTTGTGACATCTTTGTCTGATTTTGGTGTCAGGTTGATGGTGGTCTTGTAGAATGAATTTGGGAGTATTTCTCCTTCTGCTCTATTTTGGAAGGGTTTGAGAAGAATAGGTGTTAGCTCTTCTCTAAATGTTTAATAGAATTTGCCTGTGAAACCATCTGGTCCTGGGCTTTTGTTTGTTGGCAGATTTTTAATCACAGTTTCAATTTCAGTGCTTGTGATTGGTCTGTTTATATTTTCTCTTTCTTCCTGGTTCAGTCTCAGGAGGTTGTGCCTTTCTAAGAATTTGTCCATTTCTTCCAGGTTGTCTATTTTATTGGCATATAGTTGCTTGTAGTAATCTCTCATGATCCTTTGTATTTCTGCAGTGTCAGTTGTTACTTCTCCTTTTTCATTTCTAATTCCTTTGTTATGAGTCTTCTCCCTTTTTTTCTTGATGAATCTGGCTAATGATTTATCAATTTTGTTTATCTTCTCAAAGAACCAGCTTTTAGTTTTATTGGTCTTTGCTATTGTTTCTTTCATTTCTTTTTCATTTATTTCTGATCTGAGCTTTATGATTTATTTCCTTCTGCTAACTTTGGGGGTTTTTTGTACCTCTTTCTCTAATTGCTTTAGGTGTAAGTTTAGGTTGTTTATTTGAGCTGTTTCTTGTTTCTTGAGGTGAGGATTGTATTGCTATAAACTTCCCTCTTAGAACTGCTTTTCTGCATCCCATAGGTTTTGGGTCATTGTGTTTTCATTGTCATTTGTTTCTAGGTATTTTTTGACTTCCTCTTTGATTTTTTCAGTGATCTCTTGGTTATTTAGTAGTGTATTGTTTAGCCTCCATATGTTTGTATTTTTTACAGTTTTTTTCCTGTAATTGATATGTAGTCTCATAGCATTGTGGTTGGAAAAGATACTTGTTACAATTTCAATTTTCTTAAATTTTCCAAGGCTTGATTTGTGACCCAAGATATGATCTATCCTGGAGAATATTCCATGAGCATTTGAGAAGAAAGTGTATTCTGTTGTTTTTGGATGGAATGTTGTATAAATATCAATTAAGGCCATCTTGTTTAATGTGTCATTTAAAGCTTCTGTTTCCTTATGTATTTTCATTTTGGATGACCTGTCCATTGGTGAAAGTGGGGTGTTAAAGGCCCCTACTATGATTGTGTTACTGTCGATTTCCCCTTTTATAGCTGTTAGCATTTGCCTTATGTATTGAGGTGCTCCTAGGTTGGGCACATAAATATTTACAATTGTTATATCTTCGTCTTGGATTGATCCCTTGATCATTATGTAGTGGCCTTCTTTGTCTCTTCTAATAGTCTTTATTTTAAAGTCTATTTTGTCTGATATGAGAATTGCTACTCCAGCTTTCTTTTGATTTTGATTTGCATGGAATATCTTTTTCCATCCCCTCACTTTCAGTCTGTATGTGTCCCTAGGTCTGAAGTGGGTTTCTTGTAGACAGCATATATACGGGTCTTGTTTTTGTATCCATTCAGCCAGTCTATGTTTTTTGGTTGGAGCAGTTAATTCATTTACATTAAGGCAATTATCAATATATATGTTCCTATTACCATTTTCTTAATTGTTTTGCGTCTGTTTTTGTAGGTCTTTTCCTTCTCTTGTGTTTCCTGCCTAGAGAAGTTCCTTTAGCATTTGTTGTAAAGCTGGTTTCGTTGTGCTGAATTCTCTTAGCTTTTGCTTGTCTGTAAACGTTTTAATTTCTCCATCAAATTTGAATGAGATCCTTGCTGGATAGAGTAATCTTAGTTGTAGGTTTTTTCCCTTTCATCACTTTAAATATGTCCTGCCACCCGCTTCTGGATTGCAGAGCTTCTGCTGAAAGATCAGCTGTTAACCTTATGGGGATTCCCTTGTGTGTTATTTGCTGCTTTTCCCTCGCTGCTTTTAATATTGTTTCTTTGTATTTATTTTTTAATGGTTTAATTAATATGTGTCTTGGTGTGTTTCTTCTTGGATTTATCCTGTATGGGACTCTCTGTGCTTCCTGGGATTGATTGACTCTTTCCTTTCCCATATTAGGGAAGTTTTCAACTATAATCTCTTCAAATATTTTCTCAGTCCCTTTCTTTTTCTCTTCTTCTTCTGGGACCCTTATAATTCAAGTGTTGGTGCGTTTAATGTTGTCCCAGAGGTCTCTGAGACTATCTTCAGTTCTTTTCATTCTTTTTTCTTTATTTTGCTCTGCGGTAGTTATTTCCACTGTTTTATCTTCCAGGTCACTTATCCGTTCTTCTGCCTCAGTTATTCTGCTATTGATTCCTTCTAGAGAATTTTAAATTTCATTTATTGTGTTAATCATTGTTTGTTTGCTCTTTAGTTCTTCCAGGTCCTTGTTAAACGTTTCTTGTATTTTCTCTGTTCTATTTCCAAGATTTTGGATCATCTTTACTATCATTACTGTGAATTCTCTTTTAGGTAGACGGCCTATTTTCTCTTCATTTGTTTGGTCTGGTGGGTTTTTACTTTGTTCCTTCATCTGCAGTGTATTTCATTGTCTTCTCATTTTGCTTAACTTACTGTCTTTGGGGTCTCCTTTTCGCAGGCTGCAGGTTTGTAGTTCCTGTTGTTTTTGGTGTCTGCCTCCAGTGAGTAAGGTTGGTTCAGTGGGTTGTGTAGGGTTCCTGGTGGAGGGGACTGGTGACTGTGTGCTGGTGGATGAGGCTGGATCTTGTCTTCCTGGTGGGCAGGACCGTGTCTGGTGTTGTGTTTTGGGGTGTCTGTGAACTTATGATTTTAGGCAGCCTCTCTGCTAATGGGTGGGTTTGTGTTCCTATCTTGCTAGTTGTTTGGCATATGGTGTCCAGCACTGTAATTTGCTGGTCGTTGAGTGGAGCTGGGTTTTAGCATTGTGATGGAGATCTCTGGGAGACCTTTCGCCAATTGATATTACATGGTGCCAGGAGGTCTCTGGTGGTCCAGTGTCCTGAACTCAGCTCTCCCACCACAGAGACTCAGGCCTGACACCCGGCTGCAGCACCAAGACCCTGTCAGCCACACAGCTTTTATAGTGTTCTTTATCTTGCCAATAGGGCTTCTCCTTTGTCCCCTTTCTCCTGGTCTGAAGTAGCTCCCCATGAGGTCTGGGGAGACGGGGTGCATCAGCCCATAGAGCCTTGCGTCCACCTGAAGGGGACTAAGTGGCAGGTCTGTTCTAAAGTTTTTAAAGATTTATTTTCTAAAACTTATAACAGAAAATGTATATGAGCTAAATTTTTCTTCTATCCCTGACTGCTGCCATCTTACTTAGGCCATCATTCTTATTTCCTTTCCTCCCAGGTTCTCCCATCCTTTCCACCAGCTGCCAAAAGTTCATGAAAACCTGCTATTATTTTCTCTTGCAAAGCAAGCTAACTATTTTTAGTTCATATAGCTCCTGTATTAAGCTATCTATACCATGGTGAGGATCAAATATATGGTACTAATTAACCATATAAGTGCTATTGAAAAAAAATTCTTTACTTAAAAGGGTTTCTGGGGGCTTCCCTGGTGGCACAGTGGTTGAGAGTCCACCTGCCGATGCAGGGGACACGGGTTCCTTCCCACGGTCCGGGAAGATCCCACATGCCGCAGAGCGGCTGGACCTGTGAGCCGTGGCCGCTGAGCCTGTGCGTCCGGAGCCTGTGCTCTGCAATGGGAGAGGCCACAGCAGTGAGAGGCCCGCGTACTGCAAAAAAAAAAAAAAAAAGGTTTCTGCATTTCTTCTAATAACTGGCTCAAATTTTGCCTCATTTCAAGAAGAATTTACCTCACTTTCTACCTTATCATTGTTATTAACTGAATGTTATTACTAATATACTATATACTTAATTACCCTGTGAAATAAGTGCCGTTATTATCCCCATAATACTGATGAGAAAACCAAGTAATTTTGAAACATTCCAATAAATTTAAAGTAATTTTTCTAAGATCATGCAGCTAATTAGGGGTGATGCTTACTTATGGTAGAATCTGTGTTATTAACCACTAATTTCTAGGTCCTACCATGAGACTATGGTAGAGGGAAGGAAACTAGAGGCTATGGACTAGAGGGAAGGAAACTGTATTTCGTTTATTTATATCTCTATTATGTTACATAAGATTCAGGACATAGTAGCTATTCTGTAAATATTTGTTGTTCAATTATGAAAAGCTCCTAGCATTATAAACATATTTGTGACTGATTGAAAACAAATGATAAAAATGATGAAATAAATTTACAGATCAGTAAGACAGTATGTCTTAACCAGATGATCAGAAGTTAAACACGTTACACAGACATGGGAAATCTATTTATAGTTTCTTATTTTCCAAGTAATTTTACAGACAGAGTAACTTTGGGAAGAGAACAATCTAATTGTCCACTTAGTTTTATTTTACATTAGGGAAAAATGAATCAGATGAAATCAACAATTGGCTGTTTTTATTGAGTAATTAGAGAGAGTGTGTTTTTTTTGAGTTTGAAAAAATAAAGAGACTCTAATTACAAGTTTAAAAAAAATCCTAAGCTTAGCTCCTGTAGTAGTCAGGTGTGTTTTCTACACCTTGTTTTATTACACATGGAATGCTGCAGCAGCATCTCCTTAAAGCCAGTATTGTCAAGGTGTCTCAGACCAAAGTTCCAACCACCCTTCTAACACTGCCCATACTGTCTTTGTTTCATTTTTTTGAAAACCTCAGACATACTTTTCTAGGAAAAAAATCATCATTATATTATGAGTCTTAAAGATAAACTCTAGATTAAAAAATAATTAAAAAATTTACCCATGAAGCAAATGTAGTTTTCCAAGGAGGATCTTTTAAAAGTCATGATTTCTTTTGATGAAAATCTTGGGAGATTTTCATAATTGTTTTTGTTTATCTTTCTTATGTTTTCGTCCTTAGTGCGTCTTTTTTTTTTTTTTTTTTTTTTGTAAATTACTGAGCACTGTATGTATTTATCCATTTATTTGACCAGAGTTTATTGAACAACTTCTGTGTGTCTGGCATTGGCTTTGGTAAAAGTTGGAGATGCAGCATTGAACAAGGAAGACAAAGTTCCCTCCTAAGGGAGCTCACATTTGATTGGGTGAAGCAGATAATAATAATAAAGGAAATATATACATAAAGAGCCAAGAAAGAAACAAGAGTTTTGAGATAGAGATTAATTGCCTACTTTAGATAGAATGGTCCAAAAAATTCCCTCTCAAATGCTGAAAGTTGAGATCTGAAATATGAGAAGGATCCAATTTTACAAAGCTAGAAGAACATTCCAGAGAGAATAGCAAGTATAAAGGCCTTGAGGTGGTAATGACCTTGGTATACTGGAGGAGTGGATAAGACCCAAGCGTGGTTAAGGAGAAAAGTCAGTTCATATTGAAGAGGGGCTAGAACATGTAGGATCTTCTAGGCCGTGGTAAATTGTTTTGATTTATTTTAGGAGTTTTGATAAGCCACTGCGGGGGGTTTAGTAGAGGAGTGACATGACATACTATATGTTCTTAAAAAAAACATTAAAAACATCAACTTCGTAGTGGTAGAGTATATTTTTTTTGTAGGGGTCAAGGATGGTGATTAGGAGAGCAGTTAGTATTCTGTGTCATTGTTCAGGCCACCAGTGATGATGGTGTTGACTAGTGTGGAAGCAGGCGTTTGGAGAAAATGAATGGATTTGAGAAACGTTTTGCAAGACTGGCAGTGTTTACTAATGGATTAGATACGGTAGTGAGAAAAAGAGCTTGAAATAGGTGAAGGATTTGGATTTGGGCAGTGGGGTAAATGACAATTACTTAGGTGGGAGAAGGCTGGAGGAGAAGCCACATGTTTTTAAGGTGTTTGAGTATCCCCTACAGTTTTGCTTTTCACAAAGGACAAGGCAAGAGGTCTTGGGTTTTGCTCTATTCTGCTTCTAAAAAGCTCTTTGACTTTGGCATGACAGTTAATTTATTTGATTCTTGGTGTCCCCATCTGTAGATTATAATATGCTGCCAGAGTGATTTTTATAAAGCCTAAATATAATAATTCCACTACTTGGCTTAAAAATATTTAAACCTTTCCCTTGCTCCCATTCTTGATATGTCTCATACAGTTCTGCATGTTCTGGCTCTTTCTTGCATTTCTAGCTTCATCTCCTACCATGCCTCCTCTCACCCTCTCTACCTCAGCCATCATGGCTTCCTCCAGGCCCTTGTTCTCACCAAGCTCCTCTCTGCCAGAGGAGCATTTGCCAGGCTCCTCTTGCACATGCTTTCCTTCTCTTTGGAAATCTGAATTTTCCCTCCTTGGACTACTGAGCTTTCATTCTGCTTCAGATGTGGATTAAATTGTCACTTCATCAGGAAAAGATTGTTGTCTTGACTAGATCAAATGGGCCTTTTATATGCTCTCATAGCTCTATGCTTTTTCTCTCCCAGCATTTGTCAACAAGATTTACATTTGTCTGTGTGATTATTTTATTAACTCTATTTCCTACATGAGGACAAGAGCTCTGCCTGTTCTTAGTGTCATATCTCCTACACCTAGGCAGTGCCTGCCACTTGATAATATTATTGAATGAATGATTTGTTGACTGCAATAATGAGAGGTCAGATCACATAATGACTAATGTTCTTCTAAGCACTGGAAGCTCTAAGAAAGAAAGTCATTCTTTTAAATGCATGTGATTTTTGTCAGTGTGTCATTTTTCATACTTGATTCCTCTGACCTAGAATATTCTCTGCTCGTAAAAGTTCTTTCCAGTCTCTAGCTCAAGTCTCACCTCTTTAAAGAAGTCATCTTTACCATTGCAATTCTTATTACCTTTTTCAGGGATTCTGAGCTATATATTGTTATAGGTTGAATTTTGTCCCCCCCTCAAAAAAAACTATGTGTTGACGTCCTAGCCCTCAGTACCTATGAATGTGACCTTACTGGGAATACATTTTTATAGATTTAATTAAGTTAAGATGAGGTTATTAGATTGGCTTTCATGCACTATGACTAGTGTCTTTGTAAGATGAGGGAAAATTTGAACGCATGTGAAGATGGAGGGCAAGATTGGAGTGATGGAGTCACTCCAAGGAATGCCCAGGCTGTCAACAGAAGAGAGAAGCACGGCACAGATTCTCCCTCAGAACTCTCAGAAGGATCCAACCCTGCCAATTTCTTGATTTTGGACTTCTAGCCTCTAGAACTGTGAGACCATAAATGTGTGTCATTTTAAGCTAGTTTGTGGCGCTTTGTTATGACATCCTAGGAAACTGATATAATCATCATGCAGTTGTTTGTTCTTTACTTGCATATCTTCTTCTCTCTGTATACAAAGTCTCCCTGCATTCAATGTCTGCCTTAGGCAGTATAGATACTGGTACAATATTGACATAAGTAATGGCTCTACATTCAATGCTGAATATAATGAATGAGGTTTTAATTTTCCTAAGGCTAAAAAAGTCTCCACTTTGGTTAATTCCTTTTCTTCCAACCTAGCAAGATGTGATTTATTTATTTAAATAGAATAATCGAAGTTTTGTTTATTCTGGAATCCAGCATGGATTTGAGGTACCTAAAGAGTAGATTTATAAAATGACCCAAGAATTTAACAAAACAACACCTGTCCTCTCCTAAGACATTTAAAGAGTTCTTATTTTAATACAATAAAAATCGGTTTGATGTAACAATTGTGTAAATGACAGTTGGAATCTATTCAAGTTTAGGTCTTGGGTTCCAAAATTATCTCTTAAATATGTTTCCTAGAATGGAAATGAGTGCATTTGTATTCTTTTCTGTGTTAATTTTTCTTTTTGTTATTTTATGAAATATAAAAAGACAAAGAAAATAATTTATATCTAAAATTAATCCTTGTTAATATTTTATTATAGTTTCTTTAAAGAAGTAAAAATCATTCAGATAATGTCCATTTTGTCGCTCACCATGAAGACTAACAAAGTATTTTTTTCTGATTTTTATTTATTTTTTTAATTTAATTTAATTTTTTTAATACAGCAGGCTCTTATTAGTTATCTGTTTTATACATATTAGTGTATATATGTCAATCCCAATCTCCCAATTCATCCCACCACCACCATCCCCCAACAAAGTATTTTTAAATATATACATAAATGTATCATGCTGCACATATCAATCTGCAACTTGCTTTTTCTAAAAATCATATTTTTGAGGTCTAATCATTTTGAGATATAGAAATCTAGCTTATTTCTATAACTATAGTATAGTGTTACTTACCACATTCTACTTATATTATTTCCCTATTGATGATATTTAGGTTATTTCCAATATTTTGCTATTGAAAAGCAGTACTGGAATAAATGCTTTCCCTAGGCTACACTGAGAAGCAGAAATTCTGGTCCATAGGGAATACACATTTTCAACCATACTAGATTCTGACAGATTGTCCTCCATATTGTTTTATTAACCTACACGCCCACCAGCATGAGCCCTTTTTTTTTCATACCCTCCTCTAAACTTAATATTAATCAGATGTACTAATTGTGTCTAGTCTTGCAAGTGTGTGAAGTGGTATCTCTCACTGTGTATATATGAGTGCATGTTTTTAGCATATTTTGGGAACTGATCTTTTTAGGCTGTATATTTTTAAAATATGGCCTCCTGATTAATAACTTACCTTTCAACTTTTTTTTTTACTTTAAATTAAATAAACTTAAATTTATGTACTTTTTCTTAATAGTTTGTGATTTTTGCATTTTACCTCAGAAATTCTTATCTAAAGGTCATAAAGTTATTTTCTATATTTTTTCCTAACTTCTTGTGGTTGTGTTGTTTTCATTAAAGAAAGGGTTGCTTCACACATAGGATTATTTTTTCCTTACTAAGTTTTAGTCCATTTTATTCTGCTTCTTCTCAAATTTCATCTACACTCTAAATCTTACAAAGACACCTAGACTGTTTCTGTCAAAAATGGATGTGTGTTTTTTTTCACTTGAAAACAGTAGGAGAAATTTCTTAATAATGTTCCAAGTTCACATTTTTCCTAGTACACTTTGTAATTTCTTCAAAAAACCTGGAAGATGTGATACTTCGTCTTATCATTTTATTTTATTGTTTTAGAATTTCACAATGCTGTAAACAACTGAATGACTCGCCTGCTTCCACCCTCTGCTCTGCTGTATCATCTGCTGTCTGGTAGACACCACTACCTCTTCATAGCTACAGATACTGCTTTTACCCTGAAGCCAGAATACCTTCCTTTGATTGATTTACTTGAATCTTCCTGGACTGCAGTTATGGGGTGGAGTCATGTTTCTGCACGGCCAACACCAAGAGCTAGGTTGGCTCAGGATCATTAAGAAGCAAAAGACATTAGATGCCATCCGTCTATCGTGATGAGGGACTCCACATATTACAGGGGTCATGAATTTCCCTTGCTGAGCTTATCATTTAGATGCACTAAAACAGTTCATATTCATGCAGTAGTTCTTCTTGCTGTTCAAAATTTTATATACCTCCCTCCATTTTGAATATGGTATTTTTCTCTTCAAAGGCATTTGAAATACTTTTATAGTGGTATAAATATGAGTCCTTAACCCTAAATATACAAATAATTTGTTTTTCTATATCACAGCCTAATTTTAATATCAAGACTTCATTCTGCAGGAGTGCTAAGGGGTCGTTCCAAGGGCTTGTGTAGTACTAAGACATTGTAGCATATCTGGCCCTTGAGTCATCTGTTTAAGCAAGAATCCTCAGAGACTTACCTTTTCCGATTTAGTCCTTAGTCACTCAGGAATTAAGATTCCTCTTGAGTCAACCCATGTTCCTGTCCTCAAGGCTCCTTCCAGTCTGTTGGCATCTCTTTTCCATATCAGAGTCAGACTTAAGGCATGGACATTATCCTACAGCTTCTACTCCATGATGTGGCACTGGAAACTCCCAATGTCTGCCCAGGGCTCTGTCTGGATCTATTACACAAATGTTCTTCACTCTCCCTCATGGTTTGCTGCCTTCCCCAACCCCACTCTGAACATCCTACTCTGAAATCAGGGCACCGGGCCCCTCTCTCAAAAACTATACTTTCTCTTTTTTTGTTACTTCTTTACCATCTCTTCTCTTCTCTTCTCCACCCAGGGTGTTATTTTTCTAGTCTGAGTGGGAGTGGGCATGAAACACCCCTTTTTTCCTTTGCTTTTCCTATACACTTTATTCTAAATCCTTAAAATTTCTCCAAAGGAATTTAAGTTTTGGGAACACAAAAGGTAGGCTCCTTCTACTTGTTATCCTGTGACAACCTTTTGCTGAAATGATAAATGCAGAGTCAAGTATTTGCCTGCATGAGGAAACAGATAGAGGAAGAATACCAAAAAAAAAAAATTTTTAAGGGAAAACCTCAGTTAACTTCTTTAAAATATGGCTTTGCCATGCTTGCACTTTATTATTTTAGTTTTAATAGCTTTGATTTCTGTACTTTAAAATTACTATTATAATTTGGTCTATTTATGATTGCCACTGCTGATTGAATTTAGTAAGAGTAATACTGAAAGTTCTCATTTCTGTTCAATCAGTCTAAGTTCTTGCTGTCTGCTGGCCGCCAGACCTGTACCTATTAAAATCCACATTTATTAATGCTCATGGTTCGTGGTTGGCTTTGAGCTTTTCTAATCACACTGTCCTTCCTGTCTTAGTTTTCTTTTAAAACAGACTTTAAAACATGTCTTCATTTCCTACCATCAATCATTAGTTGAGCCTTGATTTGTTAAAACCTCTGTCTAAAGCATTACGTTAGTAAAATGATTAGACTTCAAGTCCATGTCTCTTATCATTAACTAGAGTTTTTACATCTGATCCCTACGGCGATTTAAGTGAAGAATTGTTTTCCATGAGCTGTCATGGAGAAGGAGGTCATTATGACAAAAGATTCCTGCCTAATTTATATAGTAAGGCATGCTCACTAATTCTGGCGTCAGAGCTCGGACCAGTTACCAATTGATTTCTATCAGTGTTGTGTGAGATGATAAATTTTAATCAGAGCTTTTTGGTCTCTATTAGTCTGGCTTTCTTTTTATAATGGATTTCTCTCATTCATGCTTTCCCTAGTCTGCATTTTTATGACTGTGATGTGCTTTGATTTACTTCATTCAAAGTATGATGCTCTGGCTTCAATTATTCCATTTAACTTTAAATAGACATTGCTACAAGTCTTACTGATACAAAGAACATCTGGTGTCAATAAATTGCAGCAGGAGGTGCCATGTGGGAAGGAACCCAAGAACTAAACACATTTCTGGGCACATCCATCAGGACATGAGCATACATGTCATGGCATTCTGCCACTTATCTTCTTAAATGCTCTCAGAGTGGAGCTAGCTCTAGTTGTTCAAGCCAACATGGCATTTTGATTATAATTGTAGCAATGCTTGACTCACTGATGTAAAGCTCCAGACACTAAACATTCTGTTCAGTTGATAACATCTTTGAGGACGACTTTTGCTAAACAAGAAAGGAACAGAGAGCAAGGGGACACTTTTTTCTATGTCTTGTACAGAGTGTTTAATGAAGGATGTTGTAAAGAAGTCAGAAAAAAGAACTCTATTCCTCACACTCCCTCCCCACCAAACACACCAGAACGCAAAGTGCTGGAGTTTCCGCAGGGAAATACATTGACTCCCTGCTATTTTGGGGTTGATCCCAACTACAAATTTTAATAATTACCTAAGACTACCAAATCCAGATAGTAGAATATGCAGTAATTAAAGAGAAACCTTTGCCCATTTTTAAGCTTTGAAAAATAACTCTTTAATTGCAAAAGTATGATACAGAAATAATTTACTGAAGATGTAATTTACATTTAAATTTTATTCTGTATAGAAGAGCTCTGTTCATAATCCAAGTTATGCACTGATAATTTGAGTCTTGTAAAAAAAGGGGTGTCCCTAGTAATAGGCTTTATTTAAATGATCTTTAATTGAAATTATTTATGGATGTTATACTGGGAAGCGTGTGTCTTTTTTTCACAGTGTATTTTGAAACTCAGGTTCTCAGGCATGAGAACAAGGAACCCAACTTAACCTAACTCTTCTTGTCTCCACTGCTCATTTCTGCTTGGCTTCATGGCTCTCTTCCTGTGCTGGAGAAGGAGTTGACCAGGAGCCATAGATATCACATCCTCCTAGTTTAATGAACTCTGTAGAAAGAGAGAGTTGCTCTTTCCCGAAGTTCATGTATTAATCTTGCAAGAGGACCCCAATTAGCCCTGTTTTGTGATGTGCTCATCACTGGATCCATCACAGCTGCCAAGAAGAAAGAGAACGTGATGGGCCAAGAACTGAATCTACAGTGGAGGAGAGCAGGTTCTGTTCCCAGAGGGAGGGAGATGAGAAAGCTTACTGGGTGAAAAACAAACCAAAAAATAAACCAAACCAAACAAACAGTTGTTACCACTATCCATGATTCTTAGTGAACCAATTCCGGATAGGGATGAGAATGAGAAAGGCATGCATTTCAGACTGGAGACACTTTGTTTTATCTATTCAGAGCTGAAATGTTCTCATAAGACAGGCTGTCTCGTCCTGCCACAAGGCGGGAGGAACCAGACATCTCTTCAGCATTTCGGAAGAACGCAGTAGCAGTGAGAGAGACTGTTCTCTTGGATGCAAATATCAGAAAATGGTTAGACTAGGTCAGCACGTCTCCAGGTGTGTCCTCATAAGATGGTAAAAGATGGCATTAAGTGAGTAAAAGGGAGACGATTAGGTTACACAAAGTGAGAAAGAAAGCTTTCTTTACTGAAAATTTTCATACAACCTCTAACATAGCAAAATACTTCTGAGAATTTCAGAGGATGATATGCATGCATAATTTCCAAAACATATTTAGCCAGAGAGCTCTTTTTTTTGGTTGTTTTTTGCGGTATGTGGGCCTCTCACCGTTGTGGCCTCTCCCGTTACGGAGCACAGGCTCCAGACGCACAGGCTCAGTGGCCATGGCTCACGGACCTAGCCGCTCCGCGGCATGTGGGATATTCCCGGACCGGGGCACGAACCCGTGTCCCCTGCATCGGCAGGCGGACTCTCAACCACTGCGCCACCAGGGAAGCCCCAGAGAGCTCCTTTTATTCTTTAGGGAAGATGAAAGATTAGATGATTTCTAAATACCTTGCTTATTCTGATATTCTCCCAATTTTATAATTTTAAGGGAGCAATATAAAGCTGGGATTCCAATCCCAGAGCTTATGTTAATGCTGTGGATATCTATGGGGTCAGAAAGCCCAGTCACAAGTTTAAGTACCTTTCTGTATCCTGTGCTTGTCTTCCTTTTCTGTGGTCACCACCTTCCTTTTCTGTGATCACCACCTGTCTTCCTTTTCTGTGATCACCACCTGGTGATAAAGGGTCATTGGAATCAGTGTCAACTCAATGTGATATACCCAACCTGATGAAATACAAAAAAAAAATCATGCCAGGAAAAACATTGTGGCATTGGCTATATAACAAAACTTCACTTAACAAGTCTTTAAATTTCAGGCTTTAAAATCCAGTGCATAGAATGTCTATATAGTTTTCTCAGGAGCAGATTCTTAAGTTATCCATGTTATATATTATTTGATATGGAAGCTGAAGGAAATGGGGTATAGATATCTACCCCCACTGTGTTATGCAGTCCCTGATTCTGCATCAACTCCACCTCTTGCCAGAACTTCTTGAAATCTTCTACACTGATTCAAAAATTTTGGTACACAGACCTAAAGCCTGTAGGTTAAAGGAAAGAATGCTCAAAACAGATAAAAGTCTACCTTTCTATATCAATTTCTCTGTGCAGAAACCAACCATCTGACTATCTTTAGCTAATGAATATCACCTTATTTTACATCATAAAACAACACCTGGGCAGAGGATTTTTGTTAGCCATTTTCAGCCTTTTTTGGTTTACCTAGTTCTGTGATTTTTAAAGCCATTATGTTTGTGACATTTTTGTTTGTCTGCCATTTATTTTACTTTCTCCTTTTTTCATAGAACAAGGTTAGTTTGTGAAATGGAAGAGTCTGACAGAAGGCAAATTTGGTGGGGAAGGTTAAGGGAGTACAACACATTCTCCCTTCAAAAGCTGATGTCAAATGCAGTGGATGCTTTATTTAATAGCCTAGGAAAGGCACAAACAGTCCCTCTCTTCACAGGCCAGATTCATAAACACAACACTAACTTTTTTCTACTCAGGGAAAACAGTTGAGTTAGTTTTTGTAGAACAAATATGCTTTCAGTTTTGGATCGTCTCAACCTCACTGAAGTGCCATTGCTAGTGAATAGATGTCACTGAGTGCTGAATTTGTGAAGTCACTAATAAGTTTTCAGGAACTGATGCATACTTTTACATTTACCACTTAGCCTTTGAAAACTCATGTTTGGACAGTGCAGTTAATTTAGAAATTGGATCCCATTTACATGAAAAGACTACATGACTTATGATATGAAGATCTAGAATCAAACTCTTGTTGCCATTTTATCTTTCTCTTCTTGGGCTGGTTATTTCACCTCCCTGAATCTCAGGCCTCTCATTTGAAAACTGAGGTGGTAATGATAACATTTATTCTCCCATTCACAAAGGTGTGATGATCAAATGAGAGAATGTCTATGGCACTTTGTGTATTTTGAAATCTGTCACAAAATTTTATGTTGGGAACTGCAATGATGAGAGACCCCCCGGAGCATATGGACTTTGCAGAGAAGCAGTTAACCATATATTAAGATAAATGCAGGAGGAGTATATATAACAACTACAGTATACTAGGATAAATGCAGGAAGGGTATCTAATACAGTCTTAGAGGAGTGGAGGAGACTTCTGGGAGGTAGTGACACCTGTATGAATTGAAAGATAGGTAAAATGAAAAGGGAATATTTTTCTTTCAGATGGAGAATATGCAAAGATCAGAATTGGAGAGAGAACATGGCATATTTGCTGAGTAAAAATGAATTCAGTTTGTTTGGAGCATTAAGTTTGGGGAATTGGGCCAGAGAATGACAAGATATGGAGTAAGAGAGACAAATGGAGGCCAGGTGATTTTTAAACCATATGCAGAAATTTGGACTTTAACCTGACAGCAATGGAGAGTCCAAGTAAAAATTATTTTAAAAGTTTTACATAGAGAATGACATAAGCCATTTTATGAATATTGGTTATTACTGGTTTTGTGTTAATTATTTTAGAAATAATATTCAGAGAGAAGCTCTAGTTTAGTTTGCAAACATTTAAGCTAACATATTGAGGTAGTCTTAAGAATGTTGCTTAACTATTTACATAGGATCTGCCCCTTTAGATGGGCCTATTCTTTGTTACTTCAGTCTTGGACTTACATTTCTAAGAGATTTAACCTGCCATTAAAGAAACTTGGAAAAATAATGGCAAAGCATAAAATAATTTGAAAATACAGAAGGAATACAGGCATTTCTAGAATTTCAGCTGAATTATGGTGATTCTGTCAGCATTTCCCATGAAAGGTTAATTCTGTTGGCATCAAAGACTTTATGAAGCAACATAATTCGTGTTAGTTGCAAATCAACAAATGCTCTCTCAAAAATTAGAAATCATTTTCCAGGAAATGATCTGTCCAACTGATTGCTCTTAAAGTTTACAACTTAACTGAGGGAGCTGTAATTAGAAGTAAATCCTTTACCATGTTTTCATTTTATTGTATGTCCTTAGCCTCCTTGAACTTACAGCATTGTTTTGAAGAACTTCCTTGCCTTGCAGCTGGAATCCTCATCATTTGTTGATGATGTTTTTTAGATTAAAGGAGCTGTCCCTATTAACTTGAGGAAAGGGGCAGTCTCTATTACAGTACCATTGTTATTTGGACACATATGGAAACACTTCTACAGCAGATTGTCCAGTTGCTCCTTCTTCCTTGCTTTTGCAGTAGTCAGTTGTTTAAGTTACATTCCACTCATGATGTAGTGATAGAAAGGTAGGACATGATTTTATAAATATACCTCCTTACTTAGATCTCCTTTTGAGATAGAGATCTTCATTTATCAATAATTCATGTTCCCTATTAGCTTCGACCAACTCATTTCAACCTGCACAAAAGTGAGATGGAGATACTTTCCTCCAAAATATGTGATGATTTAAATACCTAATTGTAGAAAAAAGTTGTTAATGAGATTTTTGAGCAAAACACCCTATCAGAATGGAAAGGATGTGGGAAATAAGAGAATGTTCGTATGTTAATAAAAGATCCAGGAAGGAGTGGAGAGAGGAGAGAGAAAGAGAGGAGAGTTGATGCAGGAAAGAAAGAAGTGGCTGCGGGGTGGGGGGGGATGTCTTTGAGAAAGAAGATGGGGTCTAACACACAAGTGGAAGGAAGTGCTTTAGATGAGTGTGGGCAGTTATTCTACCCAGGGTTAACAGGTGAGAAGGCAGAAGGCAGAGTTATGTGTATTGATGCTGGTAGTTGCACCTGTGGGAACTTCTGGAAGTTGTCTTTCTGAATGCTTCTGTTTTATCAGGAAAATAAGTCATGAGCTGAGATTGAGAATGGGAGATTAAGTGTTATGGGTTTAAGGAGACAGAGGCTTTAAATAGTTATCTAGAAATCTGGGAGTGTGAATGAAGTAGGCAAATAAACTATGGTTACCAGGTGTCGTTAAAAGCTCACCTGGGATTTGAAAGTAACTTTTTTTTTTTTTGGCTGTGCCATGGCATGCGAGATCTTAGTTCCCTGACCAGGAATCGAACCCATGTCCCCTGCAGTGGAAGCGTGGAGTCCTAACCATTGGACTGCCAGGGAATTCCCTCTAAAAGCTCACCTGGGATTTGAAATTCAAGTGTTCAGCAACTTTCTGTTTTTCTCCAGCCACATTCAGTTGCATAGGTAGTGGGCTGAGTAGCTAGGTAATTGAATTTAACTACAGGTAGGATTTTGTCAAATGATTACAGATCTACAAGAGATGGAGATGAGAGTTGATATGTATGGAAGGAAGAGATAATAATGATTGCCCATGAAATTTAATGGACAGGTAGCAGTATCAGTAGATTTTAGGTGTCCCTGTGGCAGAGGGATCATTGGATTTAGGGTAATACGGAGGGTAAGCTGAACAGGGAGAAAGTAATGATTGACGAGTAGGACAATTGAAAGTGAGATTCTGGAGAATTTGTAGTGATTGATAAAGACAAGGGAGGGATATGATCTTGATGAATCACTGGAAAAGAGGCTCTGAAGGAATTGACAGACCAGGTTTTCAGTCGAATCACTTAAGCATGGATAGAAATCACCAAAAATTAAATGGAAGTGATGTCTGGGAGAGAGGCATAAGCAGGGAGCTAAGATCTTTGAGGAGTGAGGAGTGTTTCCCAGAAGTCAGGAAAAACATTTCAGATCTTAATGAAGAAACAAGCTCATTTTGCTACTTTTGTGTATCTGTGGGTGCCTTAAGAAATGCCAATTGAGATTTTTATTTTTTTATTTTGTCAGGGGGATTTATAAGATGCTGCAATGTAGGCAGAAGAAACAAAAATGAGTACAATGCTGTTTCTGAATAGTGATTTGTTAAGTGTTTCTTTCTAGGAAACTGGAAATAATTGTCTCACAAACACTAAAAATGTGTTATAAATATTCTCATTCTTCATTTATTCCAAAAAAATAAAAATTGGGAATTATCTAGTCAAATGTACTTCTCAAAATGACTGGTGTATACTTTTTTGTTTTAAAGTGTTCTTGATTGTTATTTATGTACTTAATAGAATATGACAAAATTGAACTTACAGATTTAATGTTTTTGCAAAAATTTTTTAAGCTCACATGTTCTTATTTCTTTAAAATTTGAGCTTTCTTTAATTCAGTACAAAATTAAAATTTGAGATATACATTAAATTCTGTTTTCTATTTCAGATACTTCTGTGTTCTTGGTTTATTATTTGAATAGTTTCCCCATTGCAGTGTTTCATTAATTGATATGTACACATAAGCCAGACTCTATATTATGTCCTAAATGGATCATAATTAATAAAAAGAAAGCTAAGAGAAACACATGTTTTCACATTTTTAAAATGTCTTCAGAAAACCATGGTGAATTGAATTATTAACTTTTTAAATGTGTTAATTATTCATTTAAAATTTTGTGAAAAGGAAAGTAAATCCAGAATGCTATTGAATGCTAAGGTAAAACAAATATGAACCTGTCTTTTCAAAAACCAAGTTTACTCTAAAGATGGAAATTTATTCATTGTGATATGCTGAGAAAGGCTGCAGAGTGAGGTGTTTAAGAGCCTAATTCTGGAATCAGGAATCCTGGCTTCAAGTCCTGGCTTTGTGCCTTGTGAGATTTACCTTGGGAATGGGTTCAAATTCTACAAGACTGAATTTCCTCTGCTGCAAGATAACAGTAATAAAATAACCAATTTTATAGGGGTTTTAATTAAAATTAAATAACCTATATAAAGCACTTAGCATAATTCCAGGCACAGAGTAATGGTGTTTTGTACTATCCTATGCCAACTTCAAGATTTCTCACAAGCCATATCCCATACCCAGAACACTCTTTTTTCTACTCTGTTTAGCAACCACTCCTTAACTGAAAAGGATCTTC
This sequence comes from Leucopleurus acutus, assembly GCF_964270905.1. Taxonomy (NCBI): domain Eukaryota; kingdom Metazoa; phylum Chordata; class Mammalia; order Artiodactyla; family Delphinidae; genus Leucopleurus; species Leucopleurus acutus. The sequence goes on from NC_139156.1 coordinate 40,391,000, forward strand.
TAGAAAGATTAAATTAACCTATTAGAAATAAAGTGATTCCTCTAGTGTTTATAGAAAGTATTGGATTGGCCAAAAAGTTCATTCTGGTTTTTCTGTAAGATGTTATTGAAAAACCCGAAAGAACTTTTTGGCCAACCCAGTATACATCTGTGTCCATTTAATCCTAAGGCGCTTTGGTTGGGGGGAGAGAAATTATAAGATAACTGCTGTGGACTGAATGCTTGTGTCTCCACCAAATTCATATGTTAAAGCCCTAATCCCCAAAGTGATGGTATTTGGAGGTGGAGGCTTTAGAAGCTAATTTAGAGGAGGTCATAAGGATGGAGCATCATGGTGGGATTAGCATCCTTGTAAAAAGAGGAAGAGACATGAGATCTCTCTCTCTCTCTCTCTGTCTCTCTCTCTGTGTCTCTCTCTGTATGTACATACCAAGAAAAAGCCATCTGAGGACTTAACCAGGAAGAGGGCCTTCACTAATAACCCAACTGTGCTGACACCCTGATCTCAGACTTCTAACCTTCAGAGAAATAAATGTTTGTTGTTTAAGCTACCCAATCTATGGAAGCTTGTCCTACCAGCCCAAACTGACTAAGATAGGTACTCGGTGGTATTGTATACACAAAGTGATTTTGTTGGTGAACAATGTTTTGATAGAAGTGGCAATGCTAGAAATTGATAGGACTCTAGATCTCCTTGGTTAAAGACGTCTAAATTCCCATAGAGGTATTCGATGCTCAAGACGAAGGCCAAGTGTGCTTCAAATTTTGATTGCCCGGGTGAAAGTAGTGGATGAAATGTTTGTAGCCATGGGAAAAAAATAGTGATTTAGAAAGCTTCAGAAATGAGCAGAGCCTAGAAAACCTTTTGCTACAATATTATTAAAATGTTTGATCTCTCAGGAGAACAGACAGTTACTGATATCACAGCCAAATTTGACTAGGTAATAACTGCTTAATGACACATGCTGCCAATTAACAACACCTGTATTCAGTATGAGACAGTATAGTTGGTAGAAAGAACAATGACCAGGAGTGAGACCCAGGTGCCCACTTAGCACTTGTATGTAGTGGGCCATAGACCCACTCCACCACTTTGCTGAGTCTGTTAGTTCACCTGCCAAGTGAAGGGCTTGGAGCCTCAGATTCTTTCCTGTCCCATTGTATTGAGACTTTCCTTTATTAATTGTAGATTTTAAAGCCTCGGTGTCACTCGTTTTTCTCTTATTGCCTGCTCTTCAGATGACTGAGGTAAAAGAGTATTTCATGTGTTTTGTGGCCTGAATGGCTTGACCTTGTGCAGCCTTTGAGTATCTGGATCAAATTTGCAGTCAAATAAGACTGTTTCCCCTTCCCTCAGCCTTCTTCGTTTCCCACCTCTTTCCACGATTTTTTAGTCTGTCCTAGTTTTATGAGAATTAAAAAAAAAAAAAAATGCACTGTGGAAGATTTGGAGGAAATGATGAGGTCGTTGGTTGCCGGGTGACTGCTCTTTAACCGTGATTCAGTGTTTAATAAGATTGTTTTATCTGGTTCCAGGGTCTTCCCAGAATTTCACTGTTGCTGATTTTGTGTTCTTTTGGGAAAAAAAAAATAACCAGTAAACTTAGAAGCTTTTTTTCATGATGTTTCCCAAATTTATACTTTTCATTTAAATTGGTGCTATTTGTCAAAGAATATTCCAGTCTGATCAGGGCCTGTCCTTTGTTCTCTTGATAGAAAGGGATTTTCTTAAGAAACATTTCAAATAATTTACATCAGTTCTCTCAAAGCAGTTCCAAAAACCAAATGTAAAAAAAATAGCATACTCTCTATAGTCTATTTAAATAGGTTTCAAAGCTCAGAAGCAAACCTTTTAACATAGCTCCTCCATTGCTGAATTCTTTGTTCATAAATTATTTCTGAAGTGGCTACAATTTATTGTTGAATAGCATTTTCAAGAGGGATCATGAGTGTTACATTTCTTGAGTTCTTTGAGGTTTAAAAATACCTGCCTGTTGCTCTTACAATAAATGACACCATGGCTGGATGCAATCCTTGGGTCACAATTTCTTTACCTTGGAAATTCTGTGGCAATTGCTCAATTTTCTTCTCTGCTTAAATTTTCTTTGGAGAAGGCTGAAGCCAGACTGAATTTTTCCCTTTGGTAGGAAAATATTTTTTTGCTGCCTGGATGACTAGAAAAATTGTCTATAGCCTTAGGTTAAATAACCAGAAAATGTCTTTATATTAATTGATCTATATAAAATATTCTGATACATAACACTATATAACCATCTAAGGATTCAGAATTTATCTGTTTTAGGGAAAATTTCCTAAATTATATCGATGAATACTTTTTTGGAATGTCTATTGAGTTTTCTATATTTCAGTGGTTCTAATTATCTCTGCTCTCTTGCTTACACAAACTACGACTATCCTACTTATAACAAGGTTGAGAGCAAGCCCCAAGCACTGAAATTAAACTAGCTCTGTAGACTGTCTATCCTCTGATGGAAAGATTAATCTGCTCCCTCAGGCATCCTCAACTTTATTATAAGGATCAGAGGACACCTCAGTCTCCCATTATCCTTACCTTCCAATAATCATAAAACTTTGAATCCACCAGGATGTTTATCTCTGTCTACGATGTCATGAGAATGCATAAACTACCAGATCATCCTGTATATATCTCATTTTGATTCCTATAAAGATCTATATAAACCATCTTTGCCCCACATTTCATCTGTTCCCACTTCCTGCAATACTTCCATTGTGCTCTTTTCAAATTCATAGTCAATCATCTGCAAAATCTCTTCAGTCCTCAAACTCTTCACTGAACATTTGCTTCACATTAATGCTCTCACATAGACCCAGCTTTCACTTGATGATCCTTCTTCCCCTGCAGCTTTCTTAAGTAGTGGTCATAGGTTTTATGTTTTGTTTTGTTTTGTTTTACATAAACTTTGAACCACAAATTTGCTTACATTTGCTTAAATTACTCTTTGGGGATATGTGTTGTGAGTGGATCCAATGCAATTCCTATTCATTGTGGGTGGAACTCTCTCCTCTGTTGGCATAAACAGGCACCTTGAAAGATTTATGTTTTTGTTATTACTTGGCCTGGCCCACATTTTCTGTTTATGGTTTCATGTGCTTTATAAATTCTGGGCTAATATCAGGCATTGTGAACATTCTGAAATCATACCCCTAATGTGGGACCTTGTACGTAAATGGGCAGGAAATCCCACCCCTGAATAATCCTGCTCCTTCAAAAATGGAACCGCATATGTTTATCTAGTCTTGGGAAAACCAGTCAGTATCCCAGTAAGGTTTTTTTTGTTTTCTGTTCCATAGTCATTAAAGTCCGTATCTTCTTCAACAATCACATGATCGAGCCATTATTAGTCTAGGTCAGGGCAGAAACTCAAATACATGAAGAAACTAGCCAGGTAATACAGATGATGGATGCAGTCTAGGTGAGAGAATATATGGCTTGTCTAAAGCACACATGTTCATTCAACTCTACCTGATGCTTGCTTTCAAAGTGAAACCTTTAATGCCAGAACTCTGATTTTTCAACAGAAGCAGGAGTTCCATATTTTCTTTATTAATCCTTTGACTTTAAAATATTGGCACAAATTATTTAAAACTATGCAAGGAATATACAAGCTATGTTTGTAGCAGCCTCTTTCACTTGGCTTTCAGTGTATGAGTACCTTGGCCTCTCTCCTCAATCTTCTCTTCTTACCCCACACTTGTAACCAGTGTCATGCATAGCCAAGGCTTCACAGACTGTTATGCTCACCTCTTGGCTCATACTGGATGCTGAAGCACCTACTTGTTGTTTCCCTCTGGTTGTTTTACATACATTTACATGAACTATATGTCTAAGCTTGGATTCAAGATCTTTCTCCCCAAATTGCTCTCATTCCATTAAATGAAACCTTTATGCACTCAGTTGCTCATGTGGGAAAGGAGACAAACCCTAGGGCCCAGTCAAAGTGGGAGAGAGAGACCAAGACATCTGCATGAAAGCAGCATCCTCTATGTGTACCCTAGAAATCAAACAAATTAAAAAATAAATAAAAACCTACCCACAAAGAAGAAGGTAAGCAGAATTACCTATCTTGGCTTTAAGTCTGCATGAAGGAGAGGAAAAAAAGTCTCCCCTGAAAATAACCAACTAGAATCCATCCCTTATGTGAATTTGAGTCCAGAAAACGTACCATACATGGAGTCCCCAAAGCATCTCACATTCCATTTGTTTTCAAGTGCCCCTGGGTTAGTGGTGTTCTCTAGCAGAAACAGATGCAAATCCTCTCTCAAGAAATACATCTTCACCCCAGCCAACAAAGTTAAAGTTGCAAAAGATATGAGCTCACATTTTTAAAACACTAAACTCCTGAAGAAGCAAGCTAATATGAGTAAGAACATACAAAACAGCATAAATAAATTCTCAGAGTTATTCAAGACTGAAGATATTGTATATAAATTTTTTAAAAAGTATATTTAATGAGTGAAAAGAAATAAACATTAAAATAAAAAATATGACTACATAAGAACATATAACAAAAAGTAACAGAGAGATTTGTAAAAGAGCAAATATAATTTCTAGAAATAAGAAATATTATTGAAAATAGAATTCAATACAAGAGAGAAATAGTAACCATAAAGATTCATCTGAAAAACAATCCCCTTATGAAACAAAGTGATGGAAAATATGAAAGAGTTCTTAAAATATATGTAGGATAGGGTGAGAAAGTCTAATTCCAGTTTAATCAGAATTTCAGAAGGACAACATAGAGACAATGGAGATAGGAAAAACTGAAGAGATTCAAACAAAACTGGTATTAACCTATAATATCAGACAAAGTGGATTTGAAAGTTAAAAGCATTACCATAAACATAAGAGTTAATGCATCCTAATAAAAAGTTCTGTTCACCAGAAAGATGCGATAATTCTTAGTATAGATTGAGCATACTTAAAAGGTAGAAGTACAAGATGAGATTAAGAAGGCCATCATCATAATGGGCGATGTTTATACACCTTCATCAGTGATTAATAGATAAATCAGATAAAAAATCAAGAATTCTGAAGATCTGAGCAACAAAATTAACAGTATTGATCTAATGATACTTTTAACACTATTTCCAATAACTGAGTAATGCACGAGGAACGTTATAAGACATAGCAAACATTAAAAAATGACATTTGAAACTTTGTCATGACAAATAGAAAAAACAAAGTGCTTTTTTCAAAAATTTTTCAGTGTCAGAAAATATTTTCCATTTATGCAAGTAACAAAGGACTAATGTCTATTTAAAATTTTTTTACACATTAATAAGAAAAAGACAACCCAACAAAAACAAAATGGGCCAAGACTATGAGTGTGAAAGTTACAAGAGATAAAGACCAATGACGAATAAACATGTGAAAAGATGCTCAACCTAACTGGTGACTAGGAAAATGCAAATCAAAAGAAGAAGGTATTGCATCATACCCATCACTTAGGAAAACATTACTCCATCTGGTAATGACAAGTACTGAAGAGAAGGTGGAGAAGAAGAAACTGCTAAATACCACTGGTGGGAATGTAAATTGGTACATCTACTTTGGGGAACAAGTTGACAATAATAAAATTTAAGACACACATACTCTCTAAGTCAGAAATTCTATTTTTCAGGGTCTACCCTAGAGAAATCCATGCTCATAGAGACAGATACAAAGAAAGTAATTGCAGGACTGTTTGTCATGGCAAAAAGAAAAAAAAAATGTCACTCAGTAGGGAAATGAATTAATCGTGGTTTACTCATATAATGAAACACTATTCAGCAGTTAAAATGAATAAACTTGATTTACCTGCATAAACATGGAAAATCTTAAAAAAGATAATAGTAAAAAAACAAGTTGCAGAAAGAGAGGCAGAGTATGGTAAGATTCATGCAAATATTGACATAATAATAGTATATATTGTTTATGAATATATATATGTAGTAAATGTATAAAACCATGCAGGGAAATGTTGTACACCTTCCTCTGGGGAGAGTGAGGGAGAAAGGTTCTGGTTAGGGCTTTAGCTGTTCGTGTATCACTTTCTTGTTTTCATATTCTTTTAGAAAGGTAAGGTCTAAAGCAAATAGGACAAAATGTTAACATCTGTTTTAGTGCTGAGTACACAAGTATCTGATTATTTTCTGACTTTGTAAGTATGTTGCATAATGCAAAATTTTAAAAATGAAAGACTAAGAAAAAAATTTACCTTTGAAAGCTGCAATGTTTTGGAAATAAAATGAGGGCAAAGTTGTTGGAACAGGCAATCATTTTAAAAATGAGGACTGGGGAAAATATTAGATTTAGTAATAACTTTCAAGAGGGCAGCATTATTGTTGAGTGCGAAGCAAAGTACACAGAGGCTCCCTGGAAACTTGGAAGAAGGTAAAAAATAGATAGCTAGCATAAAGCATCAGATAGTCAAGAAAAGATGTTTTAGAATAAAAGATTAAATATTTACCAATATAGCATTAAATAAAAGAAACAGTAGACAAATATCTAAATTAAATAAAATGAGCTGATGTAAGAAAGTGACGGTTATTTCTGAGAATTCTTTAACATCACTGATATATAGATGTATATGTAAACAGTTTTAGTAACTGATTGTTTATGAAGCAGTTTTAAAGAACATTTAGTTTCCATTTCTTATATTAAGTACGGCATCCAAAATATTTATCTAATCATGTGCAAATGCATTAAATTATTAATTGGAAAGGCACTTCCTCTTTAGCCTGAAGAAAAGGACTAAATTAGTATCATGTGTCAAAGATTGTGGGCACACTATTGCTAAACTCAATGCTCATTTCTTGAGAACATCAAAAACTTTCTTTGAGTGTTTAAAAAATTATACAAATCTAAAATAAATGCATTTGTGAAACAATAACTACATTGTATTTAAACTTATGCATGTAATTTTAAAAGAGTACTATAAAGAAGGGTGACTTTAAAGGCAGATTGTTATTTAATAGTCAACAATAATTGAGAAATAAATATTAAAATGCTTTCATTGCTAGCTGTATACATGTGACCTACGTTTATGACTCTGTGAGGTATAGACTAGAGCTTTGACACTGCTATTTTTTGTCTATATAGGACATGTGAGAATGTTGGGGCCACTGAGTGGCAGTTATGATACCTGTAATTGCCACTGCAACCATAGAATTAGGCACTGCACTATAATCAGTTCCCAGGAAGCAGAAGCTTTGAGGGAAAGTTAAGCTTCGCATTGCACAGAGTGCTTAAATGCATGCCACAACAACTCCCCTTTAAAAGGTCCGAATCCTATTTATTCAGATTAATCCCAATGAAATAAAGATTATTTCAACAAATAGTTCAAGTAACAAAGGTATACTTTTGATAGATCACAAGACACTTTAACAAGCTTACGGCAATAATAATTCTGGCCTTCTTGCTGGAGAGATTCTTTATGATTTCCTTTGAAACTAGTATTTATTTCCCAATTGTAACCTGTCTTAATTTTCCACTCTCAGTTCCATTCTGACTTGCCTTTCACTTCTTGACTTCAGTGTCCACCATTTCAATCCACTGGGAACATGTTCTACTTAGGACTTCCAAAGCATTGATGTGCATAGAATCACCAGGGTGTTTATTAGGAATGCAGATTCCAGACTGCCATCATAAAAGATTGATTTGGAATATGCTTTACTATAAGATTTCCACAAACCATACGTGGACTCCTTTTTATTCTTCTGCCACACCATATAAATTCCAGCACTGGGGGAGAACTTCAAGATGGCGGAGAACTAAGACGTGGAGATCACCTTCCTCCCCGCAAATACATCAGAAATACATCTACATGTGGAACAACTCCTACAGAACACCTACTGAGCACTGGCAGAAGATCTCAGACTTCCCAAAAGGCAAGAAACTACCCACGTACCTGGGTAGGGCAAAAGAAAAAAGAAAAAAAGAGAGACAATAGGGACAGGACCTGCCACTCCGGGAGGGAGCTATGAAGAAGGAAAAGTTTCCACACACTAGGAAGCCCCTTCGCGGGCCGAGACGGGGTGTGGGTGGGGGGAAAGCTTCGAGCCACTGAGGAGCGTGCAACAACAGGGGCGGAGGGCAAAGTGGAGAGATTCCCGCACAGAGGATCGGTGCCAACCAGCACTCACCAGCCGAGAGGCTTTTCTGCTCACCCGCCAGGATGGGCGGGGGCTGGGAGCTGAGGCTTGGGCTTTGGAGTTTAGATCCCAGGGGGAGGACTGGGGTTGGCTGCGTGAACACAGCCTGAAGGGGGCTAGTGCGCCACAGCTAGCCGGGAGGGAGTCCAGGAAAAAGTCTGGAACTGCCTAAGAGGCAAAAGACCATTATTTTGGGGTGCGTGAGGAGAGGTGATTCAGAGCACCACCTAAACGAGCTCCAGAGATGGGTGCAAGCCACGGCTATCAGTGCGGACATCAGAGAGGGGCATGAGACGCTAAGGCTGCTGCTGCAGCTACCAAGAAGCCTGTGTGCGAGCACAGGTCTCTTTCCACAACTCCCCTCCCGGGAGCCTGTGCAGCCCGCCACTGCCAGGGACCCGTGATCCAGGGACAACTTCCCCGGGAAAACACATGGCGTTCCTCATGCTGTTGCAGTGTCACACTGGACTTTGCCACCGCATGCTTGCCTCGCATTCCGTGCCCCTCCCCTCGGCCTGAGTGAGCCAGAGCCCCCTAATCAGCTGCTCCTTTAACCCTGTCCTGTCTGGGCAGGAACAGATCCCTCAGACCACCTACACAGAGAGGCGGGGCCAAATCCAAAGCTGAACCCCAGGAGCTGTACACTGCTCAGGAGCAGCGGATTAAATCTCCACAAAAAACTTGATGTACCTTGCATCTGTGGAATACCTGAATAGACAATGAATTATCCCAAAATTGAGGCTGTAGACTTTGAGAGCAACTGTAGACTTGGGGTTTGCTTCCTGCATCTAATTTGTTCTAAGTTTATCTTTATCTTAGTTTATTATTTAGAGTTTATTATCATTGGTAGAGATTTGTTTATTGATTCGGTTGCTCTCTTCCTTTTTTTTATATATAAATGTATATATATTTTTCCTTTTTCTCTTTCTGTGAGTGTGTATATGTATGCTTCTTTGCGTAATTTTGTTTGCATAGCTTTGCTTTTACCATTTGTCCTAGGGTTCTGTCTGTCCATTTTCTTTTGTTTGTTTGTTTTAGTATAGATTTTAGTGCTTTTTATCATCAGTGGATTTGTTTTTTGATTCACTTGCTATCTTCTATCGTTCTTTTTTTCTTACATTTCATTTTTTAATTTTTAATAATTTTTAATTTTAATAACTTCATTTTATTATTTTTCTTTCTTTCTTTCTTTTTTCTCCATTTTCTTCTGAGCTGTGTGGCTGACAGGGTCTTGGTGCTCCGGCCAGGTGTCAGGCTGGCGCCTCTGAGGTGGGAGAGCCAAGCTCAGGACATTGGTCCATCAGAGACCTCCTGGCTCCACGTAATATCAAACAGCAAAAGCTCTCCCACAGATCTCCATCTCAACGCTAAGACCCAACTCCACTCAACAACCAGAAAGCTACAGTGCTGGACACCTATGCCAAACAACTAGTAAGATAGGAACACAACCACAACCATTAACAGAGAGGCTGCCTAAAATCATAATAAGATCACAGACACCCCAAAACACACCACCGGACACAGTCCTGCCACCAGAAAGACAAGATCCAGCCTCATCCAGCAGAACAGAGGCACCAGTCCACTCCACCAGGAAGCCTACACAACCCACTGAACCAACCTTACCGCTGGGGGCAGACACCAAAAAAAATTGGAACTACGAACATGCAGCCTGTGAAAAGGAGTCCTCAAATACAGAAAGTTAAACAAAATGAGAAGACAGAGAAATATGCAAAAGATGAAGGAGCAAGGTAAACACCCACCAGACAAAAAAAATGAGAGGAAATAGGCAGTCTACCTGAACGAGAATTCAGAGTAATGATAGTAAAGATGATCCAAACTCCTGGAAATAGAATGGAGAAAATACAAGAAACATTTAACAAGGACCTAGAAGAGCTAAAGAGCAAAGAAACAATGATGAACAACACAATAAATGAAATTAAAAATACTCTAGAAGGAATCAATAGTAGAATAACTGAGGCAGAAGAACGGATAAGTGACCTGGAAGATAAAACAGTGGAAATAACCACTGCAGAGCAGAATAAGGAAAAAAAGATGAAAAGAATTGAGGACCGCCTCAGAGACTTCTGGGGCAACATTAAAAGTACCAACATTCGAATTAAAGGGATCCCAGAAGAAGAAGAGAAAAAGAAAGGGACTGGGAAAATATTTGAAGAGATTATAGTTGAAAACTTCCCTAAAATGGGAAAGGAAATAGTCAATCAAGTCCAGGAAGTGCAGCGAGTCCCATACAGGTTAAATCCAAGGAGAAACACACCAAGACACATATTAATCAAACTATCAAATATTAAATACAAAGAAAAAATATTAAAAGCAGCAAGGAAAAAACAACAAATAACATACAAGGGAATCCCCATAAGGTTAACAGCTGCTCTTTCAGCAGAAACTCTGCAAGCCAGAAGGGAGTGGCAGGACATATTTAAAGTGATGAAAGGGAAAAACCTACAACCAAGATTACCATCAAGGATCTCATTAGGATTCAACAGGGAAATTAAAACATTTACAGGGAAGCAAAAGCTAAGAGAATTCAGCACAACCAAACCAGCTTTACTACAAATGCAAAAGGAACTTCTTTAGGCAAAAAACACAAAAGAAGGAAAAGACCTACAATAACAAACCCAAAGCAATTAAGAAAATGGTAATAGGAACACACATACCAATAACTACCTTAAATGTAAATGGATTAAATGCTCCAACCACAAGACATAGACTGGCTGAATGGATGCAAAAACAAGACGCATATATATGCTGTCTACAAGAGACCCACTTCAGACCTAGGGACACATACAGGCTGAAAGTGATGGGATGGAAAAAGATATTCCATGCAAATAGAAATCAAAAGAAAGCTGGAGTAGGAATTCTCATATCAGACAAAATGGACTTTAAAATAAATACTATTACAAGAGACAAAAAAGGACACTATGTAATGATCAAGGGATCAATCCAAGAAGAAGATATAAAAATTGTAAATATTTATTCCCTGAACATAGTAGCACCTCAACACATAAGGCAAATGCTAACAGCCATAAAAGGGGAAACCAACAGTAACACAATCATAGTAGGAGTCTTTAACACCCCACTTTCACCAATGGACAGATCATCCAAAATGAAAATAAATAAGGAAACACAAGCTTTAAATGATACATTAAACAAGATGGACTTAATTGATATTTATAGGACATTCCATCCCAAAACAACAGAATACACTTTATTCTCAAGTGCTCATGGAACATTCTCCAGGATAGATCATACCTTGGGTCACAAATCAAGCCTTGATAAATATAAGAAAATTAAAATCATATCAAGTATATTTTCTGACCACAATGCTGTAAGACTAGATATCAATTACCGGAAGAAATCTGTAAAAAATGCAAACACATGGAGGCTAAACAATGCACTACTAAATAACCAAGAGATCACTGAAGAAATCAAAGAGGAAGTCAAAAATACCTAGAAACAAATGACAATGAAAACACGACGACCCAAAACCTATGGGATGCACCAAAAGCAGTTTTAAGAGGGAACTTTATAGCAATAAATACAGCCCTACCTCAAGAAACAAGAAACATCTCAAATAAACAACCTAACCTTACACCTATGCAATTAGAGAAAGAAGAACAAAAAACCCCAAAGTTAGCAGAAGGAAAGAAATCATAAAGATCAGATCAGAAATAAAAGAAAATGAAGGAAACTGTAGCAAAGATCAATAAAACTAAAAGCTGGTTCTTTGAGAAGATAAACAATTGATAAACCATTAGCCAGACTCATCAAGAAAAAAAGGGAGAAGACTCAAATCAATAGAATTAGAAATGAAAAGGGAGAAGTAGCAACTGACATTGTAGAAATACAAAGGATCATGAGAGACTGGTACAAGCAACTCAATGCCAATAAAATGGACATCCTGGGGCTTCCCTGGTGACGCAGTGGTTGAGAGTCCACCTGCCGATGCAGGGGACACGGGTTCATGCCCCGGTCCGGGAAGATCCCACGTGCCGCAGAGCGGCTGGGCCCGTGACCCATGGCCGCTGAGCCTGCGCGTCCGGAGCCTGTGCTCTGCAGTGGGAGAGGCCACAACAGTGAGAGGCCCGCGTACCACAAAAAAAAACCCAAAAAACAAACAAACAAAAAACCCCACCCCAGTCCAAAAATGGGCAGAAGACCTAAATAGACATTTCTCCAAAGAAGATATACAGATTGCCCACAAATTCATGAAAGGATGCTCAACATCACTAATCATTAGAGAAATGCGTATCAAAACTACAATGAGGTATCACCTCACACCAGTCAGAATGGCCATCATCAAAAAATCTACAAACAATAAATGCTGGAGAGGGTGTGGAGAAAAGGGAACCCTCTTGCACTGTTGGTGGGAATGTAAATTGATACAGTCATTATGGAGAACAGTATGGAGGTTCTTTAAAAAACTAAATATAGGACTACCATATGACCCAGCAATCCCACTACTGGACATATACCCTGAGAAAACCATAATTCAAAAAGAGTCATGTACCAAAACGTTCATTGCAGCTCTATTTACAATAGCCATGGAAACAACCTAAGTGTCCATTGATAGGTGAATGAATAAAGAAGATGTGGCACACATATACAATGGAATATTACTCAGCCATAAAAAGAAACGAAATTGAGTTATTTGTAGTGAGGTGGATGGACCTAGAGTGTGTCATACAGAGTGAAATAAGTCAGAAAGAGAAAAACCAAAACCCTATGCTCATACATATATATAGAATCTAAAAAAAAAAAAAAAAAAGTTCTGGAGAACCTAGGGGCAGGACAGGAATAAAAACGCAGATGTAGAGAATGCACTTGAGGACATGGGAAGGGAGATGGGTAAGCTGTGACAGAGAGAGAGTGGCATGGACATATATACACTACCAAATGTAAAACAGATAGCTAGTGGGAGGCAGCCACATAGCACAGGGAGATCAGCTAGGTGCTTGTGACTACCTAGAGGGGTGGGGTAAGGAGGTTGGGAGGGAGATGCAAGAGGGAGGAGATATGGTGATATATGTATATGTATAGCTGATTCACTTTGTTATAAAGCAGAAACTAACACACCATTATAAAGCAATTATACTCCAATAAAGATGTTAAAAAAAAAAGTTCTAGCACTGGTAATTTCCCTGGCCTGACTTCTCTTCTCCCTGAGCTGAGCCCTGCTACAAAAGATCAAGGCTTTACTGAATGTTTCCACCACAAATGTGTGTGGTTAAGCATATGTGTCTTATAGTCAGACAGACGTAGGTTGACCCTATCACATACTAGCTGTGTTTTGGACAGATTATCAAACTACTTTCGGTTGTAATTTCCTTATCTGGAACATGGGGATTCATTCATCGTTCATTCATTCATTCATTCATCCATCCACTGATTTAATTTTTTGATTTATATTTATGTTTTTATTTTAAATATTTGTTAAATCAATACTGTTCTAAGTATTGGAGATAGAATAATTACCAACATCTAATGGTGCCTGCCTCCATGGACCTTACGATTTCATTCAATATTTGTATTTAATGCATATGGTTGTTGAGAGGATTAAATGAAAGCATAGTAATAGCTAACACATATGCTAGTTTTCAAGTGCCAGAAAAGGTTTTGAGCACTCTACATAATTAACTAATTTATTTCTTATAACAACAGTGTGAGATAGGTACTATTATTATTTTCATTTTACATGTGATGTAATTAAGCTGCAGAAACTTTAAGCATTTTCTTCAAGGTTACTCAGTAAGTGGTAATGCTGGAATTTTCACCCAGGTGGCCTGGTGTAGAATGCATGCTTTTAACCTGTAGTATAATACTTCTCTATAAAAATCATAATGTATCTATGATATTTCTGAAGAAGTAAGCCTGAAATACAGAATGTCTCCAAGTCAAAGTCTATACCTGAATCTGATACTAGCAATACTTAAAGAAAAAATGTGTCAACTAGCAGGAGTGTTCTCAATGAATATTACAAAAAAATGTTACCCTCCTGAGAGCAAAAATTGGTGGTCTATTCAGCCCTTCCAGAGGAGAAACCTAATGTTACCCACAACAACAACAGTAAGTATAGAATATTTACCACTTAGGCATTGTGCTAACTGCTTTCCAATGGTTAACCCAATTCATCTTGACAGTACTTTGCAAGGCATATAATATATCTATAGTACAAAATTGAATTATGGGTCCAGGGTCTTGCAGGCAGCAAGCACCTCTAGCCAGTTGGTTTGACCCCAGAACACACCCTCTTCATGACCACTAAGCACCATTTTTTATATCAGGTGTCACATTCAATCTGCACAATATAAAACTTATGGTCTTATACATGTTTCTTTTAAGTAGCACAAGAGCTGGGTAGAGTATACTTCAAGACTATATAGTAAAACGTTAGTTAAAATGTGCTTCTCTCAGAGATTTCTCCTCTGGTCACATCAACTAAATAAATTAATGTTCTTTCAGAGAACTCTATTTTTATAATTATTACATTGTTTATCTCCACTTCCAGGTTCTAAAACCCATGAGGTTGATAATGTGCCTCCTTTATTTTTCAGTGTGTGCCCCGTTCTTGGTTTATGATATGTGAAAGTTTGGTGAAGGAATGAATGCTCTGTTTCTGTGTTCATTATGTACATTTCTAATCATTTGTCTGGTTCATCGGGTACTCTGATAAAGACAGAAATGCAGACACAAGCTTATAAGGCACTGGAAAAGGATAGCTTTATTGTGACTAAAATAGTGCAGGGAAAAGATGTATTAAAATTAAGACTATCTGGGTTGCTGGTAACATTTCTCACTTTATTAATTCATTTTATTTTTCATTTATATAACATAATCTTGTGTGTTAGTTTAGTTTGATACATCCCTGAGAGATTAATCAAATGAATAAATAAAATTAAGGAATAGACCCATCACTTTGTTCAGTCACTGAACAAAGCACATGGCCTAAGCAACCAGCCAGAAACCCTATTATTGGAAACCCAACAGACAGACTAAACATGAATTTGGGGTGGCAGCGAAGCAGAAGCAGGAAGCATCATTTCTTTTGAAATAATTCAGTATTTCAAAATGAGGCATCAGAGTGTTCATCATGGGAAATATCAGAACTTTGTTGAACTTCATTACAAATAATTTGTTTTTAATATTATTTTGATCTTGATTTATACATAAAGGTCAGACACCACAATCAGTTCAGTGTTTGGTGTTCCTAAAATTATCATCCAGCCCTGAGCTCCTCAGGAGCACAATGGCCATCCTCTTAAATCACATGGCAACACCTGCCTTCTTTCACATTACTGATATTATGATATCTTATTTTTAATTTTTTTTGTTTGGTCTCTGACAAAGAAACACCCCAGTTCTTTGATGAGGTGAACCTCTTACCCTTAGGACTGATCTTGGTACTCACAGTAGAAATCTTGATGATTTTTTGATACTCCATCTTCATTAGCACGTATCCTAAACACAAAGTCTCTCAACTCTGCTTTCTCTTCAATCTACTATTTTTATTTACAAACTTCCTAAAGGGCTATTTATGTTTAGTGCTTCCTCAGTCTCCACAGTAGTTGTGCCTTTGCAGCCAGGCTTTCAACCAGTCCAACGTTCCTCTGTGTTGTGTATGAGCTCAGCTTTGCTTAAAACACCTAACTTGTGTGTATTTTTCTTTTCTATTAATTCGGTGATCACCTTACTCATCTTCATAGTCCTTGTCAGAGCAACTAACATTACTTACACATATAGTAGGTGCTCAATAAATATTTAATGAATGAAATTATTTCATTGATTTTATGTTTTGGATTATTTGTTTGAATTATTATATTTCAAGGTATCTTATAAGTTATTTCAAAGTACCTTAAAATTAGAATGGGTATAAAAAACAAACCTATTTGAATTAAATGAAAAGATGGAGGAAAAAAAATCAAATAAATCCAAACCTTTTTTCTTTTGAGGATTGAACAGTTATCCCATGTTTTCTAATTTTTAAAATCATGTCTCCATATTTTACACATCCTGTAGTCACTGTATTTTCAATTCTGTAAGGATGTATATGTTTAGCAACCTTTTAGGATAATTCAAATCATATAATTTAGAGATTCTTTAGAGTAAGTGAGTTTGGTGAATTTTCAGTTCCCCCCCTTTTTTTCTATACTGAGAGGTTCAGGAAAGAAACTGATTTTAAAAGTGAATACCATTTTAAATTTTATTTTATTTTATTTTTATCATCATATTTACTCTCTCTTTTTGTTTATTGATGTATAATTTACTCATAGTAAAATTTTGAATGTTCACTTTTACAAATATTGACAAATTTATACAGTTGTGTAACTACCACCAACAATCAAGACAGAGAATATAGAGTATTTTCATCATCTCAAAAAGTTCCCATATGGCCCATTTGTAGTCAGTATTTTCCCCCACCCCCACTGTTGGCAGTCCTGGAAAAATGAATGACTTTTTGTTCCTAAAGTGCATTTTGGAAAATTTCACTTAAGATATAAGTATCTCTGGTAAGTCAAGAATTGAGTAAATATAATTTTAATAGCCTTAAACTGTACTTGCTAGTATAATGCTGGGAGAAAGATACTTCAGAGGACAGAATTTAAATAAGTAATATAAAATATAACTGCTTCTGTGCTGATGGAATGTAACATTCAGTCTGTGGACAGAAAGCACTTACTTTATGGCACCAAGCTTTGTGACTCACAGGGTAAAAAGGAAAAAAACCCTCTTTTTAATGCCTGGGTTTTTTCTCTCCTCCTTCTGCTTTTTCTTCTTTTGGGCAGGGATGGGAGCGATGAGTTAGTTTAGGATCTGTAATTTTTTTTTCATCTGAACAAAGTTTTTACTTGTTCTGAAGTGATGTAGGGGTGATTAAAAAATTAATATGCCTGACAAATGAAAATCATAGAACATGCCAAATTATACCAAGGATTACAGGAAAGAGCCATCTCTAAATTTAACTTAAATTAAAATCCAACTAAAGACATTCTTTATTCTTTTTTTTTTTTGCGGTACGTGGGCCTCTCACTGTTGTGGCCTCTCCCGTTGTGGAGCACAGGCTCCGGACGCGCAGGCTCAGCGGCCATGGGTCACGGGCCCAGCCACTGCGCGGCATGTGGGATCTTCCCGGACCAGGGCACGAACCTGGGTCCCCTGCATCGTCAGGCGGACTCTCAACCACTGCGCCACCAGGGAAACCTCATTCTTTATTCTTTTAATGATGGTTATGTGGAACAGGGGATGTCAACGGGAGTTTCTGGAGAACAAACAATTGCTGAAGAAGACCCGTTTTGGGGTGTCATGCCTCCTCCATGTTCTCATCTTTGGAAGCTGTCTGACACAGGCCCTGTGGAAGAGAAGGGATAGCCATGTTTATACCACAAGGTCTGTCTTATTCTGGCCAAGGCTAATGGGATTAGGGACAGACCTAATCCAGTGTTTCATCAGTGACAAATAATTCTGTATTATCAAAATTGGAACTAAGATAAATAGAGACTGCCATCAGACAATGGTGAGAACTAGTAAACCAAAGTTCACATCATACTTAATTTAACTGTATTAGACATCTTTGAATATTCTCCCTTTTTAATTGATATTTTTCCTCTTTTGATTTATATGAACAGGCTTTCCTTGTTCTCCTTCTCTGCCTGACACTGCTCAGTCATTACTGTTTGCTCCATATCACATTTCTTGTACATATATTTTGTCTTTATTTCTCTTTTTTCTTTCTTTATAGTCTTGTCTTAGCTTAGGCCCTCTTTTCTATTCCAGTTTCTAAGTGGATAGGTCTATATCTCCTGCCAACTATTTCAGTAACTTTAGATCTTCAACTTTTTAGCTTCTTAATGAGGATCTGTGATAGATTTTTCACAAGTTCTTAAAACTCAGTATGCTCCGAAAAAATCTTCCTCTGCTGTATATGCTAGTTGCTTAGTACACAAATGTTTAATTTAATTGAACTGTGATCACTTATGGTGAGAGGAAAACAAGAATGCAGGTTTTAAATTGGGCTTTAGTGGATAAATATTGCTGGGAGAGATGAAAGAAGAAAAGGATCTTCCAACTGTAGAGAACACCATGAAATACAAAACCAAGTTTGAACACTTTCTATTTTTAGGAGAGTGAGACTAGCCTGTCTAGAGCAGAAAGAGATTGGTGGGATGTAAAGTTGGGTAGTTAGAGTGGAACAAAATTGTGGCAGAATTTGAAAGAGAAGTTTAAACTTGATTTTTTTAAAAATTGAGATCCATTAATTACTTTAGAGTAGTAGAGATAATGGACATTTGTTGGTTCCTTATATGGCTTCATTCTTTGTTCCATTGTTTCTAAGAATTTTCAGAATTTCATTCTGGGTATCCACTGACCTCTCCTCAATAGAGTACATATGTATCAACAGAAGATAACTTCACCCTTTGCTTCAGGGGACATTATGTGGCCCAAGTCTCTCCAATCAGAATGAATCTCAGAAATCTTGTTCAGAAACATGCATGCTCTTGTTGTGTGTAGAACTGACACCAACATATGTTACAGCCATGATGTAACTACACTGGAAGCTAGCCAGAAAACAAAGCTGAGACAAGGCTGGAATGATCTTTATCTCTCAGCTGAAGAAAATTTCTGGAAATTTTGAAGTGTCATGAAAACTAAAAGGTTGATTTTTGGAAAATGCTAATGTGAAATTTCCTTTGGTACTATTTTACCTATAAATCAGTTCATTTTGGAGGAACACAAAAGTATTGGGTATTAAGTATTATGTCTCATTTGGAGGAAACACAGAAGTACTGTATGATTTGCGTTTTCAGGAAATGAGCTTATTGACTTACCAATGACTTGAATTTCTATCAGTACTTTTATAAATTTTAGTGTTAATGGAACTAAAAGGAGAAAAGTTTAACTCCATTTTTATTCCATGTCTTCAACTTTAATTTTCTAAGACAATTTTTTAAGAGCAGTTTTAGGTTCATAACAAAGTTGAGAAGAAAATACAGAGATTTCCCATATGTTTTCTGCCCTGACACATGCATACCACCCCACCCCCTAATGACAGCATCACTCACCAAAATGGTACATTTGTTACCAAGAATGAATCTATACCATAACCACCTAAGTTCAGTAGTTTACCTTAGAGTTTACTCTTGGTGTATATTCTATAGGTTTGAACAAATATATAATGACATATATCCATCATTATAATATCATACAAAGTATTTTCACCTCCCTAAAAATCCTCTGTGCTCTGCCTATTCATCCCCTCACTCCACCCCCACCCACATCCCTGGCATCCATAGTTTTGCCTTTTCCAGAATATCGTATAGTTGAAATCATGCAGTAGCCTTTTCAGATTGCCTTCTTTCATTTAGTAATATATATTTAAAGCTCTTCTATATCTTTTAATGGCTTGATAGTAATTTTTTTTTTAGCACTGAAATAATATTCCATTGTCTGTAATTACCACAGTTTATTTATCCATTCACCTACTGAAAGACATTTGGTTGCTTCCAAGTTTTGGCACTTATGAACAAAACTGTTATAACATCCATGTACAGATTTCTGTGTGGACATATGTTTCCAACTCCTTTGGGTCAATATCAGGGAGCACAGTTGCTGGTTTGCATGGTAAGTATATGTTTAGTTTTGTAAGAAACCACCAAATTGTCTTCCAAAGTAGCTTGTACTATTTTGTATTCCCACCAGCAGTGTATGAGATCCTTTTTTTTCCACATCTCCACCAGCATTTGGTGTTCTTAGTATTCCTGGTTTTGGCCATCCTAACAGGGATGTAGTGGTATCTCATTGTTGTTTTAATTTGCATTTTCCTGATGACATATGATGTGGAGCATTTATTGTATGCTTATTTACCATCTGCATATCTTCTTTGGTGAGTTATGTCTTTGGCTGTTAAGATATTTGGCCTATTTTTTGATCAGGTTGTTTGTTTTCTTATTGTTGAGTTTTAAGAATTCTTTGTTTATTTTGATTAACAGTCCTTTATTAGATTAGATCTTTTGCTTTATTAGATCTTTTGCAAATATATTCTGCCTGTCTATGGCTTGTCTTCTCATTCTCTTCACATTGTCTTTCACAGAGCAGAAGTTTTAAATTACAATAAAGTCCAGCTTATTGATTATTTCTTCCATGGATTATGTGTCTTTGGTGTTGTATCTAAAAAGGTATCACCATACTGAAGGCCATCTAGGTTTTTCCCTATGTTATCTTCTAGGAATTTTATAGTTTTGCATTTTACATCTAGGTCTATGATCCATTTTGAGTTATTTTTTTTTGTTAAGGGTATAAAGTCTGGGTATAGATTTCATTGTCTTATATGTGGATATCCAGTTGTTCCAGCACCACTTTTTGAAGAGATCTACCTTTGCTCCATGTATTGCCTTTCCTCCTTTGTCAAAGATCAGTTGACTGTAGTTATAGGGGTCTATTTCTTGGGTCCCTATTCTGTTCCATTATTCATTGGAATAATGAATAATGCCAGTACCACACTGTCTTGATTACTGTAGCTTTATAGTAAATCTTTAAGTCAGGTAGTGTCAGTCCTCCAACTTTGTTCTTTTTTTCATTATTGTGTTGGCTATTCTGGGTTTTTGTCTCTCCATATGACTTGAGTTAGGTTATCAATATTCATAAAATAACTTTCTGAGATTTTGATTGGGATTGCATGGAATCTATAGATCAAGTTGGGGAAAAATGACATCTTGGTAATACTGAGCCTTCCCTATCCTTGGACATGGAAGATCTCTCTATTTACTTCGTTCTTCTTTGATTTTCTCATCAGAGTTTTGTAATTTTCCTCATGTAGATCTTGTACATATTTTGTTAGATTTATACCTAAGTATTTCACTTTGGGGGTGCTAATGTAAATAGTATTGTGTCTTTCATTTTAAATTATACTTGTTTATTGTCGGTATATGGAAAATAAGTTGACTTTTGTATATTAATCTTATATTCTGCAACCTTGCTATGATCATTTATTAGTTTCAGGAATTTTTTTTGTTGAAACTTTTGGATTTTCTGCACAGACTATCATGTCATTTGCAAAGACAGTTTTATGTCTTCCTTTCCAATCTGTATATATTTTCTTTTTCTTACCTTATTGCATTAGTAAGGATTTCTAGTACAGTGTTGAAAAGGAATAGTGAGAGGAGATATCCTTGCCTTGCACATGATTTTAGTGGGACAGCTTCAGAGTTTCTCATCATGTAGTATAATGTTGGCTGTTGGGGATTTTTTAGATAGTCTTTATGAGAAGGAGAAAGTTTTCCTTTATTCCATAAAGTTTTCATGATGAATACTTTCATCGTGTTGGATTCTATTAGATGCTTTTTCTACATCTATTGATATGATTATGTGATTTTTCCTTTCTAGTTTGTTGGTGTGATGGATTACATTAGTTGATTTTCAAATGGTGAACTAGTCTTGCACACCTAGGATAAATCCCACTGGGTGATAGTGTATAGTTTTTAATACTTTTTAATATTTGATTTGCTAATATTTTGTTGAGGAGTTTTACATCTATATTCATTAGAGAAATTGATCTGTAGTTTTCTTTTGTTGTGATAGCTTTGTCTGGTTTTGGTATTAGGGTAATGCTGACCTCATAAAATGAGTTAGGAAGTATTCCCTCTGTTTCCATCCTCTAAAAGAAATTGTAGAGAATTGGTATAATTTCTTTCTTAAATGTTTGGCAAACTTCACTAGTGAACCAATCTGGACCTGGTGCTTTCTGTTTTGAAAGGTTATTAACTATTGATTCAATTTTTTGGGTAGATGTAGGCCTATTCAGAATGTCTGTTTCTTCTTGTGTGAGTTTTGGCAGATTATGTCTTTCAAGAAGTTAGTTTGTTTCATCTAGGTTATCAAATTTGTGAGAATAGGGTTGTTCATGGTAGTCCTTTATTTTTCTTTTAATTTCTATGGAATCTGTAGTGATATCCACTCTTTCATATTTGATATTAGTAATTTGTGTTCTTTCTTCTTTGATCTTTTAAAGAACCAGGCTTTGGTTTCATTGATTTTTCTCTATTGATATTCTGTTTCCAATTTCATTGATTTCCACTCCAACTATTTCTTTTTTTTTTTTTTTTTTTTTTGCGGTATGTGGGCCTCTCAGTGTTGTGGCCTCTCCCACTGCGGAGCACAGACTCTGGATGTGCAGGCCCAGCGGCCGTGGCTCACGGGCCCAGCCAATTCGCAGCATGTGGGATCCTCCTGGATTTGGGCGTGAATCCGCGTCCCCTGCGTTGGCAGGCGGACTCTCAACCACTGCGCCATCAGGGAAGCCCGACTCCAACTATTTCTTTTGCTTACTTTGAATTTAATTTACTCTTCTTTTTCTAGTTTCCTAAGGTGGAAGCTTAGATTATTGATTTGCAATCTTTTTTCTTTTCTATTATATGCAATTGGTGCTATAAATTTCCCTCTAAATACTGCTTTCATTGCATCCCACAAATTTTTATAAGTTGTTTTCATTTTCATTTAGTTCAAAATATTTTTTAATTTCTCTTGAGAAATTAAAATTTTCTGTGACTCGTGTTATTTAGATATGTGTGGTTTAATCTCTATATTTTGAAATTTTCCAGTTACCTTTCTGTTGCTGATTTCTAGTTTAATTTCATTGTAGGCTGAGAGAAGACATTGTATGATATCTATTCTTTTAAATTTGTTACAGTTTGTTTTATGGCCCAGAGTATCGTCTATCTTGGTTAGCTTTAATTTTATTAATTTTTATCTTAAACCTTTGTCCAAAGTGTTCACAAAACCTCTTGCTGCAACCAGTGGTGTGCTACAACTGGCTGATATTGCAATAGTGGACTGTTAAATTTTCAGTTAGTTTGAAACCTGGTTTTTATTTATTTATTTATTTATATTTTTTTGCGGTGTGTGGGCCTCTCACTGTTGTGGCCTCTCCCACTGCGGAGCACAGGCTCTGGACGCGCAGGCTCAGCGGCCATGGTTCACAGGCCCAGCCGCTCCGCGGCATATGGGATCTTCCCGGACCGGGTCACGAACCTGTGTCCCTTGCATAGGCAGGCGGACTCTCAACCACTGCGCCACCAGGGAAGCCTGAAACCTGGTTTTTAAATGAGCCATTATTAAAAATAAAATTATATAAAATCATAATCAAATTTATTAAATTAAGCAAATTATATTAAAAACAAAGGTAATAAATACTCGAAACTCAGCACTTTCTAATTATTTTATACATTTTGTTATTGTCTGTGCTCTTTAGTTTGTTTATTGCATCTACATAGTGGCAATACTATATGATCGTAAACTACTGAGCAACACTTTCTAACTCTATGTTCAGTGATGTTACATTAGTAGTTTGAAATGGGTCATGGTAAGAATATTTATATCATAGAAATAGGCAATGCCACAAATCATGGCTGGAATTAATTTCTTTATAGTCTCTAGATATAAGAACGTGATGGAGAAAATATTAATGCAGATGAAACTTAAAAGTGTGTCATTTGTGCAGCTGTTGCATTGTGAGGCACAAAAAAATTGATTAAATGGTCTTCCGGTATTTTAAAACTAGTATCTGATTCATCAGAGATGTTGCTTGCATCATTGATGGAGGGTTGAAGTTTTAATGTTGGCCTTCATTGTTTCACTTTTATCTCAATGGGTAAAGAAGTGAAAAATATCCATCAACATGCATATCAGGACCACACGTATTTGTCAATTGCAACTATAGGTTGGTTGGTATGGTTACAAAAGTTTAGAGAAATCAACAAAAGTATTCACATTCTTTACATCAGTATAATTTATAATAATCTGATGTACATACACAAGCACACACACACACACACACACACACACACACACACATCCTTTTTTTCTAGAGAGGTCATTGTTAAATGATTACCAGCGCACCACTGACTACAACTGTCTACTGTGCTTTTTACTTGATTTATTGAAGGCTTAGTTAGAAAGATAAGAACTTTTCAACAATGTTTGAGATGTCAAGTCAGCATGAGAAAGCAGGCATACAAGTTCAAAAGGCACTGGGTCATTTTCTTGTGAAAGATTCAACTATTCTTCCTCTTTCTGGAAAAGCTTCAATTATTCTTCTTGACCTATAAGAACAATAAGAACTTGATATCATAGAGCATTGTACAAAATCAATCTTTCTGTTGAGTGGCTGAAAGAAATTGCTTTTGGTTATAAATGCTAGGGTAGTAATAGCTAAGTATTTCATGAAGAACTTTTTTTTATTCTTAAAAATTGATAATGTAAGTAATTTTCACATTGGACAGAGTCTCCAAAATACAAACTTTTTTATTCTGCTTTATTTTGTTTCCTCATGTTTTTATACCATGTATTTCCTCCAGGGTAATTCTGCCCCCTGCAGGAAATGAGTAGTTGATGATAACTCCCCACTCTGAATTCTAGTTATTAAAATACTATAAAAGACACTTAAAAAAAAAACCAGACAAACATGTTCTTATTAGTGCCATCCAGTCAGTGTGCTTCTCATGAAACAGTATTGTGTGTGTTATTATAAAAATTAACATTTAACTCATATCTCATGATAAAAGTTTTATGTAATTTCTCCTCTTAGGTTTATGAAGCTTGTACCTTTTCTCCCCCAGCAAACTAGTTGAGTTCTCTGCACATGTTAGTGCTTAAATATACTACAGAAGAATAAAATTCCTTGCTTTTACTTTTTCCATTTCGAAACATCCCTATTTTGTAGAGAAGGGTTTGAGTTAATTTATTAAATAAGTGTCCTACATCTATATTCTTATAGAAAAATGTAGCATGAATATTTCCCCCTTTTAATCTTTCATTCTTTTATTGTTTCCTTTTGGACCAATCGAACTGGTCTTTGTGTGTCAGTTTTGTTTCAAATGCATGACAGTACTTACAAAATGTGGGAGAATCTATTTCACTTTGGTACCTGCTCTAAGAGCAATAGGTCATTTAAAGAGGATTTCATAGAACTATGTATACAGTTCTTTCAGTCGGGCATTGATCTCTGCTCTTTCTACTCATAGCAGAAATGGAAAACAGCTGGTCACCAGCTTCCCTGCACTGCTCACTAGTTTGACAGAGCAGAACCTCAGACACCATTTGTTGTTTTTCATGGTAGAGGCAAGGTGATTAAAACAAGATAAACATGCCCAAAAAAGAAAGAAGGAAAATACCTCAGAATAATTTGGGTGTGAAAAAAAAAAATCCCCTTTGAACTTTCTAAAGGAAGACTCAGGGGACTATGTATAATGGGGATAAGTATATGTGGTTAATATTAAGAAGAAGTTCATGTTACAGGGGAGGAAATATAAGGAGAATACACATCTCTGAGGAGTTATAAAAGAATATGGAGAGTTTTATCTTCATGCAGCATTATAGCAAGTCATTTTTCAGGTTAACTGTGCTCCAAAGAATTTTCTTTTGTTTTGTTTTGCCATAGCTTGTATGCCTTTTAAAATTTCTTAGCTAACTTAAGCTTAATTAGAAAATTCCCTTCCCCTTGCTACTGGTTATCCCTCTAAAACTTAAAGATATTCTTTACCCAAAATGAATAGATCACAAGCCTATTTAATACTAGATATCTCAAGAATCTTTGGGCCTCTCACCACTGTGGCCTCTCCCGTTGCGGAGCACAGGGTCCGGACGTGCAGGCTCAGCGGCCATGGCTCAGGGGCCCAGCCGCTCCGCGGCATGTGGGATCCTCCTGGACCGGGGCACGAACCTGTGTCCCCTGCATCGGCAGGCAGACTCTCAACCACTGCATCACCAGGGAAGCCCTCAAGAATCTTTTTAAAAATAAGCTTTTAATTTTATATTTAAAGGATAGTCAAAGATAACACAGAGTTCCTCTATATTTTGACATTGTTAATATCTTTATTTATTTTAACATCTTTATTGGAGTACAATTGCTTTACAATGGTGTATTAGTTTTTGCTTTATAACAAAGTGAATCAGTTACACATATACCTATGTTCCCATATATCTTCCCTCTTGCGTATTCCTCCCTCCCACCCTCCCTATCCCACCCCTCTAGGTGGTCACAAAGCTCGGAGCTGATCTCCCTGTGCTATGCGGCTGCTTCCCACTAGCTATCTGTATTACGTTTGGTAGTGTATATATGTCCATGCCACTCTCTCACTTTGTCACAGCTTACCCTTCCCCCTCCCCATATCCTCAAGTCCATTCTCTAGTAGGTCTGTGTCTTTATTCCCATCTTACCCCTAGGTTCTTTATGACCCTTTTTTTTTTTCTTAGATTCCATATACATGTGTTAGCATACGGTATTTGTTTTTCTCTTTCTGACTTACTTCACTCTGTATGACAGACTCTAGGTCCATCCACCTCACTACAAATAACTCAATTTCGTTTCTTTTTTATGGCCGAGCAATATTCCATTGTATATATGTGCGACAACTTCTTTATCCAGTCATCTGTCGATGGACACTTAGGGGTTGTTTCCATGTCCTCGCTATTGTAAATAGTGCTAAAATGAATATTGTGGTTCATGACTCTTTTTGAATTATGGTTTTCTCAGGGTATATGCCCAGTAGTGGGATTGCTGGGTCACATGGTAGTTCTATTTGTAGTTTTTTAAGGAACCTCCATACTGTTTTCCATAGTGGCTGTATTAATTTAAATTCCCACCAGCAGTGCAAGAGTGTTCCCTTTTCTCCACACCCTCTCCAGCATTTATTGTTTGTAGAGTTTTTGATGATGGCCATTCTGACCAGTGTGAGATGATGTATTTCATTGCAGTTTTGATTTGCATTTCTCTAATGATTAATGATGTTCAGCATCTTTTCATGTGTTTGTTGGCAGTTTGTATATCTTCTTTGGAGAAATGTCTATTTAGGTCTTCTGCCCATTTTTGGATTGGGATGTTTGTTTTTTTGTTATTGAGCTGCATGAGCTGCTTGTGAATTTTGGACATTAATCCATTGTCAGTTGCTTCATTTGCAAATATTTTCTCCCATTCTGAGGTTTGTCTTTTGGTCTCGTTTATGGTTTCCTTTGCTGTGCAAAAGCTTTTAAGTTTCATAGGTCCCATTTGTTTATTTTTGTTTTTATTTCCATTTCTCTAGGAGGTGGGTCAAAAAGGATCTTGCTGTGATTTATGTCATAGAGTGTTCTGCCTATGTTTTCCTCTAAGAGTTTGATAGTTTCTGGCCTTAATTTAGATCTTTAATCCATTTTGAGCTTATTTTTGTGTATGGTGTTAGGGAGTGTTCTAATCTCGTACTTTTACATGTAGCTGTCCAGTTTTCCCAGCACCACTTATTGAAGAGACTGTCTTTTCTCCACTGTATATTCTTGCCTCCTTTATCAAAGATAAGGTGACCATATGTGCATGGGTTTATCTCTGGGCTTTCTATCCTATTCCACTGATCTATATTTCTGTTTTTGTGCCAGTGACATACTGTACATTGGTGAAAGTGGGGTGTTAAAGTCCCTACTATGATTGTGTTACTGTCGATTTCCCCTTTTATAGCTGTTAGCATTTGCCTTATGTACTGAGGTGCTCTTAGGTTGGGTACATATATATTTACAATTGTTATATCTTCATCTTGGATTGATCCCTTGATCATTATGTAGTGGCCTTCTTTGTCTCTTGTAATAGTCTTTATTTTAAAGTCTATTTTGTCTGATATGAGAATTGCTACTCCAGCTTTCTTTTGATTTCCATTTGTATGGAATATCTTTTTTCCATCCCCTCACTCTCAGTCTGTATGTGTCCCTAGGTCTGAAGTGGGTTTCTTGCAGACAGCATATATACGGGTCTTGTTTTTGTATCCATTCAGCCAGTGTGTGTCTTCTGGTGGAAGTATTTAATCCATTTACATTTAAGGTAATTATCGATATGTATGTTCCTATTCCCATTTTCTTAATTGTTTTGGGTTTGTTATTGTAGGTTTTTTCCTTCTCTTGTGTTTCTTGCCTAGAGAAGTTCCTTTAGCATTTGTTGTAAAGCAGGTTTGGTGGTGCTGAACTCTCTCAGCTTTTGCTTGTCTGTAAAGGTTTTACTTTCTCCATCAAATCTGAATGAGATCCTTGCTGGGTAGTGTAATCTTGGTTGTAGATTTTTCTCATTCATCACTTTAAATATGTCCTGCCACTCCCTTCTGGCTTGCAGAGTTTCTGCTGAAAGATCAGCTGTTAACCTTATGGGGATTCCCTTGTGTGTTATTTGTTGTTTTTCCCTTGCTGATTTTAATATGTTTCCTTTGTATTTAATTTTGACAGTTTGATTAATATGTGTCTTGGTGTGTTTCTCCTTGGATTTCTCCTGTATGGGACTCTCTGTGCTTCCTGGACTTGATTAACTATTTCCTTTCCATTTTAGGGAAGTTTTCAAGTATAATCTCTTCAAATATTTTCTCAGTCCCTTTCTTTTTCTCTTCTTCTTCTGGGACCCCTATAATTCGAATGTTGGTGCATTTAATGTTGTCCCAGAGGTCTCTGAGACTGTCCTCAGTTCTTTTCATTCTTTTTTCTTTATTCTGCTCTGCAGTAGTTATTTCCACTGTTTTATCTTCCAGGTCACTTATCTGTTCTTCTGCCTCAGTTATTCAGCTATTGATCCCTTCTAGAGTAGTTTTAATTTCATTTATTGTGTTGTTTATCGTTGCTTGCTTCCTCTTGGTTCTTCTAGGTCCTTGTTAAATGTTTCTTGCATCTTCTCTATTCTATTTTCAAGATTTTGGATCATCTTTACTATCATTATTCTGAATTCTTTTTCAGGTAGACTGCCTATTTTCTCTTCATTTGTTTGGTCTGCTGTGTTTTTACTTTGCTTCTTCATCTGCTGTGTGTTTCTCTGTCTTCTCATTTTGCTTAACTTACTGTGTTTGGGGTCTCCTTTTTGCAGATTGCAGGTTCGTAGTTCCCGTTGTTTTTGGCGTCTGTCCACAGTGGTTAAGGTTGGTTCAGTGGGTTGTGTAAGCTTCCTGGTGGAGCGGACTAGTGCCTGTGTTCTGGTGGATGAGGCAAGATCTTGTCTTTCTGGTGGGCAGGTCCACGTCTGGTGGTGTGTTTTGGGGTATCTGTGACCTTATTATGATTTTAGGCAGCCTCTCTACTAATGGGTGGGGTTGTGTTCCTGTCTTGCTAGTTGTTTGGCATAGGGTGTCCAGCACTGTAGCTTGCTGGTCGTTGAGTGAAGCTGGGTGTTGGTGTTGAGATGGAGATCTCTGGGAGATTTTCGCCGTTTGATATTACGTGGAGCTGGGAGGCCTCTTGTGGACCAGTGTCCTGAAGTTGGCTCTTCCACCTCAGAGGCACAGCATTGACTCCTGGCTGAAGCACCAAGAGCAAAAAGCAGAAAAGGGGAAAAAATAATATATTTTGCTCTCAAAGTCCACCTCCTCAATTTAGGATGATTCGTTGTCTATTCATGTATTCCACCAATGCAGGGTACATCAAATTGATTGTGGAGATTTAATCCGCTGCTCCTGAGGCTGCTGGGAGGTATTTCCCTTTCTCTTCTTTGTTCGCACAGCTCTGGGGGTTCAGCTTTGGATTTGGCCCCACCTCTGCGTGTCGGTCGCCTGAGGGCGTCTGTTCTTCGCTCAGACAGGACGGGGTTAAAGGAGCCGCTGATTAGGGGGCTCTGGCTCACCCAGGCCGGTGGGAGGGAGGGGCCCGGAGGGCGGGGTGGGCCTGTGGCGGCAGAGGCCGGAGTGATGTTGCCCCAGCCTGAGGCGCACCATGCGTTGTCCCGGGGAAGTTGTCCCTGAATCACGGGACCCTGGCAGCGGCGGGCTGCATAGGCTCCCAGGAGGGGAGGTGTGGAGAGTGACCTGTGCTCGCACACAGGCTTCTTGGTGGCGGCAGCAGCGGCCTCAGCGTCTCATGCCCGTCGCTGGGGTCCGCGCTTTTAGCCGCGGCTCGCGCCCGTCTCTGGAGCTCCTTTAAGCAGTGCTCTTAATCCCCTTTCCTCGTGCACCAGGAGACAAACAGGCAAGAAAAAGTCTCTTGCCTCTTCGGCAGCTCCAGACTTTTCCCCGGACTCCCTCCTGGCTAGCTGTGGCGCATTAACCCCCTGCAGGCTGTGTTCACGCCGCCAGTCCTCTCTCTGCACTCAGACAGAAGCCCGATCCTCAGCTCCCAGCCCCGCCCGCCCTGGCGGGTGAGCAGACAACACTCTCAGGCTGGTGAGTGCCGGTCGGCACTGATCCTCTGTTCGGGAGTCTCTCGGCTTTGCCCTCCGCACCCCTGTTGCTGTGCTCTCCTCCGCGGCTCCAAAGCTCTCCCCCCTCCGCCACCCCCAGTCTCCGCCCGCGAAGGGGCTTCTAGTGTATGGAAACCTTTCCTCCTTTACGGCTCCCTCCCACTGGTGCAGGTCCCGTCCCTCTTCTTTTGTCTCTGTTTTTTCTTTTGCCCTACCCAGGTACGTGGGGGAGTTTCTTGACTTTGGGGAGGTCTGAGGTCTTCTGCCAGCCTTCAGTAGGTGTTTTGGAGGAGTTGTTGCACGTGTAGATGTATTTCTGATGTATCTGTGGGGAGGAAGGTGATCTCCGCGTCTTACTCTTCCGCCATCTTACCCCTCTCCCCGACATTGTTAATATCTTATGTTACCATGGTACATTGGTGAAATTACGACACTGACATTGACATTTTATTATTAACTAAATTCCAGAAATTACTTGTATTCCATCAGTTTTCCACTATTATTCTCTTTCTTTTCCAGGATCCAATGCAGCCTACTATATTGCATGTAGTTATGATACTTCCCCAGTCCCTTCTGGTTTGTGACAGTTCCTCAGTCTTTCCTTCATTTTTATGACTTTGGTGGTCTTGAAGAGGAATGGTCAGGTAGCCTGTCGAATGTCTATCATTCTGGGTTTATCTTATGCTTTCTCATGATTAGGCTGCAGTTACAGATTTTGTGGAAGTATATCACAGGTGAACTGCCCTTCTCATCGCATCATATCGGGAGTAAAAGATATCCACTTGATATCACTGGGAATGTTAAACTTCATCACTTGGTTTAGCTAACACTTACTAGATTTCCCTACTATGTTTTCCCCTTTTCCACGCCCTGTTCTTTGGAAGCAAGTCACTAAGCCTAGCCTATCCTCAAGTGGGTGGAAGAGGATTGAGCTCTACCTCCTGGAGGGCTCAACGGTCTTTTGCACATTGTTCTGTGACTTTTTATTGGTCAGGAGTCAATAAAGTAGGCACTATCAGATCAAGTTTAATTAACAAATTGAGCACTTCAGTTAATTCTATGTCTATTCATATTCACATATTTCAAAAATATAAAGCATTACATCAACTTTCATAGAATTGTTGAAATGCAAATTTCTAACAGTCTAAAATCAGTTCCCTGGTGGAATAGTGAAGGATTCCAGGGCATACTAACGTGGTAAGTCCATGTTATAGTGTAAAGAAATGAGTCATGTATCAAATGGTGAAAGTTGGAAGGAATGTTCCCAACTATTCATGCTTTCCTACATTATTCCATCCAGATTTTAAGTTTAGATAGGACCCATTTCACCCTCTAGCAATAAAGGCCGACATAAATTTCTGTAGGAGCTAATTCCAACTTGTGGTGCAGAAAGCCTCCTAGGACAGGAGATTGACCTTCACATTCTAGTGTCAACAAAAATTTGTGGCCATAGGGCTTCCCTGGTGGCGCAGTGGTTGAGAGTCCGCCTGCTGATGCAGGGGACACGGGTTCGTGCCCCGGTCCGGGAAGATCCCACTTGCCGCGGAGCGGCTGGTCCCGTAAGCCATGGCCGCTGAGACTGCGCATCCAGAGCCTGTGCTCCGCAACGGGAGAGGCCACAGCAGTGAGAGGCCCGCATACTGCAAAAAAAAAAAAAAAAAAAAAAAATTTGTGGCCATAAATCTGTCTCTGCCAAGTTGTTTGGATATAAACAAGAAAAATGTTTTTAAAAGACATTTTGATTTTTGTTTCTGATTTTTTTTTAAGAAGCATGGATGATCCAAAATGATGCTTGAAGATAGTAGTCATAGATTCAATTTTCCTGTTAACCAGTAAGTGTGTGTCTTTAGCACTTTGCCAAGGGTTGAGAATTTTTTCCACATAGAGGATACTTCAGATGATTTTCCGTTTCATCAAAATAATTGTTACGAGTTGATGAACATCTTGACAAATCAAGTATTACTAACCCATCAGATGCCCCCTTTTCCTTGTCCTCTTATAAAGTGAGACGAATTTTGTGAATCTTTCTAGGATCATATGATACAAATTTTTGAGTTAGCCTCATTCCTAACTTTATTTAATGTACCAACACTTCTTTTTCTTACCCACTTATAATTTATATCAGTTTGAAGTATTTTATGTATACTAGAAGTGACTTTAAATCCTTTTGGAAACAAGGTGAAACAAAAATATGGAAATAAAGTAAAATATTGGGGTGTACTCAGGAGAAGTCTAGGTATTTATAAGGAGCTTGCAAAGTACTTAGAGAACTATTTATTTATAACCCAACATGCTTAGACACACAAGCTTATGGCTTCTTGGTTCCTTTTTGCTGAAAGCCTGATAGCATCAGCGAGCAGGGGACAACTGATAACTTAGACCAGAAGTACCAAGCTGGGAGGTTTTCTTTTATGAATGTCTTCCATATGACACTGCCCTTCAAGTCCTTTTAGAGCTAGGGTACAAACAAGGAAAATGTAAATCTGAAAGGCTTTGTGATAGAGAGGGATCCTTAGCATAATTGGATTTATCACTTGGTTATAGTGATCACTTTATTCTGCTCCCAACTCTGGAATAATGACAGACTATTACAGTAGGGCCATGACAAGTTTCATTCTCTTGAACTGCCTAGCTTTGTCACTTTCCCTTGCTAATAGTCACTTACTGAGTCAGAGAAGTTGCAGACACTGCAAATAGAATGATTCCTCATATGTCTCTAGGGATACAGTTCTGAGCTACAGATCTACCAAGGGCATGAGAAAGAGAAGAAACCAAAAGAAGAAATCATCTCTGCTAATTCAATTGTGGGTTTCCTTGGATCAAAGACCAACTACTATGGCATACCAAGTTCAAGACTTTACTCATAGGATGCTGGAGGCCCACTCCTCATGATTTATATTAAGGCCTAAATGGTACACATGTGGCCTCTATGGAAGTATATTTAAAAGGTTCTTTTTTATCATTAGCAAAATGAGGAATAACATAAAAGGAGGTCCCATTCTGGTGATGCTGTTTAAGTACTGGAAGGTTGTAGGAAGTGAGGAAAATGAGTAAATAAAATAAGAAAGATTCATATATTGAACACCAAGTAGGATTGAATCTCAAAGGAGCAAATAAAAATCTCTAGCAAATGAAATCATCTCATTTGAACATATAACCAAATAGTTAAAAAGTCAGAGAGTTTGTTTCTCAGGGCCTTAAAACAGAGGGAGAAAATATTTTAAAAAACACATTGGTAGGCATGGGGATCATTTAAAAAAATCATTATTTTCAACCTCTGGGTTAGAGAATACACTTTTTTTAAGAAAAAATAAGTGAAAAATAGTTAATGGGCAGCATTTTCTCAATTCTGCTGTGAATAAATAATTACTAAAAATTTTAGTATACAAACATAGATGTCTAAGAAATAGAATTTTCTGTATTTTGTTATAACTTTATTTCCATTTCAAGCCTATATTCCATTAGTGGCAGAACCTCAACTACAGTTTATGATAATCTCATTATAATCAGAATTTCCTCAGTCAATTGAGGAATTCACGTTCCTCCTCCCTCTCCTTTTTCTTCTAGCTGTTTCTCTTATGTTTGGTTTATAACTCTTTATTAGTTATCTTCCTTGATAAGAAAGGGGAAAGAAAGGTGAAAAATTACATCAGTTAAATTTTCTCTTTCTTAACAACTGGTGTACTTTGGATGAGAATACATATAGATCAGGTGATTTCCTGTAATTTTCTGGTGTTTTCCATTTAAATAATTTTATTTGTGTTCCTCTGCAGAGTTTATCAAGATCATTTACACTGACAGTATAAGAGTTATTGAAGTTAAGTATTTAGCTTTTGCCTTTTGGAAATTGTAAAAAGTGTACCATCTTTGTAAACACTTAGAAAATAATTCTCAAGTTCCCTTTCAGGCAAATGACTAGATATCAGACAAGTGACTTTAAATAGCAGGCTCAGAACTGTAGATACATATTGTTTTGACTTCCTAGAATCATCTTATTCTAAAAACTGTCACTTCCCCTATTCACATTTGTTATTCTATCTTTATTCCAAGAGTTGGTAGCTAACCAAATCTGAGCCAACTCTAATCCTCTCCCTAGTGACAACTAATTGGATCAGGAATAAGTAATTTATTCAAGCTGAACTTGTTAAACGTTTCTCTGGGAATTTGGAATCAGGACTAAGATTACAGATGTCTGAGAGGACAGTATAAATTTGGATATTAGTAGTATTTTTGCTCTACTGTGCAGACTGAGATGGGAGAAAATACTGCTCAGCATTAAACAAATAAAACAGAAGAAACACAAAACAAATATCCTGATAGAACTTGCGCCCTTGGTTTCAGTTGTTCTTGAGGCTTAGTTTAAATGTGCATTTCATTTTCCTGAGAAACAATAATATGATTTCCCCTTTTGGCTTACCTTTATGTTACTTGCAACCAAACAAGTTGCAATACTAACCAATACTCCCCAGTGTCTTTTATGCCAGGCTAATTCAGATGGACTCTATTACCATACTGCAGAGAGAGCAAATGACTTGGTTTTCCTCAGTAGCTATAAGTTATTTCTCTATCCATGTGGTTTCACTCAGGAATTGAGGCACAAGTAGAAAACCACGTGTTTATAACTTCAAAACACCAAGAGGAAAATTCATTCTAGGAGGCCTTCTCATAATCAGAGAGATATTAAAAATGATATAAGCTCATATTCACTGAATTTAATTTTGGTTTGACCAATAAATAGTTTAAAACATAATGAGAATTATTGTCAGTTTAGCTGTGAAAAGTCTGCTGAATGTTGGAGAAAGAAATGCCTTTGCTTTTTAAGAGGTTTTCTAGAATATGTAGTTTAGGCCCTAATAAAAGAAGAAAGCAAGTCTTTGACTACACATATGGCTTATTCTGTTTAATTAATTCCTATTTTCCAGAAACATAAACTCCAGCTTGTCAAAAAAGAAAAAAAAAGGGAAAACCATAAAGCTGTGCAAACTGTTAGATGACACAAAGTAATTGAGTGGTTCACATCCCAACTTTGTTGTGTGACTTGAGTTAATTACTTAATCTCTCAGTGACTCAGTTTTTTTTTCTCTGTAAAATAAGGATAAGAACTCCTACATCATAGGACGGTTATGAGTTATAAATGAGCTAATATATGTAAATCATGTAGAGTAGTGCCTTATATTTAATGTAAACATAGTTAGGGCTCAACCAATGTTAGCTATTATTTTCTCAGATAGAAATGCTAGAAAATATAGTTTTCATAGAGTTTTGATTGTCTGCAGTTGAAGTACAACTAGCCCTTAAACAGATGGGCCTTTCACAGTACTCCATTTATGCCTGTTTCTCTCAAGGTATTTAAAAACAAAAATAAATCTTAAAATGAAAGGGAAAAAAAGGTATTCTCTATGCAGTTTTTAGGAAGAGCAGGGGCTGCCACAAAGTCTAACAGTGAGAGAGTGCTCAAATTCCAGCCTATTTAGAGATCTGCCCAAATGCAGTAGACGTATTGTTTTTCCCTACCCTCTTTCTTTTCCTTGCTTTTGATAACAGAACCTCTATTTCATGTGGAAAACATCCACATGGTGCAACTGGGAGTGAAACTGAACCCTCTTTTTCCAAGCCACATGGTGGGCAGGTGACCCAGGCCTAGCTAATCAGAATGTCTGATCCAGGACTGTTAGGGAAAGCACTCTCTCTGTGGTAGCATGCCAATATTTGGTTGTTAGCCTTCATCCAGCTACATGAAGAGACCTTGGATAGAGAGAGCTGATCTCCTAATGGAATTCTGTGAGACCTTGGATCCCAGCCAAGCATTCCAGTGATTACACCTAACTGTATCTGTGTTACCTTTAAGATGCTAAAGGAGAGAATTCACATTCTGCTTCCATTAGAATGGGGTCCATTTGATCTACTTTCCCCCCAACAGAAAAAAGCTAAGAGACATTTAAGTATGTTTTTACCAAGTCCAGTTATTTAACTCATTGATTAGAGAATTAGGTTAACCAGAAAAGACTGGAAAAAAATAAACAGATCTTAAAAAAATCTTTAATAAATTGATGTCAATTCTAAATTTGCTGTAGTCAAGGATAAAACCATCTTAAAAATGTATGCTTTAGAATAATGATTTCAAATTCATGTATCAGAAGATCACATAGACATAAATTTTCTTTGAGCTAAGATCATAAAGATTATCAAGTTTTAGTTATTTAGTTTTTTTTTTTTTAGTTTTTAGATCAAGTGTTAAGGTATTCTGAAATCCCATTCAAAAGTGCATTAGAGTTCAGCTGTAAGCTTAAAAAAATTCTTGAAGATGAGATATAAGAATATGCAAGTAAACAATTTTGAACTGATCAGGAAGAATGAGAATAAAAAAGAGTACTTCTCAGCTTTGCACCCATCCCCATCCCCCTCTGCATATCTCCTTTATAATAAGTAATCTTCATCCAATTGTATGTGTTGGGCAAGGAAGGGACAGGAAGGTGGTGGGACTGATGACTAAAAGCTCTTTAGAATGTCACTTAAGATTTTCTCCTGTGGGACTAGTTAGAAAATTTCCCTCTGCCAGTTTTTAATATCCACCCCAGCACTACGAAGAATTTTGCTTTCCACCCATCCATCCTCTAAAAGATATTGGTCTTAACACAATCTTTATCCTTAAGAAATTGAGGCACAGATTGCTTTAAATTCCTCCCCCAAAAACCTCACAGTGAGATTATGGCAGAGATGAAATTATGACCCCATTACATTACCCCTATCATACTACTTTCTATACAACTATTATTCCTGCTTTCCATGCTTTGTTGTTTCTCAGACTTCCTTGTGTGCTCAGATATCCAGAGGATATGGGAAAATATATGTAACTGGGAAGACTGAAGTTTGGCTATAACGATCACTTCTAGGCAGTCCACTGTGGCAAGAGCCATACATGGTGTGCAAGTATTATTATCCAAAACTATATTTTAAACTCATGTTAAGTCCTACCATTTCCATTGACTTTTCCCAGTTCTCTCAGTTTGTGACAATTTCTTCATTTCCTTGAACTTTTGGAGTGTCTCACTGTAAATAATCTTATGGTAGTCTTTATTGTGTATGATTTTCCAACATAAATATAGGTTCCTCAGAGGGAAGTATGTAGGACTGTTTTCTGTTGATACTTTATCCTTTTTTCCACAACACCTCACATTGTTCTGGGTTAAATATATATGTGTGGAAGGACTTGCCCATAATCTTGCATATGTCAATTAATGGTGGTT
The DNA here is from genome assembly GCF_964270905.1 of Leucopleurus acutus. Lineage (NCBI taxonomy): Eukaryota > Metazoa > Chordata > Mammalia > Artiodactyla > Delphinidae > Leucopleurus > Leucopleurus acutus. The sequence goes on from NC_139156.1 coordinate 40,428,595, forward strand.
TCTCCATTTAATACTCACAGTTTCTCCTGAGTGTTTTTATTAAGTTTTGCATAGCAGTACAAACAAATGCACTATTTACAGTTTCAGACCAGATTATACTCTCCTGAGTAGTCACATACCTAATAAAGGTAATCAGTAACATAAAGAAAACCAGTATTTAACAAAATCACTTTTGTGGCACAGTCATTCAATCTGGATGAGTGGTCACTTGCTAAATTACTCAGGTAACAACCTGGTTCTGAGTCTTGTGGAGAGGAAACAAGGTTAGGGGATTGAGATGGAGAAAGGAGGTGAGAAGTTTATATAGGAATTACTTTAAAAATAAAAGTAAATTAAATTTTTTGAGAAAAGAAAAAGAAGAGCAAAAGGGTGAGATACAAGGGAAATTACTGATGTGTGCATAAATACGCATATATTATTTTCCTGTGTGTCTATGTGCAAACACATGAGAGAAATGCAAGGAAATCTGTTTCTTTTTATGGTTGACTCTTCTGTGTGTAGTGGGATTTTCTGGCTACATCTGAGCTAAATATTATGGCAAATAGCAGAACACAGTAGTTATTGCACACGATTGTCTGTGAACTGGGTGGGCAGGAATTTTTCATGTCGTAAATCATTTCAGCTTTCTGTTCTAATTCCATAGGACTGAGAGACTAAAAAAAGCTCAAGAAAGAAAAATGTGCTTTGTGTTTTTTCTTCTTATTTCACCCTTTTCCAGTTTTGATAGATCTTTAGTGTTAACGATTAGTTTTTTAAAGATGTTTCAAAATATCTTTATTGCTCTGCTTTTGAAGCCAGTTATTATGTTTTTCTTTTTTTATTTTCTTCCTTGCCCGGGAAATTTAGTACCAAAAGCAATGGAGTCTACTGCTTCCTTCCTTTTTTTCAGTTTATTTATAGCACAGTCTGTATCAATGAAATAATGCTATATTATTTTCCTGCTGATTGCTTACCGTTCATAGTTCAAAATTCCAGCCAAAGTCCTGAAGTGGTTTTGCCCTTATTTAAAATTTCCTGCTAAAGACATTCTATTACAGCTTTGCAAATAAGTACCTCTCTGCCTCAAGTCGCTATAAAGGTAATTTAGTAATTTAAATAAACACCCTTTGCCAATCTGTTTCCTCCCTTCAAGGAGGCTGCGGAAGTAGTTTCCTTAATATTTCAGGTTTCTCTCCATTTTCCTTAAATGATCCTTTAGCCTTCAACCAAGATGTTAGTTTAGGTAGGTCATCTGTAACATGTCTCCAGGCAAACATGGAATGTTCTTGGTGGGACAAAATAAAAAAGTTTAAAAAATTTTGCTTAACAGCTAGTCAGTGAGCATTGTTTTGAAATTTGCTTACTGCTGGGGTAAGAAATTTAAATCAGTTCTTGAGACTATATGGTTATCATAATCAAAATCCAGAGCTATGGTTCCAGGTCTAGAGTCAAGAACTCCCCCCTCCCCCAATTCCACCTTCTCAGCCTGCCCCTCACAACAGTTAAAAAAACATTTCCCTTCAGCTCTTCCCATTTGCTTATCCTGCCTTCTCACCTAGCATTTTCGTAAGTCCCTCACATTTGTTACTGAGCTCATATTTAGAATTGGCTGACAGAAGCTAGCATTCAAATGTCAAATAAAGAGAAGGTACCCTTTATATTTATTTAAACAAACCTTCTAATTTGCCATGGTAATAACTAAGATGAACAGAATCACAGCTGAGTTCTGTTAACATGCAAACAGCCCCTTGTGCTAAGTGAGTTTTGTTGGTTTTAGTAATAGGTTTCTGATTGGATTTTCATAAAGATTTTGAGTATTGTTTGCTCTTAGTTCCTTCTGAAATCCTGAAAACTACATTATACAGTTAATTTCTCTGATTTGATTTCAAGAAAGTTAAAAAAATTATATAAAAACAAATTTATAATTACTATATTGGCTGAATTTAGTGTGGTTCTCTGTATATATTGTGATTTTTTTAAAAAAAAGTGTGAAAATTAAAGCAATACAAGAGGTAGTCCATAGCTACAACTAGGAGATACAGAAATAATGATTTAAGTGAGAGTTAAATTTCTGAAGTGCTTCATTTTCCTCAATGTAAATAGTCTGTGTAAGCATGGTTTAAAGATGAAAATTCTTGATATAATCATTAGAATTCAAGAGAAAATTTTAAAAGTCAGGTGAACATAGTGCTTTTCATTTGAACTGCGATTAATTCTCAAAAACTTCATTTGATAAATTATGAAATAGAAATGAATGGCCCAGCTTAGGTTAGGTCCAGTCTGAACACTTTCCTAGGATTTTTGAACATAAACAATAGAAAGTATCTCTCAGCCTGTCTCTGATGGAAAGGCTGTGACTGGGTTACTAGATCTTCCAGTTGTTTAGCAAAAGTCCAGAGTCAGAAAAGTCTGGAGACTATGGATTTTCTCTTGGGCAAGCTAACAGTCCCCCACACCCACCACTGGTTTTCTTGTGGTTTGGTTACAGGTACCAGTATATAACCCTCTTTACTAATCTAGTTTGACTTGGATTTGTCACTTCCAAGAAAAGGGTTCTAATAAAACAACCATAATGTGTATTTTTGTATACTTTGTAAAAAGAAAAAAATATACATATGTATACATATATTGTTATTATTGTTATTCTTATTATATACTTTTGTATTTTCCTATTGAATTAGGTCCTCGGGGTACTCCGGTTATATGGTCACATAAATAAGAAACAAGTAAAGGAAACTATGGGTTTCGAAATAAAAAGATTTTTTCACATATATTAAAACTTGTGGAGAGCGTCTTTTTATATTTATCTTTTCTTTCCTGTGTACTTTTTCCTCTTTTGTAATTAAATGTTTCCAATGCCCTTCACACCAAGCCAAGCATAAGCACTCTAGTTACTATGGCCTGAAGACAACTCTTTTACAAAAAAGAGCCAAGAAAAGCAGAGTAGACAAAAGTTGAAAAAGGTAGAACAGAAGTTAGGAGAGGAAGCAGGTAAAAGACATATATCTTGTAAACAGTTTTTTTCTTCTGAGTTGCCACAAGGTATAATCAGTCATATGCTGCTCATTTTAGGTTTCCTTTGCTACCTTCTCCAGCTCTGGCCAATCTGTGTATATATTTGTGTAAGTGAATCAAAGTACATTCAGTGGGTTTAGGGAAAAAGATGAAATATGATAGGAAATTGAGCTACCAACTGTACCAATTTAAAAGCCAGAGAAAATGCTCTGCAGTTATTTTGAGTCAACAGTGCTTCAACGCCTGATAACACTGACATTATTTTTACTGAGGACATCAGAGACGGTAGGCACAGACTTGTTCTATGTTCTTAGATGATTTCAAGCCCTGTGATTTTGATCTTCTCCAGTCTCTGGCTACGCTTAACAGAATAACAGTGAAAGAAAATTACACCTTGAAATATTTTTGCTTTAATGATTTTATAATTAGACTGCAAGTTCTTTGAGATTAATGTGGATATAATTCCTCCTAATAAGAGTAGTTGTAGTACAAGTGGCAATAGTGGTCATAGCTATCATTGTGAATAATAGTAATAGCTAATACTTAATGAGCATTTGTTATATACCAAGTACCATGCAAAGAGCTTTAGATAAGTTATTTCATTTAAACTCTATGAGATAAGGTATGTTTTATTCTCCTTATTTCACACATGAGGAAACTGAGACAGAGAGGTTGTTACTTACAGTCGTGATAGTTATACTTACAATGGCTGTAGTAGTTGTGGTGGCTTAAGATTTATTTAGTACTCTCTATTTGTCAAGAGCAGGTCATGTATTATCTTATTTAATCTTTAAAAAATACCATTAGTTAGGTATCATCATTTCATCTAATTCTACACGCTGGGGATTATGCTGCATTATTTATTTATTAATTAGAAAACTAAAAATACTATATTAAATTCACTCAGTTATATTCAAAATTTAGAAATATTTAGAAATATTCAAGTGCAGTTTAAATATGTGTCTTTAAGCCAAGGAATTGGGTACTACTATTGCCATTTTACATATAGAGAAACTGAGGCATAGTGATGATAAAAACATGCCCAAATTCATACATACTGCCTAGTAGCAAAGCTGGGATACAAACCCAGGTCTGCCTAGTATGGAATAAGCATACATCTGGATTGGTCTTGAGTAATCAGAGAGAATGTCTCATCTTTATGTTGGTTCTTTCTATTGCAAAACATCAGCCAAAAATATTTAAGAATAAAGGTCAAGGGCTCTCACTGTCTCCACAATTCCATGTATCTGTAAACTTGTAAATCAAATGGATATCCAAAACCAAAATGAACAGTGGATGGCAGGCAGCCCCTGTGGCCAATCACTATGGAATCTTTAAACACAAATTCTCTCTGTAGCAAGATTATTGCCTGAATTATTGACTTGACTCTCCAGTTCCCCGTCTTGAAAAGTCGACAATTAACTAGATGTCTTGGCTCTTTGCCTAATTGGACAGTCATACTTCTAACACATGATATACATATTGTGACAGTTATTTCTTTACAAATATGTAATGCCACAAACAAAGACAGTTTGAGAATTTAAATAATAGTGTTTGGGTGTAGTTTTAGTCATGCCTTACCACTTTGTTATACGACCCAATTGCCTGGCTAACATTTTCTCAGGCAGTTATTTCCTGTGCATTTCCTGAGGTTCCCACAACTAGCCATTTTGTAAGAGAATGGTAGTTAAAATAATAGAGCTTTTAAGGAATCTGAAGTTTAGTGATTAGGGTTGTGGCCAATGGGTGTACTTCCTGCTAACTGTGAGAATATAGAAGGTAGAATTCCTTCCTAATTATTGCAAAAACAAACATCCTTACAATTTTTTTCTTCTCTAGCAGATTGATAAGAAAAAGACTCAGCAGAACGTAGTGCCCCAGGAACAACTGGATGCCATTGTGCTTTAAGAGAAACAAAACAGGAAACCAACCAAGAAAACCAATCTTAATTTCCTCATACAAACTGAGAGACAGGAGAAACATGTTTAGATAGAAGTGATGCAATCAAAGGTTTACTATATCATAACAAAGAGGCCTGCATGTGATCAAACTTTTGAACATTCTGTTACAAGAGCTATTTGGAACCAGTATTATTTATTTTCCTGTAGATCTTGAATGGAAAAGCATAGATCTTTAGAAAAGAGCTGGTTCATAATGAAGAACAGTTTTGAGCACACCAAAGATAAAACAGCTCTCCATTTCAAATTAACAGAGCTTAAATTTGGGGCCTGGAAAGGGCAATGAGATTTTATCAAAATGAAGACGGAAACTTTACAATGTTTTTATGTCTTTTGCTGTGCTTAGGACCACAACCTCTCCTTTCTCAGGGACCCCAACTTTCCTTACCTATAAAGAAATGCCATCTTTTTAAATGAAAATTGTATTCAATTCATTCAAGCGTATCATCATTATGGTGCCTTAATCGTTTTCCTGATTTATGTCTCCCTTTAGAATTAATTACTAATTACTTCCAATTAATTAGTAATTAGCAGTAATTAGTAATTGATCTCTCCCTTTAGAAATAAATTGCTAATTACTTCTGCCACCCCTGTGCCAGATCCAGGGAACTTTGATGGTCTGTCCTTAAGTGTGCAGCAGGGACTGTGTAGCATTGCTGAGATAAGCCTCGGATATGCAAGATTTCTAAAGTTTAGATGATAATTTAAGAGGAATGAACATAAAGAAGATCAGCAACAAAATTAGTCTTATAAAATGTAAAAGCTTGCCCTTTAAGCACTTTAGGTAGAATTCTAGAGATGTGAAATCATACTGGTATAGTGGAGACTTTGTTTTCTGGCTACCCAGCACCTGTGCATTTCTTTTTTCTGGTGACCGCTTATCCCCCCAGTTACCCCTTGAGGAGTAACCCTTTTTCTTCTCTCAGCACAGGTGGTTTGAGTAAGACTTACACCAGCTAAGAATCTGGGAGTGGAGCACATGATCCTGGCCTGTATCTTTCCAGTGATTGGCACAGTGCCTGGCAATGTTAGGAATTTGATATCATTCTGTTGATCTTAGGTAGAGTATAAGATGCATGTTCTGTTCTAGTAAAATTCTAGTAAAGAAAAAGAAAAATATATATATACATATATATATATAAGGAAAGCAATTCATAGCATAAGAATAGGTAAAGGAAGTGGACTCCTAGGCACTTTTATTTATGCCATCGTGAGTCCTGCTTATCTTACACTGAGGCTGTCAAGCAACTCGATATTTGGGTCTCCCTTCTTATCAGTAAGGCTAATCTTTTCTCTGCTTACTTTGCTACCATAAGGCCATCCCCTAGCCCTGAAATATCTCTCACTTTTCCTATGCTAAGCAGCATTTGTGCCCGTCTTCTGTTAGCATCTAGTGTCAGAAGGCTCCGTAATGCTTTCTTACAGGTCAGCGGTAGGGCACACATTAGAAAATGCTCTCCAAATTATCAATTAATGAATGGAAATTTGGTCAAAGAAATGTTCCAGTGTTATTAGTCTTAACAAGCCAACAAAAGTCTTCAACTGTGAATCTTAAATTGACTTCTGGAAAGTAAGTTCACTGGATGTGGGAATCCTTTCTCTGTACAGTGTCTAGCTGGGAAAAATAATATGCAGATCAAGTTAATCATTTATCGAATATTTTCTAGTACTACGCTATTGATTTTAGGACTTAAAAGTAATGTGGCTGCTGTTTTTACATTAATATTTTAATTGTTTAACACCAGAACAAATTAACCATAAAACAAGTCAACAAATAATAAAGTATATTGGTGGTATTTAATATTTATTCATGGGACTGATCACAGGAACTTAAAAAAATAATTGAACAGTAGAGGAAAAATACCCTTCAATTTTTGTTTGTCTATTATAAACGACTTTTATAATAGATAAACAGCTTTTATCTATTATAAACAATCTTTAAATCTTTTATCTGTTATACGTAGTTATTTATATATTATAACCAATTAACTTATTGATTGTGACAGTTAAGAAATAATCCCAAACTGTGAATGTCATATTTTTAAAGGAAATTGAATAAAGAAACAAGAGATAATCATGTTTTATGTATTCTCATTGAAAGTAATACTTGCTCCAAGGTTAGAGCCACAGAGTGGCAGGAAATAGGTGATTAATTTTACCATTGCTGAAAATTCTCAAGCTATTAAAGGTGAGTCAAAATGTCAGAAATTGAAATCACACTGTTAATATGGATGATCTAATTGTTCATACTCATTCAGTAGATACCAACACAAATTACTTTACTTTGTTATTTGAGTTTCCATTTTACTCCAATGAATTCAATTCTGATATTCTATCTGTCATAGAGGACTGGTCCCAAGTTCTCTTCTTTTCTTAAGTTTCCAGTACTTATGTTTCTTCTTCATTTCTATTTCATGTTGAATATTTCTTAGCAATTTCTTAACACTAAGTTATAAAAATAATTCTAGTTTTGATGTTTTTAGCACAAGGGCTCGTCTATTCACAGGAACACCCCTCTTTACAGGAACAACCTCTTTGCAGGAATATTCTGCCCACGTTCTAGAAAAATCTACCTTGCTGATTAGAGAATAGCTTACTCCCTACTCTCACTAGATTAATACAGGTTAATAGAGAGAAGCTTCAGGTACACCAGTTAAACACATCAATAAAATTTACAGCCCATCAATTAATTTATAGTCCTTGAGCTTTAGGAGTTTCTTTTCTATGGGTCTCCTACACTGTGGCTTCTGCATTCTCATGTTAAGTATTCATTTTCTTTTGTTGTCATTCATTTTTACTGAATTATTCCAGGTCAGATCTGGCACACAACATTTTAAACCTTAGGACTAAAGAGTTCTCTTTTATCCTTCTGTTTTGTTGAGTAATCGAAAGTTGTAACTCTGAAGTTAAATGGAAATCAAAGCTTCCATTAAAGAAGCTCCTCTCTCCCATACTTGACAATCACAGACATTCAGAATTCCCTCCAATTATTTCAGTTCACAAGTGTAACTAGAAATACAGAATAGCCCTTCCCAATCCAAGGATGCCAGAGAGAAGACTGGCATTTTTTCTATAAGCTTACCTGGAGCTTTATAAGAACTAAATTCAAAACTCTGGCCAAGTATTTTTGTGGTTATTAGCACAAAATTAGCAGATAAATGAGTTATCAGTTGGCTTATGTCTTATATGTAGCAGACCTAGGAGGCACAGTTCGAGAGTCTGTTCAGGTGAAGCAAATAAAAAACCGGCCCTGCCTGAAATGTGAATAACCTAGTAAAATCGGTGACCTTGCAAATAATAATGCATTAGGAAAACGTTTCTCCTCTCTAAAGGATGAAATAACTATGAGAATAAAACTCTTTCCTTAGGATATGTGTGTGTGTGCACATGTGCATGATTACATGCACACACATAAGCACTCCCAAAAGCTATCTGCTTCCCATTATTAGGATTAAAGAGGAGATTTCCAACAGAACCAAACTGGGCTAGCCTTTTCCCAACTGCAGTGCTCTTTGACATCTGAAGTGCAAAAGGACATCTTGGGTGTCCTCCTGGAGGTCTACACTATTCTGCCAAACTGAACAGCTTAGTCCTGGGGAAGTTTTCTATGGCAGGTAGTGAGCCTGAAGGAAGACCTGTTGTGGAGTTGGGTTTGCATTCCCTAAGGTGGTAACTCACAGAGAAGAGTTAGAGGAGGGATGGCTTTCCCAGAAACTCAAACCTGAGTTTGAGGGAACTCAGGGAGGCAAGTTCAAGAACATGGGATGCTCCTAAGAATACCTTTTATACCTTTATTAAAGAATATCTAACTTCATGTGTGTTTTTATAATAGACTTAGGGAAAAGTCATATTTACTTAGAGACTTTTCCTTAATTTTCTCCCTTCAACACTCTAAATCTCTTCAGTTTTTTAAAAAAAAAAACATTAGGAAATGTTGATATATTTCAAAAATATTGTGAGTTAGGGCTGTGGGACTAAAGGAATGGAATCAGAAAGTGCAGGATGTCTTTGGGGGGGATCTATATTCTTATTTTAAGAATATAGATTTGCATTTCTCTGATGATTAGTGATGTCGAGGATCCTTTCCTGTGTTAGTTGGCAATCTGTATATCTTCTTTGGAAAAATGTCTATTTAGGTCTTCTGCCCATTTTTGGATTGGGTTGTTTGTTTTTTTGAAAATGAGCTGATAAGCTGCTTGTATATTTTGGACATTAATCCTTTGTCAGTTGCTTCATTTGCAAATATTTTCTCCCATTCTGAGGACTGTCTTTTCATCTTGTTTATGGCTTCCTTTGCTGTGCAAAAGCTTTTAAGTTTCAATAGGTCCCATTTGTTTATTTTTGTTTTTTCCCCCTTTCTCTAGGAGGTGGGTCAAAAAGGATCTTGCAGTGATTTATGTCATAGGGTGTTCTGCCTATGTTTTCCTCTAAGAGTTTTATAGTGTCTGCCCTTCAATTTAGGTCCATAATCCATTTTGAGTTTATTTCTGTGTATGGTGTTAAGGAGTGTTCTAATTTCATTCTTTTACATGTAGCTGTCCAGTTTTCCCAGCACTACTTATTGAAGTGCATGGGTTTATTTCTGGGCTTTCTATCCTGTTCCATTGATCTACATTTCTGTTTTTGTGACAATACCATACTGTTGATTACTGTAGCTTTGTAGTATAGTCTGAAGTCAGGGAGCCTGATTCCTCCAGCTCCGTTTTTCATTCTCAAGATTGCTTTGGCTATTCAGGGTCTTTTGTGTTTTCATACAAATTGTGAAATTTTTTGTTCTAGCTCTGTTAAAAATGCCATTGGTAGTTTGATAGGAATTGCATTGAATCTCTAGATTGCTTTGGGTAGTAGAGTCATTTTCACAATGTTGATTTTTCCAGTCCAAGAACATGGTATATCTCTCCATCTGTTTGTATCATCTTTAATTTCTTTCATCAGTGTCTTATAATTTTCTGCATACAGGTCTTTTGTCTCCTTAGGTAGGTTTATTCCTAGATATTTTATTCTTTTTGTTGCAGTGGTAAATGGGAGTGTTTTCTTAATTTCACTTTCAGATTTTTCATTATTAGTGTATAGGAATGCCAGAGATTTCTGTGCGTTAATTTTGTATCCTGCTACTTTACCAGATTCATTGATTAGCTCTAGTAGTTTTCTGGTAGCATCTTTAGGATTCTCTATGTATAGCATCATGTCATCTGCAAACAGTGACAGCTTTATTTCTTCTTTTCCTATTTGGATTCCGTTTATTTCTTTTTCTTCTCTGATTGCTGTGGCTAAAACTTCCAAAACTATGTTGAATAATAGCAGCGAGAGTGGGCAACCTTGTCTTGTTCCTGATCTTAGTGGAAATGGTTTCAGAATTTTCCCATTGAGAATGATGTTCACTGTGGGTTTGTCATATATGGCCTTTATTATGTGGAGGTAAGTTCCCTCTATGCCTACTTTTTGGAGGGTTTTTATCATAAATGGATGTTGAATTTTGTCGAAAGCTTTTTATGCATCTATTGAGATGATCATACGGTTGTTAATATGTTTTATCACATTGATTGATTTGCGTATATTGAAGAATCCTTGCATTCCTGGGATAAACCCCACTTGATCATGGTGTATGATCCTTTTAATGTGCTGTTGGATTCTGTTTGCTAGTATTTTGTTGAGGATTTCTGCATCTATGTTTATCAGTGATATTTGCCTGTAGTTGTCTTTTTCTGTGACCTCTTTTTCTGGTTTTGGTATCAGGGTGATGGTGGCCTCGTAGAATGAGTTTGAGAGTCTTCCTCCCTCTGCTATATTTTAGAAGATTTTGAGAAGGATAGGTGTTAGCTCTTCTCTAAATGTTTGATAGAATTCACCTGTTAAGCCATCTGGTCTGGGCTTTTGTTTGTTGGAAGACTTTTTTTTTTTTTTTTTTTGCGGTATGTGGGCCTCTCACTGTTGTGGCCACTCCCGTTGTGGAGCACAGGCTCCAGATGCGCAGGCTCAATGGCCATGGCTCACGGGCCCAGCTGCTCTGTGGCATGTGGGATCTACCCGGACTGGGGCATGAACCTGTGTCCCCTGCATTGGAAGGCGAACCGTCAACCACTGCACCACCAGGGAAGCCCTGTTGGAAGATTTTTAATCAGTTTCAATTTCAGTGCTTGTGATTGGTCTGTTTATATTTTCTATTTCTCCCTGGTTCAGTCTCAGAAGGTTGTGCTTTTCTAAGAATTTCTCCATTTCTTCCAGGTTGTCCATTTTATTGGCATATATTTGCTTGTAGTAATCTCCCATGATCCTTTGTATTTCTGCAGTGTCAGTTGTTACTTCTCCTTTTTCATTTCTAATTCTACTGATTTGAGTCGTCTCCCTTTTTTTCTTGATGTGTCTGGCAAATGGTTTATCAATTTTGTTTATCTTCTCAGAGAACCAGCTTTTAGTTATATTGATCTTTGCTATCATTTCCTTCATTTCTTTTTCATTTTTTTCTGATCTGATCTCTATGATTTTTTTCCTTCTGCTAACTTTGGGGTTTCTTCTTCTTCTTTCTCTAATTGCTTTAGGTGTAAGGTTAGGATGCTTATTTGAGATGTTTCTTGAGGTAGGATTGTATTGCTCTAAACTTCCCTCTTAGAACTGCTTTTGCTGCATCCCATAGGTTTTGGGTCATCGTGTTTTCATTGTCATTTGTTTCTAGGTATTTTTTGATTTCCTCTTTGATTTCCCCATTGAGCTCTTGGTTATTTAGTAGTGTATTGTTTAGCCTCCATGTGTTTGTATTTTTTACAGATTGTTTCCTGTAATTGATATCTAGTCTCATAGCATTGTGGTCAGAAAATATACTTGATACGATTTCAGTTTTCTTAAATTTACAAAGGCTTGATTTGTGACCCAAGATATGATCTATCCTGGAGAATGTTCCATGAGCAGTTGAGAATAAAGTGTATTCTGTTGTTTTTGGATAGAATGTCCTATAAAAATTAAGTCCATCTTGTTTAATGTATCATTTAAAGCTTGTGTTTCCTTATTTATTTTCATTTTGGATGATCTGTCCATTGGTGAAAGTGGGGTGTTAAAGACTCCTACTATGATTGTGTTACTGTTGGTTTCCCCTTTTATGGCTGTTAGCATTTGCCTTATGTGTTGAGGTGCTACTATGTTCAGGGCATAAATATTTACAATTTTTATATCTTCTTCTTGGATTGATCCCTTGATCATTACATAGTGTCCTTTTTTGTCTCTTGTAATAGTCTTTATTTTAAAGTCCATTTTATCTGATATGAGAATTGCTACTATAGCTTTCTTTTGGTTTCCATTTTCATGGAATATCTTTTTCCATCCCCTCACTTTCAGTCTGTATGTGTCCCTAGGTTTGTAGACAGCATATAAACGTGTCTTGTTTTTGTATCCATTCAGCCAGTCTTTTTGTTGGAGCATTTAATCTATTTACATTTAATGTAGTTATCGATATGTATGTTCCTATTACCATTTTCTTAATTGTTTTGGGTTTGTTATAGTAGGTCTTTTCCTTCTCTTGTGTTTCCTGCCTAGAGAAGTTCCTTTATCATGTGTTGTAAAGCTGGTTTGGTGGTGCTGAATTCTCTTTGCTTTTGTTTGTCTGTAAAGGTTTTAATTTCTCCGTTGAATCTGAATGAGATCCTTGCTGGGTAGAGTAATCTTCGTTGTAGGTTTTTTCCCTTTCATCACTTTAAGTATGTCCTGCCACTCCCTTCTGGCTTGCAGAGTTTCTGCTGAAAGATCAGCTGTTAACCTTATATGGATTCCTTTGTACGTTATTTGTTGCTTTTCCCTTGCTGCTTTTAATATTTTTTCTTTGTATTTAATTTTGACAGTTTGATTAATATGTGTCTTGGTGTGTTTTTCCTTGGATTTATCCTGTATGGGACTCGCTGCGTTTCCTGGACTTGATTGACTGTTTCCTTTGCCGTATTAGGGAAGTTTTCAACTATAATTTCTTCAAATATTTACTGAGTCCCTTTCTTTTTCTCTTCTTCTTCTGGGACCCCTATAATTCCAACGTTGGTGCGTTTAATATTTAATGAGGTCTGTGAGAATGTCGTCATTCTTTTCATTCTTTTTTCTTTATTCTGCTCTGCAGTAGTTATTTCCACTATTTTATCTTCCAGGTCACTTATCTGTTTTTCTGCCTCAGTTATTCTACTGTTGATTCCTTCTAGAGAACTTTTTATTTCATTTCTTGTGTTGTTCATCATTGTTTGTTTGCTCTTTAGTTCTTCTAGGTCCTTGTTAAATGTTTCTTGTATTTTCTCCATTCTATTTCCAAGATTTTAGATCATCTTTACTGTCATCACTCTGAATTCTTTTTCAGGTAGACTGCCTATTTCCTCTTCATTTGTTTGGTCTGGTGGGTGTTTACCTTGCTCCTTCATCTGTTGCATATTTCTCTGTATTCTCATTTTGCTTAACTTACCGTGTTTGGGCTCTCCTTTTCGCAGACTGCAGGTTCATAGTTCCCATTGTTTTTGGTGTCTGCCCCCAGTGGGTAAGATTGGTTCAGTGGGTTGTGTAGGCCCCCTGATGCCTGTGTTCTTCTGGATGAGGCTGGATCTTGTCTTTTTGGTGGGCAGGACCACGTCCTTTGGTGTGTTTTGGGGTGTCTGTGGCCTTATTATGATTTTAGGCAGCCTCTCTGCTAATGTGTGGTGTTGTGTTCCTGTCTTGCTAGTTGTTTGGCATCAGGTGTCTAGCACTGGAGCTTGCTGGTCTTTGAGTGGAGCTGGGTATTAGCGTTGAGATGAAGATCTGTGGGAGGGCTTTTGCCATTTGATATTACGTGGGGCTGGGAGGTCTCTGGTGAACCAATTTCCTGAATTTGGCATTTCCACCTGAGAGGCTCAGGCCTGTCACTCGCTGGAGCACCAAGACCCTGTCAGCCACACAGCTCAGAAGAAAAGGGAGAAGAAAGAAAGAAAGAAAAAGAGTGAGAGAGAGATAGAGAGGGAGAGAGGGAGGAAGGGAGGAAGGAAAGAAGAAAGAAAGAAATCAGAAAGAAAAAGTTATTAAAATAAAACAAATTATTAAAAATAAAATGGTAAAAGAAAAGAAAGAAAGAGGAGAGCACCGAAACCAAAAAACAAATCCACCAATGATAAAAAGTGCTAAAAACTATACTAAAAAAATAAAATAAAAAAAACAGACAGAGGGGTAAGCAGGGGCAGGGGGAGGAGGGGTAAACTGGGAGATTGGAATTGACAGATACACACTACTATATATAAAATAGATAACTATTAAGGACCTACTGTATAGCACAGGCAACTCTACTCCATACTCTGTAATGACCTATATGGGAAAAGAATTTAAAATGAGTGGATATATGTATGTGTATAACTGATTCACTTTGCTGTACACCTGAAACTAACACAATATTGTAAATCAACTATACTCCAATAAAATTTTTTTGAAAAAAAATAGAACCCTAGGATAGATGGCAAAAGCAAAGCTATACCGACAGAATCACACAAAGAAGTATACACATACACACTCACAAGAAGAGAAAAAAGAAAAAAAATATATATATAAAAGAGAATAACCAAATCAGTAAACAAATCTACCGATGATAATGAGCTCTAAATACTAAAAACTAAGATAAACGTAAAACCAGAAACAAATTAATGCAGGAAGCAAACCCCAAGCCTACAGTTGCTCCCAAAGTCCACCGCCTCAATTTTGGGATGATTCGTTGTCTATTCAATAGGTATTCCACAGCTGCAGGGTACATCAAGTTGATTGTGGCGATTTAATCTGCTTCTCCTGAGGCTGCTGGGAGAAATTTCCATTTCTCTTCTTTGTTCGCACAGCTCCTGGGGTTCACCTTTGGGTTTGGCCCTTCTTCTGCATGTAGGTCGCCTGAGGGTGTCTGTTCCCCACCCAGAAAACACAGGGATAAAGTAGTGGCTGATTAGGGGGCTCTGGCTCACCTCAGGCTGGAGGAAGGGAGGGGTACGGAGTGCGGGGAGAACCTGTGGCAGCAGAGGCCAGCGTGACATTGTAACTGCCTGAAGCGCACTGTGTGTTCTCCCGGGGAGGTTGTGCACAGGATCCTGGGAGGGGAGGTGTGGATAGTGACCTGTGCTTGCACACAGGCTTCTTGGTGGCTGCAGCAGCAGCCTTAGCGTTCCATGCCCATCTCTGGGGTCCGTGCTGATAGCTGCGGCTCGTGCCCATCTCTGGAGCTCGTTTAGGCGGTGCTCTGAATCCTTTCTCCTCGCGTACCCTGAAACAGTGGTCTCTTGCCTCTTAGGCAGTTCCAGACTTTTTCCCGGACTCCCTCCCGGCTAGCTGTGGCGCACTAACCCCCTTCAGGCTGTGTTCACGCAGCCAAGCCCAGTCCTCTCCGTGGCATCTGACCTCTGAAGCCCAACCCTCAGCTACCAGCCCCCGCCCACCCCAGCAGGTGAGCAGACAAGTCTCTCAGGCTGGTGAGTGCTGGTTGGCGCTGATCCTCTGTGTGGGAATCTCTCCACTTTGCCCTCTGCACTCCTGTTGCTGGGCTCTCCTCCGTGGCTCCGAAGCTTCCGCCGCCCCACCCCACCATCTCCACCTGTGAAGGGCCTTCCTGGTGTGGGGAAACTTTTCCTCCTTCACGGCTCCCTCCCACTGGTGCAGGTCCCGTCCTTAGTCTTTCGTCTCTTTTTTTTTCTTTTTTCTTTTGCCCTACCCAGGTACATGGGGAGTTTCTTGCCTTTTGGGAAGTCTGAGGTCTTCTGCCAGCATTCAGTAGGTGTTCTGTAGGAGCTGTTCCACCTGTAGATGTATTTTTGATGTATGTGTGGGGAGGAAGATGATCTCCACATCTTGCTCCTCTGCCATTTTGTAGGTCCCTCTCTACTGGTAACTTTTTAAAGTGATATAAGTGCAATAAAACAAAGTTGACTCTGACTTCCTAACATACAACAAATTCTCGAAATAGAATTAATATTCAGTTTATTAAAAAGTGTATTTTATGAATTAGTGTACTGTTACCTCACTTCTGTGTCCCCATTGTTAAGTACTTCTTTGGAGTAAATTTTTGTTAATTTTTAAGAAAAAGCATATTTATATATGTCATAAAGTGTATTTTTTCTAGAATACAGTTAGCCAAACATTTTGTTTGTTAAATTTCAAAATTAACATTTGTCTTCTTTATACATGTGTGTATGTATATTTGCTTTCTAATTCTGTATGATGAATTTTAGACTCAAAGGATATTGAAATAAGAGTTCAAGTAAATGATATAGGCTCATAAAATATTTAGAGATAGTAATGATAACTTGAAAAGATATACCAACTAAAAGGAAATAAACATACAGTTATTAGAAAAGGGACATAAATAGTATCTGGCAATATGGATGAGACTGAAACTTTAGAACTTATCCAAATTAATAGCTTACTATTCCTCCATATATTAGGGACAAAGAGGAGACACCATAATGTAAGAAAGAACATGTATATCCCCTTAACCTAACTGACTTCTCAGTGGTGGTGGTACAGTGCCCAAGAACATTTTATGGTTTTATTCTGTGGTGTGTGTGTTAGTGGGAGGAAGAGGAAGGATAAAGATAAATGATGAATTCTTATTTGTTTTTCTTTCCTAATGCTAGTATAAGCTGAGAGTTGTGACATATATATGTCATATACATGACTTATACAGACTTCTAGTGGAATGAATTAGGATGTAAAAACTGATCACTTTGTGGGCAACTTGATGCCCCAGAAAATTTACCAAAGTTTTTTCTCCTGTAGCTTCCTAAGGTCACAATATAGGAATAATGTGTTTCTTTGTTCTGTTCTGAATATTCCTCAGAAATATCATGGAGAATACTATTCTATGAATGTAACCCTTTTTCAAGCTAACACAAACACACAGACAATAGTTGTATGATTTTCCCTTTATTGTGGTGCATTTCAACCTATAACTTGGAGATACTATAAGTGGGCAATGCATTCTTTACCTTTATAACTTTGTAAGCATTCTTTTTTAAATTTATTTTTAAATTTTTTGGCTGTGTTGGGTCTTTTTCGCTGTGCGTGGGCTTTCTCTAGTTGCAGGGAGTGGGGGCTACTCTTCGTTGCAGTTCACGGGCTTCTCATTGCAGTGGCTTCTCATTGCGGAGCACGGGCTCTAGGCTCATGGGCTTCAGTAGTTGTGGCTCGCAGGCTCTAGAGTGCAGGCTCAGTAATTGTGGTGCACAGGCTTAGTTGCTCCGTGGCATGTGGGATCTTCCCAGACCAGGGCTCGAACCCGTGTCCCCTGCATTGGTAGGTGGATTCTTAACCATTGAACCACCAGAGAAGTCCCTGGTGGTGCAATACAATACAAATTATAGACAGATGGTTTATTAACACGTGTAGATTTTGCTGTTGGCTGTGACCAACTAGTCTATAACAGAAAAATCCTCCTGTTGAGAACTAGACATCTGGGTAAAGTATTAAAATAAAAACAAAAACATGAGAGAACACTTAACCAAAGCAATGTGGATTTGAGAGAACAAGGATGTAGAAAGAGAGCAAAGCAATAAATTATTTTATTCTTTTCCATTTTGCAAGCATTAATAATACAAAGTTATAGAAAGAGTACTTGTTTAGCTCCCAGGTATTAAATGATGAATGATGGGAATTTGTGGCAACTGTGACTTTCACCTGGCTTTTTCATTTTTTCTTAGAAAATTGTAATTCTCTAGTTACTTTCATGTGTGACATCCATTGGCTATTTTAGATTTTAGACACAAGCAGAGATTAGAATTCTTCACAGCAAATCATAGTGTTATAACCAAATAACAAAGTGGAAAATACAAATATTTACTATGCATAATACAGGAATTATCTTTGCATGATTGTTAAAAGATTAGACTTGAATCAGGTAAACAGGGATTTGAATCCTGGCTGGTCATCTACCTTCTAGCCATTTTACTTTTGGTAAGTTAATTAATTATATAGGTTTTTGTGATGTTTAAAAGGTCCAATATGTATAAAATGCACAAATCAGTGATTGGCACACAGTAATGCTCAATTACTATTATCAATTATTATTATAAATAATATCAACTTAATTAGTAAAGTTGAAAAAATAATCATAATATACAATATTACACAAGACAAATTAGCAAAGACTTTCATAAATGATGATGCTGGCAAGGGTGTGATAAAATAGGTAGCCTTACATATGAAACATGGTTCTTCTAAAGAGCAACTTAGCAAAGAAAAATATTCTGTTCTTTGGTCTAATAATTATACTTGTGATCTATCCTAAAGGACTAAAACCAAAGGCAGCCAAGAATTTATAAAAAAAGAACACTCACAACATGATTTATACTAGAGAAAAACTGGAGGCAGATTAAATGTCTAACAAGAGAATGTTAAATAAAAGGTTGGGATTACACTAAAACGAGATAGTACACAGACATTACAAGGACATTTGCGAAAATGCTTTCAGTGTGGCAGTACAAAGTTTATTCAATTGTACTCTCAGCCCGTGTGGCCTGGGTGGGTTTCAGCATGTACCCCAAATCTAAGTCTATCAGAGCAAAATGCTCACGTATCCTAGTAATAGTTTTGAAGATGCGCACCTGATTTAAGCAGGTCCAATTTGAGTGAAGTCTAGAGCTTTCGCTAGAAATGTTGAAACAAAAATTTTCTTTCACGAGTGCCTTGGAAAAAACGACTCTCTCTTCGGATACCGTGGTGAGAGGGTGTTAAATATGGAACTGATACTCGTGGATCTGGTACCATACATGAGGGGAGTTAGCATAAGGATAAAGCCAACTTAATGAAACAAATCTGAGAGAAGTGCAGGTAAAGGAACCAGAGTCCAGATGAATCTCTGGTTTGTGCTAGAACCCACTTCTTCCTCTGGACTTTTCAGTTCTGTAGCCAACAATTTTCTGGATTTGCTTCAACCAGTTTAAGAGGGGTTTACTGACCCTTGAAACCTAATAAATTCTGAATGATATATGTAAGCTATCATACTAAGTAGGGAACAAGCTTGAATCAGTATTACAATATGCATTTCATTCTCAATTATGAAAAATGCATGTTCACAGAAAACACTGGAAAATGTGTAAAAATATCTCTACTTGTTGACCAACTATTATTTTTTATCTTTTTATGCATTTTTCAAGTTTTAATAATGAGCATGTATTACTTTTATTATTTAACATAAAATATTTATTTTTTTCCAAATTATATCTTGGGAGGCAAATTGAGCAAGTCATTTTGGATCAACTCAGTAAGAGGTGTTCTCCACACAAGGAGATGAAATGCTCTTCTTTTGAAATTGCATAAACTTACTCTTGTAATTTCTAGACATCTTGGGGAACACGTGAATTAATCTGGTGTCTCTTTCATGTACACAGGGAAAACTGCAAGTACTCTCTATTCAGCTCCTGTAGAATGAGATTGATAAATTATCTAGCATAATAAAGTGTTATTCAATAGCATAATAAAGTGTTATTCAAGTTTTGTATCTTTTTGGAGAACAAGAGGATGAAGCTGTGTCCAGTTAAAAGTGAGACTTATTTCCTGTCCTTGGAAAAGATGGGGTTGTCCCTTGCTTGTGTAACTCAACTTTAAAAATTAATTTTAGTTTAAATTTTCACATAGGTTTAGTAACAGGCACACATCAGCTAACAATACTGATAATGCCACTATTCCCAACAGTTTTTACATTCAGTAATACTTTCTTCATATAATAAAAAACAACAGGCTGAATTTCTAATTAATTCATGGTTATCAAACTCTGGCTGTTGTACTAAAAGTGAGCATGGGTAACAATGCTTCAAAATAAAATTATAATATAGTGTGTTGCCACAATCTCAAAACCCCACTGTCATAAATACACACTATTTACCTAGATGTTTCTGTGACCCTGGGAGTTACATTACTTCAATATTAGAAGACACTCGATAATTGCTCTCCCATAAAAACAATGAGTTACAAAGTACAATTATTCATTTTCCAACTCCATATTCTTAGGGATGTTACTTTTCAATTAGATTTGGAGGTGATACAATACAGCAATAATATTTAAAATATTTTTCTTCTGTAGCAGTATAATATATACATAGATAAGCAAATAATTCACCTCTGGTGACAATGAAAATGACTTTTGAAATGACTCTTCTGGGAGCTCATCTCCTCTTTCCTTAAAGCTATCTGTTATATAGATGAAGAGTTCCGTCAGACAGACATCTTGTTTGATTAAAACTTGAATGGTATATGTACTTACATGGTATGAGTGAGACAGAAATGCCCTTTTTAATTGTGCACTCAGCCATAGCAGATGGAGCCGGTCAGCTTGCATATTGCAGCTGGCCGACTCCTACAAGTCCTTACTGTCAGCCCCATTCCTGGTCATGAACCAAAAGTTAATATTTGAAGTAGCTTTTCAATATGTGTATTCAAAGATGGTATTATGACTCATCAGCAACTAAACAAACCTTCTGATATCCTTTAAGCCTTTTTCACACAGAGAAACTAAATCTAAAATTCTAAAAGCAAAACCAAAAACCCTTTTTACAGGGTTAGATTTTCAGACAATACCAATGGTATTTTTTGTTAAATTCTTATTTATGTATGATAGGAATTCTTTTCATATTTATATATTTTCCCTTTGACCTTGAGATTTCATTTAAATATTGATAATTTTATGTTTTAAAATAAGCTGAAAGAAAGATCCTTAGTTGATTAGAAAAGCATATTGCCAGAGGGCAGTAAAGAAAAACTAAAAGCAGCCCACATAAGTAGTATAGCCCTTGTCTGCAGTGAGTGTGTGAAGAGTGATTTAAGTCCCCTTTCTCAGTGTGAGATAACAGGATGGAAAATGTGAAGGGCCTGGCAATATACTGCTTGGGCACACATCGAAGGGGGTCCTCGGCCTTCTAAAGTCTAGGTCAAGCTCCTAAACATGGAAACCACAGAGAGTTAATGATAATTGACATCATATGTTTCTTATCAAAGCTTCCTCAAGAAAAGCAGCTTAAGGGAAAATTCATAAATATGTGTCTTGACCACAGTCTACCAATCCCCTTCCGCATTGGAGCCTTCAGCTAATTTGTTGACTTAATTACCCAAGGCACAGGAAGGTTAAACAGAGTGATAATCTGATTTTCTCTGATTGCTGATCACTGCAGAAAGTGGCTCATAGGATGCAAAAATAAACCTAGAACCTTAGGCTATGTAAAATGGAGAGGTGAGGCAATTATCCAGATAATTCAGGCAAAGTTGACTGTTTACAGTAATCAAATTATCTAGATAAGTACTCAACTTACTCTCTGTCTACTGGAAGAGCAGCTTCACTCACTTCTTCTGGTCTGATTAACTGGGTTATTCCTTATATCTAAATTTAGTGTGAAGTATTTATGTATTTAGTGTGAAGTATTTATAGGCAAATTCACAAGGAAGAACCCATTTAATATCTTATAAAATTATCACCCCAATGATAGGGATAACAAAACATTTTCTCCAAATAAAGAATGAGTGCTTGTCTTCAAATAATTAGAAAACATGAGGTCACAGAAAGAAAATAACATGTGGGAAAAAATAGATTAACTGTGGTTGGGTCTAATATGAAGGCCTGTATGAAAAGTGAGGTAAGGAAAGTTGAAGCTATTATGGTAAATGGGAGGTAATCCCTCACCATGTCCGTTGGAAATCTATATTCTGATGATCTCTGATTGTCAAGAGACACCAAAAACTCTATAAATAGAAGAAATATAATGAGTTAACTCTTTTTTTTCTTGCTTAAAAAGTAATACTTCCTCATTTTAGAAATTTAAGAAAAAACAGAAAATTATAAAGAAGAAAATCAAAATCACACTGCAGGGAACACCACTCAATGTTACTGTATATATTTTTCTGTACTCTGTAATAATATACGGTACTATCTGAGCCTCTGGATCAAACCAGGAATGATTTTTAATTACGAAAGTCAATAAAATATTGGAATTATACTAAATATTCTGTTTTGAAGCATGCATTTTTCATTAAATGATATTTTGGGTGTCTTCCTTTGTCAATAAATATGTAGGTACAGCATCATTTTTAATTCTCTTACAGGAATACAACATAAAACCAACCTCTATTTTGGGGTACTTAGGTTTCCAGTTTTCCTGTAAATAACTCAGTGTTGGATATCCATGCATCTTTTTATGCTTACTTGATTTTTTCCCTTAGATTAAATTCCTAGAAATGGAATTGCTGGGTCACAGGAAATGCATATTTTCATGGTCTTTGATACATATTGGTTAACTAAACACCATCCACATTTATGACTTATCAGTAGCACAAGCTGAGTACAAGACTGCCTGGTTCCCCACAGCATGTCATCCCAAGTAACATCTTCATTTAAAATTCTTTTTAATTTTACAATTTGATATGTAAAAATATCAAATAAGATTATTTTTCTTTGTATTTTTTGATAATAAATGTTTCATAATTTATTTTCCATTTCTCTTTTTTTTGTGACTACTCATCTTTGCATTTTTTCTTTTTGATTTATAAGAGCTCATTATAGTAAGAATATCAAACTTATTCGACTATTTTGCAAATAATTTCCCCAGTTTTTCATTGCCTTATAATATTTTAATTATATCTTTTCATCATAGAAACTTCCCAAATTTATGTAATCAAAGTTATGAACTTTTTCTCTATTGTATCTCCCTTTACTTTTTACTTAGGAAGTCTTTCATTACCAGAATCAGTTATGTATCTCCCTATATTTCATTCTAGCCCATTTTATTGTTATTTTAGAATTTAAATCTTTAATCCATTTGGAAGGAAAATTTATCATCAAGAAAATAAAACTATAGTTAGTGTATTTTGATTATATCAGTTGTGATTTTTCTATTCTGTTTCTTCAAAAGTGATGATTTGATACACATAAGATAGTCACCCCCCAGGCACACAGGCCTACCTGAAGTGACAGTGAAACTTCTTTGGGATCTCAGAGAATAGCTCAAAGAATAAAGTCAGGAATGCCTAAAATAAAAATAGGATCATAAAAGAGTTCAGAAAGCAGACATCAAGTTCTGTGCAAATGAGTAAGAATCAAACAAGCATTCTTCGATTAATATGGTATGTTAGAAGATAATGGAGCAAAGCATCTTAAATTCTGAGATAAAATCATTTCAACCTAGATTCTTTACCCAGCCAAGCTAGCTTTCAATTGTGAGCTCAGAATAAAGACATTTTTTACATACAAGGAAGGACTCAACAATTTTACATTTCCTGGACATTTTCTTAGGAAGTTATATGAAATGTCTCAGCAAAGTGAGAGCAAAAAGTGGAATTCATTTGATGCAAAAGAATAACATTTCAACCCAGGAAAGCAAGATGGTAAGATCCAGTATAGCAACTGAGCAGCAGGGTGAGGGCAACCAGTTGAGTAGAGTCAAGAGAGGGAAAGTTTCAGAGGGAAAATTTTTAGGGAAAAAAAGTTATGTGAAAGGACTAATAGAGTAAATGATAGGACAGAGAATTGGAAGGAAAATATAGCTCATACAAGAAAACACTGCAAGAAATTAAATAAAGGACATTAGAAATTTTAAGAACAAGAAATTATTGTTTCAACTGAGAAGTAAACTTAAATAAAGCATGAGTTTAAATAATTGATGAGTCATAAGAAAGTAAAGTTCATTTGACACTGATGTTGGGAACAATCTGCTTTAATTTGCTCAACAGTTGTGGCAATGGGCCTGTAAATATGAAAATGTAATTCTAGTACTTTACTTGACCCCATTTATATTATTTACATAGTCACAATAATGTAAATCCTACCATTGGTCTCCAACTTTTGGAGCCAACTTATAAGGAAAGACGTGTAGCAAGACTGTAGTTGTCAGGCAGAATGAAACTATCCACAATTTGATAACGTATAAGTAAAAATGTAGTTGCCAGAAAAATGGGAAATAGAGGAAAGGAGAGAAAATGGTGGGGGTGATAATATGTTCATTTTACAAAGTAGAAATCAAAGGATACTCTGAAAAATTAATGGAATAAGAATCAGAGATGTAAGTACATTAAAGATTATAAAGGTAACCAATAAAAGCACTAACAGTAAAATAAATATTAAACACTGACATGAGTGAGTAGATGGGGGAATGGGATAGAGTAGGTGAATAAAATCTTCACCCTTTACATCGGAGAATTAATAAGTATTGTATAAATTAGATCAAATAGGAAATAGAAGTTCAAATATATATAGCTATGGAAGTAACAACCACAGGAATTAAAAACAGAAACAAATTGCGGGCTATGAACTGCAGAAGTGGCTACTGTTTTTCATTATAAACTTTTCTGCAGTGTTATCAAGGACTTGTAGTATTTTGATAAAATTCAGATCTAAAAATAAGGAGCAAAAACATTCTTGGAGAGTCTGAGAAACTTGTCTGTGCATTCTGAGAAGGTTTTTATTATCACAAGAAATGTATTATTAAAAACATGCAAAAATATTTCTGATTGAAAGATATAATCTGGTCATGCAAATAAAGGGTTAATGGGCCTTAATTACCAAGTTTGATAGAGGAGTCACAGTGCCATCTCATCTCTAGCAGGTAATTCCTCCGAATTTACCCAAGAATACAGTTGCCCAGAATTAAGACTATTTCCTAGCCTCTCTAACAGCTAGAGATGATCAGGTAACCGTATATGAATGTGAATGATGTGTGTAATATTCAGATCGAGTCTTTAGTTGGAAGGCATATGCTTACCACTTCCCCTTTCCTTCCTTCCAGCTGCCAGGAACATGGACTTATAATCAAACTACATAAAGGAACAGCAAGATTGCAAAGGTAAAGTGACTCACTCGAGGTCATGAGCAGTAAATAGCAGAGCTGAAAGAAAAACAGAGGTATTCTAACACAAATTCTCCATGCAGTATATAAGTCTGAATATTCTATTGCATTCTCTATTCCCACAATAGTTTAGCATTCTAAAACATTAATTCACCAAATGTTAATTGGATTTCAGATGAATTAGGCCACTTATTAAAAACATTCCTTATTACTGGAGAGTAGTGTATAGACAAACATTCAGGTTATGTGGAACTATTTATTTATGAAAAGATCTTTAAAAAATACTTTCTAAAAGCAAATTATGTTTCCAGTTTTCTCAGGTCAAACATTTCTGTTGTGATTTTTATTATAATTATGTTAAAACTAACACACACCCAAGACGATCTTGAAAGAAGAGCAAATTTGAAAGATTTACACCTCCAAATTTCAAAACTTACAACACTAAAGTAATCAAGATTGTGTGGAACTTGCAAAAGGACAGACAAATAAATCAATGAAATAGAGTTGAGAGAAATAAACCCAAACATGGTCAATTAATTTTCAAGTGTGTCACGACCATTCAGAGGGGAAAGAATAGTCTTTTCAACAAATGGTGCTAGAATAACTGGATATCCTCACACAAAGGAATTAAGTGGGATTCTTAGCTCATACCATATTAAAAAATTAACTCAAAATGGAATAAAGACCTAAATGTAAAAACTAAAACTCTTAGAAGAAAACATAGGAATAATCTTTAGAATACAGGATTAGGCAATGGTTTCTTAGCTGAGATAGCAAAAACACAAGCAACTAAAGGAAAAAAAAATAAACTGGATAACACTCTCAAGAAAGTGAAAAGACAACCCACAGAATGGGAGAAAATATTTGCAAATCATATATCTGATAATGGTTTAGTATCTAGAATATATAAAGAACTTTTAACAACTCAACAGTAAAAAAAATAACCCAATTAAAACTGGGCAAAAATTTTGAATAGACATTTTTTCAAAGGAGATATACAAATGGTCAACTAGCACATAAAAAGATGCTTAATGTCATTAGTCATTAGAGAAATGCAGATCAAAACCTTAAGATACCATTTCATATCCACTAGGATGACTGTAATCAAAACAATAGACAAGTAAGCAAAGTTTTCGTGAGAATGTGGAAACATTGGAATCTTCATAGATTACTGGTTAAAATGTAAAATGGTACAGCCACTTTGGAAAACAGTCTAGCAGTTCCTCAAAAAGTAAAACAGAGAGTTACCATATGACCCATCAATTCCACTTTTAGGTATACACCTCTGAGAATTGACAACATATGTTCACACAAAAATTCATATATGAATGCTTATAAAAGCATTATTCAAAATAGCTAAAAAGTATCATCAACCCAAATGTCCATTAAGGGATGAGTGGATACACACAATGAAATCTAACCATACACTGGAATATTTTTTAGCCATAAAAAAAAATGAGGTACTGACATATGCTACAACATGGATGAGCCATGAAAACATGCTAAGTGAGAGAAGCCAATCACAAAAGACCACATATTGTATGATTCCATTTATATGAAATGTCCAGATTAGGCAAATTCATTGAGACAGAAAGTAGAAAAGAGGTCACCAGAAGCTGGTAGGGGAAGGGATAAATGGGGAGTGACAACTAATGGATATGGAGTTTTTTGTTGGGTGATGAAAATGTTATGGAATTAGATATTAGATAGTGGTAATAGCCATACAACTTTGTATATATATATATATGAAAAATCACTGACTTGTACACTTTGAAAAGGTGAATGTTATGGTATGTGAATTATATCTAAAAAACACAAACTAAATATGCACATATTAGGAAAGAATTGATATCTATTACTTTGGTGGTCATTTTATTCTTCTAATCATCTTGAAGAAATAATTACAGGGGATTCAGATAAATCAAAGATTTACACTTAACTTTATTCAATTTTATCTCATTTTATATTTTTCAGTGATTTTTTTTCCTGTTACCATACACTTTACCCTTTTTTTCAAAACTATAGCGTTATTTTTTTCTTTTTAAACTGGAATATAATTTGAAAATAAAAGGTTCACGTTAGATATAACTGCCAGTGATGTAGACCTCCTGGCACCATTAACAAAAGAGGAGGATTCTGACACCCAGGGAAGATGTTCTTATTTCCCCGGTTCACAAAAAGTCAAAAGCAAGCCCTATTATTAGAGCTAGTGAGACCAGATTCACCAATGATTAATCACCGAAGTAGAGGCAAAACTTCAGCCTGGACTGCACCTAGCGTGTGGGTCAGAGAGCTTTTCCAGAGCTTGTTAAGGGCTTCAGGCTTGTAATTTTCCCCTTCTACAATAAACTTTCCTCCAACATACAGTAAAAAAAATGAAGTTTGGGTGATACTTCCTGTTGGAAGCAAGGTGGTTGCCAAATATCAGACCAGAGAAATGGCAAGAGGATTTGGTTTGATTCTTCAAGGACACACCGTTCTTCAAATTTCTCAAATGAGATAATGAAGGATACTGTACTTATTATCCTTTTGATCTTTGCTCCCTTACAATTCTCTCCACCTTCCTTTCTCTTTGGAGGGAGAGAGGGACAGATTGAGAGAGAGAGAGAGAGAGAGAGAGAGAGAGAGGAGAAGTAAAGTGGTATTGTAAGGTCATGGTTTAAAAATACCTTGCCTTTTCCCAAGGTCTTTAAAAATATCTGCAATCAACTAAGCAACCAATTACTGTACATCCCAAATGCATGTTTTCACAGCTATTTTTAGGGGCAAGATTCAGTCACTACACATCCTGTCCACTCAAAACAACAGACAGCCATGGAGGGCAGCTAATGAGTAGGTAGCCAAATGACAATGTCTCCTTACTTTGGACTTTGCTTCCAAGGCCCAAGTGGCTGCCTGGCCGTCTCCACTCTGGCGTCACACAGTCCCCCTGCAGTATGCAGACAATTTAAATTATTACAAGGCAATGTTACAAGTATGAACCCTGGCACAAAATAAAGTAATTACATTCAATTAGCATTCCCTAAAGTGATGGCCCAATCCTGAGGGCTTTAGATGTTGCCTTTTGTTGACTTACAGAAGCCAGGTAATGAGTGAAACTTCAAAGTGTAAGGGACTAAATTGCTGCTTAATTAGTGGAAACTAGATCAGAAAACATGGCAAAAGAGAAAAAAAAAACATACAATTTTCTTTTGTTGTGGGAACTCAGATAATATGCTCTACTTCCCAAATAACAAGTGAATACCTAAACGCAAAAATGTTCTTCTGAGGGAAAACCCACTGGAATGAAGTTGTTGTTAGAGGTGGGTTATTTTTTTTGGGGGTGGGGGGTGTTGGGGAAGAGGGAATTAATTTAATGTCACGTCTGCACCCTTAGTGATTTATCTTCTCTTCTTAATAAGAAAAAAACCTTTTTTTGTTTGAAGTTTAAAAAATAAATTTAAATAGAATTATATTACTTTAGGAAACAAATACTTCCTAAATCCCACTACCCCTCCCACTGATATCCTTTTGCAGAACAAACTAAGTTTGCTCCTCTGAAGAACAATCCTGGACTCAAACAGAGCCAGAAAAATTCTGAAAAATGAAGAAATATAGGGGAAACTAGGCCAGCTAATAACTAAAACATTATATGTTGTGTTTATTTAAAGGTATCTTAATAGAAATTTTTAGATAAAATAAATTATATGAAACAAAATGGCATTGACTCTGTGGAGTAAAGATAGTTAGTCAATGAATGGATTGAGGAAAACAGTTAAATGGTATTTCACTCGTTATTCCAAAATACATCTCAGGTGGATTAAAGATTTAAACAAGAAAATAAAACTAGCAACTAGAAGAAAATATGGGTTTAAAAAAAATCTAGGAATCAGTCGTTCTAAGATTGACACCAAATCCAGACCATAGAAGAAAGTAGATGAATTTTTATCTATTACAATAGTAAAAATTACCTATCTTAAAATGTAAAAGTATGTATAATAAGAATTTTTAAAGATAAAGAAAAGACTAAGAGAACATATTTACCATAAATGTTACATACAGAGGGCTAATTTCTTTAATACTATAAACAACAACAAGAAATTAATAAAAAATGACCAAAGCCTCAATAGAAAAAAAATGAGCAAAAGATATAAACAGCAGGAAAAAAAAAGTTCTCAAACATTTGAAATGATTCTCAAACTCATTTATATTCAGACAAAGTGAAAGTTATATACCATTTTTTATTCATCATATTTGCAAATATCAAAAAGTTTAAAACATTTTGTGGGTGAGAGCAGAGGCATGCAGATAACTCACACACAATTAGTGGAACTGGTTGGATTGCTGTAGAAGGCAATTTTGCAATATTGTCAAAATGTAAAATGCATATACCTTTTGACTTCTAGGAATTTTCCCAAATATATATAGGACATGTGCAAAGATATTCATTGCAGTATTATTTATAACAACCATAGAAAAACAATGTAGATGTCTAACAATAGGAGAATGATTAAATAGACCATATGTAGTTGGTTAAAAAGAACTCTATGCTATACGTGTACTGAATTGGAACTACGTGGTATATAGTCACCCCTCCTATCCTCAGGGAATTGGTTCTAGGACACCCCCCCCACCCCTTTACAGATACCAAATCTGCAATGCTCAAGTCCCTTATATAAGATGGCGTATGGGAAACCCTGGGATCCGGAGAGCTGACTGCAATGCGAAGTAAGAAAAAGCATGATGCTTTTCATAGTATACTTAATAGGCTACGATTTATGTACAAAGCAATAATATACACAAATACATATTCTTGTCTATTTCTGGAAGAATATCTAGTAAAAGTAGTAGTCCTGGGAAAGAAGGAAGGACAGGAGAGGACCCTGCCACTATTTACATTTTTGATATTATATTAAGTTTATGTATTTTATTTTCACATAAATACATTAATTATATGTACAAAGCAACATTTATTATTTAATATTCACAAATAATCTCATCATTATTTGCTCCTTTCCAATGTCTTGAGCCAGTTTTAATAATTGCAGTAATTTTATACAATACCTCCAAAATCTGTAGATATGAAATTCTGTGTAGTCTTTGACAACTATAAGCAATGAATGAATTGCTGATTGGATGAGCCATTTATACCCTTTAATTAGAAGATAAGTGGGCTTCCCTGGTGGCGCAGTGGTTGAGAGTCTGCCTGCCCATGCAGGGGACACGGGTTCGTGCCCCAGTCCGGGAAGATCCCACATGCTGCGGAGCGGCTGGGCCCGTGAGCCATGGCCTCTGAGCCTGTGCGTCCGGAGCCTGTGCTCTGCAACAGGAGAGGCCACAACAGTGAGAGGCCCGTGTACCACAAAAAAAAAAAAAAAAAAAAGAAGATAACTATTCAAAGAAATTGGTGAATTATTTATTGTAAGCATAACCTTTCTTCCAACCTGGCTTTCCAAACTTTATTCCATATTGAAGGGGCAAAAAAGAGCTAGAGAGAGACTTAAAGCCATTTCTTTTATAAAGTGGGCATTACTATAAAATCCAGAACACAATATATTTTACATGAATAATAGTTGAAAAACAATCTAAATATTCAGGTCATGACCTCCTTTTACTCATTTAAAAGTGGTTATGTTTCAACACCAGAGCCTTAAAAGAAATTATTAGTTTTGTGCCTTGAAAGAGGCACTATTAAACTCAATCTTCTCATGTGTATCATAAGTTAATATAGTTTTCAGTAGTTTAATCTTCTACATGCTATCTTGATTTGTAAAATCACTTTTCTAGTTGATGATAAAATTATCCATTGTTATTTTAACTAAATATGTATCTATTTAATTGAGCAGTTCATATTATATATAGCTACTTATTTCCTCAGCATGACAAGGGGGAGAAAAAACATTCCCCAGATGAGAGGGCTGTATCCCATTTTATTCTCCATCCACATTCTCTTCCTGAAACATTTGGGTAAATTGGGTAGTCAGGTGATGATAAAATATGTCAATTAAAGAGATTCCAAACCTCTCTCCTTCCCCAACTTTACCATTAGAAGAAGTACATTGAATTCAGATAATTGCTTCTTCTAGTATGTCTTAGGATCTTTACTTGTTCCCTTACTCTTCTATCTAAAGTATTTTCTAAGTACTTTTAAGAATTATAATACTCACATACCCTTTGATCAAGAAATCCCAGATTTAGGAATCTATCCTATCATAAGCAACAATGCAAGGAATTTGTGTATTAAAATCATCATTTGAACATTATTAATGAGTGGCAAAACTTGGAAACAACGTATATATCCAAGAACAGGGGGGAAATGGTGTTATATTTATATGATGAAATACTATGTAACTATTAAAAATATGTCAGATCTATATCTATAGACCCAGAGGTGTTTATAATGTATTGTTATAAAAACATGCATAGTAATTTCATTCTTATAAAAACAAACCTCAACCAAAAGCTATCCTGTGAAATATGTGTGAGGATACATTTATGTGACCAAGGGGAAAGGTGGAAGAGCCCACACCAAGACACTGTCACCTGTCACTTGAGGTGGGGGAGCACTCAGGTTACCTTCAGCTTCAGGTCCTAGTGATGCCAATTCAAAATGATCTTGCAAGTGAGGAAAGAGATTGGAATAGAAATCTAGCCCTCAGGTGATTTCAGGGTCAGTGGCTTTCTGGCTCTGTTCTGTGATTTCCTTGGCTGCTTTCTCTTTGAAGCCTTTTTTTTTTTTTAACATCTTTATTGGAGTATAATTGTTTACAATGGTGTGTTAGTTTCTGCTTTATAAAAAACTGAATCAGCTATATATATACCTATATCCCCACATCTCCTTCCTCTTGCGTCTCCCTCCCACCCTTGCTATCCCACCCTCTAGGTGGTCACAAAGCACCGAGTTGATCTCCCTGTGCTATACGGCTGCTTCTCACTAGCTAGCTATTCTACATTTGGTAGTATATATGTCCTTTGAACACTACCTTTGTCCCCTTTCTGCTGTCTTCATACTGGCAAAATAGCTGTTGCAGTTCTTTGTTTCATATCCGCATGCCTGGGGTGACTGTCTGATTTATCACCAAAACTGGGAAATTTTGGAGAGTGAAAGGAAATGCTATTAATACTCACTCCAGGACAACAGACATAAACCAGAGTGGTCCCAGGCCAACTGGGATCTATGGGCATGCTTCACATGTCACAACACTCAGAGGAAGAGAGAGATGGCATCTTCTGCTGGCTTTACCATGAAAGAGAATACCAATCTCCTAGAAGCCTTAAATAAAGTTCTCAAGATTTCCTGGCCTGAATTGGGTAATGTTGCCATCTGTGTGACACAAATCCTGTGACTGTGGGGATGCCAAATGCTGATTGTGTTTTTGAACTTCTCAGTCATTGGATGGAGAGATAAATTACCTTAGACCAGTAGTTTTCAAATTGTGGGTGGGGGGCCTCTTGGGGTCTCTAAGACCCATTTTTCATAAAATAAGTTATTTTTGTTAAAATATCATAGGTTTATTATTGCTATTTTTAAATGATCAATAAATATTTTTAAAATTTCTGCTTTAATTACTAATATAGTAAATATCGATGGATACAATCCAAGTAAACAAAAACTTTTTGGGAAACTCAATAGTTCTAAGAGTTGTCAAGGGGGTCCTGGGACCCAAAATTTGGAAACCCTACCTTAGGCCAGTTATGCAATTGGGCAGGTGGGCTGTATGATGGAACAATATATAACTAAATAAAATTGATTTTTCATCAGAAAGGCCTAAGAGAAAATGGAGGCTGGATAAGCAGTCAACACCATCCACTGAAGGCACAAATGGAAGGTCCAGCTAGTTTATCAACATTTCTTTCTTGTTAAATTGTCCCAAAGGAGCATGTGCTACTTTTGTAATTTCAGAAAATTGATTTAACTCAAATAATTGAAATTAATAATGCTGAGAGATTTTTAACCATCAGAGCAAGATTCATTTGAACTTAATCTTCAGCCATGACTAAGATCTTTTCAGTAGCAGTGGATGATGCAAAAAAAAAAAAAAATGTTAATTTGATTTTATATTGCCCCAAATAATCCTTATCCTAGGTATTTTAATATAATCTGAGTAAAAACTACTATACCCTAATTCGTCCATAGTAAGGTAATATTTACTATAAGTTTAAAGTGAATTTTGTCTCCAAGTTTAAGTTTGGATACTCAGAAAATTTTATCTAGATTCTTTCATGAAAATAAAATAACAGTTTATTTCTAGAATTTTGTAATAGTGTTAGTTGAATATTTCTATTTACAATTAACAAAAATACTATTTTTATTACATTAAATCTCTGAGCCAGCCATATTATCCCCTTTACTGTTTCTAGAATATTCTATATATCTTGGCCCCCAGAAACCTTCCTATCTTATCCATTATCTTTGGATAAATCCCCAAAACAAAAGTTATTGGGACAAAGGATATTTGTATTTTTAAGGCTTCCAATATGAAATGAGAATGATTTTTGTCTTCAAAACCAGTGTCTCAGTCAATTTAACTAAATCTTAGCTTAAGAGGATGTACTTGATTTTTCACCATTAACTTCTTATGAAAAAGCTTTTAATAGGTACATAACAGACTTGGAATTTCAAATTGTGAAATTTATTAGTATATTCAAGGGACAGTTCAGGGAGCCACTTTGCCTTATAGTCAAGAAATGTGAGGGACATTTCACAAATGTAAAAACCAGAGCTTTTCTACCCAGCTAGAAAGTAGTGGAGCTAGGATTCAAAAATCAAGTTCATCTGACACTAGAGTCTGACCTCCTAAAGTAAAATTCTATACTTCCTTGATCTTCTCCCCCAGCTAACAGTAGTATTAAGAGTAGTAGGAGTAGGGGTAGTAGTAGTAGTAGTATCATCATCATCATTCATTCAAAAGATTATTTAGTGTCTATTATGTGCCAGGTTCTCTGCAATTTACTTGGAGGCTGCAGTGAATATAAAAAACAAATCCACTGACCTCACAGAGCTTGCAATCATTTAGAGAAGACAATTTTTCAGTTGGTAATTACACAGAGGGTACTGAGTGTTATATTGAGGGAATTACGGGGTGTTACATAACTGTGTGTTCTCTGCAACACCAGTATTTTATACTCACTTTATTGACCTCATTACATTGAAAAATGAATATTTGTGTATGTGCTAGTTTTCCTCCTTAGACTATAAACTCCTTGATATCTAGCAACTTATTTATTTTTGTGATCCTAGAACCTAACATATTCCAAGCACATAGTAGGTGCCCAATAAATGTTCTTTGGTTGATTTATTATAACTAGTCTCTAATTAAGTAAGCGGTTTTCAAATCCCTCTTCTGTAACTCTCAATGATATTTTATTTTTCACATCTTTATTGGAGTATAAATGATTTACAATGTTGTGTTAGCTACTACTGTACAACAAAGTGAATCAGCTATATATGTACATATATCCCCATATCCCCTCCCTCTTGAGCCTCCCTCCTACCCTCCCTATCCCATCCCTATAGGTCGTTACAAAGCATTGAGCTGATCTCCCTGTGCTATGCAGCAGCTTCCCCACTAGCCATCCATTTTACATTTAGTAGTGTATATATGTCAGCGCTACTCTCTCACTTCATCCCAGCTTCCCCTACCCCGCACCGTGCCCTCAAGGCTGTTCTCTACGTCTGCATCTTTATTCATGTCTTGCCACTAGGTTCATCAGTACTGCTTTTTAAAATTCCATATATATGCGTTAGCATACAGTATTTGTTTTTCTCTTTCTGACTTACTTCACTCCGTATGACAGATTCTAGGTCCATCCACCTCACTACAAATAATTCAATTTTGTTCCTTTTTAAGGGAATATTCCATTGTATATATGTGCCACTTCTTCTTTATCAATTCATCTGTTGATGGACATTTAGGTTGCTTCCATTTCCTAGCTATTGTAAATAGTGCTGCAATGAACATTGTGATACATGACTCTTTTTGAATTATGGTTTTCTCAGGGTATATGCCCAGTATTGGGATTGCTGGGTCATATGGTAGTTCTATTTTTAGTTTTTTAAGGAACCTCCATACTGTTCTCTATGGTGGCTGAATCAATTTACATTCCCACCAATAGTGCAAGAGGGTTCCCTTTTCTCCACACCCTCTCCAGCATTTATTGTTTGTAGATTTTTGATGACGGCCATTCTGACCATGTGAGGTGATACCTCATTGTGGTTTTGATTTGCATTTCTCTAATGATTAGTGATGTTGAGCATCTTTTCATGTATTTGTTAGCCATCTGTATGTCTTCTTTGGAGAAATGTCTATTTAGGTCTTCTGCCTATTTTTTGATTGGGTTGCTTGTTTTTTTAATATTGAGCTACTTGAGCTGTTTATATATTTTGGAGATTAATTGTTTGTCCATTGATTCACTTGCAAATATTTTCTCCCATTCTGAGGGTTGTCTTTTCGTCTTGTTTGTAGTTTCCTTTGCTTTGCAAAAGCTTTTAAGTTTCATTAGGTCCCATTTGTTTATTTTTGTTTTTATTTCCATTACTCTAGGAGGTAGATCAAAAAAGATA
Source organism: Leucopleurus acutus (assembly GCF_964270905.1). Lineage (NCBI taxonomy): Eukaryota > Metazoa > Chordata > Mammalia > Artiodactyla > Delphinidae > Leucopleurus > Leucopleurus acutus. The sequence continues at coordinate 40,463,874 of NC_139156.1, forward strand.
TTGCTGTGATTTATGTCAAAGAGTGTTCTTCCTATATTTTCCTCTAAGAGTTTTATAGTGTCCTGTCTTATATTTAGGTCTATAACCATTTTGAGACTATTTTTGTGTATGGTGTTAGAGAGTGTTCTAATTTCATTCTTTTACATGTAGCTGTCCAGTTTTCCCAGCACCACTTATTGAAGAGACTGTCTTTTATCCATTGTATATCCTTGCCTCCTTTGTCATAGATTAGTTGACCATAGGTGCGTGGGTTTATCTCTGGGCTTTCTATCCTGTTCCATTGATCTATCTTTCTGTTTTTGTGCCAGTACCATACTGTCTTGATTACTGTACCTTTGTAGTATAGTCTGAAGTCAGGGAGTCTGATTCCTCCACCTCCGTTTTTCTTCCTCAAGACTGCTTTGGCTATTCGTGGTCTTTTGTGTTTCCATACAAATTGTAAAATTTCTTGTTCTAGTTCTGTGAAAAATGCCATTGGTAACTTGATAGGGATTGAATTGAACCTGTAGATTGCTTTAGGTAGTATAGTCACTTACACAATATTGATTCTTCCAATCCAAGAACATGGTACATCTCTCTATCTGTTTATGTTATATTTTATTTCTTTCATCAGTGTTTTATAGTTTTCTGAGTACAGGTCTTTTACCACCTTAGGTAGGTTTATTCCTAGGTATTTTAATCTTTTTGTAGTGATGGTAAATGGGATTGTTTCTTTAATTTCTCATTCTGATCTTTCGTTGTTAGTGTATAGGAATGCCAGAGATATCTGTGCATTTATTTTGTATCCTGCAACCTTACCAAATTCATTGATTAGTTCTAGTAGCTTTCTGGTGGCATCTTTAGGATTTTCTATGTATAGTATCATGTCATCTTCAAACAGTGACAGTTTTACTTCTTCTTTTCCAATTTGTATTCCTTTTATTTCTTTTTCTTCTCTGATTGCTGTGGCTAGGACTTCCAATATTATGTTGAATAATAGTGGTGAGAGTGGACATCCTTGTCTTGTTCCTGATCTTAGAGGAAATGCTTTCAGTTTGTCACCACTGAGAGTGATGTTTGCTGTGTGTTTGTCGTATATGGATTTTATTATGCTGAGGTAAGTTCCCTCTATTCCCACTTTCTGGAGAGTTTTGATCATAAATGGTGTTGAATTTTGTGAAAATCTTTTTCTGCATCTATTGAGATGACCATATAGTTTTTTCCTTCAATTTGTTATTATGGTGTATCACATTGAATGATTTGTGTATATTGAAGAATCCCTGCATCCCTGGGATAAATCCCACTTGATCATGGTGTATGGTCCTTTCAATGTGCTGTTGAATTCTGTTTGCTTGTATTTTGTTGAGGATTTTTGCATTTATATTCATCAGTGATATTGGTCTATAATTTTCTTTTTTTGTGATATCTTTGTCTGGTTTTGGTATCAGGGTGATGGTGGCCTTGTAGAATGAGTTTGGGAGTGTTCCTTCCTCTGCAATTTTTTGGAAGAGTTTGAGAAGGATAGGTGTTCACTCTTCTCTAAATGTTTGGTAGGATTTGCCTGTGAAGCCATCTGGTCCTGGACTTTTGTTTGTTGGAGGATTTTTAATTGCAGTTTCAATTACATTACCTGTGAATGCTCTGTTTATATTTTCTTAATCTTCCAGGTTCAATCTTGGAAGGTTGTACTTATCCAAGAATTTGTCCATTTCTTCCAGGTTGTCCATTTTATTGGCATATAGTTGCTTGTAGTAATCTATTATGATCTTTTGTATTTCTGTGGTGTCAGTTGTAATCTCTCCTTTTCATTTCTAATTTTATTGATTTGAGTCCTCTCCCATTTTTTCTTCATGAGTCTGGCTAAAGGTTTATCAATTTTGTTCTCTCAAAGAACAAGCTTTTAGTTTTATTGATATTTGCTATTGTTTCCTTCATTTCTTTTTCATTTATTTCTAATATGATCTTTATGATTTCTTTCCTTCTACTAACTTTAGGTTTTCTTTGTTCTTCTTTCTCTAGTTGCTTTAGGTGTAAGGTTAGATTGTTTATTTGAGATTTTTTCTTGTTTCTTGAGGTGAGCTTGAATTGCTCTATGAACTTCCCTCTTAGAACTGCTTTTGCTGCATCCCATAGGTTTTTGATTGTCCTGTTTTCATTGTCATTTGTTTCTAGGTTTTTTTTAATTTCCTCTTTGATTTCTTCAGTGATCTCTTGGTTATTTAGCAGTGCACTGTTTAGCCTCCATGTATTTGTGTTTTTTACTGTTTTTTTCCTGTATTTGATTTCTAATCTCATAACATTGTGGTCGGAAAAGATGCTTGATACAATTTCAATTTTCTTAAATTTTCCAAGGCTTGATTTGTGACCCAAGATGTGATCTATTCTGGAGAACGTTCCATGCACTTGAGAAGAAAGTGTATTCTTCCTCTTTTGGGTGGAATGTCCTAAAAATATCAATTAAGTCTATCTGGTCTATTGTGTCATTTAAAGCTTGTGTTTCCTTACTTATTTTCTGTCTGGATGATCTGTCTATTGGTGTAAGTGGGGTTTAAAGTGCCCAACTGTTATTGTGTTATTGTCAGTTTCTCCTTTTATGGCTGTTAGCATTTGCCTTATGTACTGAGGTGCTCCTATGTTCGGTGCATAAATATTTATAATTGTTATGTTTTCTTCTTGGATTGATCCCTTGATCATTATGTAGTGTCCTTCCTTATATCTTGTAACTGTTTTTATTTTAAAGTCTATTTTATCTGATATGTGTATTGCTACTCCAGCTTTCCTGTGATTTCCATTTGCATGGAATATCTTTTTCTGTCCTCTCACTTTCAGTCTGTATGTGTCTCTAGGTCTGACGTGGGTTTCTTTTAGACAGCATATATAAGTGTCCTGTTTTTGTTTCCATTCAGCCAGTCTCTGTCTTTTGGTTGGAGCATTTAATCCATTTACATTTAAGGTAGTTATCAGTGTGTATGTTCCTATTACCATTTTCTTAATTGCTTTGGGTTTGTTATTGTAGGTCTTTTCCTTCTTTTGTGTTTCCTGCCTAGAGAAGTTCCTTTAGCATTTGTTGTAAAGCTGGTTTAGTGGTGTGAATTCTCATAGCTTTTGCTTGTCTGTAAAGCTTTTAATTTCTCCATTGAATCTGAATGAGATCCTTGCTGGGTAGAGTAGTCTTGGTTGTAAGGTTTTTCCCTTTCATCATTTTAAATATGTCCTGTCACTCTCTTCTGGCTTGCAAAGTTTCTGCTGAAAGATCAGCTGTTAACGTTATGGGGATTCCCTTGTATGTTATTTGTTGCTTTTCCCTTGCTGCTTTTAATAATTTTTGTTTGCATTTAATTTTTGATAGTTTTTTATATTTCTAGGTAAACTTTTTTGGGTTTTGTTTTTGAATTTTATTTATTTTTTTTATACAGCAAGTTCTTACTACTTATCTATTTTATACGTATGAGCGTATATATGTCAATCCCAATCTCCCAATTCATCCCACCACCACCGCCGCCCCCTGCCACTTTCCCCCCTTGGTGTCCATACGTTTGTTCTTTACATCTGTGTCTATTTCTGCCCTGCAAACCGGTTCATCTGTACAAGTTTTGATAGTTTGATTAATATGTGTCTTGGCATGTTTGTCTTTGGGTTTATCCTGTATGGAACTCTCTGTGCTTCCTGGACTTAATTGACTATTTCCTTTTCCATGTTAGGGAAGTTTTCAACTATAATCTCTTCAAATATTTTCTCAGACCCTTTTTTTCTCTTCTTCTTCTGGGACCCCTATAATTGGACTGTGGTGAGTTTAATGTTGTCCAAGAGGTCTCTGATACTATCCTCAATTCTTTTCATTCTTTTTTTTCTTTATTCTGTTCTGTGGTAGTTATTTCCACCATTTTATCTTCCATGTCACTTATCTGTTCTTCTGCCTCAGTTATTCTACTATTGATTCCTTCTAGAATATTTTTAATTTCATTTATTGTGTTGTTCATCACTGTTTGTTTGCTCTTTAGTTCTTCCAGATCCTTGTTAAATGTTTCTTGTATTTTCCCCATTCTGTTTCTGAGATTTTGGATCATCTTTACTATCATTACTCTGAATTCTTTTTCAGGTAGTTTGCCTATTTCATCTTCATTTATTTGGTCTTGTAGGTTTTTACCTTGCTCCTTTGTCTGTAACATATTTTTTTGTTGTTTCCTTTTTTTTTTTTTTTTCTTTTGATGGGTGGGGCTGTATTCCTGTCTTACTTGTTGCTTGGCTTGTGACATCCAGCACTGGAGTTTGCAGGCAATTGAATAGAGCCTGGTCTTGGTGCCAAGATGAGGACTTCTGGGAGGCCTCACTCCGATTAATATACCCTGGGGTCTTAGGTTCTCTGTTAGTCCAGCAGTTTGGACTTGGAGCTCCCACCACAGGAGCTCCAGCCCGACCTATGGCCTGGGAACCAAGATCCTGCAAGCCACGTGGTGAGGCAAAAAAAAAAAAAGAAAAGAAAAGAAAAAAGGAGCAGTACAGAAAATAAAGAATAAAAAACAAAATAAAATTAGAAAGATAAAAAATATATTAGAAAATATAAAAATATAATTGAAATAACCAGTTGCTGAGGGTTCCTCCTGTCCCCTTAGGTGTCCATGATCCCCCACCGGTGCTTAGTAGGTGCCCTAGTTGTGCGGAGTTGCGAATTCCACATCCTCCTAGTCCACCATCTTGACTCCATCTTTCTGGTATATTATTTTAAAGTAAAAATGTTAATTACATGATTTATGCTAGTCAACCTAATTTCTTGGAATTAAAAATAATGCAGCTCATTTACTCCTTCATTCAACAAATATTTGTTCACTTATCATACACAAAAATATTGCACTTTGTGCTGCAGGAAGGACAGAAGTAAATTAGGCATTAAGCTCACATTCAGGGTTTTGATTCTAGTGAAAAAAGTAGGACAATGTCATAACAAAATATTGAAATGAACATTCAAGAACTGTGTGTGTGTGTGTTGCTACTGTTGCAAATTCTGCATTCATCCTTGGGTAAAATGACTTGGTTGGAAGGAATGGGAGAGTGACTCATTCTCTAAGAAGTATGGCTATGCCTCCCTTTCAGTTCTTTCTAATGACCAGCAAGCTTTGCAGATGAATCACCAGAGTTTGGAAGGAACACTTTGTGTTAGATCTCTCAGGATGTGAAACACGTAAAGTTTGAAGATTTTATGTAGGTTGGTGTTTGAGCCCACTTGGATCCAAAAGTTACGATGCAGAATGGCCTCAGACAAGGGTGGCTCTGTGGGTACCCATATGGACTAGGCATTAGAGCTCCGATCTTGGGAACCTGAGCAAGGATGATTCATATCCAAGCTGGTAATCAGGGAATGAAATAACACTCAGAGCCACCCTCATTCAAAAGACCAGGCTAGCCTAGGCTGGGACCTGGCATGAAACAACAACAATAGGCAGAGGAAGGAAGCCCCCAGAAGCTCAGCAGCAAGTGACAGCAGGACAAACTGAGGGATGCCATTATTCTTCCAGGCAGGACCTCCAGAGGCTCAGAGCCCAGAGAATTTAATAAACTCTCACCCACTTACCCCATATGTACATCAAAGTCAGCTTAATATTAACCATAAATATAAAACTTTCATGTTTGCCAACATTAAAATGCCTTTTTTCTGTATTTTCAGATGAAAAAATAAAAAGTGAACTTATCTTGTTGATGCCTTTATTTTGCTGGTGATCTAAGCCTTTGCTTACTTACTCTATGTAAAGGGTAAGCACTAGCTCTTCCCCTCTTGAAAAGGGAAGACTAAGGACCTATTTTCTGTACTCATTTTGGATGATCTAGGTTGGCAAATAGGTAGCGTTAAGAATATGATTCTGGACTTCGTGTTAACCTAGACTGGTTTTGTATTTCTAGAACATAATTCTAATTTAATTTGAGAAATAAACAGTATGGTCTTATTCATACCCTGAGTGGTGTGAAACAGTCCATATTTATTACAGCTAAAACATAAGGGAGAAAGTGCCAAGAAGCATATGAGAGGTTTAAATAAATAATGGAAATTCAGAAAACAGAGGCAGTTTAACATTAGGCACCTAAAAGGATTTTTGGAGGAGTTTGTATACAGTCTCTAAGGGTGATGGAAGTGCAGGGATAACAGATGTAAAGAACAGCTTCTGACTCTAGGGCTGAGAGAGAGAACCCGAGGAAGGAACTAACTTGGAGGAGCTGTCCTCCTCCCCAAGGCTGGGTCCAGGCTTCTCTGAAGAGAGTGTGGCTATGCCCACTGGACAGTGAAGTTCGTTAAGCGATGCAGGCAGGAGCTGTACTGAAGGAAACCACACACTGTGGGTACCAGAGAGACTTGTGGAGAAGCTGACAACTGGGATACTGATGAGGCTCATTGAGAAGGTGCCCATGGTTGTACTGGCAAAACTCTTTGGAAGGGTGTATGCTACTGAGCCCCCTCCTGCAATGGCATGGGAGCCCCCTGTCCACTAGCAAGGATGCTGCCTGCTGGCAAGGAAGCCATCTATTGGCAGCTGAGCTGCTGGAGTAAGAGATACAGCACTAAACAAAGAAGAGAAACCCTCTTCCCCTTGTAGTGTCTCCTCCCACCTCCACCCCAGCATCTTCTGACAAAGCATTGTACCATCTGGCAAAGGAGAAACATGTCACAGGGCAAAGAAGGGTGGATTTGGACCTACGAAGCAACAAATTGCTAACTGGCACAATGGCTGCATATGTATATATGTCTCAGAATGATTGAAGAATCACTTATGTTCTACTTATATTCAGGCTTTGAAGTATCAGAGTAAAAGTTATCTGAGGGGAACTGAAAATCTGTTTTTAATGATCTCATTAAGGCACTGGCTATTTATATCTATAGCTCCTTTTGTCCACTCAGGAGCACAATTTCAGACTTCTCCACAGAGGTTAGATAGTTATATTTTACTGGCTTGGGACAGTGGAGTGGGAACTGAACTTACTTCAGTTTTAATAATTATACACTTTTGGCCTAGACTGTGCCTTATAAGTTGCACCTACGAACCTGAATCTGCTGTCTACTTTCCCTGAATTCCTCATAGTATTTGGCTAAGGGTACTCTGGAATTTTTTTTTTTAATTGAATTGGATCTAAAAAAGAGTAAGTAATAAAATTACAGTCTTTGGAGTTAGACAGACCTGAGTTTAGATTCTAGATCTTTCACTTAAATTTTGCATGACCCTGAGTACATTATTTAATTTTTCTTAAGACACAATTTTCTCAGGTTTATAAAACCTATTTAATATGGTTGTTATGAGGATTGAATGAGACTGCCTATAAAAAATTTAACATGGCACATAATAAGTCCTCAATAAATGGTAGCAATTATTAATAGAGTGCATTTCAAGTTTCATTGATTCTTAAAATGAATGAAAACATGACATATTTTTTGGTACAATCTCCAAGCTGTGCTTCCATAAAATGAAAAAGCAAAAACACAAAAGGATGTCAAGAAGAGAACGGAATTCTTGACGAATGACTACTAAAACTAGGAAGTTCATTCCACAAAGGTAATAAAAACAAGGAATTTACAAAAGGAATAATCAAATCCCGTTTGCATTTCATCAGACTGTGTTATAGGCCAAATCTGTTTTACTGTCTCATTTATGTGACAGATGGTGTGACAACTTATTGAACTGATAAATTGTTTTCAGTTATTTAATCACAGCGCAATCATCGTACTGTATTTTTACTCTCCTAATTTGAAACAGATTCAACCTTTGTCCAGATGGTTTCCTGTATATGCAGTGCCAGTCAGCAGGCTGGGCTGTACCCTTCAGACTGTTTTCCATACCACACTCTTGGAGACGACAGCATGCTTATGTCACAAGCCACGTCTGTCATGGCAGGATTTGTGTTTCTCCTCAGGTTAATAGTATCTGATGGGGGCACCAGGTCTCCTTTCCTTAAAAGCAAGGATACCAGTTTAGGAAGAGGTGCTTCAAAGATCAAAACCAGGTCTGTGACAGTGACATGTGGGTTTGTGAATTGGGAATGGCAGTGTCAAATCTCTCCTAAAGCAAGGAAATAGCCCTTGCCCAGTAGAAAGGGAACATGGTGTATTGCTGGCTCCAATTAGAAGTTTTGCAAAGTAGCCATGTTCGCTGGAAGATTCTTATGAAGTACTGTAAAGAATGTTAGAAAAATAAACTAGGAAAGATGGGAAAGATATGAATTACAAGTAGATATGCAACTTCAAAGATGAGATCACAAAAGAGTCGCCTTCTCTCAGCTTTCACTTTGAAGAGAGATTTTTTTGCTCTGGAGAGGTTGGATATTTTTAATTTCTAACTGGGATAACAAGTAAGCAGGAACTAAGAACTGAAATTCAAACCTGGCAAGTTAATAATGATAATAATAATAGCTATGTTTAAAGACCTTAATAATATTAATTATTATTTATAAATTTTAATAATAATAGTTACCAACATTTATTACTACTTACTATGTGCCAGATAGTTACATACATTAATCCCTTTAATCCTCACTAAAAACCATGCTAGAACTTTTCACTAATTAATTGTACATTAATATATTGAACAAACATTTACTTAGCACCTACCCTATTTCTGACACGTAGTATCGTTTCTTTCTCACAGCACTAAGAGGTAGGTACAATTGCCACCTTATGGATCTTCAGAGAGGTTAAGAAATTTATCAAGGCTACACAGCTAGTAGGTGGTAGAAATTGTTTTCAAATTCATATCTGACTCATAATGGTCCCTTTATTCCTGGCTACCTCTAATCCTACATCCCCTAACCTTTTCTTTCTGCCACTTGTTAATAAGGAGGGCTTGGGAAAGCCCCTAACTTCTCTTAGGCTCAGTCTCCTTATTTGTGGCATCATCATGATCACCCATGTACCACATGGGGTTGTTGTGAAGTTACATGTGTGTAACTTCACAGCCACAGTGTGTTTCTGTTTATATTAGGAAACTTGATCCATTGACAGAATGTAATAATTTAAATAATAAAATTTAAATTATTATTATTTAATAATAATTTTAAACTTACATTCTCCATTTCCCTAATGCCTCTTTTTTTTTTTTTCAAATAGCTCAAAACCTGACAGAGACATGCAGAGAAATATAAAGGATTACATTTAAAAAACCCAAAACTTAGTAATTAAGAAACTGTTCTCTCTTATGTAAGCTTTCCATCCAACTCCAGGTCATCTGATTATTCAGAGAATGCTTGTCCAGTTTGGGCCCCTGACTTTTTTTCTTCTGTTGCCTTCCATCTAAGTAGTTTTCATAAAAGGAAAAGTTGAAATTAAAGACTAAACTGAAACATGTTCCTAATAGGAAGTTTTGCTTCCATGACAAAATGCATGGGAAATATAACCTCTACTAAAGAAATGCAGCAGAGCTTATGAATAGAAACGTTTTCAGATCAAATAGTTAAATATAAAAACAGCACCAAGAGTCCTGGCTTTGGATCTATTTGTTAGTTTTTCTCCTAAAGCACAAATTTTCCCTACCTGTGGTATTAGCAGACATTTTCCTATCTAAGAGCTGAGGAAAGGAAGGTACAGATAACCTAACAAGAACCACACTTAAGGAGTCTTGAACTGTATTAAAATCATTTCCTTTGTGACTGGGAAAATTCAAAATGGGAAGTTTTTTGTAATTTTAGATCTTCATCATGACTATGCTTACGGAAAAATCTATCTGGTAGACTAAAAGTAGAATGATAATAATCTTTCTGATAATTTCATGTCTGTCACTTGAACATGTTTTACTGAAAGTCTGATGAAATCAGCTACAATTTTGGGGGGAAGCTGTAGTATCTCTGGTTTAGACTGTATAAGTTTAGACTTACATAACAGTGAAAGTGAATTTAAAAGTGGAGCAATAAACTATTGTTTTCTGCCATAACAATATTTACAAGAAAATGAAATTCAATGACCTCTTTTACTAAACTCTGCCAAATTATGTTGTTTTTGTGTTTACATCTATTCTTCATTTATTAAACAATGAATGTGCAATCACTACTTATGATTATACCCTATTTTGCTTTCAGGAAAAAAAATAAGGCATGTATATACTGAAAGATTTAAAAAATAAAAATAAAGTGATAAAGTGATAAGTATAATGAAGAACAAAAAAAGTTAAAAAAATAAGGTGAAACCAGCATTAAGATTAATACAGCATTTGCATGCCATGAGGTACTATGTGGTTGCTAAAGATGGGCTGCAGATTTAGTTCTGAGCTTTCTAGTGATCAAAGCAAGAAAGATACATAATCATTTATTCATTCAATAAAAAGCAATTAATCTTCTGGTATATGGTAGCTGCCCTTGAGGGCCCTAGGTATTATAATCTTCTAAAGAAAGGGGTACAAAATTAGGTATTCTTATATTAAAGCCCAACAATTTATTAAAGAGAAGCACATCTTGTCCTAATATTAAGAGCTGAAAGAAAGTCTTCTTGAGGATCCTTATAAAACAAGTCTAATTAATTTTGACAGTAATTTTTTACTATTCTGTGATGGCAAACAAGCAATTGTAATGACTCAATGAAGCAGTTGTTGTAAGGATGTTGTGTACAAAGTACAGAGAGAACCTGGGAGAAGGACACTTGAGTCAGCCTGAAGGAATCGAAGTCTTCATGGCTAGTTAGCACTTAGGTCATCTTGAAAACTGATGAATTGCATAGTAGAACTGCCTGGCATTCCAAGCAAAGAGAAAAAGTAAATGTGAATGCATATAGGCCAAGAGAGAAAGGAATATTCAGGAATTCTAAGTAGTTTTCATTTGCATTTGTACAAATTTTGAGCAACAGATAAAGATGAGTGGGTAAACAGGAAGTGAATTCATAAAGTGCCTTGAATGTCATGCAAAATGAGTACTACTTGATTTGCTACAAATGGAGAGCTATCGAAGAGTGACAAGTGATGATCAGATTTGTAAGTTAGAAAGGATAGAGGAAAACAAATACTGGAAAAGCTAGGAGAAGATTACAGGGTGGAGAGAAGGAAAGGGAACTAATAACCAGGGTCAGTGGTGATTAGACAGAACTTTACCTTTGGCAGTTATAACAGGACAAGAAAGACAATAGATCTGGGAAATATTTAGAAGCTTGAATATTCATGCATTGATTTGATTGAGGTCAACTCATACTGGTGTAAACATGGAGCGGTTCTATCTTTCCAAAACTGCTTCTAACTATACACTCTCTTTTCCTCCTGTAAGACTCTTTTATATCAGTATAATTTCATAACATTTTAGTCATTTTGGTCTCTTAAAAGTTTTTTCTCTCATTCAAAATTCTCCTCCTCCTTCAGCACAGACTAGACTTGTAGGAAGGGGCTCTTGGTTGGTCTTTCTCATTTCCTCCCCCTCCACTCTTCCTCTTGTCATATCCTTCAAGCCTGGATCTATGAATGGCAGAGTGGGGGGAAGGGGAGACATTGAATTGAGCAACATGTAGCTACTGGCAGGTACCCTGTCCCCTTTCTTGGCCATTCCTTCTGAGGGTAAAGCAGTCTGTAGATAGACTTCCAAGTATTGGCACATTTGCTTTTTCTGGAGGATGTTACAAGGCCGTCCCTCCTAGTTCTCTGACTTGGGAGATCTTGCTGTTGATTAGCCAGTTCCTTTCTTCCTCAGAGCTCCACTTTCCTCCTAGATTCCTACTAGGAGGTCTGTTTATCCCACAGCATTTTCCTGCTGAGGACCCCTTAACCACTGAATGCCCATGGCTCTTGGTGGGGTGGTGGTGGAGCCAGAAGTATGACTTAGGCCTCAATCTCCAGTCTAAACCAGGGAAATTTAGATTTGTGCATCCTTGCGTGAGAACAGACTGCCTCCTGGTGCGCTCCCTGTCTCAGCTGCCCTGTTCTCTCTTGACCCCTTCTTCACACCCCAGCAACAGCAGGTGCTCTACAGTTTGATGGCTCAGCTAAGCATTCCTCATCAGTTCCCAACTCAGTGTGATGTGGAGAGGGGAGATTTTGACAGACACCTCTGATCTTGTAAGAGAGGAACAGAAAGGTTGAATGTTATCTTTTATAGGGTGAAGTGAGAAGCAGATGTGAGGATTAAAATTCTCTAAACTCTGCCTCTCCCCCGAAAATGACATCTGCTTTTCTTCTTCCAGTTCCTACCTGTGCCTCTAGCTGATAAAGACCATCAAAGTAGTTACTCTCAAACCTGGGGGAAAACTGAGGGTCTCAACTAAGGAAAATAGATGATGTCCTCACTGAAATGCCTTGCTTTATTGATTACCTCCAGGCACAGAAAAAGATTTCAATCATTATCTCACATCATTTTTGTCACAGAACTTTTGGGAAAATTGAATGTGAATGGTAAAGAGCCATTTAAAATATCTCCAAAATTGTTGCCTTGGGAATCTGAAGTAATGGTAACATCATCTACCAGCATAAATTACACAAAAAGATGAGGATGAGGATAGATGACGCTGTCTTCCATTTTAGAGATTTTTAGTTTGAGGTACTTTGGGAGAACCAGGTGGAGATGTTCATTGAATATTTGGATCCATACATCTGTGTCTCCAAAGAGGGAAACTTGGACTTTAGCTATAGATTTGAGAGTCACTAACTGAGTTGAAGCCATGGATATCAATTTCAAAAATATTAATACAATATTTTCCTAAGCTAGAACAAAAATTCATTTTTCTCCCAAATTTTAAAATTTGCATAGAATTGTAGAATTTCATTAGGGAGATACCTCAGATGACATTTATTTGGCCTTGCTGATTTTCTTTTTTTAAAGTAGAGAGTACTTATTATACTACTATATTTAAGTATTAACATGAGCTTTTAATTCTCTGAAGATGCTCTAAACAAGGCAATTACATATTATGTGTAAAACACCTCATACAGGTGCATTTCTGTGGTAGTGAAGATCCTGTAATGTTTGTACTTTGTGATCAAGGGAGCAATTTTACCCTCTGATCCTAGTATTATTCTTTACGGTTTGGGAACTTGGCAATTAAGACCACAGATTATTTTCTTGGTATCCATCACTTCGATAAATCTTAAACAGCTACATGAGTTTTTTAAAGGAAATAATCTAATAAATATACCTTAGTAACCATTTCAGACTATATTTATGCCCTGAAATCTAAAGCCTTCATTAAGCTTTCTCAAAAGTTCTTGTAGAGAGTTAGAACATAGCTTCAAATGATGTTTTCCAAATTTTATGAGATTTTTGCTGGGAAAGAGTCACAGATTTTTTTGGTCCTTTTGTTGAATGAGATTAAATTTCACCAGCTCTTAGAAACAGAATGCTGCATTCTTATTGAATTTAAATTTTTTCCTATTATTTCTTTAAAACTCCCTGGGCAATTTAACTAGGTTGTTATAAGAAGCACGCCCAAGTTAAATGGAATCAAAATTTCCCCAATTCTATTATCTCAGTTTATATGAAGATATTTCTCACCTACTTAAAGCAATTGCTTCACTAATAAAAATTAATTTTCTATACCACTTTAAGACAAGAAGCTTTTGGTTCAAATTTATAATTTTTAACAAGTGATACATACTTTATATAATGCTGGATTTTAGAAAGTGTGAATGCCTCTACAATCAATTTTATATAACTGGTCAGACCAGCTGGTTATATACAAATTATTGAACAATCTACAGGTTTTAGAGAGGACCAAACTGAGCTGATGGTTCCCAGTGTAATTGTCAGCTACGTAGCTGTTGGAGTGCCGAGCCATCACTTTAGTTACAACGTGATTGAGTTTGTGGCACTATGTAGATAAAGGTTATATTTATAAAAATGGCCTGATAGCCACATATCAGTGCCAAAGGAAGAGATCACCACTATCCAGGAATTTAAAATTTGATAGATACTGTAGGACAAGGGATATTAGCACAGATCCCAGAACTTTATGGGAACCATTTGTTGAGGAGGACTTTAAAGTAAATCAAATTTGGGGGAAATTATTCAAGGTTATACAGTTCCATGCTTTTGGCTTTTGATCAAAGCATATAAAGAATTCAATCTTTATAACCCATATCCTACTTAGTATCTCACTGTAGTCTTAGGTTTCAACAAGAAGTTGCACTTCTGCTGTGTTCTTCTGTACAACGATATGTATTTTGTTCCTTAGACATGTTGGAAACACACTATCTGAGCGTTAGGTAGGCATGTATAGATTGGTTTTTACATGTATTCCCACAGATAGGGTCTCTACTACATTAAAAATAGCTAGACCATGTTTCCTTAGATATTATATTTCCTTTCTGAAAGCTAAAACTTCCATTTGAACTTTTTTAGTTGCTAGGTTTTCTTCTGATTTTCATAAATTAACGACACTGTCCTCCAGAAGAAAAAAAAAATGCATCTAAGTGTCTTCAGAAACCACCAGTTAAAATAAAGAAATCTAGTTTTTCAAAATATCTCCCTGTTTTTCTTTCTTTTTATATTCTCTCTCTGTTCCCCTACCTAGGATTCTCTTCTAGAAAGTTTTCATCATGTGATCAACAATGACCCCATGTATTTAGAGTCTAATTATTATTCTTATTTATTACTACTGACAAGTCATACTGTGGATAAACACAGAAATAATAAAAATAAACTGCATAAACCTAAAACCATAATTTTTCAAGATAGAGAATTATTGTGACATACATGTGTGTTTGTGAGTATATGATGTACAGATTGTTTTTCTCGTGTGTGGGTATGCGGGCCTCTCACTGTTGTGGCCTTGCCCGTGTGGAGCACAGGCTCCGGACGCGCAGGCTCAGTGGCCATGGCTCACGGGCCTAGCCGCTCCATGGCATGTGGGATCTTCCCGGACTGGGGCACGAACCCGTGTCCCCTGCATCAGCAGGCGGACTCTCAACCACTGCGCCACCAGGGAAGCCTGATGTACAGACATTTTTATCAACTTTTGTTAGTCCCCATGAATCAAATGGAGAAAATTTTATACACATCAGAAAGCCTTTAATCCAATTAGGAAAATAAAATATATTCACTTTTGAAAGTTCTGATGTTTTGTGATACATTGAAAAAAGATGCTAGAATCATACTGTCCAGTACAGTAGTGACTGTATTTAGCACTTGGAATGTGGTTAGTGCAAATTGAGATGTACTATAAGTAAAAAATACATGCTGGGTTTCTTAGCATGGAAACACTTAGCATGGAAAACCAGAATGTAACATATTAATGCTTTGGTGTTGATTACATGTTGAAATGGTAGTATTTTGGACATACTGAGTTAAATAAAATAATTATCAAATTAATTACACCTGTTTCTTCTTACTTTTGTAATCTAGGTACTAGAAAATTTTAAATTACATATATGGCTCAAATTATATTTGCATTGGATTGCACTCTGTAAGAGAACTCGTTTTGCACAAAAAAGCCTGAGCTAATTTAAGACACTTTGATATCAAAAATGATCATGTATTCTGAATTACAAAGTGTTTGCAGGAGGATGGTATTCTGGCAGAATTGTGTGTAAGTACATGTTAGTGTTTTTATAAATGTAGTGGATGTTGTGTTGATATGTAAAACAAAGGGGTTGGTATTCCTATATTCCCATTAAGTTGTCCTCCTTCATTAATTAAGGTAGCATCTGGGACTGACTATTCTTTTTTTTTTTTTTTTTGTGGTACGCGGGCCTCTCACTGTTGTGGCCTCTCCCGTTGCGGAGCACAGGCTCCGGACGCGCAGGCTCAACGGCCATGGCTCACGGGCCCAGCCGCTCTGCAGCATGTGGGATCTTCCCGGACCGGGGCACGAACCCGTGTCCCCTGCATCGGCAGGCGGACTCTCAACCACTGCGCCACCAGGGAAGCCCTGGGACTGACTATTCTTAACCTCAGGGAAGTGATGACCCAGTAGAATCCAGAGAACAAAAGTAAATATTTATTTCTAAGTTTTGAAAGCCTGGAGCTTGGGGCATAAACAGAAGATTTAGGGGGATACCCTAAGTACTCTGCGTGATTTTTTTCTTATCTCTAAAACTAAATAAATTTTTCCTAACTGGGGGAGGGTGGGGAGAAAGAGAGAGGGGAAGAAGATGCAAGAGCTTACGTAGCATCATATCCGTAAGAAAAGGCCTATGCCCTGCATTTCATATAGACCACCAACCTGGAAGTGGCCATGGGGAAATAAAAGAATTCACACACTGGGGCCCTGAGTCTTATGCAAACAAGGTAGCAAGATCCCAGAGTTCTGACTTTAACCCAGCACAGCACTGAGGCTGTAGGATAAAAATGATTAGATGGTTTCTTTGGGAACATGGCCTTATTTAGCCTCATTATATTTCCAGAAGCCCCAAAAAGTCAGGAGAGAGAGCACCTGCATGTTTCCCATGCCCTCAAGAGGAGCAGGGAAATAACCAAAAGTGAGTTGATTAAGGAAAAGTTTATGGACAAGGGAGAGAGATGTCAAAGTATGATAGCAACTAGTGTAGACAGAGAACCAAGCACAGCCTGAGATCGTGTACATGGAGAAACTAAAGCCAGATTCTCTTCTGATTCTAAGAGCTGATTGCTATTTCAAGAGTTCCTGGAATATGCATGCAAACTGGGGAGAAAAAGAAAAAAGAAAAATTCTGAAATAAAAATTGGGTTGGTTGAGAAATACAAAGGAAGTTTAACTCTTGCATACTTGAATGTAATCTCATGAGCTTCATATCTTCTACATGATCATGAACCACTTTAAAATTCTGGATGATTAGAAAACATTTTTATTTAGTTTGTTTTATGAACATGTATCTTACTAGTGAAAAAAAAAAGAGTTATAAATATCACTTTGGTTTGTCTCCAGTGGCCAATCCTGTGTCTAAAGGCCAATCCTAGGAAGACTTTTCGTAGCCTCTCTCTCTTTCTTTTTAAACCACTGCTTCTCCATTTGTACCAGAATCTGCTTTCTTTGAGCATTTTCAATGTCCAAAGCTGTTTTTTTCTTTTATATCTTCAATTTTTTGTTATTCAAATAAACAGAAAAGTTGAAACACTAGTACAGTGAATACTGTGTTCATGTCACATAGATTCAACAGTTAACCATCTACTGTATTTGTTTTATCTTTCTATTAATACATTTTTTCTGAAATGTTTAAAAATACATTTTAGACAATGTATACTTTCACCCTTAAATTCTTCAAAATGAGGAAATTGTGTTACATAAGTACAATACTAATAACACACCTATGAAAATTAACAAAAATCCCTTGTTATCATCTAATCTTTAGACCATATTCAAATTTCCCCACTTATGCCAAGGATGTGTTTTCTAGTTCTTTTTTTTTTTTTCTAAAGAAGAATTCCTTCTAGGTTCATACATTGTATGTGCTGCTACATCTTTTTAGTTTCTTGTAGAAAGCAGTTCCTTCCACATACCCACTTTTTTTAATGACTTTTTTTTTGAAAAGCCCAGACCAGTTTCCTCATAAAATGTTCCACATTCTGAATTTGTTTAATTACTTCCTCATTGTGTAGTTTAATACGTTCCCCTATCTCTTGTATTTCCTCTAAATTGAAATTTATGTCTACAGGCCTTATTAGATTCTGGGTGAACATTTTTGTCAAGACTACATTGCAGTGACATTGTGTATGTCACGTTGCATCACATCAGGACTGACATATGTCAGGTTCTACCACCATTTGATCTCTTGGTTAAGGTAGTTACTCTCCACTATGCAAACACATTTTCCCATCTGCAATAAGTCATTTGTGGTGTTACTTTAGACTTTTTCTAACTCCATCCATCCTTCCTTCCTTCCTTCACCGCTTTGGTTCTTAACCAATTGCTTGCCTCAAGGAAGTTATTGCATCTCCCTGAAGCTTCCTTTCTTTCCATCCATTAATTAAGAACAAACATGAGATTGTAATGATTCAGTGAAATAAAGTGTGTGAAACAGTTTGTAAATTACAAAGTGCTTTGCAATTGTAAGATGTCTTTATTCCTATAAAAAAATAGTTTCAGATGATGCTCTGAGCAGCCTAAGGGGAAGCAGTGGTGATCTGCTACGTGCTCAAAAACCAGCTCTCCAAACAGAAAAGCCCTGCTTTTTAAATTTTGCCAATTTCTGCGGTGTTAATACTCTTACTCTGGCCAATTTCAAACTATCAGCTTGATGCCAACCAGACTGTAAAATTCCATAAAATTTAACAATCAACTCTTTTGAGCTTGAACAGGCCAGTTTCAGCACAAAACTGAGGGGATGACTGCAGAGGAGGGTTGCCAGATTAACAAATAAAAATACACCTGATATTTGAGACATACCTATACTAAACAATTATTTGTTGTGGATCTGAGTTCAAATTTAACCAAGTGTTCTGTATTCCCTCTGGTAACCCTATGTAGAGGGCATGTTTCCATGTGTGTGTATGTGTGTGTGTCAGAGTGTAAGTGAGGAACCTAAAAAGACAGATATTAACCTTCTTCCCCCAACAACTCAACCACAGAGTCTCTGCAATTATTTGGTTAATTTACATTTTTTTCTTTCCTTCTTTTCTTTATTTCCTTTGCTTTGTTCAGAGAAATGCTACACCAGAAGTTTCCTAATTTATACTTTGTCTTTTTTTTTATTAGGGTATAGTTGCTTTACAATGTTGTATTAGTTTCTGCTGCACAGCAAAGTGAATCAGCTATATGTATACATATATCCCCTCTATTTTGGATTTCCTTTATACTCTTGTCTTAATGCTAAGGCTTCAGGATAAAAAGGAGATTTTGAGAAGAAGAATTGAGAAGTTTGAGTAATAAAATGAACAATTTTTTAAAATTCTGAATTATTTAAAGAGGCTTTCTATCTTGACCAAACTCAATTCTAACACTTTTCAAAACATATGTAAGTAAACAAATATCAATCATTATTTAAAAGACTAGAAATTAGAATTTTCTTTAGAGAGTATCTAAGAAAATAGTTAATAAAAACTTTGTTAGTTTATAATAACTCCCTTATGAATAGGCTTGATTGGCAGTATTTAGGTGAAGCAGTTCCTTTTAAAAGTGTGTACGTGCAAAATAGGCTGAAGAACTGAGTTTGTCTCCAATTTTGCCATAATGAGGTAGGACACACTCTGCCCAGATAGTTATATTAAATATTATGTATCAAAGATATTTATCTTTCCAGTAAAAAGAATAGGAAGAGGACTTCCCTGGTGGCACAGTGGTTAAGAATCCGCCTGCCAATGCAGGAGACATGGGTTTGAGCCCTGGTCCAGGAAGATCCCACATGTGGTGGAGCAACTAAGCCAGTGCACCATAACTACTGAGCCTGCGCTCTAGAGCCCATGAGCCACAAATACTGAAGCCCACATGCCACAACTACTGGGCCTGCGCTCTAGAGCCCACGAGCCACAACTGAAGCCCACGTGCCTAGAGCCCGTGCTCCACAACAAGAGAAGCCACCACAATGAGAAGCCCACGCACCACAACAAAGAGTAGCCCCCACTCGCTGCAATTAGAGAAAGCCTGAGTGCGGCAGCAAAGACCCAACGCAGCCATAAAAAGAAAAGAAGAGGCAGGAACACACTTCGGTTGTCATTGTTGTATGCTCAGTGTCACATGAAAAAGTATGCTCTTTCCCCATCAGAAGAAAACCTGCATTTGACTATATGGTTTTGTAAGGCATACAAATTTGTTTGCTAAGGCTACCATTACAAAATACCACACACTGGGTAGTTTAAACAAGAGAAATTTATTTATTCATAGTTCCGGAAGGTAGCAATCCAAGATCAAAGTGTGGGCAGGTTTGGTTTCTTCTGAGGCCTCACTCCTTTGCTTGCAGATGGCTACCTTCTGACTGTGTCCTCACATGGCCATTCCTCTGTGCACTCCCCTCTTGTGTTTGTGCCATAAACTCTTCTTATAAGGATACCAGTCAGACTGGATTAGGGCCCACGCTAATGGCCTCATTTTAACTTAATCCCTTCTTTAAAGGCCCCATCTCCGAATACAGTCACATTCTGAGGTACTGGGGCTTAGGACTTCAACATATGGATTTTGGGGGGCCACAATAAAGCCCATAACAGCATACCTCTCTATCGTTAGTTTAAGAACATTAGAGTTGTAATATATATTTCTAATTTTTTCTCACCAGGAAAATAGTCAACAATTCAACAATTCTAGTCAGCCTCCAAACCCAGATCATGCACTGTTTTGTCAAAGCCCTCCAATCTCTGCCTATCTTGCTCAAAATACAAAGTCTTTCCTACGTCCTACAAGACTACTCAGTCTGCTCTCAACCTCCTGCCTCTCTCTGAATCTACTTCCCATACCCCATCACCTGGTCTGTCTACTTCAGTGCCTTCAGCCTCTGTGACAGACCTCTCACCTAAGGGCTTATGCACTTACCCTCCATGTGAAATGACCTTTCCCCTATCTCCTCCTTTCTTTCAATTATTCTTCCTTTAAATATTATCTTCTCATGAGAAGATCTCTGCCTGACCTTCTAATATATAGTCCCCCATTCTGACTTTCTTGTTTATTTTTTTTCTGTCACATTTATCAACATATTTAATATTTTATTTACTGATCTTGTTTATTATCTGTCTTCCCACAAGTACACATACTATGTTTTTGTCTGCTTTATTGACCATTATATTCCCTTCATTTTAGAACATTGCCTGGCAAATTGCAAATGCTTAATAAGCACTATGAATAAAATGAATGAATGTTGATGTTCAGTTTGCATTTATCTTCTTTCAAACTCTCTTGTTCTTACTATGGGGAGAGGAATACAAGCAGTGTATTTCAGGCCTTGGAGGCAGAGAGAATTAGGCAGAAACTGAATAAACCACTTACCAATGCTTGGTTTTGGTCAAGAGTCTTATCCATCTGAGCCTCAGGCCACTCAGTGATGAAATAAATTACCTTTTTAAAGGAAAGGTGAGATTAAATCAGTAAAATGATTAGCAGAGTGATATTGTGATTCTAAATTCAAATCTGAACTCAGAGAATGTTACACTTGATTAATCAGGTCTGTTCTGGAAAGGATGGGGGTGGAGCTGTCATAAATGCTAGACGATGTCCAGAGTCAAATACAGGCATTCCTCATTTTATTGTGCTTCACTTTATTGTGCTTCACAGATATTGCGTTATTTACAAATTGAAGGTTTGTGGCAATCCTACGTGGAGCAAGTCTATTGGCTCCATTTTTCCAACAGTATTTGTTCACTTCGTGTCTCTGTGTCACATTTTGGTAATTCTCGCAATATTTCAAACTTTTTCATTATGATTATATTTGTTATGGTGATCTGTGATCAGTGATC
Source organism: Leucopleurus acutus (assembly GCF_964270905.1). Classification (NCBI taxonomy): domain Eukaryota; kingdom Metazoa; phylum Chordata; class Mammalia; order Artiodactyla; family Delphinidae; genus Leucopleurus; species Leucopleurus acutus. Next base: position 40,485,081 of record NC_139156.1, read on the forward strand.
TTTGATGTTACCATTGTAATTGTTTGGGGATAATTGTTTTATTGTGATATTCACTTTATTGCAGTAGTCTGAAACCAAACCTGTAATATCTCCAAGGGGTGCCTGTAATCTGTCTTTATGATCAGAAGGTCATACCATGTTTGTTTATTAGCTTGTTTCTCCTTTCATTGCATAGAGATCAGCTTTGAAACCAGTTAAAGAAAGTGATCACAACTTATCACAACTATGAGCTTTTTTTGGTTTCAAAGCTAAAAAACAAACTTAAAAATGAAGAAGGATTCTTTACTATCATTAATATCTTTTTTTGTCACATATATTTAATTTTATAATTTTATTTTCCATTTTTGCCCTGCCCTTTCAAATTTCTTAGAGAATTATATGAGTTGGAAGGGATCTTTAAATTATTTTGTCTGTATCGTCAATTCTTACAAGTGAGGGAGGTAAAACCCATATTAAGACTTGCCCAAAGACACACATAGCTATTGAAGACCAGGAACAGATCTAAGATGCAGAAGAAAACTAACACTGCCTGCCACATGAGGTTGGGAACATAAGAGTTTTTCACTGAGGAAACTGAGGCCTGGCTGAAGTTATATGAAATGGTCACAAGGTCACTTAACTGGAAAGTATCTCCTACCTGCAAGTCCAGTTCTTTCCCTTACACTACATTCTGAGTCTTCTCTCTTTTTACTAATGAAGGATTACAATCCTGGACTTTGGTCTCCCACTGAGAGGTGCCTTGTTGCTTAATGGGGTCTCCTGGTCACAGTGAGTATGAACTAAATGGTGCTTTGTGAAGATTCCTCGTGATTTAAATTGACTTGCATTTGTGAGACCTCATTTGAATTTATAACCTAACGAAGTGCCACCATCTATTTTGAAAGAACACAACTCGTGCATGATCTGCCCTCTCCACTCACAGTGCCTACAAAATAATCATTCTTCTAAGGCTTTTATATTTCCTGAGACGAGTTTTCTTCCTCTTGCTTTTTCCTGAATGAGGAAGTGCTTATAATCTCACCTCTTAAATTACATTTTAAGGCCTCACAAACCATAGTAAAGGAAGGGACAGAGTCAGCACTAATTTCATAAACTATCTGTAAGGGAATTAATTACAACCTGACTTATTTTTCTTTCAGAAAGAAGTTGTAAAGGAATCCCATAAAGTTTGAAAAAGGAATAAATTCTTTCTCAAAAGGGGTGAGAACTGTAGTAAAATGTTAAAATAGCACAAATTAAAGTTGACCGGCAAACCGAGTCAACCTGTAAAATCAAACCAAGCCAAAGGGTAGTAAATATCACTCTGAAGAAAAATCAGTGTCTTTCCAGCAGTAAAACTGATTAAAATATTACATTTAAATGTATACTGTGAAAGACATTCTGAGCCAAAAAACACAAAAATTGTACATGTTGATTTTAAGTTGAGTTTAATACGTTTTCTCAAACTTAACTCTCAAAAGGGAAAAGATATTGATTTTTTTTTCTGAAAAGCTGATACGTGCTGGAAAAATAGTTAAATCAAGATGTTACCTCAAAAGTAGGGTCACCTTACTTGTCACCATATGAAATGGAAAATAGTTATTTCTTTATATATGTAATTAAATATAGAAATAGTGTAGTATAAATATATGTAAGTATATAAAGTGTCATTTCTAAACTTTCCACATAAGGCTTCTCTGTATCATAGTTTTCTCTCACCCTAATAAAATGTTATCTCTCGTTTCCACGTGATCACTGAGTAGTTAGGAAAACAAATTAAATTTCACTTTATCCAAAGCAAATTATCGTTTTTGTATGTCCATTGCCAACAACTGTACCATGCTTATAGCAGATTCACTCAAATATCAATTGACTATCTTTAGAAAATTGAATATCTTTAGAAAATTGAATCTGCAAAAGGGATATCTATAATGTGTTCCTAAGTCAAATGATTGATTTAAGATCAGTTGCTTGTCATTATTTAGGGCAATCTCCCCTCCATTTTTTAAATAGTTAAGATTCAATTAAAGCTTCATGAAACTTTACTGATCTAATCTTCACTATAATGTAGACCTAAGGAGCATTCTTTGGAATCGTAAACTGGAAGATGAGCCTTACATGCCACTAATTAGAACATTACTGATTTCTTTGCATCTCAGTTTCCCCATCTGTAAACTGGGGACAATATATGTACTTATAAGGATGTTGAAAAATTATTATTAGTTAATGCATGTGAAGCATTTGGAACAGTAATGGAAAATAGAAAAAATGCTAATCGATGTTTATTGTAATAATGGTTATAAATGTTATTTTTATATACTAATGATTTGGATAAGTGTAATATCTTTGGTATTTAAAATTTTTATTTACTTATCTTTTTTACTGGAGTATAATTGCTTTACAATGTTGTGTTAGTTTCTGCTGTACAAAGAAGTGAATCAGCTATATGTATACATATATCCCCTCCCTCTTGGACCTCCCTCACACACCCACCATCCCACCCATCTCGGTCATCACAGAGCACTGAGCTGAGCTCCCGGTGCTGTACCACAGGTTCCCACTAGCTAGCTATTTTACACATGGTAGTGTATTTATGTCAAACCTAATCTACCAATTCATCCCACCCTCCCCTTCCCACTCTGTGTCCACAGGTTCATTCTGTACATCTGCATCTCTAGTCCTGCCCTGCAAAAGTGTATCTTTGGACCTCAGTTATCTCATTAAAAAAACTGGTGGTTGGGCTAGGTTGTCATTAATGACCTTTCCAACTCTAAAAGCTAATAATTCTATATCTCTAAAACAAGGTATATAAGGTCTGAAAGATCTATTACATAAATTCTATTCAGATATCTCACAGTGTTCTCCCCATTATTACAAATAATACATGATAGAAGTGATTTAAAATAGTGGAAAGTGCACGAGAGAATTTAAAGAAAGATGTACTTGGCTTCAACTCAACTCTGACAGTAGCTTGATTTGTCATTTCGTCAAGTTACGTATTTATGGCCTGTGATTCTGTATTATAGGTGCACTGTAAGAAGTGAAGTGCCAGTCTATTATTTTATGCCAAACAAAACATGAATGATATAATGATTTTAACAACTTTAACAGATTTTTTTTTTTTTTTTTTTGTGGTACACGGGCCTCTCACTGCTGTGGCCTCTCCCGTTGCGGAGCACAGGCTCCGGACGCGCAGGCTCAGCAGCCATGGCTCACGGGCCCAGCCGCTCCGCGGCATGTGGGATCCTCCCGGACCGGGGCACAATCCCATGTCCCCTGCATCGACAGGCGGACTCTCAACCACTGCGCCACCAGGGAAGCCCTTCAACTTTCACAGAGTTTTCAAAAAGTTTCAAGAATCTTTGTATTCTACAAACTTGCACATACTCTAGCACACTGGGGGCCATGGTCAGCACTTAAAATGTTACCAATCAAACTTAAAATACAATATTTAATGCAGATTATCAACTTTACCACATTCCCTCCAGAAAAACCTCTAATTTCCTTCAAAGTTAATACAGGAAGGGAAAAAGAGATGTCCTAGAGAATCTTTCAACACTTGGTAGACAAAAATACAAGACACAAATTATGTAACCTTCAGCAAGTTCTTTGGCTAAGTTTATAACATTTGGAAACCTCTAATTTGCATGTGCTTTCTTTGGATTTTTAAGCCTGTCCAATTTTGTCTGGTTTTAGAACATCATCACTGGAGGTCAAACAAATCTTTTGGAATTTTGGCAAGTTCCACCAATCCACTCTGATGAGTTGGAGCTACACTTTCACACCTATCTTCAGTTTTTAAACAAAATGGCTTAGTGAAAATTGTAGGGATTTATGATGAGTTAAAGGTCTTCTTTCTCTGCTTCATTTGATCCAAGATTTGAAAACACTAAGTGATGTGGTTAGCCGTGAGTGTGGTTTGGCATCCATAAAAGTATTTTATACCCTTAAGTAGGCAAAATCTCTGACTATGGCATGATAGAACTATCAGTGAAATATATTGTGGCAACATTATTACGTTTGAAGTGTTTATTAGTGTTATATTTAATTTACGTCTTTGTGTCCTGCGATGGCTTAAATAAACATACATATTTTATTTCCTTTGAGAGTATAAGGAGTTGTGCACTAAATATTTACTGCTAATTAGTTCATTAATAAAAAATAAAGTTTTTTTGTAAACTGTTGGACAAATTGATGAAAGTAAGAAACTGTTTTTCTCTGAAAATAAAACTACATTCACTTGTGTTTAGATATACAGAAAGACAATCTGGGTATTCCATTCCCTATTAAACCTGTTTTCTTGTACTACTCATTTTATTGACAACAATTGAATACTTAGAGAAGTGAAGACCTATGCTCTTTATTGATTAATTAGTCCATCATAACTTTTTGTAACCTCAATCATATTAATTTATCCAGCTAAACATATCTTTTTTAATAGCTAAAAGTATTCCTAAAGTAGATGTTATAAGAATATTTTTTCCAGATCTGTGCATTGTTACTTTGAAATCTAAAAATACTTTAGATGTATTGTCAATAGTATTCATAGGATCTTATAGTACTTGGTGTCTATTTTAATGGACCAGTACAAAATAAGTCTAATTTATACAAAAGTACCTCTAGCTTGGAAGTGACAAAAGAATATTTTATAAATGTGTTCCACATATAACTTTAAAAATAAAAACAGATCATCTCAATAAGTCCTATCCATTTTTACTGTGACTTTTCTCCTTCAAATGCTTTTGTGAGGCTTCCTATTTATCTGTGAGACTGCAGTGAACTGTGAGCCTATCCCAGAGCCCTTAGGTAGTTCATCGTACTCTTGATCCCCATGCTTCTATCTCTCTGAACAAAACCAACCTGTCCAGGTGACATTCCCTTAGGTACCCATTGTGCTGAACTAGTTAGAGGTGACATGTTACACTCATAAAGAATAAATGCATTTTTACAGATTTCTAAAGTTAATGCCTGCCTTTAGGAAGTGGGCATAAATTTCAGAATCTTTTCATATCGTTTAGAAAGAGTTTCAAGCAGATAAGCTAGTTTATTATTTTTAGAATCATACTCTATTATGCAGCAACTTGCCATCTAATATGCATTGATCTACTTTGGAGAGAACTGAGATAAATACAGTATAGAGGTTAGGATGGTTTTCCAGGACGACTTGGGCTACTCCACTCAACTAATGGATGTCTGAATAACAGGAGACACCCATCACGTGAACTTTGGACTTGGCCCATGTTTATACAGGGGTTTCTCTGTTTCAGAACACTGGGCTGTCTAGCCAGTTGTTTAGTGAGGTGGGCTGTTGAATCAGTGGGGAAATTTCCAGGTATGGATTGGTCTCTCCTTATGTAAGCAGTGAATCAACTTTCGGCCAGGCAGTGCTCCAATGACAAAGTTACTGGATGCCATCTCCTCCACAGAATTTGATTTGTGCACAAAGTTAAAAAGATAGGTGCAGGAGTTACTAATTTCAATCTTTATGAGATTTTGAGAGAAGAAAGATACATTTTTTAAAAGAAAAGCTGAACTTGAAAAGAGTGGGACATTAGGAACCAAAAAAGCCCTGCAAAGTAGCACAGACGTAGTAAAGAACTCACATTCTGTTTTAGGTTCACAGCTGTGATGATCCAAATTCACCTGTGAATATTCAGCATCCCACTTTCTGTTTAATTCTCTTCCTTCTACCTCAGAGCATCTTTTCCCTTTTCTTCCCTTTATTTTTAAGGCCACTGTTCTAAAACAGCTGTATGTTCTCTTAAAATAGTTCTAATCTTAGCAGATTGATTGTTGAGATAAGTTAACTGTTGTCCAGATACAGATAATCAAAATCTGTAGGAATGACCCTGGATCCTGGGACATGAGTCTCTGGTTTAAATACATTAGGTTCTCCTTAGAAAGGACAGGGATGGATTTCCCATTTCTAAAGAGTTTCTAACTTTATATTAAAGATTTATAAACTACACTGGCAAATACACAAAATTCAACACTCTCCATTTTCTATCGTCATTTTATATAATCCCATATCACATTACTTATCACATCAACCTTTCACCCTTGTCAAATGGATCTTTTCGTTTTCTCCTAATAAATCACCTCCTAAATTTCTCCTCATTCTCCTTTGTCCTAGCCCAGACTTTCTTCAATTAAAGCCTTTCCCAAAGACCATAAAGCCTTTCTTGACAATCTCTGCTCTCAAAAAGCCTTTCCATTTCAAAACGTCTCTGTTCCTGTGGTTCAGCCCTTGTAATTCAGTCTAGCCAATGGAATCATTTGTAATAATATAACAGTACCTAATTGTGTACTTTTTATATTGAAGACACTGTTTGGGTGCTAAACAACAAATTTTATTTAATCCTCCCAGAAATCAAATGAGGCAGACATTTTTTTAGAAAAGGAAGGGCAGAGACTGGGACCCTCCCCAGCAATCAAAGGCATGCTTATGATGTTGACCACCATATTCCCCTGTGAAGACCCCCATGCGCTATGAGTATTTTATCTTTCATAGTACCCAGTTGTGTATGTATGTTTATTAACACTAAATAGAGACTGACAATGTCAAAATTAAATAGCAATTATATTTGGATATACATAGTCTCATATTATCTCACAGTGACCTTGAAATCTGGAAGGAAATAAGAAAGAGTGACCACGAGATTGTACAGAAATTCTGTACATCATCACATTTACGTGATACCTGAGAGTTCCAGAAGAGCCAAATCAGTTAATATTTGGAGGTCCAGGCATTCCTACTTTAGCTTATATTGCAGATACAACTTTTGCGTTCATTTTTAACTCTTCCTTTCACCTTTGACAAGAATCCAGAAAGGTGCAGGATGGGAGACAAAAACAGAAATGATGAGAAGATAATTATATGCTCAACCACACTGAACAATTGCTCCAAGACCTGATATAGTGAGAAGGATGCCATGAATCATGAGGTAAAAGACAGCTTCAGAGTTAAGTGGCTAACCACAGAAAACTGCATGTAAACCAATTAGCCCTTGAGAGACACAGAGAGTCCACAAATGCACAGCATGCATTTTTTTAAACCACTTACCTGGGAACAGGAGATAGTAATTGCAAAAATGAGATCATGAAAGTGCTTGCCCTGTGACCATATCAGGAGATGCTGGTGAAGGCTATGCCAAGAATAAAAAATAAAAATAAAAAAGTGAGTGATTACATACTCCAGATGAATCTCCAATTTACTGCCTAGCCTAAAAATAATTTTCTTGCCCAATTTAAGTCCAACGGTATTTTCAGTGCTACAATAGTATAAAAACAAAGCAAAACAAAACAGTATTTCTTGCTTTCTTTCATGCTTTCCTCTCTTCCTCCCATCTCATGCTCACTCATACCAATAACAGGAGAGAACATGTATATAGCATAGGTGTGGGCTGTGTGTCTAAGAAGGCTTTCTGTGAATCTGTTCTACATAAACATTTTTCAGGTAGACGACCAAAGACTTTTGTGAAATGCAAGGGATCCAAACCTTTGATTTTTCTTTATATTTCATATGCAGCATTGAGTTTATTAGAAAACTAGTGAATAGTGAAGTACTGATTCATTAATAAGAAAAATAACATGACTTATTATAAGCCTAGCTGTCATAGGATTTCCGTCCCTGACTCCATCTTTACAAACTCAATATCATTTTAAAAATTACTTGATTTATATTTCCCTTTTCTTTAAAAAATATTTTTAAATACCCTTGAATCACATTTTCTAAAGCTTTTTACTTTTTTCTTTGACAAAAGTTCGCACTTGCAATAGGCATTTATATGTCATTACCAAATACTGTTCCAAAAGGAAATCCCAACATGGCAGAAAGCTATTAATACTAGCTATTAATAGTATTAAAGCATTTAATACTATTTAATATTAATAGTATTAAAGCTATTAATATCTATACATTGTGAAGTTTAAAAATGAGAATTACTTTAGGCAAAGGAAGAATGTGTCTATGAATTCGCCCCAATACACACACTATTGTTGGGGCCTTTGTATGTTGATTGAAACTCAACAAAACTTGCCGTTTAGTATTTATCCATGATAATGAGTTTTCTTTAACACTCAATACCACTGAGCACAGCAAGTGCTTATTGATAGCTGGTTATTTTTGAGATTAAATATATATTCCAACTGGTTCATAAACTATATTTGTACTTTTAACTCCACTTTGACTTAGACACCATAGTCATATGATTTGCAAATAACGTTGCATGGGAAAATTCTTTAGATACAATTTGCCACAAGAGAAAATGGCAAAAACCTTTTAAAAATATTATACATACATTTTTGTGTAGAAAGATCAAATTATATTTTAGTTCACCTATGAAAGATTTAAAATATGTTTGGATATTCTTAGGTTTTGTTGTTTTGTTGCTAATTTTGGAACCATACCATTGGAGAGGTTTTTAAGGCAATTAATTTCTTTAGGGAAGAAGTAAAAATAACTAGGTTTTAAAAAAATCTCTAATACAGAAGTTCACTACCTTATAAGTAGATTATTTTGATAAAGTTCATTTTTAAGTCAATAGTTTGAAAGTTGGTGCACATGCTTACGGAGATAGCAAAGCTGAAAAAGTTTACTCAGTTTGGCACATTAGAATGGAAAAATAGTGGAAAAGAACATTCTTAAAATACCATTTTAGTATTTATTTCCTAATTCTTGAACTCCTTCATTATTCCATGTAGTAGTGCCTCAATAAATATTTTAAATTTTATGACAAGAAGATTGTTAAATAAAAAATCTGAAAAATAATATCTGCACAGTGATGACATTTGTGGGAGGAAAGATAAGTCTAAACAAAACCATATATTTATCTATATGTGTAAATACACGTGTGACAGAATAACATCTCGAAATATTAATCTCTTGGTTTCTCTATATTTCTCTTTCTCTTACTTGAACCCCAAGGGCATTCTCAGCCCGTAAGGAAACAGAAGCATATATTCAAAGAAACTGCTGCCTAAGACAGAAGGATTTGGGTTTGTGCTCCAAGAGACAATTTTTCTGCTCACACGTCTATTTAAAGTGCATCCAGAGAGAAAGGAATAGGAAGACCAGAGTCCTCCATTGGGAAGGAGGAAACCTCTCAATAGGACCAAGGCATAGAGTAGAAGGGACTGGGGCTGCACTTCTGCTAGTGCCAGGATAGATCCCTTCCATCCATCCCTTGGAACTGTTTGTAATCCCCCAAGCACAGGGTCTGAGAATTGAACAACACGTGTGGAGATGACCAGAAAAGAAGTGTCCAGAGTCAGTTAGGAATTTCTAAACATTTGCACAATAGGAAAATACAGGGAAAAGACCTAACATGAAATAACACCAAAGGGGATAATCTTTATATCTAGGGCAGTTTGTAGAACTAGCGGAGGAGGGAATCAAGGAGAATATTTGCATCATCTCAGGTTTAAAGGTTTTACAACAAGAAACTACTCTTTTAGTGTTTTGTGTAATTCAGATAATTCTAAATCATTGAGAAATTGGAATAAAATATTTTAAAAAGTATTTTCTTGACAGCTGGTTATTTTTTAAAACAGGAAGTTTAGAAAGTTATGAACTAAATGTTTGTATTCCCCCCAACTCATATGTTGAAATTCTAACCCCCAAAGTGATGGTATAGGAGGTGGGCCTTTGGAAGGTTATTAAGTCATGAGGGTAGAACCTCATGAATGGGATTAGTGTCCTTATAGAAGAGACACCAGAGAGCTCTATCTTTTCTGCTGCCACTGAGGACATTGTAAGAGGACAGTATTCTATGAAATAGGAAACTAGCTCTCACCAGACACTGAATCTGCCAGCACCTTGATCTCCGACTGTGAGAAAAAAAAATTCGGTTGTTCAGAAGCCACCAGTATATGGTAGTTTGTTATAGCAGACTGAACAGACTAAAACAGGAAGCATATAAGATTTTTACTGAGATTCTAAATGGCTCCTCTGCGTATTGCCAAGAGAATTATAAGTTGTGTTAGTCAGTTATCTGTAATTCATGCCAAAATAAATTAATCTCCTTTCCTATGATACAGTCACATCTCTAATCATTTATGATAATGTATTTATCAGACATAATTTAGGTTGATTTGAGAGAGATGGAAAAATAGTCAAAATTGGAAGAGAAAGGGAAGCAAGAAGGTGACTAAAAAAGATATGTGCATATACCACTTGCTATTTATTTAGCATTTTCTGCATGCCAGCTACTAATGCTAGCCTTTTACATGAATTATATAATTAATTCTTCAAAATAACTTTATTAGATAGGTGTTATTATTAGTCCATTTTACAAATGACACAATTGAAGGACAAAAATCTAAGCAACTTGTCCAAGGTCACAGAGCTGGTAAGCAGGGAAGAAGAGAAGTAAACCTAGAAAGTCTAGCTCTAGAGCTATACTTATAGCCATGACATCATATTTCCTTCAGTTTATATGATAAAAATTTTCATAGAAGAAATTAACTGAAGCCAGATATGGAAAAACAGAAGAAAGTGGAATGTATAAAAGAAAAGATACAGGAGAGAATCTATTTTAGATCAAACTATTCCTTAAATTACCACTAGGTGGCAGTCATGGCTCAGGACAACTTAATTATTGTCAGGAGCAAGAGGGTTAAATAATAGGGCTTGGGGTGGTTATAAACTAGAGAAACTGTATAACCTCATTCAAATGTATGAGATGTTTATAAGTCATCTATGACTCTTAAAGGGACCTCTCTGACTTTGGCTTAAGACAAGTGTGGAATATTATCTATGAACATTTTAATTCTTTCTGTGAACCTCAAAATTTGTTTCTGAAATTACTAATATTATCTTGATAAGGAAATAATCCTGTTCCCAGTATCATGCATGTGTATATATAAATATATAAGTTGATAAAAAGACTCCATCCTTCTACCCCAGGGTCATTATCAAAAAGATGATAATGCAACTCAAGATGAAAGTAAAATGGTAATTATTAGAAATAATTGTGGCATTGGACTATAATCAAGTGATATTTAGCTAGGGAATCTAGAATTACTGAGCCCCATAACCACTCTGACCCCATGAAGTTCCTGAGAAATACTCACAAGAGGGAAACACAAATGGTAGACAAGTCCCACCCCTTTGTTACGGATTAAGTACCTGATAATTACCCCCAATTTGGAACTTGCTGGAAGACTGGACATTAACAAATGATTTGGGATCAAGAACTCAGTGGAGCTTCTGTCTTTTTTAGTTCCCTTACCACCAACTGATTTCCAAAATGAAATAAAAGGGTTTATTTAAAAGTCTAAATTCTTCCTGGCCTGTAGGAGCAGATGAGGGCTCCGGATAGCTGGCCTGCATTAAAGGGCCAGCTCTGGGGTCACTTTTTCCTGTGGAGGCAGGAAAACAGCAGACAATGTAGTAGCAAAGTCCAAGAGAGAGAGCCACACCCAAGTGTTGGAACTTTTAGCACAGAGTGATCTTGAAATGTGTAAATGTGATGAATCACTGTTCTAGAAGCTGTTGCCATCAAAATAACAGCTCCACATTTTTGCAGGCAGTCAGTATCAAGTGAGGAGAGGACTAAGAATTATGTCCCTCTCCATCACCACACATACAAAGATAACAATATGCATTTTATTGTTTTTAGGCCTGTGCTACTCAATACAAGAGCCATAGTCATCAGCAGATATTAAGAACTTGAAAATGTGAATGAGGAACTGACAAGACTAAGACACTGAATTTTTTATTTAATTTTATTTTAGTTAATTTCCATTTCCATTTAAAACCTGGAGTAGTATATATGTATAAAATAGATAACTAATGAGCACCTACTGTATAGCACAGGGAACTCTATTCATTGCTCTAAGGTGACCTAAATGGGAAGGAAATCCAAAAAGGAGGGGATATATATATATATATATATATATATATATATATATATATATATATATATACAGCTGATTCACTTTGCTGTACAGCAGGAATTAACACAACATTGTAAAGCAAGTAAACTCCAATAAAGTTTAAAAAAATAAAAAAAAGTGAAACCTGGAGTAGTGTAAAATATTTTTCTGTAGGAAAATACTGTTTCACTTTAATAGTAGTATTGCATAAGATATTGCTATATTATAGTGAGTATGATAGCATATCCTTTCTAGTACTACAAATACATCATCAATCAAATCAATGTCAGTGGATTGATTCAATTCAGATGATTTTTGTAATGTACTTACATGAATTTTTTATTCAGGCAATGTGAGTTACAGTGCTACCTATGTAAGATGTAATTGATAATTAAATTGAAATATGATTTTAATAATAATGTACTTAAATTATTTTTTGCATTAAGTATGGGTAAATTTTCAGATTTAAACTAAATGCATACATTTGATGCAGAGCCAGTTTAAAAAGAAAGTAGTATTTTGATGGGAAGAGTAAAGAAAGAAGCTAGAAGAATGTATGTCAAAATTTAATAATGACAGGCAATTATATTACATTGGGCAGATGAAAACAAAAAAGCTGCTTGCTTGCTATGTAAAATTTTTTTAACAATAAAATGGACAATATTAAAAGATATTTTTAGCAAATGCATAGTAAATTTGATAATTGAATGAACAAATTTTAAATGATTTTTTAACAGGATCTAAGCTTTTAACCTTGACAAGCTATAAAATAGCTTGGATTCTTGCACACACACAAAAATCAGTTTTAGATCGATGGTAAAAAAAAATCATTATTTCAGTGATGGTAATTTTGTTAGATAATTATGAAAAAAAGACTGAAAAGGTATTTTACAGAAAGTTAAAAATTTCAATTAAATCATCAAACAATTACCAGTAGAACACAAACTTTCTGAAAATATTAAAGATCAATTGATAAAAAAATCAAAATCTTTTGCTTAGGTTTAGAGATACTATATGAGATACTTCTCAATTAATATCATAGTTACAATATGTCTAAAAGGACTTTTAAATTTACAAAGAAATAAAATATAAAAATTTAAATTACCTACATGGCTCTCAGTATACTTCTACTGAGCAGCGCTCATCTAAGCTATATTCAGAATAACTTGGGGAGTTGGACTGAGCTCTTAAGAATTTCGGAGTCTCATTTTGATCTAACATCTTTACAATGTTTGATTCCAGAGTACAATCTCAGAATGAAAGACAATGTGGTATATATTCCCCTCTTAACAGAATATTTTCCTGGTTTATCATACCCATTAAGCATAATTTCTTTGACAATCACTTGGGCATACAGTATCCACATTAATTCCCCTCAAATCTGTGACTGCCCTTCCCTGTCCTTCCCCTCTGCACCCTCTACACTGTTTCATTATGATCTACATGAAACCCTAATCCCCACATCCCCCTTCTCTAGAGTTCTTATCTTTTTTCTGTCCAAGTCCCTAAAAAAACCACTACTGCCCTCTTTTCCTTCCCTTTCTCCATTGCACACACATCTGCTGATGCTAATTGGCTTCCTCTAAGGTCTCTTAGAAGGAATCAGACATTCTAATCAGCAGAGAGGTTATCATTTAGTCCATCTGGTTCTGAAAACTTTAAGAAGTTACTATCTACTTAATGAAAGACATGTCTCCTCACCTTTGTATAAACTTACAAAGAGGAAAGAAAACCCTGTGGGTTCATGCTTCCCTTGCTTCCAATTTGTGGCTCAGAAAAAAATCAGAATTACTATGGAACATGAGTCAAAAAGCTAAACCAAATGGACATATTTATCAGGCAAGGACTGATTTAGAAAGTGTTTTTGAAGATTACCATGCAGAGAAGGACAAAGTTTAAAGTTAAAAACATGATCTGCAAAACTGAAATGTTATAACAAATTAAGTTTGAAATTGTTTTAATTGGTGTGTACATGTGGAAACAATAGAAAACCACCAACTAGAAAATACATCTATTCAATTTTGAATGCACTCAGGCATTTTATGCATTATTTTATATTAGAATTCCAGGTAAGATAATATTATAGCTCTTTAGTGACAGCAAATTTATCCTATAATTAGTGTCTCTCTTTCTTTTCCATAGGCCTAGCAGAAATAACTTTGCAGTGGCTTTCATGTAAATATTCATGTTTATATTATGCTATTTAGGGTAATCACTCCATTTTCTGATTTTTTTAAAATCAGAAAATGCAGAATTCTAAGGTTACCAGTATGTTAAATATATCTATTTTGCCTATTCTTTAGGCTGATTACTTAATGCTGTAAGACACCTACCTCTCTGAATAGTGTGTCTCAGTTTTCTTTTCTTCACACAGGGATAACAGTAGTTGTCTACCTCAAGGTGTTGTTTTGAGGATGAAATGAGATAATGTGCCTGACACAGAGACATGAAAATACTGTTATTAGTATCATCATCTTCATTGTACTTATCTAATCACTTTCAACATACTTGCATCCTGTTTCATCAAATATTTCTTAGAACATTTTCCTGCACATTGTTGCATTACATCATAAGTACATCTAACCTTTGCCACTTGAACTCTACATTCCCTGGTAAAAAGAAAGAGAAATAACTTTATTGATCCATTAGTACCATTTTTATAATGTGTTACTGAATATGATAGCAAAGTTTGAGGGTATATCTTTTTTATACAATATACCCCTATTTGAGGAGTAAAAATTGGTTACTGGGCTAACTGAAAGGTCGTTTTTTATTTGTTTTTACTTTTTCTTAGAGTGAGATATGCTTTACAGGCAACTTAAGGAATTTCCAAAGACAATTTTTATGAACGCAGTATTTGCTAATTTCAGAACCTAACTCTGACAATATAGGGGATTTGACTAGATTGGTAAAATCTGCCTCTTGGCAATTTCGCTTAATTAGCTGTGAGTCTCAGCTTAGAATCATTAAGTCTCTTCCTCTCTTGCACAGAAGTGAGAGAGAAGCCTGGGACTTGTGTATGCCTTTAGTGCCAAATAGCTCTGTACAGATTCTAAAAGCACTGGCAAGTACTGAGGATTTTTGAATAAGAAGTGTAATTGAAATAATATTTTTTAAGACACTAAACTAATTTTTAAAAACTGTCCCCCAAGTTTTGTTGCCTCATAACTCTCAATCCAGACAATCAGTTGCTTGCATTGCATCAGTGGGTACGATAGAGAATAAAGTCAATGTTCAATTTGGAATTTCAAGTTCAAATGGGTTTTTTTGGTTTGATTTTAAGGACTTTATTTTGTTTTTGGTTAAGAGCAAGGCAATATCGACCAAGTTAGGTTTTTGTGAAAAAAAAAAAAGATTTCTATATCCTAAATCTTCCTTTTTGTATCAAGGATGAAACTTGGGATTCAAGGCATAGAGCTTTGCCCTCCAATTCTATGAAGAAATATATAATAGAGGGTGCTTCCTTTAGGAGAGAAAATGGAAATAGAAAGCACTTCCACCTCCAAGATTAGTAAATGAGGGGCAGTGAAAACCAGGCAATTTAGGTGAGGATGAGCTTGCTGCCCAAGGATCCTTGGGTGGGGAATGGGGAGGAAAAAAGGCAGTATGATAGCAACGCTGATCTGGATTCCAGACTGAGTGAGGGGAAATCAAAGAAGATCCAAGCTTCTCTGCTGCTCTCTGCTTCGTGCAACGTGGTGCTAGAAAGCTGGGTCTGTACAGGCAGGTGGAGGGTCTAGATGTGCAGCCTCGGAGCAGCCAGCCTCTCTATAGGCTACGTGTGATATGAAACAGGTCCTGATCCAGCATTTCTGTGAGAAGGAAGAAGTAGGTGTCTGAGAATTAAAAGCATAACTAAATAAGCATAACAACCAAAGGGTCACCATGGTTCAGGGTAAAGATACCACTGAAAAGTCAACAGCCCCAAGGAAACGTTACTGACCCTTTTGAGTCGGGCCTCAACCAGGATCCTCCTGTCCTTTGTGCCAAAAGAACAAGACTGAGTTGGGCTCAGAAGCAAAGGAAAGTTTTATTCTTTGATCAAAGAATGGAGAGGCGGGAGCTTACTTTCTAGAGTGCAGGCTCTCCCCGATGCGCCACTGGCTGGGCTGCTTTATAGGGTTCTTGTCAGCCGGAGGGGCAGAGTCCTTTGCCAACGAGGCACAGGTGTGTGGCTCACGGTGCTCCGGGACCACAGTGCCGGGTGCAGCATCTCTGCGCACGGCCCGCCGCCGCCATCTTGCGGTGCCGTGCGGTGCCGTGCGGTGCCGTGCGTAGCGCTTCTCCACTCGCCAAGGTGGGGTGCAGCAGTTCTGTGACCGGCACTCTAACCTGACGTGTTAGGTTTAAGGCCTCTACGTGCAGGCCGCTGCACACAGTCTAGTTTCACAGGCAAGTGAAACGAGACGCAGCTAAAAAGAAGAGGTTAGACCTTATCTTATCACCTAGGTTCCGTCTTATTTTCCCCGAGGACCCCACTGGGCTTTGCAGCTGACAGAAATGCCGCTAAGTCTCAGAGAATCAACGCTGCCAGAAAAAAACGTCAAAGTTCAGCGCCCAACTAGCACAAGACAAAGAGTTTGTTAAGCTTCATGGGACCAGTCCCTCTGCCTATCCTGAGGGCACAGACCTTGAGGACCGTGGTCTGAAGGTACTTCAGCAGTGAATGCAGCAAGGACAGAGACCAATGCCGAGATCGTCTGTTATTTCCCAGTCAGTCAGCAGGGCTAGCAGAGGATGACGTGTGGATCAAAGTTCCCTTTCTCTTGTCCTCATGAGACTACGTGTCCTCAGATGCTCTCCGAAGAACATGAAAGAGGTAAGAAATCCAAAATGATTATTTACCTTTAAAAGATTAAATTAACCTGAGAAACTTTTAAACCACAAGAGACAAAGTTACCATTCATCATTTTGTTTAGGGTATTTTAAAAAAATTTTTATTTATTTATTTATTTATTTATTTATTTATTTATTTAGGCTGTGTTGGGTCTTTGTTTCTGTGCGAGGGCTTTCTCTAGTTGTGGCAAGCAGGGGCCACTCTTCATCGCGGTGCGCGGGCCTCTCACTATCGCGGCCTCTCTTGTTGCGGAGCACAGGCTCCAGACGCGCAGGCTCAGTAGTTGTGGCTCACGGGCCTAGTTGCTCCGCGGCATGTGGGATTCTCCCAGACCAGGGCCCGAACCCGTGTCCCCTGCATTGGCAGGCGGATTCTCAACCACTGCGCCACCAGGGAAGCCCCAGGGTATTTTTTTTTTTTTTTTTTAATGAGAGAAATAGAGGATCAAGGGCAAGATGAGGTCAATCATAGAACATAAAGTATGATTTTTGCGTATCCAAGCTGTAGTGTGTGAATTTTAACCTGTCCTGTAGGAGCATCCAAGTGCTGTTCAATCCTCCCTTTTCCTACTATGCAAACCCTACACTTTCTACACAGCGTAGAATGGAGTCTTTTCGCTAGCTAACTAACTCTGTTGTTAGTAAAGATTAGAATATGTTAGAAATTCAGCACATGAGTCAAATAGAATCAAAATGTTACTTTGAATGTAGAGTAGGAAATCTTTACATATGAATCAGATAAGAGTGAAAAAGAAAAGCTTTTCTCAGGAAAACCACCATTTGGGGATGGTGGTTAGATGGCATGGTTATTTAGGCTACCATCCCACAGGTATCTAATGAATAAGGCTAACCCTTTGGCTTGTTACAATAACAGCTTGGCAGTTGGACATCCCCTGCCCCCCAGTGTTCCTGCTGGAGAAGATAATTGACAGTGCCACACACTGAGATCATTTATATCCCCCAGGATGTTCTCTTGAAATTTATTTTTAGTTATTTGATGGCACATTTCTCCTGATCCACAATATTTTGCTTTTTTGCTGCTACATCCACATCTAACCAAACCACAAGATGAAGTTTCAATAAATCATTTCATATTCTTGCCCCTTAACATCTTTTCTACTTTAAAAAAAAAAAATCCCCACTTGTTTGCTGTTCAGATGTGCCTTTTATTTTAAGAAGCTAAAGAGGCAAATCATTTTTAATTGCCCTACAAATATTTACATCCTATACATCCTGTGATTACAGCAATTACACTTATCAGTTTTCCACCCCCTGCTAAAGTAACCACAACATTGTCATGAGGAAATCATGATGAAGAAGAAAAAAATGCTGCAGCACACTTTGAATATAGTGGAAGAAGAAATGCCATACCTCACTAACTTGAACTGCAAAATTATTTTCCACCCTCAGGAGCAATTGGTCTTTTCCCACCACTGATGGGCCACCACTGTTGCAGGATTTAACTGTTACCTCGGAAATACCAAAAAGATTGTTCTATTACAATCCTGTGTCCTGTAAATACTTGAGTTATGCCTGTAATTGCCCTAAAATGCATGCCTGCTGTGCTTGCTTTTGTCCAAGAGCAGTTTAGAAGGTCAGACTGAGAGCTTTAATAGCCTTGATTACTGGCTGTTACTTGGTTATGGAGTGACTGGCAGAAGAAGCAAGAGTTAATATTTGTATCTTATTTACCAAAGAAATGCTTCTGGAACTCTTTCATGGGATGATGATGTAATTCATTTTGATTCAGATATATATTTAGAGCATTAAGTTGTTCTTGTTGTTATTGTGTTTATGAAATTTGTAGCAAGTGCAGAACTTCTTGCTTGCAAATAGGCCTTTGTAGTAATTCTAGTAATTTGATGAATCTGTATAAATTCTGCGCCTCAGAGGCCTCTTGGCTCTTTCCCTGGACTCTTGCTCTTGGAATAGGTTCGATTTAGAATCTGAAAATAGCAACACCAGTGCCAGGCTGGTTGGGGAGTATTGTGTGGTTCTGCCAAAGTACATGATGAGCTTTTCCGGAAGGCTCTGGGCCATTTCTGAAATGCGCTGAGAAAGAAGCACACTTGTGTTACCTCTGCATGGAACAACAGTGACATCCAGTGCTAATACGGTTGATGCGAAGAGCCCAAAATGGTAACATCACATCATTTCTTGGTAAATGCACAAATATGATACAAGGGAAATGTGGTTAAGATGAGTGTCTTCACTAATAGCTGCTAACAACAGGGTCAGATGGTATTCAAGGTTAGAGAAAACATTTATGTAGCACGTACTAGCAGAAAGCAGTGTACAGTCTTATGTTTCATTTCCAGCCTCACTTCTGAGAAATACTGACAGGACATGGGGCCGTCAGCACCCTCTCAGCTTATCTCTTGAGACCCTGTCTTCAGTTTTGCCTCTGAGATAGTGGCAGTGCCCTTGAACTCTCAGCGCTCTCTTAGTTTATCTCTCAGGACTCATGTATTATGGAGATAGTGATGCCATTCTACCACTTGATCATCAGTGCCTGGGGATCAGCATTCATTGATTTGCAAGTAATCTTTCCTCAGATGTAAGATGGTTAGAGACACCACCAAAGATATAGAAAAGCCCAAAGAGTTTGTAAATTTACTGGGGTTATTTAAGATTTTATTGCAGGCTGTCTTCTCTCCAGATAAAGATTCACTTCTTGGTGCTCTGACCAGCAAGCAATGAGAAGGCCATGTGCCAGTCTGTCTAGTGCTTCACGCCATGTAGGTGCTTACTGTATTGCTCTGTGTTGGAGAAGAACTACTTTCCGATGCTACAATAAAAAACTTTCTCTATTTATTTGACTTTAGTAATAAATATTCCCTCAATAACTATCCCCTAATCAATCTAGAATGTATTGAATACCTAATATAAGCAGGCGCAGTGCTAAGCCCTATTCACACATTATCTTTAATGTTCACATAAAGAAGCTTTTGTCTCCATTTTACAGATAAGGAAAATGAAGCTTAGAGGGGCTCAATAATTTACCCAAGTTCCTGAAACTTGTAAGTGGGAATTGCAGGATTTGAACCCAGGCTTTCTGATACCACTGCACCCTTTGTGCAAATGTAGAGTCCTCAGCCCCATGGGTAGCATTTCAAGAACCCTTAAAGGCCATATAGCTGGACCATCCTATTGGTAAGAGCCTGTGATGGTTAATTTTATGTGCCAACTTGACTGGGCCTTGAGATCTTCAGAAAGTTGGTTAAACAGTATTTCTAGGTGTGTCTGTGAGGATGTTCAGGGAAGAGATTAATGTTTGAATTAGTAGACTGAGTAAAGCAGATTGCCTTTCCCAATGTGGATGGACATCAATCAGTTGAGGGCCTAGATAGAACAAAATGGCAGAGGAAGGTTGAATTCACTTTCTGCCTGATTTACCCTGTATATTCATATTTACACTTGAGTCTGCCCATTGAATTTTTTTTTTTTTTTTTTTTTTTGGTGGTACTCCGGCCTCTCCCTGCTGTGGCCTCTCCCGTTGCGGAGCACAGGCTCCGGATGCGCAGGCTCAGCGGCCATGGCTCATGGGCCCAGCTGCTCCGCGGCATGTGAGACCTTTCCGGACCGGGACATGAACTCGTGTCCCCTGCATCGGCAGGCGGACTCTCAACCACTGTGCCACCAGCGAAGCCCTGCCCATTGAATTTTTACTTAGAAGAATGCTCTCCTCACAAAACCATATATGCAGAAGTTGTAACTGACAGTTACTCTTGGAGTTCAGCTTGTGCAAGATGGTAAAAGTTCATTTCAGTGGTTCAGATCTTAAAATCTTAGATAGTGAATAAATCATTGTGCCCCCAAAAATCTGTCTATGCTGGTGAAGACTCAAATAATGCTTCTTTAATTGACAGCTGCATGAGGCTGTAGAAAGTTTACAAAAAAGTTTACAGGAGAAAGTGTTACATTTTGTATTGCTGTCATTTTTGTTTCAGTGTATACTCAAGGTCAAATTTTGAAGGGTGGTAAAGATGGAGAGTTAAAAAATGGAATATATTTAATTTGATGTTGATATGTTGGGGGCAGGTAAGGGCCAGGAATTTTGCAAACAGAAGTTTCTTGTTACCAACAATTGAAAAACTCTTCTCCATCATCACCTCAGAACAGAAGCGGGGTATGCTCTTTATCCAGAATGATAGGTTTAGTCATCATTTTTGAGTGTGTGCCAGCTTTGTTACTCTTGAATTCCTGGAGCAAAATGGCATATGTGGAGAAAATATAGTGTTACAGCCTCTTATTCTTAAAGCCCCTTTCAGGTAAAGCACATCTCCAATTAATTTCCTAGGTTTATTTCATACTTCACTAGTAGGATTATATACGTTTGTTATCCCCATGGTGGAAATATTCAAGCTGTCTTTACTGGGCCTTGACCTACCTTTAACTCCAGTTGATGTACCTTCCTCAAAGACAATAACTGATTCGCAGATTGAACGTCCCTTTTTCCTAAATCCCCATTCTAGCAATGCTTTGGCTCTGGTTTTCTTTTCCAGCACACATTTTAAACATGTATCAAAGAGAAGTTTCTTTGAAAATAAAATGAGTAAATGCACTGACTCTGGAGTATTTATCTGGCTTCACATCTTGGCTCTGTTACTGGCAAGTTGTGTGACGTTGGGTACCTAACTTACTTGGCCTCTCCTTTTTTATCTGTAAAATTGGGATAAAAACAGTACCTTCCCTGTAGGATTATTAAGATTATATAAATTCATAATTGTGAAGTGCTTGCAAAAATGCCTGGCCCTTAGTGAATATTATAAAGTGTTTGCTAAATAAATAAAATAAGGAAATCTTAAGGTGTTCCTTTCACCTCTCAATGTTTTTAGAGTGTGTTTGTGTCTTTTTCTGCCCAACCATTCAGATTGCATTGCTTTGGTTTCTTTGCAATTTATTTCAAATGACATTTTTAAATCTGTAATTTCCTCCTCTTATCTTGGTTCAGATATTTAAGATGATTTTGCTAGGACTGTCCTTCATTGAGACTGAATAATAAAATAAGTCATAATGTTAATAATTGCTAACACTATTTGAGTACTTAATTATAAACAGGAAATGATACTAAGAACTTTACCTAAAATCTCCTTTAATCCTCACAAAAATCCTATAAAGTAAGTATAGCTATTATCCTCATATTAAATAAGAGACGTGAGAGATTAAGCCCCTTTCCCAAGGTCATACAAGTAGTGGCAAAGCCAGGTTAGCAACTGGATTTATCTAAAGCTTTTTATCACCACCCTTTTCACTCTGTTTAATGCACAGGTAGATCAAAAACACTTAGTTTACCTTTTGACTAGTCATCCTCTAGAAAGATGCTACTGCTATTGATGATGATAATAATATTAACAAAACAACAGCAACAAAAATAGCAGCTCTTTACTGAGAGCCTAGAATTGTCAGGTACTTGTTCTCATTAGGCCTTTAAAACTAATTAAACAAGGAGACCATTAGACTGAGGAGGCTCTAATACCATGACTGCCTACATAAGCAAACCAGACTCTAAGCCTGT
Organism: Leucopleurus acutus; assembly: GCF_964270905.1. Classification (NCBI taxonomy): domain Eukaryota; kingdom Metazoa; phylum Chordata; class Mammalia; order Artiodactyla; family Delphinidae; genus Leucopleurus; species Leucopleurus acutus. Next base: position 40,507,291 of record NC_139156.1, read on the forward strand.
AAATGCCTCACGGTTACAAAAGCAAAACGCTAAGGATAACTAATCACGAAAAGCCAACTAGGCTTTAAACTCTAGCCAATCAAATAGTGTCCCTTCTTTGCTTCTGCACTTTCTCTATATAGGTGTCTCTGCAGGCTTTTTGTACTCAGCACTCCTAGCCATTTCCTGTTTAGTGCTGCCTAATTCTAGTCAATAAATGCCCAAATGAACTCCTGAAATTTTTAATATGCCTCAGCTTATCTTTTAACAAGTGTTGAAATGACTTTCGAGGTCCAAGATGGAGCCACTTTTGTCTGGAATGCCACATCGACAAACCAAAACTTAATGTAACTTTCATGCTCCTGTAAATGTTCCACTTGACTTGAAACATAGTATATCATTGTTACCTAACTAGGTTCTTTTTGCCTGATGGGCAGCAAGCCACATTTGCAGTAGAGAGGGTTTATACTGTAAAGAGAGGGTTTATTTGCAAGGCAGCCGGGCAAAGAGAAGGGGGAACAAGACTCGGAGTCCCACCTCCCAGGGAAGCAAGGGGCTTGGGGTATTTATGGGATAAAGAATAAAGAAGCAGGGCAGTCCGGGGTATGGGGGGTGTGGGGAAAGGTGACTAGAAAAAGGTGCAATAATAATCATTCTGCACAGGTGTAACTAAGCTACAGGGCTCTGCACATTAAAAACTGGAGGCCTTTAGCAGGATCTGAGGGTGGGGTTTTTGACCTTCTGACATCAGGAGGCCACCAACTGCACGCTAGCACATGCCCAGTTGGAGGGTCAGTGGTCCTATCCAGTCTTAACCAGCTCAACTCAAACTAGACACAGCTGACGCCAAGTTCCTGGAAAACAACTCCGGCAAACATCTTATTGTTTAGGCTGCATGCTGCTAAAATGACCTTGATTAGTGAAGGCAGGTGCAATAGATCTGACTAATGATCACCCAGGGTTTTATCCAGTTAGCCAATCCCCAAAGCCAATCCACTCCTGGGCCTTTTCACCCCAAACAAGGTTGACTAGTTGTGCCAGCCAATCAGATATTTTCTATTTGTCTTTTCATGGTCTTTATCCTATAAAAGTGTTTTGTTCTGCCCCCCACCCCATTTGCAGTTCTCTGGACTCTTGAGAATGGACAGTGCCCACTTTATGACGTATTAAATAAAGTTTGCTTTTATCACCTAAATTGTCTTCTTTAATCATTCTTTTTTAACAGTTTTTGGCAATGAAGGATGAGATCCAGAGCTGACTGCTAGCAGCCTATGGGGCCATGACACATGGATGCAGCGCCCACTGAACCTTTTGAATTCACCGTTCCTCTCAGCAGTACCGTGGGCTGTGGGTAAGTCACTTTCAGATTTGAGCTCCGCTCCCTTGCGTGCAGCTCTCTGATGCAAACAAACTTTATTTTAAAACAAAATTTTAAATAAATATATGTTATTCATGTATATTATTCCCAGAAAGATTCTGAGGTCCCAGAAAGGTTCTGGGATAGTTATATGGGAGTCTGCAGCAGGTGGCAGCCATTAAGGGACTCAAAAAGAAGGAATTCCAATATCCACAATGGGTGGCAGCCATTAGGGGTCTCACAAAGCCTCAGGGCAAGTCTAAAGCATAAACCTCTGGGGGACTTGGAGAAATAAATTAAGACAAGAAATTTGGACTGTTTTGATCACAAAAATCCAAACCTAAATCTAAGTAGGCACCAGTATGACTATTAAAAGCCATCAGGGCTTCCATTGCTGTAAAGAAATCTCATGAAAGCTATAATAAATCTATTGCTAATGGAAATCTTCAAAGCCAAAACCGCAAAAATGGTGGGCACAGATATTTAAAAGCTGTTAGAGTGCTCACCACCTAACTCTAAGACTCCTAGGCTATGATGAAGTGGTAACAGAACCCGTTAGATTGACACTAGGTCACCAGCCAACCTAAAAAACAATTTCCATGTAGTGAGGTACACTGTGAAACACCACACACTCCCCAGCCCAGCAACACTTCCTCTTATGTATTAATTTAGCTTTGAGAGAACCAATGCTTAGCTAAAGAAATGGAAACTTTAAGTTTCAAAGAATTAAGCACACTGTCCTCTGGCACATCTACCTATTTTATATCTAAGAACCGTGGTCATGGAAGCTGTGGATATCTACAAAAATGGCAAAATCTTATTAAAACAACCTAAAATTACAATTGCCATTATGGGGAATGTTCCAATTAGACAAGGTTGTTCATTTAAGAAGTGCACTTGAAAGCAAGGGTTCCCAAATCAACAGAACGGGATACCTCTTTTAACTGTCATGTGGAAGCCCCCATAAGTCTTCAAAATAGTTTCATTGAAAGATTCATTGCAAAACACTAATGAAAAATTAAAGACATAGTGGTACCTAAAATCAAAAGACTATGTAAGAGTGACTTGACTCCTACTTCTCCCCTTTATCCTTCTTTACCTGAGTATTCAGTGTCTGCTAACTTTCTATCTGAATTGCTTTTCTACACTGAAAAGACTACAAGACTGTAAACAAAAGTCTGGCGAGTTAGTGGCCTTACAGCTGCATCACCTCCAAAGCCAGAAACCTAAAATACCTAGGCCTCTTCTTTGCATCCTCCTAGGAGTTCATCGTCAAAACACTGGCCCAGAAATTGGTGTCTCATTTGCAATCAACTATGACATTGGAAAAAAGATTATCCCCAAAGGTTTGGTTAAATCTTTTCACATCAGCTCAAACACCCTCAAATCTATCCTGGAAGGATGCCTGGGTCCCCTTCCCAGGTTGACAGGACTCTGAGGGATTCTCTGATAAGCTGCTACCAGTTATTCCTTTAAATAGCCAAGGCAAAACTAAAATTAAAATTAATGGGAAACATTGCCAAATTCTGGTAGATATAGAGGCTCCATTCTCTAGTTTAAACCCCACTCACTGGGGAGCCTGCAGATGGGATCCTGGGAAAATTGACAAAAGCCAGCAAAGGGTGAGAAATCTTACCAGAGTTAGCTGTGCCAGATCTCTGTAGTGCCTGTTTGAGAGAGGAGGGTAAAATTTCATGCTGTCCCTTCCTTTCCAGATCCAGACTCTTGTGAGTTTGGTTGTCAATCTTTTCTCTCCCCGGGACAGGCATAGAAAAGATTTCCATCTTGCTTGTCTTGTTTTGTGTCCTGAGGACTGCTTTCTCCCTGACTGGGCCATGCAGGTTGTCCGTTCTAGTATGTGCAGGCAGCTCATTCTTCAGGGTAGGGGCCCCAAAATATGGCCAAACAGAAATGGAGTTTGCTGTCCATTTGCAGCTAAGGTCTTTCCAACTTTTGCCAGCTCTCAGGGGAATTGTCTTGTTCTTTCTTTTGGCTATCTTTGGGAGTGGCTCTGGATCTTGGGAGGATAGCATCCTTTGTACCCTCTTTGGGGACATTTCTTTCATCCACAGGGTCACTCAATACCACCAGGAATGTATACGTTTTTTTTCTGGCTTAAACCTGACAAGATATTTGAAAGGATTTTTTTTAAAGTATCTCTATGGCCAGAATTTGGCCAAATTGGAAGCCGATATTCAGAGTCTGATATAAATATTTTATAGGCCTTCTCCCCTAAGCTAACACAAAACAGTGTACACAGACAGAAAGAAAAATATCCCAAAGACAAACAGCTTTAAATCTAGAGCATAGGAATCTTTTCATTTCTATCTTAGTTGAAGATATTCTCCCTGATATAAAGAAGCAAATTAAAGGTAATGTAGTTGGATGAGTGGATTAGCCCTTTCATATCATTCAGGTTGCAACCTAATTCTTTAAGGAATTAAAAACAACTGTTCTATAAATTGAGGCAGAGTTTGTTATATAAATAAATTTTTCTATTGAAATATAGAATAAATAAATAAATAAATAAATTTTTTTATTGAACATATGTTAATTTTTCTATTGAACATATGTTAATGTACATTTTTCTATTGAACATATGTTAATTTTTCTATTGAACATATGTTAATGTACATATGTTTATACGTCTGGATTGGAGGAATCTAGTGGATAATCTCCTAAGTGGAGTGGTATGTCAAAAGAATGGTGAGTCTCACTACAAGACTTGTGACATTATTATGCTTTTTCCCCTTATGAGTATAAAAATCAAGAAGACAAAAAGTCCTAAATGTAAGACATGAAACCATAAAACTCCTAGAAGGAAACACAGACAGTACACTCTTTGACATCGGTCTTAGCAATATTTTTTGGGTTTGTCTTCTCAGGCAAAGGAAACAAAAGCAAAAATAAGCAAATGGGACTACTTCACACTAAAAAGTTTTTGCACAGCAAAGGAAACTATCAAAAAACAAAAACACAGCCTGCTGAATGGGAGAAGATATTTGCAAATGATATATCCAATAAGCCATTAATATCCAAAATATACAAAGAACTCACACAACTCAACATCAAAAAAACAAGCAACCCAACTAAAACAAAATTAGGCAGAGGACCTGAATAGACATTTTTCCAAAGACATATAGATAGCCAATAGGCACATGAAAATATGCTCAACATCACTAATCATCAGGGAAATGTAAATCAAAACCACAATGAGATACCACTTCACACATGTCAGAATGGCCATCATCAAAAAGACAAGAAATAAGTGTTGGTGAGGATGTGGAAGAAAGGTAACCCTTGTGCACTGTTGGTGGTGTTGTATTGTTAAATTGGTACAACAATTATGGAAAACAGTACAGAGGTTCCTCAAGAAGTTAGAAATAGAACTACCGTATGATCTAGCAATTTCACTTCCAGGTATTTACCCAAAGAAAACAAAAGCAATAATGTGGGAAGATGTACTCACCCATATGTTTATGCAGCATCATTTACAATAGCCAAGATATGGAAGCAACCTAAGTGTTCATCAATAGATGAATGAATGAAGAAGATGTGACATATACATACAATGGGATATTACTCAGCTGTACCAAAAAAAAAAAAAAAAGGGAAGGCTTGCCATTTGCAACAACATGGATAGAGCTAGAGGGTATTATTCTAAGTGAAGTAAGTCAGACAGAGAAAGGCAAACACTGAATGACCTCACTTATATGAGAAAAAACAAAACAAAACAAAATTAAAATAGACTGATAGATACATAGAACAAATCAGTGTTTGCCAGAGGGGAGGGGGTTGGGGGGTGAAATAGGTGAAGGGAATTAAGAGGTACAGACCTCCAGTTTTAAAAAAAATAAGTCACCAGAATGAACTATATAGCCAAAGGAGTGTGGTCAATAATACTGTAATAACTTTGTATGGAGACAGATGCTTACTAGACTTACTGTGGTGATCATTTCATAATGTATGCAAATGTCAAATCATTATGTAGTATACCTGAAACTAACATAATATTGTACATCAGCTATATTTCAATTAAAAAAATAATAAAAAAAGAAAAATCCATAATTTTGTTAAATCCAAAAAATAATAAATAAAACCCATTGAATCTTTAAAAAAAAAAAGACAAAAAGTCAAACTGCAGGAGGCCTCTTTGCTCTTACAGTAAGTGGTTTGGTGGGAGATGTAAAAGACTATAGATCTAGTTTATTGTTTTCTTAAAGCATTAATATTCATCCTTTACTGCCAGCAATGCTTGTGAAGCTCTGTCACTCTCATTTAAAAATGCTTTTGAGGAGGGCTCCACACTGTCTGCTCTGAAATGGGACCTTGCTATTCTTATTTGTAAACTGTCAGCATGAGGCAGGAACTAACCATCAGTAAGATTTGCTTTTACAAAAATATGAAGTGATTGGAAAACCCCAAACGTATATACGTCCAGCTTTTTAAATTCTTTATAGTTCTATTTTTCTTGTGCCTTTTGAAAAGAGCATAGCATGGGGTTTTTCATTCATTGTTTTGTTGACTTTTAATTCTCAGTTGAGTTATTCAACTGCTGCATTTGCAGAATCATATCATGAATGTATAGGCTACAAGAGAATCAAATAGCATTACAAAAAGCACCCCTCACGCAAAAGTTTCCATGACATTCAAAATGAGTGCCTTCTGGATTTTTTCCCCATTTCAATACACAGGAGAGCCAGAAGATGGAATCAACATTATATTAAACAAGGACTGAATAAAAAGATCTGTCTTGCTAATTATTTGGTACCTCCATTTCATGTGTGGTCTCCTCAGTATTTACAAATGCAGGATAACTTTTCCAGTCACTTATGCTGCAGTCTCCTAAAAGTGTTCATTTGGAGACTTTGTGCAGAGTGGGGAGGAAACACTGAGCAATGAGTTTTAGAAATGAAAAAACTGGACAGCTCAATCTTGGTAATCATAGGGCACCACTGAATCTCGGGTACACCAGGGCTTATCTTGACTAATTTCAAATGTCTATTAGGCCAGGTGTGTGTTGTTTGTGGGAAGGATGCATTTCAGGAAGTACAGCCTTTGAATTGGCTCTGTACAATCTGCTGAGACACTTCCTTTATCAGACAGTCTTCTGCAAAGTTTATTTAATTGAAACATTTCTCATGTACAGAGAGGGAAAAACTGGGGAGCACAGAGAAAGGCATTTACCATTCTTTCCAAATTGGAATCACATACCAACAACCCCCTGGTAAATGACCAACATTCAATGGAATTTTAGTCTGCCATGGGAATCACTATTTTCCAGAATAAAGGATGCACAATTACCTGTTGTCCATGAAGCCTTTACAATTTCCCATCATCCTCCATGTTCTTTTCTCTCACAATATCGTACATATTCTTCTTGCAGATCAGCTGTCAGATGGTCTAAAATTACTGGTTTCCTAGTGTATTTACCAGCGTGAGTTCTTAGAGAGCAGGAATTCTTTTCTCTAATGCAATACCTAGCAAATGTAGATATTCAAGAAGTATTTGTTTAATAAATAAATGAATAAATGAATACAAATAAATAGAAACAATGCTTCATTTACTTTTTCAATGCACCACTTGCATAGATAGGAGCTAAAAATCATAAAAAGTAATAATAAATAGACGTACTGTTCTTTAGGAAGAAGTTAAAGTACTCAAACTGAGAAAGAAAGACTAGTCCCTTGCCAAATTTTTAAAAAGGAAACAGAAATGTCTTAGAAATCTTTGGAGGCTTTTGTTTATAGAGGCAGAGAAAGGGTATGGTATTTCATAGTCGAAAACAAAGTGATTAATATATTGTAACTTTGCAAAATTATCTACATTAAATTCATTTTATATATATTTTCTGGTTGATTTTGATAAACTATTTGTAGTAGAGTTGGAGCTGGGAAGAAATATAAAACTCATCTCCTTTCTTTAAGATTAAGATTTAGTGTATATAGACATTTATAATTTGTAGATATACTTTGATAAATCTTATAAGTTATAAGATCGATGAATTCTGTAAATCATAGCAAGGTTTTCTTGGGTCAGTCTCCCAAGTAATAGAAATAAAAGAAAAAATAAACAAATGAGGCCTAATCAAACTTATTAAGCTTTTGCACAGCAAAGGAAACCATAAACAAAACAAAAAGACCACCTACGGACTAGAAGAAAATATTTGCAAATGATGCAACTGACAAGGGCTTAATTTCCACAATACACAAACAGCTCATACAACTCAATAACAAAAAAAACAAACAACACAATCAAAAAATAGGCAGAAGACCTAAATAGACATTTCTCCAAAGAAGACATAACAGATGACCAATAGGCACATGGAAAGATGCTGAACATCATTAATTATTAAAGAAATGCAAATCAAGACTACAATGAGCTATCACCTCACACTGGTCACAATGGCCATCATCAAAAAGTCTACAACTAATAAATGCTGGAGAGGGTGTGGGGAAAAGGGAACCCTCCTACACTGTTGGTGGGAATGTAAATTGGTACAGCCACTATGGAGAATAGTATGGAGGTTTCTTAAAAAACTAAAAATAAAGTTGCCATATGATCCAGCAGTTCCACTCCTGGACACATATCCAGAGAAATCTCTAATTTGAAAATGTACATGCACCCCAATGTTCATAGCAGCATTAATTACAAAAGGCAAGAAATGGTAGTAACCTAAATGTCCATCAACAGATGAATGGATAAAGAAGATGTGGTACATATACACAATGGAATACTACTCAGTCATAAAAAGAATGAAATAACGCCATTTGCAGCAATACAGATAGACCGAGAAATTATCACATCGAGTGAATAAGTCAGAAAGAGAAAGACAAATACCATACATCACTTATATGTGGAATCCAAAATAAGATACAAATGAATTTATTTACAAAACAGAAACAGACTCACAGACATATAACACAAAACATAGTTACCAAAGGGAAAGGGGGGAAGAATAAATTAGGAGTTTGGGATTAACAGATACACATTACTATATATAAAATAGATAAAAAACGAGGTCCTACTGTATAGCACAGGGAACTATATTCAATATCCTGTAATAAGCCATAATGGAAAAGAAATGAAAAAGAATATATGTGCATGTGAATATATATATATATATATATATATGAATATATGTATGAGAATCACTTTGCTGTACACCAGAAACTAATACAACATTGTAAATTAACTATACTTCAATAAAACATTTTTTTTTAAAAAGGTCGATGACTTCTGAGGGAACCATGAAGTCTTCACAAAGGGAGAGCATAGCATACCGGCTAAGAGCTTGGACTCTGTAAAAAGATTTCCTGCTAACTCTGCCCTTATAGCTTAGTGTCCTTGGGAAAGTTATGAATCTCTCTGTTCATAAATGTTCTCATCTTTAAAATGGGGATTTGGTAGTAATAGTGCCTACCTCAGAGGATTTTAGTGAGAATTAGGTAAATTGGTGTACTTAAAATGCTTAAAATGATATCTGGAGTATAGTAAGTAAGATTAATGACTCTTCTGAACAGAGTAGATAATGTTTGCCTGGAGCAGAGGAAAAGGAAAGGCAGACCAAGAGGCATAGCGTTTGCACGGTTTGGAAATTTAAAGCATGAGATGTGTGAGGAGTTGTAGAATTTAAGGGAATTGGACCATGTGGTTCACATCCGGCTTGAGGCTGTGGCTGTAATAGAAAGGCAGGCAGCTCTCAGATCAAGTCTTAGCCTATGAGCCCATTACTATGGAATTTTTCTCATGAAGTAACCACACCCAGAACATTAGCAAACTTTTATTATAATAAATGCTCCCACTTGACTCAGTAATCTTTTTATTTTAAACTATAGCAGATTTTAAACTATTTCATCTACTTTGGCTCTTAGTGCCCTTATTCGGTTGTATTTCCTTTTATTAATTGTTTTAAAACTATATTTAAAATATTTTAAATAAGGTAAGGTACAGGAAAGGTAAAAGAGAGGAGTTGGGATAGTCCCATTTCAGGGAGGTGATGTATCTTCTTCTGGTTAGTTCAGAAGGACACCTTTAACCCTTCTAGATTCTCGTGGTTCTTTTTGACCAAAAACCATATTTCTGAAAAATACCAATAGTCCCTGTGTAGAATCAGATGATATTTCTCTTGAAAAGCACAACTAACCCATTTCTTGATGGGACCTCAGGAACTTCTTTGGAACAATTGTGGTTTGGTGTTTCTCAGGCCTGCCTAGGAAGAAGCCTGTTTAAAACAAACAAACAAACAAACAAACATGATCTCCAGCACCATCAGCCTCCCATTTAGTTAATAGCAGGAACTGTGACCATGCTGGATGGAAGCCCATTCATATGTTTAATTTCAAAGCAGTGTTTCCCCACCCTCAAACAGCAGATTGTTTTCTCTGGTTGGGGGAAATGAGAAAGAATGACAATATGAGAAAATTTTCACAAAGCTATCTTTTTTTCAATTTAAAGGATAATAATTTACTCTGAAATTATATTTCCTTTTTCGTGGTTGAAATCTCATCTCTTTAAAGAATTTATGGTGATGAAAGACGACAGTAATTAAAAATGTTCTTATGTCCCCAAATAAGATGCTGATGTCCTTATAATGTCCCCTGTCATTTAAAATATTTTACTATTTGGTAAATTCCAAAAGTCTGGGAACTCCTAGAGAATAACTAAACAGTCCTAAACCAATTATGAGATTTCTTTGAGGAAGGCCTAATAAAGGAGCAACTACCAGAATTCTTTCTTCTATGTGCTTTCTTCTAGAAGAAGTCAAATTAAACTGAGCCATTGATAATAATGTTCTTAGAATTCACTGTACCTATCTAATACATAAAGCAAAGACACAACCTCTTTTTCTTTTAAAAATAATCTATATATCCCTGCTTTTGCACCTTTGCTTGAAGTATTTACTGTTAAAATGCCATCCTCCCATCTTTGCCTGCTGAAACCCACATCCTATGCCTAGCTCAAATATCTTTTTTTCCCCATGAAAAAGTCCCTGATTATTTCCTCTTCCAAAATCTTGGTATGTTTAACATAAACCTTCTTTATATTTACTTCCTTCTTTTAAGGACATGCATGACACTCTTGTGAAGCAGTAGGTAGTTGTACTGGTTTCCTAGGGCTGTCATAACAAAGGACCAAAAACTGGGTGCATTAAGACAACAGAAAATTATTGTCTCACAGGTCTTGAGGCTAGAAGTCTGAAATTAAGGTGCCAAGAGGACCATGCTTTCTCTTAAGGTTCTAGGGAAGGAACTGTTCAAGCCTCTCTCCTAGCTTCTGGTAGCCTCAGGCATTGTTTATCTTGTAGGCATCACTCCAATACTCGATCATCACATGGCATCCTCCCTCTATGTCTTCATATACTCTTCCCTCTGCATGTCTCCCTATGTCGAAGTTTTCCCATTTTATAAAGACATAAGTCATATTGGATTAGATCCCACCCCAATGACATCACTTCAACTTGATTACCTCTGTACAGACCTGATTTCCAAATAAGGTCACGTTCTGATGTGCTAGGGGTTAGGACTTTAACATATCTTTTTTTTTGCGGGGGGATGCAATTCAACCCACAACAGTAGTCCAGAATGATTAGTTCATGAGGATCCTAGGAGATACTGAGAGATGAGGTTGAAGAGATAAACTATGAACACACCATATAGGCACTTTCTACCAAGCCAGGAGTTTAGATTTGATCTAATTTGAAAGGACTGGAAGATGTTTAGGAGAGGAATGGGTGATATCATATTTAGGTTCTAGGAAATATATCTATTATCTTCATGTCTTTGTATTACTAGCTCAAGATTTAAGAGTCCTAGAGGATTTGAAGGTTTAAGTGCTATCTCCTTGCTACTTAAGGCAGGTAGAGGGAAGACCTAGCCCTTTGACAGCTGGAGGCAAATACTTTTACCAAGACTTCTCTTAATGGTGGATTTTCCCAAAAGAAAAAGTGGGCTGCATTTAGAAAGAAAGGCTGGATACCAAAAAAAAAAAAAAAAAAAAAAAAAAAATTCCTTAACTCAAAATGATTAAAATAGAATTTAATACTAATTCTCATGAAATTTAATCAATTTTGCAAGAATATAGGTGACAACACAACAAGATATGTGTGTTCCAGTTATTTACTGTTGCTAACAAAGTACTTGCAGCAAACCTTAGTGGCTGTGACCTAATAAGAGGTCCTGACATAGAACTCTTAAAACCCATATAATTTCCAGAGTAATGGGAGAAATAGAAGTGTCTTACACAGAGATCCTGAATCCCTTGGAATTTCCTGGGTAATAGGAACATTTTTTGTTCTAATGAGGCAAATCTTGGGGGCTCGTGGATGAGGACTGGTCACCAGAAAGACCATGCTGATTAGAAGCTTGGCACTTTCAGCCCCACTCCCCATCTTCCAGGGAACGGTGAGGGCCTAGAGATTTAGTTAATAATCAAATATGCCTTCATAAAAACCCCTAAGTTATGGTGTTTGGAGACCTTCTGGGTTGGTAAACACATCCACCTGCCTGAAAGGTGGCACACCCCAATTCCAGGGGACAGAAGCTTCTGCGCTCAGTACCTTTTCAGACCTCACCCTGTGTACTTCTTCATGTGGCTATTCATGTATATCCTTTAATAACATCCTTTATAATAAACTGGTAAACATAAGTGTTTCCCTAAGTCCTGTGAGCCTTTATAGCAAATTATTGTCACCGAACCAAGTTCATTTTGCCCAATGCACAGTAAGCCAAAACACTGAGATTCTGAGGTTTGCAGCAAAGAGAGGGCTTATTTGCAAGGCAGCCAAGCAAGGAGACAGGAAAACAAAACTCAGACCCACCTCCCTGAAGGCAAGGAGCTCAGGGTATTTATGGGGTAAAACTGAGGCATGGGGAACATGGGGAAAGGTGATTAGAAAAAGGTACTGTAATCATCATTCTGTGCAGGTATAACTAAGCTACAGGCCTCTGTACACTCAAAAATGAAGGAACTTAGCATGATCTGAGGGTGGAGTTTTCAGCCCTCTGATGTCAAAGGGTCATCAAGCAGACATTGGCCCATTGCCAGTTGAAGTGTTGCTGGTCCTATCCAGTCTTAACCAGCTCAGCTCAAACTAGACACAGCTGACCCCAAGTTTCTGGCCAACAACTCAGGTAAATATCTTATGGTTTAGGCTACAGGCAACTTGGAGGATATGAAAGTCTTTTGTAGCAACAATTAAAAAGACCTTGATTAGTGAAGCCAGGTGAAATGGATTTGACAATCATTACCCACTGTTTTATTATTGGATCTGAGGAGGGAATTGTGGAAACCCCTGATTTAAAGCTGGTGAGTCAGAAGCTCAGGAGGCCCAGAACTTGTCATTGGCATTTAAAGTGGGGGTTAGTCTTGTGCCCTTAACCTGTGGGACCCATATTAACTCCAGATAGCTAGTGTCAGAATTGAACTGAATTGTTGGACATCCAGCTGGTGTCCAGAGAGTTGGAGAACTGGTTGCTGTGGTAAAAAGGAAACACACACATTTGGTGTCAGAAACGTTGTGAGTAGAGGAACAGTTTTCCTTTAGCAGCTTAAGACAACCACCTTTTTATTATATCTCACAATTTGGGGTCAGAAATTTGGACAGGGCTCAGTTGGGTGATTCTTCTGCTCCATATGCTATCAGCTAAGGTTACTTGGTGTTATTGATCTGGTAACCAGACTGGCCATATTTTAGTGACTTGACAGGAATGAATAAAAGGTTAGAATAAGCTGGGACTGTCAACTGGAGTGTGTACCAGTGGTCTCTGTCTCTCCAGCACAGTGGTTTCAGAGTAGTCCGATTTCTTATATAGCACCTCAGGGTTCCCAGAGAAAGAATTTCAAGAAGCTTGAGGAAGTTGCAAGACTTCTTGATATCTAGCCTCAGATGCCCAGGATGTAACATTCTGTTGGTGTCAAGCAAGTTACTAAGGGCATCCTGGATTCAAGGGGAAGAGAATTAGACTCCACCTCTCAATGAAAGGCATAGTAAAGTACGTATAGACATCTTTAATCTATCACAGTGAAAGTTAATATTAGGATAGCTGCTACTAAAAGTCTTGCAATAGTTTGGCAGATGTTGATAAAGTTTGTAATTTTATTTCCTTTATTCCCAAGCAAGTAAACATTTAAAGGCTAATCAAGTACTTAGCTGTATAATTATAGTATTGTGCACTGATGATAGGTATAAATAAAGCTATACCTGTATACTGGAAAACATTAATCACAGCTCAAGATTTTAGCAATTTTGAGTTGGTAGCACTTACTTAGTTAAGCTGTCTTTTTAATGTTTCGAAAATATCTTATGTTAATATATTTCCCAATATAATATAAACTACTCTAATAGTATGAGAATCATCAATAGAATGCTGTCCATTTAGACAAGTAATTAAAATGTTAGATGTGCACAGACATATTTCAATCAGTATTTCAATATGTTTCTCTTTGGACATAAAGCACAGTTTGAAAAAAACAACTTTGGAGGTGTTGCCATAATTAGTTAGAGACCATTGGGAATATTTTAAAACCCAACCCTTGGATACTCTGCTATTTTCTTAGTTTAACATAGTTCCATAAAACACAAATAGCAGTTTTATTGTTGCTCTTCTGTTGTTTTACAAGCTTAATGTTGGCAGCCAGGGTCATGATGCAGTCAGCATTTTCAGACTGACATGCATGAAAACATTAGATCCAAGAAGAGAGACTCAGCTTCACTGATACACTGTAGTGTTTTGTTTCGGGAAATGCCATGCTGGTGGTTATAAAGGATGAAGTCATATATTTCTACCAACCACATCCTACCATTATGGTAATTCTAATTGTAGTGAGCTGTGGAATCAATGGAAGAGAAAAAAATAACTTCCTTCCAATAAAATAAGAAACAAACAAAATAAAACTTTAAATGTTTGTCAGCCTTTTGTTTAATAACACAACATTACACAAAAAGGTACATTATGGTTCTGCAAGAACAAAGGAATGGTAGAAATGTACCAGTTTTTAATTGAAGATATCTGAATATATACAAAGCTATTAGTAGTAGTAGTATTAACATCATCACTTTGTATCGTTATTGTCTCAATGGCTCTCTAGTTGTGGCTAAGCAACCTCCACAATTAGTTAAGTCAGCAGTTCATCATGCTGCCTTTCACTAACTACCATTAACTATTTCTCTGCCAATATATACTCTTATGCTATGGACGGCCTATTCTGTTTTTTTTCTTACCATTAAATCCACAACATTAGAATTAAAAGGTAAAATTGGGACCACTCTGAAATTCATTCCCACCTGTGGAATCAAGATTTTTCCCAATTCTAGGTTCAATAAGAAAATAAGTACTTGCCTTATCATGGTATGAGTTTACATATTGGTCCATTTCACAATATCAAGTCCATAAACACAGAGAAGGGATCTTTTCCTTTCTCCTCAGGTCCATGATTTAAAAGTGTCAGATTTATTCATTTAGTACTTTGTTTCCAGTTACTCAGTATACGTAAGGCCTTATGCTATTATGGGGGTTCAAAAGATGAGCGAAGGGCTTCCCTGGTGGCACAGTGGTTGAGAGTCCGCCTGCCGATGCAGGGGACACGGGTTCGTGCCCCAGTCCGGGAAGATCCCACATGCCGCGGAGTGGCTCGGCCCGTGAGCCATGGCCGCTGAGCCTGCGCATCCGGAGCCTGTGCTCCTCAACGGGAGAGGCCACAACAATGAGAGGCCAGCGTAAAAACATGAGTGAGAAATGTCTGTGACACATGGGTTTATAGTAAAGTCAAGAAGGAAAATATATACATACAAATATTGTAAGTGGTGATTTTATTCTTTGAATTTGCTCAAGTGAGACCTTAATAGATTTTTCTTCATAAGGTTTAAGAAGAATCATTTGACCTATTCTTTCAAACGTTTACTATCTTGTAAAATAAATGTAAATTTTGGTTCATCATGTTGGGATTACTGTACATTCTCAATTTCAGGTCACTAGATTTAGCCATAGACTCCAGTAGATTAATGTTCTTTTTACTTTAAAGTTATATTTTATCTCCATCAAGGATAAACGTAGTTGCAGTGCAAGTTATAATACACCTATAATAAGAAGGTATATTTTATCCATATTGAGTTTTTAACTTTGTATTGTGCTAGGATTAAATACATAAACTATTATAAATTAGGAGAACCTACATGATTGGGGCTTGCAGTGGTTAGATAGTGATATATGTGAAAAACTACTGTCCAGAGATGTTTAGCGGTATTATGAGTAAGTTATTAGTGCCACAATGGGAGGAATCTATTTTTGGCTCTGACTCCTTTCCACAAAAGAGAGCAAATGTAACCCTCCCCTTTGCTACAGCATATGAGGGACTCCAAAACATGGCAAAGATTACAGTCGCATAAAAGAGCCGGGATGTAAAGAGAGAGTCATAGGGCAGAACAGCAGACAGAAACCTTTCTTTTGGTACCAAGTAAAACAGCTACCAGCATTTTGTTCAAGATACTGGAGAAAAGCAAAACCTTACAGAATCATTTGCTAAAATGGAACATAAAGTAAATTTTGAGAAATGTTATTTACAGGGAGAGAATAATCTTCGCATGGTCATAGACGTCCTGATACAGGGATGCTACAGGTTAAACACAGATTCCCCTGGAATAGAACTACAATTAGAAACCATTTTCTTAGTCATACTTTTCATGATGTCTCTACTATGGAGAAAAATAAAAGTTGTCTTCAGGCCCTAGGGTAAATACACACACACATACCTGTATTTTATGTAATAAAATTCAAGGGATAAATGGACTGCATATCCCAGGAAACTTTCCTTTGGCCCCAGGGTCACATGTTGGGAGGGTTTGGTGAGGTAGTGGAGCTTGACAGTCATGAAAATGGTGGAGATACTTTGATTTCTGTGATGTGACTCCTTTCAAGAGAACCCAGCAAACCTTTAGCAGAGTGAATTCTCAAGATCCTTCTGTCCAACTGATGTCTTTTATGGAAATCGGAACAGTGGAAATAAGGCAGCAGATGCAGAAGCAGAAATGGGAAATTATAATGGAGAAAAACATAAGAATTTAGAGAAAATATGGGGAAGGCTTTGAATTTAAGGGTAGGAGACCCAAACATGCATAAATGTCTCATTCCAGAGTTATAGTTTCATCATGCTCAACAAATCCCTAAGTGTCTATGTAATATCTGAATTAAAGCACCTCTACCAGACTAGCTGGGTTCGACCAATTAGAATAAACATTCTAGTACCCAGAGTAAGTCAAACCAGCTAGATAATAACCTTTCCAGTTTCCTCTTTTAAAAATACCTGATTCTGCTACATTTTACATTTCATTTTAAATTGCGAGACACCTACATGCATGCCTAAATTGGCAAAAACCTTAATTATGTAGAGACTTAACATTTATTCAAAACATAGGGGTATTATATCTTGCAATATTTTGGTTGTATTTCCTTGCAGAGCTGACCTCAGTTTTTCAGTCTTTTCTTCTTACTTTTGCACCTTAACCTTTCTTACAGAACCTGTCTACCCAGCCTTCTTTTATTCTTCTGTGCAGGGGAACACAACAAAAATAGCAAGACAGTGTATGGGTAAATTAAAGAATTATTTCAATAAACATGTGTTCATAGTCAACTAATGGCAGACACAAAGTGTGTCCAAATAAATCAGGGATATTCTTTAGAGTGCCAAGGAGATTGAACAATACCCATCTTCAACTGCTTTGAGTCTTCAACACCTACCGTTGCCTATTATATACAGAGGGTACTTAATACGTGTGCAGGCATTGATTTGTGTTGGATTATATGGGACACTCCCTAATTTTTCTATAAAGATGATTCATTAGAGGTTTGAGTAAGTGTGATTTAACGTAAAGATAAACATATAAGACTTTTATGCCAATTTTTCTGAAAACTAAAGAGTACAAGCTCCATTCCTTCTGCCAGAGCCCATGTTCCTTCCCTTAAGGCAAACAAGATATGTGCTGAGGACTTGGTTTTGCAAGGGCCTGCTTCTCTGAACATAAGAAACATTCTTAAAAATAGAAAACATGGGAGTTTTTTTTTCCCCTTAGCTGAAACTAATGTGGTTTGTAGAAACTGCATATTATATATATGTCCAGTTGTATATTATTCATACGAAGTTTTGTTTGGGGAATATTTCATATGTAAAAAATATTGAAATAGTTGGTATCAGATATTTACCTCAAAGAATAAAAACTCTGGTGTTTCATGAAAAATGTAATAATTTCTGCAAATTTACTTCTATCTGAATTGGTTAAAAGTGCCTACATAACTGACAAAGGGACCAATCAGATGACAAGCATATTGAAGCAGACACAGCTGAGCCTCTAATCACATGGGACCCCCAAAGCGCTTAGTGTATGGTAACCAGTTAAGGCAATAGTTGTTGTGGTATTATACAAACAACAAAATGTGAATTACCTGTGGTTAGTAACTAATAATAAAATGATTTTCTACCCATGGCAGAGATGTTTTTGAGTGAAAAAATCCTGACAATGACAGAAAAGTTGAAACAGGTGATGTGAAAGACAAAAGAGAAATTTTAGAAAAATGTAACTGCCTTATGATTTTCACCTACTTCCAGAGATACTTGTATCAATATATGCACTGAATTTTGGCTCAGCAAAATTGGTGAGAAATTGAGCGTGTGCATAGAGTTATATCTGGCATTGTGCTGCAGAGGGTGTGACCCATGCAGAATATAATGTGGTCTAGAATTCGTAGAATACTACTTGATGCTCCATAGTTGGGCAAGACAGTGGCCCTGTCTGGATGTTTCATGCCAGAGGCCTTGCTACTTACTAATACAGCCATGTTAGCTGCCATAATACCATTGTATTTTGTGCTTGCTTTCTGTGAGAATTGAAGGTATAAGACAGACCTGTACTATCCAGTATAGTAGCCACTAGCCACGTGTGTCTATCGAGCACTTGAAATGTGCCTAATCCAAATTGAGATATGCTGTAAGTGTAACATACATACCAGATTTTGAAGATTTAGTATGAAACAAATAATGTAAAATATCTCATTGATAATTTTTATTACATGTTGAAATGATAATATTTTTATTATATTGAGTTAAATAAAATATACTATTAAGATTAATTTCATCTGTTTCTTTTTACCTTTAGAAAATCTAAAATTGTTTATGTTGCTCACATTTGTGGCACATATATTTCAATTGGACAAAGCTAATGCAGACGGATGGTTGTGGTAGAATATTGAGAAAAATAAGATGTGAGGATAGCATTAATAGTTTTGGGTGTCACATTTTATATTTTTAAGGTTTAAGGATTTTGAAGACATTAGTAAGTATAGTTAACGAGAAAAGTATACTATAATTGAAAGAATGCCAGTAGAGTCTAAATTCTATGTTATTGATTTATTAATTATGGCTGGCAAAGTATTGAACTATTATGCAGACTTTTCTGTTAGATCAAGGAGAATAAAAATTTTTAGGAAGAATAAATTACAAACTAAGTTAAGTGAATTAAAAAGTATATAATTAGGTATACAATCAATTGATGTGATGGAAGAAGTCAAGATTTTCATCTGTTCCAATTTTGAGACATTTGAGCCTTTTAAAAATATGCAGTCATGATATAAATGATACATATCAATTGTTAATTCATATAAAATTATGATATACTTCAAATAAGGCATCTTCTCATTGAAATTACTCCTATAATTTAAAGCTATATAGTATGTGTGGTAGAAAAAAAATACACGATATTCTTCCTCCCAAAGATGTTCTTGTACTAATCCCCAGATTCTGTGAATATTTTACTTTAAATGGCAAAGGAAACTTTGCAGATGTAATCAAATGAAAGATCTTGAGATGGCAAGATTATCCCAGATTATCCAGGTGGGCACAATGTGTTTTTACAGGAGGAAGGCTGAGGGGTCAAAGTCAGAGAGCACAGATATGGCAACAGATGCAAAAAGTGAACTAATGTACTTTGAAGATGGGAAAGGGACCCCAAGTCAAAGAATGCATGCCATCTCTAGATGCTGGAAAAGGCAAGGAAATGGGTTCTTTTCTAGTCTCCAGAAAGAATGCAGCTCTGCTGATACCTTGATTTTGGCTTGTATGACTCATTTGGATGTCTCACCTCCATAACTGTAAGAATATTAATTTGTGTTGTTTTAAGCCACTACATTTGTGGCAATTTGTTACAGAAGCAACAGGGGACTAATATAGTAAATGACTGTTGCTACCCTTTTTGAAAATTCTAGTTATTTGACATATTTTATATTTCTTTCTCAAATTGGGGATAAGATATACCCTGTCTGCTTCACAAGGTTCATGAGAATATTTTATGAGATGAAACACATGGAATGCTTTAAAAAATGTAATACACTACATAAATACGTATTATTATTGTTTCAAACACAGTATTGATTTATCACTAATTTGGAAGGTGATCCCAGGAAATGTGCAGGGAGTAGGAAGTGAGACAGACAAGGAAAGGTAGCTAATACAGAGTCAGATTTGTTATATAACAATTTACTACTGTGAGCTTGATGCTTCTGGGTAAATCTGAGAGCCAGTGTAGAGCAGAGGTCTCCGAGAGATTAGTTCTGTGTAGTGAGGAAACTGAGGTATTTGTATGTCAACACCATGGTTCAGGGTTGCTTCCTGTTACCATTAATTCTCTGGAACTTCTGGCCTACTCTTGGGAGAGGTGACAAGGACTCTTTCCTTGACAAACTTTAGTCAGGTTCCTCCGGGCTTGTTCTTGGTCTGCTGAGCCCAGTTTTGGCAAGAACCCTACTAAGCCAGTCCAGTGAGATAGACTAGATATTCCAACCTTTGATATCTAATCAAGTTCATCTTCCCCCACCCTTGATACCTAAGTTCCTCTCAGTAACTTTCTATCCACTGACCCCTTTATCCTGCCCATTGGCTATAAATCTCCAGCTGTCCCTATCGTATCTGGAGTTGAGTTCAGTCTCTCTCCCCTAACTGCAGTAGTCTTGACTCCTATTACAATAGACTTGAATAAAGTTTTCTTTGTCTATTTAACTCCATCAGGTGCATTTTTCTTTGACACAGGCATAACCATCTCAGGCTACCAGAAAAAGCCCTCAAACAAAGAAATGCAGGTGTTGGCAATTAGAAGTTGGGCCACAGTGCATTGAATTGCTAAGGGCAAGGGGATATGGGCAAGGAACTGACACACCATCCTTCTTCTCAGAGACTTAATGGTTTTAAAGATAATCATTATTCTTTTAATATTAACAATGTCTCTAAACTTCAGTTTTCTCTTCTGTTAAGCAAGGATAATAATGTCTATCTTGTAAGATTGGTGAGAAGATTAAATTAAACAAGCATATGAATTCCAAGCATCTAAAAATTTTCTAGAATGCTTTTTGGTCTTTAATATAGTTTGAACTTTGATTTCAATTTTGAGCTAAAACAGAGGATTGAAGAGTCAAATGAAGCTCACATCAGTCAGAGATTTTACCAGTATTAAGTTTTACTAATAATTTGAAGGAAACCTATAGCCCAAGGTGAATGGCCTTCTGCCTGCCTCCCTGAGCTCATCTCTAACCTGTCTCTTCTTTGCTCCAATCATTGAGCCAGTTCAGCCTTCTTTCGTTTCTTAGAACTGCCAGCAGGCCCTTCAGGGTCTTTACACTACCTTCTCTTCGAAGACTCTGGGTTTTTTGCTTCTCTGCTTAGCTGCATCCTTCTTGTCACTCAGATCTTAGCTTCTTGTCACCACTTCAGAGAGGTCTCCTAACCACCTACTTTAAAGTAGCCACCAGTAATTCACTATCACAACATCCTAGCTTCTTTTCATAGTACTTATTACTATCATATTTTTCTTGTTTAGTTTTTCGTTGAGTTGTGATTGTTTGTATCAGCTACCCCATCTCCACCAAAATATAAACTCCATTAGAGCGGGCATTCTGTCTGTTTCCACTAAACACCTCTGGCACCTAAAGTGTCTGGAACGTAGTGAAAATGCAATAAATATCTGTCAGATGAATGAATAGTGTGATAACCTTTCTCCTAAAAGTTGTTAAAACATTGTAATCTGAATTTGCTATATTTATCTTATGCGGGTTATATAATTTGAGCTATTAAAAATACTACAGCATATTTTAGCATATAAGATATCATTACATATTTTCATTTACTTAATCATACTTAATCCTGGCCATATTGCTCCCCGAGTAATGAGGAAACGATAACTTAGAGCTAGACCAGTAGTAATAAGAGGTCTAGAAATGAAAGACGAATAGATATCAGACATGTTGAAAAATCAATTTTAAAGGGCCTTTTACAGATTTGTTGTGGAAAGAATCTCCATATTCTCATTTAATCTATATGCAGTTCACAATGAATACTGTAAAATTTAGGTAACTAATGAGAAAAATATAGTTTAAATATTTGCTTCTAAGATTCTCCACAGTCTCTTGGGTTGAATGGGGATATGCAGCAAGTTATAAGTATACTTTGGGGAAATTTTTGAGAAGATAGGCATACATATAGACTCTAAATTATTGAGCACTTCATGCTGTTTCCTCATGATTACTTTTTAATATAGTAATGTGGCATAGCATAATGGTTAAGAACCCAGGATGTAATTCCAAACTACCTGGATTTGAATTCAGGTTCTGCCACTCACTAGTTGTGTGGCCTTAAGTACATTACACATCCTCTCTGTGCTTCAGTTTCTCCATCTGTAAGATGAACTAAAATAATATTTTCCTCATAGGTTGATGTGAGGATTAAAGGAGGTAATGAAGGTGTTATGGACTAAATGTTTGCATGTCCCCAAAATTTGTATGTTGAAGCCGTAACCCTCAACCTGATGGTGTTTGAAGATGGGGACTTTAGGAAGTAACTAGAGTTAGATTAGGTCATGAGGATGGAATCCTCACAATGGGATTAGTGGCTTATAAGAAGAAGAGCTCTCTCTCTCTCCGCCTATGTGCACCTAGGAAAGGCGATGTGAGAACATAGCATGAATTTGGCCATTTACAAGCTGGGAAGAGAGGTCTCATCAGGAACAGAATCTACTAGCACCTTAGTCTTGGACTTCCCAGCTTCCAGCACTATGAGACATAAATTTCTGTTGTTTAAGCCACCCAGTCTGTAGTATTTTGTAATGGCAGCCCAAGCTAACTAAGACAAGTAAAGCTTTAGAACAGTGTCCAGTATATACTAAGCACTCGATAAATATCATTAATTATAATCATAGGTAAACATACCTATGAATGAAACATACTAAGATGAAACATGGTAAAGAAATAACTTTTTCAGTTTCAACTGGTGAGAAAGGAGTTAAAACAGCTCGCCTGTGACCTATTCCTCTCCTGATAATCATGGTAATATTCCTGAAGTAAGAAAGAAGGCAGGTGACCAGTCTTATCTTCCTGGAAGCATGGTACTTGGATCTCTGGGCAGATATACTGATGATACATGCTGAGAGGAATATCCTTATATTTGGAATGCTTTTAACAGTGTGTTCCTGGTTTGGGATTGCTCGTGCTATGAATCATGGCTCCTGAGAAAAAATCGTGTAATCTTTATGCTCCCAATAAATGAGCAGTCCATGTACCACTTAGAAACCTCATATATTATTCTAGGCCAAAGAGCTTGTGTCTGATGCAAGATAAAAGACATGTGTAGCCACATGTGTGGACACACGGGTGTCCCAGACTTTTTCCCACTTCTGTGCCTCACAATTACATGTTTTATAAGTAATTGAATTTCTTTTTCAAGTGTGATGGTGAGCCATACCACAGTAGGACAATGATATGATCAGATGTGCATTTTAAAGATCACCCAGGCTGCTATGTGGAGAATGGATCACTGATGGTGTCAGTTGAAGCTGGGTTTGGCTGCATATAATAGAAAACCCCAAAATAGAAGCTTAAATGATAGTTTTTTGTTTTGTTTTGTTTTTTCTCACTAACACAATGTCCAGAGGTAGGCAGTTTGAATAGCTGTAGCTATCTTTGCAATTCCTTTCTTTGGTTTTTTTCTTCATGGTCAATATTAGCCCCAGGTTATCAGGTCTTTGTTCAATCTAAGTGTTAAAAAACGATGAGTTGTGCCTTATTAAGCAGCTTTTACAGAAATCTCACGTAAAAACTTCTACTTACAACTCACTGGCCAATACTTTGTAGGTGGCCAACACTACTTGCAAGGAGGACTGTTTTTGACTTTTGAGCTGGACACATTGCTGCTTCCATTGAAATTGTGGTTAGCTACTCATTTCTCTAAGTTTCTAGTTACTTACCTGTAAAATAATAATAATAAGAAGAACAATACTAATAATGATAAATAGTTACTTAATTATGGTGAGCCTAAAGGTTTAAATGAGGTGATACAAGTACAATGGGTAGCACAATGCATGGAATGTAGCTAAGTTCAATAAATGCTATTTATTAGAATGTAAGCTCCATGAAGGTAGGACTCAAGTCTGCTTCATGCAAGTGTTTAATAAATATTTGTTGGATGTTGAATAAATAAATGCAGGAGGTAAACTCTCATGGAGTTTAGAGGGTATGACTGTGGTTGCACCACAGTTGGTAGAGTGTATATGTTTGTGTTAAAAATAAATACATGAGGGGAAAAAAGCACCAACAGAGTGCTTTACAAACATGTAATTAACTGAGCCCAGATTAGGCTCTCATTGCATTCTCTGGATTTTTGGAAGAAAATTCATTGCTGGTAATGTTGTCCCTGGAGTAGTGCCAAGATGCAAAAATATCAATTTGTTTCAAATGATGTTCTGTAATGCAAAAGAAGAAAGAATGTAACTTAAAATTCAAGGGTTCTCAGTTAGTGAAAAAAAAAAAAAAGCCAAACACCTCTGTACAATTTTAGATTTGTTTCACTTTGGGGAATAATTTACGATCAACTGAGAAAAAAAGCAAAACAAAATAAAAAACTGACCATTGTCTGTCTTATTAACCTGAATTACATTCCAAAGAGGTAGGTTGTTTTTCATAAGAAATATATCAATAGCTCCTTAATTATCAAACTATTTTTATGAGGTCTTAGTTGTTTTTTTTTTTTTTCTGCCTTGAATAGCTATGTAGAGGGGACTGCTGACCAGTTACTAGCTTATTTTTATATAAGTCTAAATTTCAAGCTCTATTTGTTTCCAGTCTCCCTTTTTTTCTGTTTCATGCCATTACACATTCATCTTACAGAAGCAAAAATGATAGTCACTGACCAATTCTGAAAAAATTAACTTTCTAAAGCCCAATTAATAGATAAGGTTTTCTGAAGCAGAGGAACAAAGGTATAAGCATTCCTATCTTTGTGGTAGAAGTCATAAAGGAAGTCAAGGAACTTATGAGGAAGTTCTTGAAGGTCGTGCAAATGAACTTAGATTCTATTTTTTGACCATGGGGAACTGTTGAAGGATTTTGAGCAGAGATAAAATGCATTCCAATTTTTAGGCTAGAAATACAACTCTGCCTGTAGGAGGAGAAAGGATGATGGATTGAGGTAATCATGTGATAATAGAAACAGAGTTAACTAAGAAGGACATTGACATGGTCAAGAATGGTGCATTTCTGACTTAGGGCACCATTATTGGTAGATGCTTGTGAGTGAATCTGTTTAAATTATATTTTGATAGTAGAGTCAACCGTACTGAACAGAAATTAGATAATGCAGAAGTGAGGAAGAGGAGGAAATTAGGGAGAGCTCTAATTTTCTACAGGGAAAAATTAGATGTGTCATTAACCTGAATAATGAAGATAGGAATAAATTTGAGGAGAAAGATACGTAAATTCCGGATATAGGAAATATCCACTGGTGTCCAGTAAGAAGTTGAATACAGTGTTTTAGAATCCAGAGAGAGGCTTGAGCTGTAGGTATAACAGCCATGGGAGCAGAATATTATGTAAAGTAAGTTGAGAAGAGTACAGA
The DNA here is from genome assembly GCF_964270905.1 of Leucopleurus acutus. Taxonomy (NCBI): domain Eukaryota; kingdom Metazoa; phylum Chordata; class Mammalia; order Artiodactyla; family Delphinidae; genus Leucopleurus; species Leucopleurus acutus. The sequence goes on from NC_139156.1 coordinate 40,532,546, forward strand.
AGAACCAACTTTGTGGAACAGTGGAGCATGAACAAGAGTTGCCAGTTTACAGGGGAAAGGGATTCCCTGGCAGAGCGAATGGCCTGTGTAAATATGTAGGTGCGTAGAACAGTAAGATAAATGTAGGAACTAGAAGCAGTTTCATACCAAAATATTGTGTGTGAGACTTAAAGAGGCAAGCTGTGTCCAGATTTTAAAAAGGGAAATCTGGTATGTTAGGTATTCCAAAGAGCTTGGACTTTATCTTGCAATTAATGGGAAACCACTGAAAGGTTTTTTAACAGGGAGTGATCTGATACCATCAGGCAATTATGAAGGATGGAATGTGGGGAGTCTGGCTGGAAAGAGGGAGACTAATTAGGAAGCTCTTGCAATCACTTTGTGAGAGATAATAAGAGTGTTTACTAAGATAGCAGCAGTGGAAACGGATGTGAGGACAAAGAGTGGAGATATATTTAGAATTAGTTGGATGTGAGGGCAGAAGGAAAGTGAGTGGTCAAGGATGATGCCCAGTGTTTTTATTTGGAGGAATTGGATGAATAAATAGTAACATTATCAACTGTGAAAGATAATGGAAAAAGAAAAGGAAAAATAGGCTGAGAAGATATAGCCAAATAATTAGGAAGAAATTTGAAAAGGAAGTAGTATGGGGAACATCAAGATGGTAGAGAGTTTCAAGAAGTGGTCAGTAGTGCTAAATGCTTTTAGTGGTCAAGTAATTTAAGAACTAAAAATTTTCCCTCTGATTTAATGACCAGGAGAAGAGTTTCTGGGTGAAAGCAGCTTCAGTGGGGTGGTACGGACAGAAACCAGACTGCTGTGGGGGGAGGACAAAGGGAGGAAGTGGTAACACTCTAGATACCTTCTTCAAGAAGCTTAGAAAATAATAAAAGAGAGACAGAGTCAAATAAGAAAGTGAGACTATAAAATAAATCCAGTTTTTAAAATTTTCTTGACTGGGTGATAGGTTCTATACATATGCTACATATATTATATATAGATGCTATATATATATATGCGCTAATATTTTTCTGAAGACTAAATTAAATCACTTAATGTACAATGGGAACAATTTAAGTAATAAAAAGTGGGACATAAGGTAATAATATTAAATAGCATCACTTATTACAGAGTGAATAATTTAAAATGATAAAATGTGGATCATAAAAACAATAATATTAAATATATCACTAGCAAACATTAATTATATTATTGTCTTACTTTTTAGAATATTTCAAACAGGTAATATATTTCAAAAAAATTTTCAAAAATAAAATCCTGCTTAAGAAGACGAAGTCCTCCCCAACTGCTTATATATTCCATATGTTATTTATTTTTTAGCAATAGGATAATTATTTCCAGACTCCTATTTAACCTCTGAAGCCCTCTGGAATGTTTACTTTACTTGGACTTTGTCTTATTGTTGTGGTGCTAAGTATTTCTTTTAGTGGGATTTTGGATACCTAGGATTAACAGTCATAAAACAGCAGAGTTCTCTCATCAAGCAAACCAAATCCCCAACAACTTCACGGCTTAATGAAGCAAAAATGTTTCCTTCTTGTTTAAAAACAGAATATCAGCTATGTTGGAATAATGTTCTTCAGGTTTATATTCTAAACCATCTCCCAGAAGCTTTACTTATTCATTAGTTCACCCATTACACAATTCTTATTTTGCATCTATGTATACTATGTGTTCAGATGCTAAAGGATACACCAAAACAACATATATAAAAACTCCTTACCTTCACAGCTTCCAGAATTTCTTAATCACAAATTGGACCTCTAACTTTAGGTCCTGCATAGATGCCCTCTACACCCCTGGGCAGGTGCCCTACACATGCTGCTCGTTGTGAACACACTCCTCTCAGACTTTGACATCTCACAGTCAGCATGACTCCCTTTCTTATGTGAATACTGTCAAGAAAAAAAAATCGTTTACATGACTCAAATAGAGGTTAAAGGCTTGATTCAGCTGGTGCACATCCAAAGGCACCTGAGGAGCATCAAAGTAACTCCCCTAACTGCTGCAGGACTGGAGTTTTATAGGGTGAGGAGAGGAGAGGTGTATGTGTACTTGTGATCCGGCTGAAGTAGAAGTTTTCTTCATCTTTAACTGCTGCAAAACCTTTAGTGGAAAAGATTGGAGATTGTTCTGATTTTCATGCTTCTTGCTAGAGATCATGGATTCAATTCCTTCCTGGCAACTGTCAGAACAGTTCTTTCAAAAGATAGTTTTGCAATTTCTGCAGTTTTTTTTTTTTTTTAAGGTTTAGAAGTGGGGGAAGTAGTAAAAATAATGCGGGAGGGGTGGAGAAAGAGAGGAGGAAAACAGCTAGTGAGGCAAGGGCTGAAACAAGAGAATCTGGCGTCTGTTGTGATCCTTTTACCGTAACAAGAGGATCACCTTGGTCAGCTCTAACTCCTCATGCAGGGCAGCTTCTGTATGGATATTCCCTACCCTCTGACTGAGCTCCAGTAACCCTGTCCTGAGCCAGCTTTCTTCATCCTCGCAGTCACAGATGCCTAACTTGCTCTGCCCAAGTTCAGCATAGGCATTAGGAGAAAACTGTTCCAGAAGGGAAGGGGAGGGGAGGGGAGGGGAGGGGGAGGGCAGGGAAAAAAGGAAGAAGGTAGGAAGAGGAAGCTTAATTACTTTTATTAAACTCTCACATCACTGATATGTCACTCCCCTTTATAAAACTTCAACAGTGCCCTTGACCTTTCAGAATATAATTTAAGGTCAATAATTTATATAGTCAGAAAAATCCAGATTTCTAGTTCATTCTTTGCCACTTAGTACATTTATGCCCTTGAGGAAGATACTTTATATACTTCATCTCTCCAGCCTCATCATCAGTTACATATATATCATTGTAATAGTAAAACATTTTTGGATGAAAATTAGTAGAAATATAAATCTAATTGGTTTACAAAGAAAAGGCAAAATTAGTGGCTCATAGAACTTGAACACGGGAAAAGAAAGCTAGTGTCAGGAAGATAGGATCCAAGGACTGGATCCTTCTCAGAGCTTTGTCTTATTTCTTCTCCTTTTGTGTGTTGGTTTCCTTCTCTCTGACTGTAGTTAGGCTTTTTTCCCCTGTGAAAGAGATTAGGGCATGGACATCCCTGAACTTGCAACCGACCTATCTACCAACATCAGAGAGAGAATGTTCTTTCACCTGTCAGATGCAGCCAGGAAAACAACTAACGATGAACGTAGATTTTGGGCTAGTTTGGGCCACTTCCCCATTTCCAAGTCAATCTCTGTGGCCAGGAGTATGGGGCATATGTCTATATTATTTACTTACTCTTGTGGCCAGGATAAGTTGTCAGGTACAGAGCCTTGCTGGGAAAACCAAGACAAAGGTATCTATCCACCTTGTATAATTTCTATAAGGATTAAATGTGATAATAAAAATGCAGCCATTGTATTAAAAAATGAGACTTAATATATTGAGAGCAATCATAAAGCAACTCTATTCCTTTTCCCATTGCCCCTAAAGTTCCTCTTGGACTAGTTTTTCTGTTTTCTCTGTACTTGGATTAAATTTAGGTATGTTGTACAATTTTTCTCACTCATTTTAATCATAAGAAAAATCTCACTTTAGTTAAAATGCGCATTATAGTATAATGTAGTACATAACTTCAAACTTAATCAAGCCTAAAATTCTATTCACCATAGATAGATGGACGGTTTGTTTTCTCTTTCTCAGATTTATTCTTCTCACCCACTAGCTGTCTGTTTTAGACCATTCAGGCTTTTATAACAAACATACCATAGGTTGGGTGGCTTAAAGCAGAAATATTTATTTCTCACAGTTCTAAAGGCTGAGAGGTTCAAGATCAAGGCTCTGGCAAATTCAGTGTTTGGTGAGATCCAGCTCCCTGGTTCATAGATGGATGTCTTCTTGCTGTGTCCTTGTGTAGCAGAAGGGATGAGAGAGTATTTTGGGGTCTTTTTTATAAGAACACTAATCCCTTTCATGGGGACTCGAACCTCATGATCGAATCACCTGCAAATTTGGGGTGGGCACAAATATTCAGTGTCCATGATTTCTAATCTCTGAATTTTACCCAAACGAAAAGGGGACCAGGGTAAACTAGGGCAGAGTGGCTGGCACTGCTGTAATATGGTTGGTCCCATTACTGAGCATAGTGCAATAGGATCTTACGGCTCACAAGATTTCAAAACTTTATCATAAGTGATTTTGCACATTCCTCAGACATTGCTCTGCAAGGAACTTCCAACTGCAATTCTACTGATTCTGAGAATGCCTTTTGGGGTAGTTATTTTTAAGTTCCCTCTCATTCTTCAGGCATTCCTAGCCAAACTTCTAATGAATCGCTTGACCCCTCCCAAAGGTCCTGTGGCCTTCTTGAATGCGTTCCCTTTTAAGATAGTCTAGGTTACCTCTTTCTCATTTGGCCTCAATTTATTCTATAGCAAGATCAAGCGGTAGAACTTAACTTTAAGAACATCATGCACATGACTTTCATACAAGTATAAAGTGAACATATGTGAAAAAATGTACTTAATAAATTAGTAGGAACCAGTAGAATGATAAAGCCACTTCAGAATATTTGAGAAACTGAATATTTATAGATACTGAAGAAAAATGTCAGACAAGATTTGGTAGGTTAGATACAAAACTAGTTAATGTCACTGCAATCTCTGGGGTTGTTTCTTCTAGTAGACAGAAATGATATGTATATACTGAACAAAACTCTGCAGGTAAATATATAATTTCACAGATTCTGGATCTTAATGACAAAAGAACACTCTCGAAATTATTAAATAATCCCGAGGTGAGCCCTTTGTACAATGTGTCAGCACAGCATGGAAAGGACTTGCAGTCCTTCATTTGCATTGTTTCCAAGTTTTGTGTAATTTGTCCAAAATGTGTGTTCATCCTGCTGTCATTAATGGAAATACAGTTTCCCCCACTGCAGCCCCTACATTTCTCTTTGTTCTGTTTTTTTCCAGAAATCTAGTCAATCTTTGTGCACTAACCTCCAGGGGGCACATATTCTAAATGATATTGGGTTGGCCAAAAAATTCATTCGGGTTTTTCCACATCTTACTGAAAAACCCAAGCCAACTTTTGGGCCAACCCAATATTTTAGGTCCTTCTCAAATGGCCTAAGGTGGAAAAAAGCACTGCTTTATCTCCCAAGGGAGAATGGAATGCCTAAGGAGACTGTTATAGCACAGGCTTCAAAAGGATGCTCCCGGGCCTCCGTGGTGGCACAGTGGTTGAGAGTCCGCCTGCTGTTGCAGGGGACATGGGTTCATGCCCCAGTCCGAGAAGATCCCACATGCCGTGGAGCAGCTGGGCCCGTGAGCCATGGCCGCTGAGCCTGCGCGTCCTGAGCCTGTGCTCCGCAACGGGAGAGGCCGCAACAGTGAGAGGCCCACATACCGCAAAGATAAAGGAAGAAAGGAAGAGAGAGAGAGAAAGAGAGAAAGAGAGAGAGAGAGAGAGAAAGAGAGAAAGAGAGAGAGAGAGAAAGAGAGAAAGAGAGAGAGAAAGAGAGAAAAAGAGAAAGAGAGATGTTCCCATAGCCTCAGTCTATGGAACAGGCTGGGTTGGGTATCATGACTGGGAGCAGAAGAGCTTTCACCCTCGCTTACTTTGCCCTGAAAACACTTCGCTCTAGGTTGTGGGAGTACTTGCTATCTATTCTGTTGGTCTTATCCCTTAGTATCCTGGCTAAACTTCTAGCATTTAACGTTCTCTTATGTGTGAAGTGCTCAGTACCGAGACCCAGTGACCCTGAGGGTGAGTGCCTCCTTAAATTCTGTACCCTGACAGCCTCTTTGGTCTTACCCTAGTCCCAGCCCTTCTCAGTAAAGTACCTGGTATTTAATAAGTGCTACATAAATTATCATAGTCTGAATTTTATTACTGTTACTATTGTTGTTACTGCCAAGAGAATAAAAAGTTTACATTTTTTTTAACTTGGCACACATGACCATTTACAATATTTTCTGAGATTTCCTTTTCAGACTCACCTTCAGTGATTTTTTTTTTCTACCAGTCCTCTTTCCCATGCGCCAGCCACACCAGAGTAGTTATTAACATAGACATAATTGTTAAGAGCATGCAGTTTGTGGTCAGACAGAATTGAATCTGAATCCAACTACACAAATTACACTTGGGACCATGGACAAATTACTTAACCCCTGGAAGTTTCAGTTTTCTTATATCTAAAATGAGGATAGTAGAAAACGTCCTCAAAGGCTGTTAGAAGATTGAAAGAGATAATGTACATGAAAGGCTTGGTGTATAGTACATGCTTCATAAAGGATGGCTATACTTTTTATGACTAAATTCTTGGCGTTTTTGGTATCTTTCTTGATCTTGTATATGTTACTACTTCTGATTCAAATGATTTACTCACCTTCTCCATTCTTAAGAGTTTTACTTGTCTTATAAACACATCTCAGATATGGCCTCATTTGACTTTCCTTTGTTCTAAAAGAACTTTTTACCTAGTCTATTATGGACATTGTTTCATATATCATAAGTTATTCTTAAATTGGAAACCTTATTAAGAGAGGAACTGATTTCCTTATTTTTTTCATTGTCAGAAGGCAATACACAGGCATTTTATAAAGTTTATAGAAGAAAAAAGGCAGAATATGTATAAAATATAAATTATATAAAAGCTATTTATTTCTAAATCTCTAAATCTTAAGCTATTCATATCTATCTGTTTATCTACCTGTCTATCTATAGTGCCCCCATCCCACCCCCAGTCACTTTTTTTTTTTTTTTTGCGGTACGCGGGCCTCTCACTGTTGTGGCCCCTCCCGTTGCGGAGCATAGGCTCCGGACGCGCAGGCGCAGCGGCCATGGCTCACGGGCCCAGCCGCTCCGCGGCACGTGGGATCCTCCCGGACCGGGGCACGAACCCGCGTCCCCTGCATCGGCAGGCGGACTCTCAACCACTAGCGCCACCAGGGAAGCCCCCCCAGTCACTTTTAACTCTCATAGAACTTTGTTCTTATGTGTCTTCTGGAACTACATAGTCTATCTTTTATTAATACATTTTATATACTTATCTGCCTTTATGTTGTTATAAAACAATTAGCATACTAAGGAACCCAACTGACTAATCTGTTTCCTTCTCAATTGATAAATGAACCTAATATAAAGTATAGGGATGAGATTTAAGGCCCCTATAAATAAGCCACATATTCTTTGTTATGCCTTTCACAACTTGTATCTTTCATCATTTTAATTTCTTTCATTTTCATTGATCATTTGTAGCTTATGACACAGTTATTTAGGAATCAAGATTCAATTTCTAGTCCCTGTTCTGGTTGTATGATTTTGGGCAATTTGCTCTCTGTGTCTCAGGTTCTCGTCTATACAAATAAGAGAACTTTAGTCTGGTTAACCCAGTGCTTCCCAGACTTATTTGACCATGCTACCAGTTATCTTCAAAAATGCATATTCACACTCCATAGAACTTGCTTCTGGAGAATACACTTTGCCAAAGAGTAGTCTAAAACATCAAACTAATGATTTAAGTCACAAGAAGCAAAAGTAAGAAATAAAACTGTTGAAATGACACACAAGTGGCCATCGTTTCTAGAAAATACATTTGTACTCTAAAATTATCTGAAGAGAACTCATTAAAAATCTTATAAGAATTAAATGAAGTTGCTATCTGAAAGATAAATATATAAAACTCCATAATTTAACTTTGGTTTTTTTTTTGCGGTACGCGGGCCTCTCACTGTTGTGGCGTCTCCTGTTGCGGAGCACAGGCTCCAGACGCGCAGGCTCAGCGGCCATGGCTGACGGGCCCAGCTGCTCCGCGGCATGTGGGATCTTCCCGGACCGGGGCACGAACCCGTGTCCCCTGCATCGGCAGGCGGACTCTCAACCACTGCACCACCAGGGAAGCCCTAACTTTTGCTTTTAACTATTTAGAAAGTATGATTGAAATATGCCATTTATAATAGTACCACAGATATAAATATTTGGAAATAGCCATAAGAAAAAAATGTGTGGGAAGGTCAATGTGAGGAAATTGTGCTGAGAGTCACTTTAGAAGATATGATTAGATAGAGAGAAACTATGATCCTGATGGAAAGATTGATATTATAAATATATCAAGTCATTACAAATTTATGGATTTAATGTCATTTCCATTAGGCTTCAAATGGTTTTCTTAGGAGAAACATTGATGAAAAATGTCATTATTACCACTTAGTAAATCCTTTCTATATGCCAGGCACCTAAATTTAAACATTTTACATAAATTAACATACTTAACCATAATTATAACCCCTTGAGGTAGTACTATTATTATGACCGTCTTAAAATTAAGAAAGCTGAGGCATAGAAATTATGCAGTTTGTTCCAGATTACATAATAAATAAATGGGGCTGCCAAGATTCAAACCCAAGCAGACTGATTTTACTTGTTGAACTTCACCTACAGAAACAAACTGGGAAAAAAAAAAACTCTACAGTTTTCTTAAAAGAGTACAAGGAGATACTTGCTTTATCAGTCAGATATATAAATATACCAGAAAGCATCAATAAATAGATTTATATCACATACCACACATATGAAATCCAAGTGGAATGAGAATTAAATGGAAAAAAATAAAACAAACATACAAAAGTAGAATTATTGCCACCCCTAGGTCAGGTAAGACTCTCTACTTCTAAATGCAATTAATAGATTAATACAACAGATATTAACAGAGTGTCTCTTATTTGCCAGGCAACTGCTAAGGCATTATGTGTCTGAAAATGAGCAACAGAGAACCATTCTCTTCTGAAAAGACATAAACCTTAACCCAAATGGATGTTAATTCAATATTAATTTTAATGACTATATAATTATAATTCAGTTACTCTAGCAGGTGTTGACCAAAATACCTGACAGACTGTATCCTCAAGGAAGTGATATTGGAACTGAGTTGTAAAAGTATGAAGGGCATACATACCTTTGGAGGGGTTGATAGGAAGATGTGAAGGGAGAAAATGTAAGAATAGGGGACAGCATCTGTAAAGACCGTGGATGGACTGAACCAGGCCTGTTGAAAGCTATGCGGAAAGACTAATAGGCCACAGCATATAATGAGGAGGGTGAGGTAAATTGTGTCTGGAGTGAATTTCTGAGTATATAAAAATACAAGATTTCAAGTATATAAAAATGTAAAAAATTCTGCATGTTAAAATCACTTATACTAAAGTACAAATAACAAATATTTGTCAAAATAGTCTTATTTATAAAAAGTGTGTGTAAATTATCTAAGATATGTACCCAACTCTACATATAAATGGACCAAGGAAATGAGCAGACACCTGGACAAAGAGAAAATATGCAAATCTAATGAACATGGAAGATATTTAATCTCACTTTTATTGAATGGATTAATATAACAAATTTACAAAGATTTAGTAAGAAAAACATTAATTGGTGCAGGTAAAAGTGAGCTGGAATAAGTACTCTGCTAGTGAGATGGAACCTCTTTTTAGAAAGTATTTTGGTAGTATATATCAAAGTCCTTAAATATTGTGAATATTATTTGACCCTGTGATTCTATTTCATTTATCAATCAATCCATCTATCCACCCAAATCTAACTGGGCAGCTACTCTGTGTAGACACTAAGGAGAAAAACTCCATTACAGGAAGGAATGGAATAATAGGTAGGATAATGAGAAGAGGCATTTCAACAAATACATTACTTATCACAAGTTGACACCCAAGTGTTCTCATGCAATTTACATAGAGCTATTGTAAATAAAGTAGAACTAATGAATACACACACACACACACAAACACACACACACTCAAGGTGGAATTGGGAAAATTTTCTAGTTACTTTTATCATTCAGCTGACTTTTAGGCAGTATCTACTGGTTAAAAAAAATACTAGAAAAACAAATCAATGTTCAGTTTCATCTTATCATGGGCTCTTTTGAGAACAGAATTAAACGCTTTACTTTTTATTTTCTTTGAAAAATAATTTGTATGTGAAGGCAGAGTTTAAACTTGTTACTGACAAAAGAAGCTTCCCATTGTCTGGAATCAATTATATACTTAAATAGATGGAATGACATTCATGGTAGGCAATTTGTTTCACATTCCTTCTCAGTAAAGAATAAGTTTTAGTCACCTGGATTTACAGGGTAAGACAATAGAGAAAGGATCAATCTCTTTCTAAAATACTTCTATGTAGAACTGTACAGATTTAAAAAGAATATATGTTCTCTTTTGAGAGCTCTGAGGGACTATTTGACTTCTCGTAATTTATCTAAATCAATAGCACTTCACTTGACAATTTGGAATTAGGGTAAGTCTGTGAAATGATTTCAGTATAAGAAAAAGTATGTACATGGTTTGTCTGTTAAAATGTTTCTCATGCCTGAGCTTCCATTTTAACTGGAGCTGCCACCATAGTCCAGATGCATATCATTCACATTTAAGATTATTGTAAAAACTGCTCTTTCTCCAGTCAATTTGCCTTACGTACTGCCACCAGATTAATTTTGCTGAAACGTATCACTTTTATTATGTCACTCTCCTGCTCAAATGTTCTCTATCATCTGCAGGATAAAATTCAAATTATTTTGAAAGATATTCATAATTTCCTCCCATCCAGCCTCAACCTACCTTCCTTAACTTGTCTCCCACTATTCATCAGCATAAATCTCTAATCTTTATGCTATCTCATGTCCCACATGAATTCTGATTTTGTGCCTTTATTGTAGTTCCATTTTTTATGGTGTATTATCTCCTATTGCTGCTGTAACAAATTACCACAAAATTAATGGTTCAATACAATACAGATTAATTATTTTATAATTCTAGAAATTAGAAGTTGACATGGGTCTCACTGGGCTAAAATTAAAGTATTGGCAGGATTACCTTATAGATGCTCTAGAGGAAAATCTGTTTTCAGTTTCCAAAGACTGGTCTCATTTTTTGCACACTGATCCCTTCCATCTTCAAAGCCAATGATGTCTGGTTGAATCTTACTCCCATCACATCACTCTGACTGACTCTTCTGGTTCCTTCTTCCTCATTTTGGGACCCTTGTGATTACAATGGGCCTGACCAGGTAATCCAAGATAATCTCCCTATTTTTAAGATCAGTCGATTAGCAAACTTAATTTTATCTGTTACATTAATTCCCCTTTGCCATGTAAGGTAATATATTCACAGATTCTGGGGGTTAGGGAGGGAATATCTGTGTGGAGCCATTTCTGCCTGCCACAGATGGTCTGGTCATTTTTCTCTTCCTCTGTAAACTATAGTTATTCAGTTATTCTTCAATGCCCAGTTCATCTCTTCCATGAAGCTTTCTCAGATTACAGTTAACCACAGCAATTTCTCCCTCCTCTCAACTCTTATAAAGAGTACCACACTTATACACTGACAAGACAAGTTCCTGTTTGGGTCTTGTGTTTAAAGGGTCCACCCTGGTCCTCATTTGACCTTGGCCTTCCTCAAAAGCCAAGAGTACACAGGGCAGAGGATCCTCCATTTTTCTTCCTATCCTGGACCATGACCAATGACATGGGTGAACCAGCCCATAACATTCTTTATACTAAAACAGTTAATTCTGGTGTACACGCTGTGTAAACTTTTTTTTTTTTTTTTGTGGTACGTGGGCCTCTCACTGCCGCGGCCTCTCCCATTGCGGAGCACAGGCTCCGGACGCACAGGCCCAGCGGCCATGGCTCACGGGCCCAGCCGCTCCGCGGCACGTGGGATCCTCCCGGACCGGGGCACGAACCCGTGCCCCCTGCATCGGCAGGCGGACTCCCAACCACTGCGCCACCAGGGAAGCCCGTAAACTTTTTTTTTTGTTTGTTTGTTTTTGGTCACATAGCTTGTGAGATCTTAGTTCCTCAACCAGGGATTGAACCTGGGCCCATGGCAGTGAAAGCATCGAGTCCTAACCACTTGTCTGCCAGGGAAGTCCCCATGCTGTGTAAACTTAATGACTATATTTTTCAGTTGGCTTTTGTTTTCTAACATCTTGAGATCTCAGTTTTCTCATCTCTATAGAAAAGTAGTTATCCTGGGTTTGACATATAGGGATTCAGTACGTTCTGTGGATAAAAAAGGTTTTATAGAAGTGTTGGATAACTGACCCTCCTAGAGTGAACCTTCCATATTATTAAAGTTGCTGGATGTGCATGTGTCCAATCCTAAAGGTGTTTATCATAAGTAGATAATAGAGATGTGAGTAAAGATTTTTATATGAAGAAGCTCATTGTAGCATCATCTCCCAAATCAGAAACAATCTGAATAGGAGATACATTTTAGTAGATCGATATGATAGAATAGTATGCAGCTATTAAAAGGCATATTGTTAAAGATTATTTAATAATCCAGGAAATGTTTATATATATATTATTCAAAGAAAAATGATACAAAAAGAATGATATTAAAAAAGAATTACATATATATGTATAAATTTCAAATAAAAAAGTTTATGTTAGTATGTTAAAATAGTAAAAAGGGTCATGCCCAAGTGTGGGATTATAAGTAGTTTTTAAATATTTCTTCTTTACATCTTTTCTTGTTTTCCAAATTTCTTCTAATTTAAAAATATTTTTTAGCATCTGATAAATTATTTTAATTTATAACATATATAAGTAAACTACAGAATATTTACTCTTTTTCCTTCATAACAAAATTGTTTCCTTCATAACAAAATTGTTCTAGAATAAGTAATTGTTCTACAATTGTTCTAGAATAAGTAAGTTTAATTAACATTTACTGGACATTTACTAGGCCCCAGACACCATGCTGGGGACCAAAGGTAAGACAGTTCATGCCGTGAAGGATCTCATCCTCAGTAAGACAATTAGATAAATGTATTAGTTTGCTAGGGCTGCCATAACAAAATACCACAGACTGGATGGCTTAAACAAGAGAAATTAATTTTCTCACAGTTCTAGAGGCTAGAAGTCCAAGATCAAGGTGTTTGGCAGGGATGATTTCATTCTGAGGTCTTGCTTCTTGGCTTGCTCATGGCTGCCTTTCTGCTGTGTCCTCACATGGTCTTTGGTCTTTTCTCTGTGTGTGCACATGCCTGTCAGTATATCTCTTGTGTGTCCAAATCTCCACTTCTTATAAGGACACAGGTCAGATCAGATTAGGGTCCACCCTAACAACCTCATTTTAACTTAAATACTTCTTCAAAGGTCCTATTTCCAAATATAATCACATTCCGAGGTACTGGGTCTTAGGGCTGCAACATACAAATTTGGGGGAAGGGATGAAATTCAGCCCACAACAAGTTAACAGCTAACCTCAATATTTACTTATTATGGCAACATTGATGCTATGTACAGGTATACTACTCTTTCAGAGGAGGGAGAAATAATTCTTTTTTAGGAGGTGGTCAGTGGAGGTTTCATAGAGAAGGTGACATCTGAGAAGAATTTTGAAAGATGAATGAGATTTTGCCAGTTCCATATTGAAACAGGTACTGTAACTGTAATTGATTCATATAGCATAATGCATGTGAAAAATTTAATTCTTACAAAAGATCAGAAAGCGTAATTCTACTTTATGTCCTGTGGATTTCGTTTGTTTTGGTCAGGAACCCACTGTCCTTGGGTAAAAATGAGTGAAAGAATCCATCTATCTTGACAATGCTGATAATGTCTTCCAGTTTTCTGGATAAAGACTAATATCTGAGTGATTAAGCTGAAACAAGAAAATAAAAACTTCTTGGGTGAAGTAGCTCCTTCTACAACTTGTGCAGCCAGGTATGGGGTAGTTGTTGAGGTTCACAAAACTCATAAAGCAGGGATGTGGTGGAGTCAAGGAACCTGTATTTCTAAAAAGCTTCCAACAGCATTCTGATGGTATCCAAGTTTAGAACAAAAGTCAAAGTATTGCTGGACCTCTCATCAGGCAGTAGCATGATTGAGGGCCAAACCTCCCCATGATGATTACCCTGGCCCTGAAAAATATTCGTTATCTGCATGTCTCTTGAACCTCAAATACAGTTTAGTATCTTGCTTTGTTTAAATATTGTTACTTCACGTGTAGATGATTTCTTGACTAGACTGTAAGCCTCTCAAAGGTGAGAACCAAACCTTTAAGTTTTTCCACATTCTCTAGAGTTCCTTCCCCTGTGCTGTGCACAGTAGGTCTCAGCGGGTACGTAGAGAAGGAACACATGCACGAGTAAGATTGCCTTCTTGCCCTCACGTGCAGATCTGCACCTTGCACTAGAGAACTGTCTCAGACAAAGGCAGTATTCTTTACAAAGACATAAGACATCCTCAGTGTCCATCAAAGCATCTGGAATTATCCTGTTTCCTTAGATGTTTTTCAGAGCTTTATCGCTGATTGATAACATCTTTTACTGCCCTGACTAGACTGTCTTATACACTTAACAGGCCAAGTTTTCACATGTTTCTGTGCTTCATGTTCAGAGTTATACTACTCCTTTTATCTATTACAGTAAGTTATACCTGTCCATTATCACACTCAAGGGAGTATTGTTCCTGACAGACGTTGTCTTAACACCGTATATCTTTATTATGAAAAAAAAAATTTGAACATTGATCAAAGTTAGGCCGCACATGTATGAAGGGTTCCTGGAACACAAGTGTTTTCCTCACAGAATAGTTGAAAACAGATGAACAAGAGGTCTGATTGGTCATCCCATAAAATTTCTGTCTAATGAATACTTTTTCACCTCAACTGAGAAACAGTTTACACTTTTGAAATTTTAAAAGACAGCAAAGATATCTATCTATCTATATATCTACATCTATCTATAGATATATATGTATTAGTTTATTCATCATATATTTATATTAAATCTCACAAAGCAGGAATTCACTAGCATATTTTATCCCAGTTTATCCTGAAACCTGGCTTAATGCACTTCTGTATGAGTAGGTTCATTGACAGGTCAAACAACTGACCTTCACTTTTTTGTATAATTTCTAATAAGGGAGATCTTGGGAAGGTACACATTACTCTGATTAGTAGCTCTACAGATATTTGGAAAAAACACCCAAGAGATTTTAAATGAAATAGTAATTTCAAAATATCAAATTGATTATATTAGCACTGTTTGCAATCTTACCACATTTCTCCAATCTCAGTCTCTCATTCTCTTTCTCTTCTGTTTCCTCTCTTTATCTTTCCCTTTCTCTCTTTCAACTAGAGAATATTTAAATATTTTCATCTTCCTTCAAATGTCCAACAACCCTTCATTATGCTCTTTCTCAGTTGGTGACTTTACTTCTTCCACTGAAACACCCTGTTAACCTGCATCTGTACCCACATACTCTGCCTTTCTTCCTGTTACTATGGATCAACTATCCATGTTTTGATATAAGGTTGGACCTTCTACCTGGGCAGAAAATCCCAGCCCTTCCCTCCTCCTCAAGTATATTAGTATTAGCCCCTATTTCTTTGCATCACCAATTTTCCTGCCTCTACTGGATCATAACCATCAATCCACAGATCTTGAATACTTTCTCCCATCTTAGAAAAGCAAAAACTCTTCCCTCGATCTAACCTTCTACTCCAATTACTGCCCACATCTCTCCTTTCTCTAACAGCAAACCTCCTCAAGTTAGTTGCCCGTACTCACTCTCTCTCTCTAGTAGCTCTCCCACCATTCTCACAAGAAAATACTCCAGTCAAGCTTTTAATCTCCACCACCCCACTGAAACAACTCTTGTCAACACCACTATTGAACTCCATGTTGCTTATGTGAAGAGTCAGTTTTCATTACTCATCTGACTTCATCTATTAGCAGCTGATGAATTCCTTCCTGGTGATTAAATTTCTTCACTTGGCTTCCAGAATGCCAGTCTTTGCTGGTTTCTATCCTATTTCACAGATGTTCCTTCTCTGTCTCTTTTCTGGGCTCTTATTTTTATTTCTCTGACCTCTAAAGTTGAATTTCCCCAGGGCTAGTTCCTGGACTACTTTTCTTCTCTAGATACATTCCTGTCTGTAGTAAACTCATGAGTTTCACAGCTTTAAACACCACCAATAGATTGGAAACGCCCAAATTTATATATTCAGCCTACACCTATTTCTTGAACTCCAGACTCTTATTTTCAACCTAGTAGCCCCAGTAATCCCTTTAAAATGCAAATCAGCTAATGACATTTTTTTTCTCGTTTTATCCATGGCCTTTCCTGTCACTAAGAATAAAAGCCAAATACCCCTCAATGGCTTATAAGGCCTTACCTGAGCTGATCTTCCCATTGCCTCTGCTCCTTGTTTCTTCATGCTCTCCCTGTGGTAGCTCACTCAACTCCAGCCATGCTGGTCTTCCTCACGTTCTTTAACTTGGCCAGTGCATTTAAGCCTTAGGGCATTTGAATTTAGGGCTCCTCCAGATATCTCTGACTCACTCTCCAGCTCTTTAAGGTCTTTAGTCAAATGTCACCTTCTGAGAAAGTCCTCCCTAATGACCCTCTTCATCATATGCCTCATTTCACGTTTAGTTTTTCTTTACAGCACTTATCGCTATCTAACATGCTATATATGTTAATCCTGTATTTATTGTATATCTCCCTTCACTAGAAAATAAGGTCCATGAAGCGGGGAGGGATAAATTGGGAGATTGGGATTGACACACCACTATAAATAAAATAGATAACTAATAAGGACCTACTGTATAGTATAGGGAACTCTACTCAATACTTTGTAATAACCAATATGGGAAAAGACTTTAAAAAAGAGTGGATATATGTACATGTGTAACTGATTCACTTTGCTGTACACCTGAAAGTAACACAACACTGTAAATCAACTATACTCCAATAAAAATTAAAAGAAAAAAAGAAAAGAAGGTCCATGAGGGCAGGAATTTTTGTCTATTTTGTTGTTTGCTGCTGTATCCCCAGCACAGGGCACTTGGCAAATACTATGTGTTCAATATACTGGTGCTTCCCAAAGTGTAGTGCCCAGACCAGCAGTCTCAGATTAACCTGGGAACCTTTTAAAAGCATGTTAGAAATGCCAATTTTTGGGTCCTACCATATTCCAACTGAATCTGAAAGTTTGGGGACACGATCCAACAATCTGTATTTTTATAAGCCTTCCAGGTAATTCTTATCTCTGCTAATGTTTGAGAGTGACTATGATGAATATTTATTGAATGAGAAAAGAAATAAGGAAAACTTCTATTCCTATTACCCTTTTAACAAATACAGCAATGAAAACTTTGGGGTTAAAATGTCATATAAATAAATGAGTAAAATCACTTTGTAGAATTTGTTTTTCTGATATGAGTCATAATAAACCCAATAAGAAAAAGTTCTAGTTTATCATTTAGAAAATGAAAAACCCATACATTATCCTGAGCCATGAATCCAAATCTATTGAAAAGTGGTAAACTTAGGTAGTCATAACTAAATCTGTAAAGTTAATTTATGGTTTTAATTCAGTTTTAGTTGAAACTTTGTTAAAAATTAGTTCCAAGAGCTTTGTCCAATGATTTAAAAATTTAACAAAGCTGTATCAATCAACTTACTTCTCCTGGTCTTTCTTTATTCTTAGACTTTCAACTCTAATTTTCTTAGGTTAAACAACTCTGTATCTCTGTGTCTGCTACGTCTAATCACATCACATGTAAACATCTATTCCACATTAGAAGCCTGGGATACACTCTCTGCCTTTAATGAGATGAAGCAGAGAATATATTTCAGTTTGTAAAATCCCACATACTCTGTGATTATGAACCAAGCTGATAACTTTCTCCTTTGCTGTCTGGACATGAAGTCGCTATGACCTTTCTTAGGGGAACAAGTGTCCCTGTTAGCCCAGGACAATCCCAGTTTATACTTGATATTCTGATTTAATTATTAATAGTATCCTTTATTGCCAAAGTGTCCTGGTTTGATGATAAATTATATGTTCACCCTACTTATTTTATATATAATTATATATTATGTATATATACATATACATTGGCAGGTGGATTCTTAACCACTGCGCCACCAGATAAGTCCCATGTCATATATTTTTTTTAATGGAAAAATACATGTTAGTTGAGAGGAATATTCTATTTGTAAAACAATATATTGGATATTTCAACAGTTGTTGATATTTCAACAATTATTTCAATTTTATGATCAATTGAGTAGTTCATCCAGAATCACTCTATGTAACATAGATGTTTGTTTACTTGATTCATTATCATAATTTGCTCAACTCTAAATCGCCTATATAATCAGCCTGTTTCTGGCAGTCTCTTCGTTATAGTTGTGCCGGCATCCACTCCGACTGCTATACCCAGAACAACTGCATGGAGTTCTGCGTGTATAACAAAAATGGCTGGCATAAACACATTGACCTTGGCATGACACTCCACGTAGGTGGTTTGTATACATAATCATGGCCACAGCCTGCTTGGCTTGTTCAAGGTCATATAATGAGTGTATGTTTAGTTACCACTTAGAGTCCTTCAGTTTCTAGTCTGGATTTGACCTTAAAATAGGCAATCTGAACACTTTTTTTTCTTTCAATAAATGCTGTAGAAGTAGTCTCAGTTTTATAGAGCACATTATTTTGCAGGATGGGGGGGGAGTAGTTGCATTAGCCAGTCTCTTTAATAAGTTGCTTTACAACAAGGGATGCACATATTTCTAGAGCTATTTTATTCTGGGCTGGAACATATGTCAGGTCCAACATGATAACACATCTTCACCGTCTTCACTAAGTGTCAGTTTTACACTATCATTTGTTGGAGGATATATTAAGACAAAAGAAATACATTATAGAATGGCATACAAAATCCATATAAGGTTTTAAAAATATGAGCCTTCAAAAAATTAAGTCTTGAAAGTCTGGTTTCAGGATAAACAGTCAGATACTTCAGGAACAGATGTTTCTTCTATTCTGGGTTCTAATTATGGGTATTTTGGTGAAAAAATTTGAGACTGGCAAATCTCAATGTCAGAGATTTTTCCATCTTTTTTAGCAAGTTAGATATTTTTGAATGCTACATTTGCTCTATGAGAAAAAAAGGGAGCCCTGACTAAAAACTGCTCCATGTTTGCATTGGAACAAATCTCAATGATCTCTAATCTATTAAAAATAGATATATTCAGTAATTTACAAAAATATGTAACTTTATTACCAGCTATACTGTTTGGCTGTTTACTATTTAAAAAGCAAAAACCAAGCAAACAGAAAACTCTTGTCGCACAATTCCTTTTTTGAATTTCCACCAAACTTTGAAATATCTTTATGGTACTTCTTTTCTAACTAGTGCTGTATATTTATTTAGTTTTTCTTAGGGAGGGACTGTGTCAGATATGTATATAAAAAATTTTGAACAGTTAATGCTCGGTAAGCTTTTAAGAATGGCTATATTGTGAAATAGAAACTTGAGTCCTGATTGTGTTACAGATTTAATTATTTAAAGGCCCCTGATTGCTTCACTGTGGCATAGATTCAGTGTTCAGAGGGTAAACAATATATTTCACCGTCATTTTTCAAAACGCAGAGGTGATTTTTTTCCCTGAGTCTATAATCCCAACAGATATAGGTTTTTGAAGCATTAAACACACCTCTTCTCTAGTATGTATTTTTAATAAGGTGAACTTAAGACATGCTCATTTTTGTTTCTAGAGTATAACAACTGGAACATAATATTCCTCTCCCCAGTCTTCTCCCCCTCCCCCAATTCACCAAAGCATTAGATAAAATTGGTAGCACTAAAACTGAGGATATCTAAAAACAGCAACCTGTACCCTTGGGGATTTTGAGTGATATAAATACAATGGCTGAGAACATTTTTAGCCACAGGATTTTTGCCTTTTATACTTAGACACTTGCAAGTCTGTTAAGTTGTTGTCCTTGTGGCCCATATTAAAATGCTTATGTTTGGGAACTACACAATTCATATCCCATGACTTTTTTTTCCTAAATGAATCCATATTTGTAACCAACTTGTAGTGTCTGGTTCAATTCCCAGCCAAACAAGCAAACACACTTTCTAAGGAGTGATAGCAATTCTATACCTATTTGTTTACAAATTGTCTGACAATGAGTCAGAAGCCTACAATTTTTTTTTTTTTTTTTTTGTATACAAACCTTCTTAGATCAATTTAGCAATCTGGAATAATTTCCTGTCTCTCCATCTTTACAATCTAAGAAAAGTATCTCCAATGCTTTCAGTCTTTCTGTCTGATACAGAAGTGATAGCGTGTATTTCACAGAGAAAATAATGCCTTCTCTATTCCATTAAATTGTACTGACTTATCACAAAAACCTGGTTTCTGGTTACATCATCACTCAATATTGCCTGTGCCTGAGGAAACATGGCTACTCTAATTAGCAGTAAATCAAAGTTCTTTCTCTCTGATGAAACAGGACTGTGAAATAAATTGTGATGGGTGAGCTGCATCGCAGCGTCAGTAATTGGGAGGATTGGCTGACAAGTCTATTATGACTGCCCCAGAGGAAACCACACCCACTTAAGGAGAGGCTGGGGGATTGACATTTTCTGTGGTTTTACTGTTGATCTCTGTTTCCTCATACAAAGTTCACTATAATTGACAATCAGACTGTTACTACACAGGATGCTTTAATCTAAATATTTGAAGGTGCTTTCTTTTTTGTAATCTAATGAAGTAGGATTTTTAAAATTGAATCAACAGAAACATAATATCATAGTTACAAACAACAACCAAAAACATTAAAATAAATAGGAAAAGACTATGCTCCAGTGGAGAAAATGAGATGCTGATGCACATTAGTCTATTAAACACGCACATACAGCCAGCAAAAAATGTACAGTAATTAGTATGAGTTACCAGTCCTGTCTAGCTATAGTTGCCAAATTCATGAGTTAGACAGTTCTCCAATGAATTTTGCTTGTGTAGATAGCCCCCAAATTACAAAACATGTTTAAAAATGCTCTTTTGCATAGCTCAGTTTAAACTGGTTAATTATAAATCTAAAATTTTAAATTATAAATAAAAGTAATAATGCTCCAAGAGTAGTATCAATATAGGAATGAACAATCTTTAGTAATTAAGAAGTGACTTGCAAGAAATTAGAGGGCACGTGTTTTTTGTCTCATTGAGCTAAGTGACCACATTGAGAATGAATTTATACACATCTGAGGAATAAATCTTTACTTCTTTCCCTTTAACCTCATTATCAAACTCTAAGCACTTCCTACTATGGCCTAAAACCACTCTCATCAATGGTTTTCAAGGTACATGTAAATGTAACTTGAAGTAATTAACAGTAGTTTTTGTTGAGGGCCCTAAAACAACTGAATCACTATTGCAGGAGTTGGGGAGGCATCAGTATTCTTTTCCAGCTTTATTGAGATATAATTAACATTGATATACATCACTACACAATAATGTAATATATCATTATACAATGATATAACTGTACATTTAAGGTACACCACATGATGACTTGAGATATATCTATATGTGTGTGTGTGTGTGTGTGTATATATATATATATATATATAAATGATTACCACAATAAGGTTAGTTAACACATCTATCACCTCACATAATTACCATTTTTGTATGGGTGGTAAGAACATTTAAGATCTACCCTCTTAGCAAATTTCAAGTCTGTGATACAGTATTGTTAACTATAGCAAGCATGCTATACGTTACATCCCCAGAACTTATTCATCTTACAATTGCAAGTTTGTACCCTTTGACCAACATCTCTCCATTTCCCCACCCCTCAACTCTGACATAAAGGAAACAAAATCGCCATCTTGAAGAGATATCTGCACCTTATGTTCATTGCAGCACTAAACAACCTAAGTGTCTGGATGAATGAATAAAGAAAATGAGATAGATATATAAATAAATAATATATATATGTAATGGAATATTATTCAGATATAAAAAAGAAGAAAATCCTGCCATCTGCAACACCATGGTTGGATCTTGAGAGCACTATGCTAAGTGAAATAAGACGGAGAAAGGCAAATACTGTATGATCTCACTTATATGTAGAATCTAAAAAAGGCATCAGTATTTTTAAAGTGCCCCAGAGACCACCGGCCTCCATTGCTCTGCCTACACCTTTTCTCTCCCATCCTACTACTCTCCCATGCATTCTCTAAGCTCATGCCACACTCTCTCTTCCTCAAAATCAGTTATTCTTGCCTTAGAGAATTTGCACTTGCTGTCTTCTCTACCTGGAATTCTTTTCCCCCAGATCTTTATATGGCTGTGTTCTTGATATTCAGGGTTCCGCTCAAATGTTAGCACTTCAAAAAGAACTCTCCCAACCTCCCCCGTCCATATCACACTCTATCACATTGTCCTGTTTTATTTTCTTCATAGTCTTGTTTTAAAAATTATTTTATGTATTTGTATGCTTGCTTGATATCTCTCTCAACCATATTGCAAGAACTTATATTTCTTCACTATTATCCTAGCCCCTCAAGCAACGTCTAGCAGCACATTGTAGACACATAATAAAGTCACTCATTTTAACAACTATTTATTAAGCATTTGCTATGTTCCAGGCACTGTTCTAGGCAATGAGGCTAAATAAGCCAATGAAAAAAAACCCACATAAAATATATGAACAAAAAATAAGTACATTACTATAGCACCCAGTGGACAGATGTTAGATGAACTCAATTCTTACAAGAGATTTTCCTTTTTAGTATCATTGAATTTTAATAACTACAAGCAAACAATCCACAGAGGTGAATTCAGAATTTATAGGATTGCAGCCTAGCCTACTGGATGGAATACAAGGCCTGATACCAGAGAACCTGAGTCGTAATACTGGCTCTACCAATACTCAGTAGCTATGAGTTATTAGACAAGGCATGCTGTGTAGTTATTAGGAGCACTTCAGAGGTAGCTGCTTCCAAAGATGGGCACTTAGAATTTACTCATCCTGTTACTTAGTTTTCTCATGTATAAGATGTGAGTAATGGTAAGTCACTGCTTCATTAAATTGGACTGAGGGTCAAATAAGGCAAAGAATGGAAATTAAATAAAACTAAAAATGTACAGAATGTATTTTAATTAATAATAGCTGTGGTTACATTAATTCTCCTTCGGTTCCTCCTCAGCTTTGAAGTTTTTCATCTGTAAAACAATGAAGGTAAACTAGCATTTCTGCCATCTTTTCCAGAGCTCATATTTTCAAAATATTCTAGGCTTATCAGCCTTGCTGATTACACAAGGATCCCTAACAATGAACACTTTCTGCATTTTTTAACAAATATATATTCCATAAAAATGTAATGACTTACAAGTTTTCTTAGCTTTTCTATTTTCAGATCCTAGAAATGATTAAAATGAATAATGGTGTGATAATACTCTATGATATGCTACCCACAGTTTTGAGGTTTGTTTTTGCCTTGTTTTACCTTATCAAACTGCTGCTTTCCTAGATACCATGGATTTTTGTTTTGTTTTGTTATAGTTTTGCTCTAAGCATATGCAGCTTTCAAGTTTATTTTTCAGAAACCGTATTTTTTTTTTTTTGACAGGATAAGTTCAGCTCAATGGAATTTGTTAGCCCACCCTTCATTACACTGCTTCTGACTTTGAATAATGGAGGAAATAGCTTTGGGTGGGTAGCCAGCCAGTCTGACTAGTCCATTGGGCACAGGCGCCCTGGTCACGGGGATCACTAATGCCTAATGCCTCTCTAATTATAGACATGTCTCATTGCTGGCTACTTAACGGCCTCACCGCAGGGAGTGACTCCACTTCCTAACTGGAAGCCTACCTTCATTAGCATAAACTGTACATCATAACCTTCTAGTTTTACAATAACCCAAGGGCCCCTTCCTGCCAGAAATGTGGCAACGTGACAGTCTTAGTATTTGAACATGGAGACAGATGATAAGAATTTATGACTTCTAACTTTAAGATTCAAAAGGTAAAACTCAGTATGATATGGGTTTAAAAGAAGCTGTCTGTGCCAATAATGGGGAATATACAGGGATTTTGTTCTACTCAGTTTGTTCTTCAGTGTCCCTTCCTTCCTAAGTGAAGCAAGGTCTATAGTAAGACTCTCAGTGATTAAATCTGAATAAGAATGGAGACTTTGAGAAACAAATGAGCCTGTAAAGCAATTGAATACTGAGTCAAGATTTAATACACCTAGAAGTAAATGAATTATCACTTAACTTGCATTAGACTTTGGAGTCCTTATTTATGCCTTACCTACTTTCATCATCATCATTATCATCATCATCAGATTTGCTGCCTTTTATAGAAAACTCGTCATATGTTGGGCCCTATACTAAGCACTTTAGATAATATCTTTGCATATATTCTCCTAAACACTTCAAGGTAGGTTGTCTCCATTTATACAGGAAAAAACCTAAGACTCTGAAAAGTTTAGTAAGTTGCCAAGGTCACAGAAACTATGGCCAGGGTGAGATTTGAACACTTCGCTTTACTTGATTCTAAACTTTCAATCCGCTCTGCCTCCTTCAGGCTTTGTTGCCTGATGAGGATGTAGTGTCTAGACATTCAAGAGGGCAATGATCCTGCCTCTGTACTTTCACAGACAGTCGGTCTTAAACTTCTATTAAAATAATAATATAATAATAATAACAATAACCAATTTTACTGAACACTTATTATGGGCCATGCACGTAGTACTCTCATTCAGTCTTGAAAGAACCCTTATATCTTTATTTCTAGGTGAAGATACTGAGGCCTGGAGAAGTTGCATGCATGGCACACTGTCACATCTAAGTGCTGGGGCTCACTTTCATTGTACTGCCTCTTAGAGTAGCACTTAATCACATACATTGTATTTAGATGTATATTAAATTGTCTTCCTGATCACACAGTGAGATTCTTAAGAGGAGGGATTGCAGCTCAGCATAGCTTCCCTACTGATTAGGACTGTGCTTGCTACATAATAAAGATTCAATAGATATTTGCTGAGTGATGAACAGTTTTAGTTACACTTAGCTTGTTCAGTTAAATAGATCTCACATAATGGGGAAAACCATGAGAATGTCTGGAGGAGAACATGACAAAATTAGTGCTTTGTACATTTTTCTAGTTACACTAAAACATTACTTAGCGTTAAATCTTCCACTTCTGATCCATGTTGACCATAACGTTTTGAGAAACATAATACTGGAAACAGAGATAGCAAACGAGGAATAAATCATAATTTTATGACAGAGCAACAAAGAAGTTGAAAGACCATTGCCTATTCAAAACAGGACAATCCTAATGTCTAGTACTATGAAAAGAAGGCCAATATTTTCTGTATATTTTCCTCACTTTTCCAAGAGGTTCATAGTCTGCTATAAATGAGTACTAAAAGAATGAAAAATTACAGAGTTGCCTGACAGCATCTATTCTGACTAAAGTTAATTTTGGCTCACTCCGAATAATAACCTATTTTGTAAATCTCAAAGCTGAAAGGGAATTTAGAAACCCCTTAGGAAACATTCTCATTTAACTGATTATGCAAATAAAGTGTAGAGACATTACATTTGCACAGATAACTAGACCTAGAATTCAGAATCAGTTTTGGAAGCCTACCTGCATCTTGCCCACAGCAAAAGTAAAACTATCAATTTTTTTTTGTAGAATTCATAATTTCGTTATATTTTCAAACATATTTGTTTTATACCAGGTAGTATACTTATACTACCTCAGTGTCCTCATACTGGTCCAGGCCACCGTCATCCCTGGGGAGGGATTAACTGCAGGAGCTCCTGACATGTTCCCTTGCTTCTAATCTTACCAGAGTGTCTTTTCAAATGTAATTTAGATTGTGTTAGTCCTCTGCCTCAGAACTTTGTAATGGCTTCCCTTTGACCTCAGAGTAAAAGCCAAGTAAAAGTCTTTTCAAAGGCTAACAAGGCCTAAAACATCTCACTGCCTATGCCTTCCTGACCTCCTCATCTCCTCTTCCTCTGACCCATTTCAATCCATCTATTCTGCCCCCGGGCTACCTGCTTGTCTGGATGCCAAGCCCCTGATTGGAGTACTCACCCCCCATAAACTGCTTGCTAATTGTCTACGCCTCCTTCCAGTTTCTGCTCAGATTTTACCACCTCAAGGAAGCCTACCATGACCACTTTTATTTTAATATTGTAATCTGTTTCCCTGCTTCTATCCCCTGCTCTCAATCTCAGTTATTCTGCCCTATTTTTAAATTTTTCCATACTGCTGTCACCATCTATCTTACCATTTTATTAATTAATGAATCAGTTAATTAATGAATTTGATAGTCACATTATCTCCACTGGAATACAAGCCCCTCAAGAGCAAGGATTTCCTTTTTTTATATTCCCCACTGCGGTATCCTATGCATCTTAACCAGTACTTAACACATTGTACTACAGTACTCCTTGTATATTACTTAGATGACTTTGATAAAATATAGTTATATATATTTTAATAGCCATAGATATAAAGTAACAAATTTACTACTTAATGTAATGATATGAACACATAAATTTATCATATAGGAATAAATGCACTAATTTTCAAAATTAAATGACATTTCTGGGACTTGCTAAACATAACAGAAAACAGTAACAGACATGAACATATTCACCAAGCTTTTAATATTTGTTTGCCCAAGTGTTGAGAGATTTTCCCATTATTCTTTTCTTTAAGATTTTTTTTGATGTGGACCATTTTTCAAGTGTTTATTGAGCTTGTTACAATATTGCTTCTGTTTTATGTTTTTGGGTGTTTATTTTTACCCCGAGGGATGTGGGATCTTAGCTCCCTGACCAGGGATTGAACCTACACCCCCTGCATTGGAAGGCGAAGTCTTAACCACTGGGCCGCTAGGGAAGTCCCTCCCGTTACTCTTTAGCTATTGATTGCCAATTTGTTCATTGTGGTTGAATAACACGCTTTGTATGATTTCAATTTTTTTTTAAATGTTAAGGTTTGTTTTATGACCCAGGATACAGCCTATCTTCATATGTATCTTGTGGGTGCTTGAAAAGTATAGTCAGACCTCCTTATCCATGGGGGTTCCACATCCATGTATTCAACTAACTTTAGATAGAAAATATTAAAAATAAAAAAAAACTCCAGAAATTTCCAAAAAGCACAACTTGAATTTGTCTCTTGTCAGCAACTATTTACATGGAATTTATTTTGTATTTACAACTATCTATGTAGCATTTACATTTTATTTACAACCATTTACATAGTATTTACACTGTATTAGGCATTTTAAGTAATCTAGAGATGATTTAAAGTAGACAGGAGGATATGTAGGTTACATGCAAATACTACACCATTTTATATAAGGAAATTGAGCATCCTTGGATTTTGGTATCTATGGGTGGTCCTGAAATCAATACCCCTCAGATACTGAGGGACGATTGACTGTGCATTTTGCTGATCTAGAGTGGATTGTTCTATAAGTGTTGATAAGACCCTGTTCGTTGATGGTGGTGTTGAGTACTTCTGTATCCTTGCTGATTTCTGTCTAGTTGTTCTATCAGTTGTTTGAAGAAGGATGTTGATTTGTGGATTTGTCTATTTCTCCTTTCCGTTCTATCAGTTTTTGCCTCACATATAGTAGCTCTGATGTTTTGCGCAAATGCACTTAGGATTGCTATGTATTATTGATGAATAGACCCTTTATCATTATGTAATGTCCCTCACTATTTCTGGTATTTTTTTTTAATCTGATACCTACTTTACCTGCTATTAATCTAGTCACTCTTGCTTTTTTAAAATTAATATTTGCATGATATATCTTTTTCTATTATCTTTCTTTCTACTTGCCTATATCATTACATTTGATGTGAGTTTTCTGTAGACAACAGATAGGTGATACTTTTCAATACACTCTGCAACCTCTGCAACTGTCTTTTGATTGTATTTACATCATTTACATTTAATGTAAGTATTGATTTGTTAGGTTTTAAATCTGCTATTATCTCTTTTATTTTCTGTTCTCTTTTTCATTTCTTTGTTTTCATGCCTTCTTGTTGGTGAATTAAACTGAACTTTTTTTTAGAATTCCATTTTGATTTATCTAGCATTTTAGGTATTACATTGTATATACATATCTTATCATGGTCTATTGGTATCAATATTTTATCAATTTAAGTAAAATGTAGAAACCTTACCTTTCTTTACCCTCCCCTATTTATAATTATTTTAAGTATTTCCTTTATATACATTGAGAACCACATCAAACAGCATTATAATTTTTGCTTCAACCATCAAACATCATTTAAAAAATTCAAGAGGAGAGGAAATGCATTTTTACTTTTTCTGTTTTTCTTTCTACCTTCCTGATGTCCTAAGATTTTTTAAAATTTTTCTTTTGTCTAGAGAACAGATATTAGTCATTCTTTTAGGTGACAAATTCTCTTATCTTTGCTTCATGTGAAAAAGTCTTGATTTTCCCTTCATTCTTTTTTTTTTTTAATTTTATTTATTTTTTGGCTGCATTGGGTCTTCGTTGCTGTGCGCAGGCTTTCTCTAGTTGTGGTGAGCCGGGGCTACTCTTCGTTGTGGTGCGTGGGCTTCTCATTGCAGTGGCTTCTCTTGTTGCGGATCATGGGCTCTAGGCATGCGAGCTTCGGTAGTTGCAGCATGTGGGCTCAGTAGTTGTGGCACACAGGCCCTAGGGCACACAGGCTTCGATAGTTGTGGCACATGGGCTCAGTAGTTGCAGTGCACAGGCTCTAGGGCACGCAGGCTTCAGTAGTTGTGGAGCGCGGGTTCAGTAGTTGTGGTATATGGGCTTAGTTGCCCCACAGCATATGGGATCTTCCTGGACCAGGGATTGAACCCATGTCCCCTGAATTGGCAGGCGGATTCTTAACCACCGTGCCACCAGGGAAGACCCGATTTTTTCTTCATTCTTAAAGGGTATTTTCACTGGATATAGATTTCAGTGTTAAAAGTTGGATTTTTTAGCACTTAAAAAATGCTGTGCCACTTCTTTCTGGTATCCATGGTTTCTGATGAAAAATCGAATTATTTTCCCCTATAGATAATGTATCATTTCTCTTTCCCTGCTTTCAGGATTTTTATGTTGTCTTTTGTGTTGACAAGTTTGACTATGATGGCCTTAGTGTAGATTTCTTTGATTTATTCTGCTTAGGATTCATTCAGATTTTTGAATTCATTTTTTATGTCTTTGTCAAATTTAAGAAATTGTCAACCATTATTTCTTTGAATATCTTTTCATCTCTTCTCTTTTATTTTTCTCCTTCCTGGAGTCTGATGACATAAATGTTAGATCTTTTGTTGTGGTCCCACAGTTCCCTAAGTCTCTTTTCTTTCTTTGTTGTTCTATTTTGTCTATATTGTTAAGAATGGGTAATTTCTGTTGTTTTATCTTTAAGTTCCCTGATTCATCTAAACTCTGCATTCTACTTTTGAGGTCATTCCTTGAGAGCTTTTAAAAAAATCTTAGTTATTATATTTTTCCATTTTTGAAATTTTCATTTGGCTCTTTTTATATCTTCTGTTTTTTCTAAGACTTTATTTCTTGGTAAAATTTGTTTCAAGCATGTTTGTATTGCTCATTGAAACATTTTTATTATGGCTGGAAAAATCCTTCTTAGATAATTCTGTTGTCTGTTGATTGTCTTTTCTCATTCATGTTAGAATTTTTCTGGTTCTTGGTGTGAAGAGTGATTTTCAATTGAAACCTGGGCATTCGTGGTGTTATTTTATGAGACTCAAGGTCTTATTTTAATGTTTTGTTTTAGCAGGCCTCCTTTGACACCACTCTGGTAAAGGGAAGAGTAGACAACACCTCTTATTGCCAGTTGGGGTAGAAGTCCAAGTTCCTAGCTCAGCCTCTATTTATACCTTCCAGGGGATTTCCTTGTTGCTACTGGATGGCAGTGGAACTTCTGGCTTCCCAGTAAGCCTCTGCTGATATCTCTGAGGAGAGTCAAGGCTGCCATGTGCCATCCACTGACACTATGTGGTAAAGATGGCCCTGCTACTGCTAGAAATGGTAAAAGTTCTGACTCTCCATTAGACCTCCTCTGATACCATCCTGGCAGGAGAGGGAGGACACACTTTGTTACTACAAGGGAGGAGTGGAAGTCCAGGCTCCCCATGTGGCCTCCATTGGCACCTTGGATGTTTGAGCTTGTTACTGTCACAAGGGGATGAAAATTCTGGGTCTCTATTGGATTTTCTCTGACACCACCCCAGCAGGGAGGTTGGAGCATCTCATTGTAGCCGAGAAAGGGAGCAGTCTAAACTCCTACTTGGCCTTGGCTTTTGGGTGTAGCCCCTGTTTTTTCTGTGGTGTTTGGCTGAAATAGAGCAGTTATTTGTCTAAAAATTTTCTGTCTTGCTAGGCTACCCCTATCCTGATCCTTTGTCTCAGATCATTTGACTTTTGAAGGGGCTTTTTGGTGTACTCATTTGCATTTCCAGGGTGTCATTTTCTTTGGCACCCTGTCCAGAAAGTATAAAACAAAAAGAAAACTTAGGAAATTTAATGCTGTGTTGTTCCTGTAGGTCACTGAGTTTCCTAGCTGGCTGGCCTTTTTCTCTCCACCTTTCAGAGTCTTCTTATGTTTGTTTTACATATAATGTTCAGGGTTTTTAGCTGTACTTAACAGAAGGATTAGAGAAAAATACTTTTATCCCATTTTTCTTGACACAGATGTCCCTTAAAATTCATTTTTCTGGTGGTTCAACCTTGATTTTTTTTAACATCTTTATTGGAGTATAATTGCTTTACAATGTTGTGTTAGTTTCTGCTGTATAACTAAGTGAATCAGCTATATGTATACATATATCCCCATATCCCCTCCCTCTTGTGCCTTCCTCCTTCCCTCCCTATCCCACCCCTCTAGGTGGTCACAAAGCACCAAGCTGATCTCCCTGTGCTGTGCAGCTATGCTTCCCATTAGCTATCTATTTTACATTTGTCAACATTGATTTTTAAAAAATGATACCATAACTTTCATATGTTAGATTTTAATAAGTGATATGATGCTTATAGAACTGAATTTTGAGAATTTCTGTTAAAGTTGCTCACATACTACAGCAGTATATTTTAAAAGAGATACAAAGTAACTAGAGAGGAAATTACTAAGATTTTTTTTTCAGATATTACAAATACTTATCTGGGATATATCTGTATATCAGGAAAGAAGAACATTAAATGAAATTAATTCTCATGGAAACAAGAAAATCCCAGAATAAATGACAATATTTAAATACTGAATAAAGGTCAGCCTGTACATTTTATGAATATTTATATATATATATATTTTTTTTGCGATAACGCGGGCCTCTCACTGTTGTGGCCTCTCGCGTTGCAGAGCACAGGCTCCGGACGCGCAGGTTCAGCGGCCATGGCTCACGGGCCCAGCCGCTCTGCGGCATGTGGGATCCTCCTGGGCCAGGGCATGAACCCATGTCCCCTGCATCGGCAGGTGGACTCTCTACCACTGCACCACCAGGGAAGACCTATGAATATTTTTGATGAAAGTAGATAATGATGATGGCAAATGCCAACCAAAAATTTGCCTTTAGGTTAATTACTCTTAAAGCATACTGAATTAAAAGTAAATGATAAGACAAGCTTTGGCTTTTTGACTAATTTTAAAGCACTTAAAGTTTCTATTTTATGGTACAGTAATAATGGAGGTTTATATTGTTAGGGTGATATAAATTTTACCATAACGATGAAGAAAGATACTAAAAAAATACTGTGGAACATCAATAAATTAGATTGCTGTTGTTGATGATGTCATTGTTCTAAAAAGTTCCTAAAGTCCTTTATTTCTTGTTTTTCAACTCCGTGTTGGTAGTTCAAGATTACTTTTTCTAGCATATAGATAAAGGTAAATAGCATTTGGTATACAGTACTGACAATGATTGATTTTTATGTTTCATTTCAAATGTTGGTTTCTCAATGCAGCTTATTTTAGATTTTTTTAAATAATGAAAAAACATCTAAGACATGAAAAACTGTCAATTTCCACCAATTTACATTTATTTTAACACAACAACAATAAATAACAGATTTTAAATGAGTGTATTTAATTTTGACTGGCATTAAGACATTAAGTTCTGGCACATTAGGCAATGATTGAGGAGCCTGGATCAGAGTGTTTAGAGAGTAGAGTTTCTGAGTTCAGGCTCTGGAGTCAGAATGGCCTAACTTCAAGTCTGACTCTGTTACTTGCTAGTTGGTGAACTTGGGAAGTCACTTAGACCCTCTAACCCAGAGGTCCCTAAACTTTCTAGCACCAGGGACCAGTTTTGTGGAAGACAATTTTTCCACAGACCAGGGAAGGGGAATGGTTTGGGGATGATTCAAGCACATTACATTTATTGTGCACTTTATTTCTATTATTATTACATTGTAATATATAATGAAATAATTATACAATTCACTATAATGCAGAATCAGTGGGAGCCCTGAGCTTGTTTTCCCTTGACACTCACTGATAGGGTTTTGATATGAGTCTGCAAGCAATTGATTTATTGTGGTCTCAGTGCAGTCAAACCTCTCTGCTAACGATAATCTGTATTTGCAGCCACTCCCCAATTCTAGCATCATTGCCTCAGCTCCACCTCAGATCACCAGGCATTAGATTCTCCTAAGGAGCATACAACCTAGATCCCTCGCATGCGCAATTCATAGTAGGTTTCATGCTCCTATGAGAATCTAATGCCAGTGCTGATCTGACAGGAGGCGAGCTCAGGCAGTAATGTGAGTGATGGGGAGCGGCTGTAAATACAGATGAAGCTTTGCTCGCTTGCCTGCTGCTCACCTCCTGCTGTGCGGCCTGGTTCCTAACAGGCCATGGACTGGTACTGGTCTGTGGCCTGGGGTTTGGGGACCCCTGCTCTAACCCTGGCTTTCTTATTAGTAACTTAGGATAATAATATGAAATTGTTAAAACTTGATATCATGGTCTCCAGATATCTACTGAATTAAAAAAGGAGAGTGAATGCTGGAGAATTTGAGTGCCTAGTTCTAGGTGATATTGGATATCATGGACCATTGATGAAAGTAAGTCCTAAGAATCATTTATTTTCTAGCTCTAAGGACCTGGAACATTTTGCTTTTGCAGAGTTTGTCCTCTCTTCATGATGTGCTCTAAATACCAACTGGCTCCAAATCATCTGTTCCAACTAATATGTCTAAAGCCTAAAGTCACCAGCTGTATCATTCCTTTGAATTTATGTCTTGAAGAACTCTTAACAAAGAACTTAATTTTTTTAAAAACCTGCATGAAATACTTTTATTGCCACAATAAGACTTGAAAATTGCATATGGTGAAGAGTGATAAAGATGAAGGCAATTTCTGCAAAATCCGTGCATAGGAGAAAAAAAGGGAAAGAAAGAAAACGCAGCAAATGTCCCTGTGTCAGAGACCTGGAAATAAAACACAGGGTGATAAATCTATAATTATCAGCATCAATTTTGAGAATACTAAGGATAGTGTGTGGCCTATAATTATTTAGGAAATTTTACCTAAATATTTTGTTCCATATATATATTTATATATATATCAGGGCTCCAGTATAGTTAGATCTTAAGCCAGTAGTTCTGAAAGAATGTGCTGTATACTAAACTGCCTAAAAATATTTCAGAGTAATTATTACAAAGTTTGACTCTAGATTGTAGAATCTATAATTCAGAACTTTTAAAATTCAGCTCTTTCAAATTTGTTTTTTTTTTATTTTAAGATTTATAGCACTATGTCTGGAACCAAGTGGAAGAGAATGATTAGGGGAAAAGGATGGTGGTATTGTGTTTTAAATTACTATCTATCCTCAACTATAGCCAGTTTTATTATTTTATGTCTTTTATTTCTTTTCATAGACACTCAGGATTAAAAGGTACATTGAGATCATCTATTAATTTCCTAAGGAAAAAATAATGAATGTGCACGACTTGTTTGCTGTAGGATGGTCATCACAAATTATTTATAAAAAAAGAAAAACTCATAACTTAAATGTCCATCTATGGGGGAATGGTTATATGTGATAAAGGCACAAGGATGGGATAATACTTAGCCAATATAAATCATTTTTCACAACAACATTTAATGACATGAAAAATATGCATGATACACTGATAAACTAAAACAAAACAAAGCAAAACAAAAGTTGATACCTAAAGTTATCTCTCACATCCTAGTCCAGGCAGAGATGGGATGGTCTTTCTTGGAGCTTAATCAGACTCAGTGATTTTCTTCCAAATATAAGCAATTTATACCTACTTATCTGGATTCTAAGCATGTGAAACTAGAATATCAGCACTCAAGGCAAGTGTCCAATTCTGTCTCTTATAAAGGGGAGGGGCTGAGAGAAATAGCATGAATTAAAAAACTATTTGAAAGTTATGTGGACAGTCCTCTGCATTCAATACTCTACATGCTATTCTTAGTTAAAATCAGACCCACCGTAAAGAAATGAATATGCAATTAGACTATATTTCGATTTCATTGAGTTTTTTTTTAAATTTTATGGTATGTTCTTGAAACAATAAGAAATAGTCATATATTTTACTTTTAAACTTTATATTAAAGGGCTTTTGATAATAAGCCTTCACCAGAAATTCTATATATACTTCTGTCCCCATGTGTTTCCTCAAGGTGTTTTCTTACCCTCAAGACCTAACTCAAGTACCTTCTCTGCTAAAAAATAGTCCTCATTCCCCACAAAATTAGTCTTGTCTTCTTTTGTGCATTTTGATTACTTTTTCTTATAGCAATTATCATATGTCATCTTGCTTGTCTACTGTTACACCAATTTCACCCCAAGAATTAGTGCTTAAAACAATAATTTATTAGTGTTTTTTGTGTTTCTGTGGGTTGACTGGGATCTTTCGGACAGCTATTGCTTGGAGTCTTTCATGTGGTTGCTGTCAGATGGCAGGTGAGGCTGGAGTCATCTGAAGGCTTGACTAAGCTTGATAGATAATGAGGCTTTTTAACTCACATGTCTGATGCCTAAGCTGAGATGAGAGGAACAGATGAGGGCTGGCTGGGCATTTCTGTTTCTCCATGTATTTGCTCCATGCAGCTTGCTTGGGCTTCCTCACAGCAGGATAGTCCCAGGATAACTGGATTTCTTACTTGGAGACTGGCTTCCTCCAGACTAGTGTTTCAAGAGTCATAGGCTGGGGCTTCCCTGGTGGCGCAGTGGTTGAGAGTCCGCCTGCCGATGCAGGGGACACGGGTTCGTGCCCCGGTCCGGGAAGATCGCACATGCCGCGGAGCGGCTAGGCCTGTGAGCCATGGCCGCTGAGCCTACGCGTCCAGAGCCCGTGCGCCACAACGGGAGAGGCCACAACAGTGAGAGGCCTGCGTACCGCAAAAAAAAAAAAAAATTAAAAAAAGTCATAGGCTGAAGCTGAAAGGTTTCTTATGGCTCCTCCTTGGGAGTACTAGAACTTGACTTCTACCATATGCTATAGACCAAGGAAGTCACTAAGGCCAGCCCAGATTCAAAGAGAAGGGAATTAGATTCCATTTCAGTACAAGGAGCAGTATGCTCCTACAGGGAGGGAAGGCACTGATGGTGGCCATCTTTGGAAACTGCCTACCACAGTTAGAATAGAGCAGAATTTCACTGCTGAAAAGGATTTAAAAGATCATGTGACTCAACTTTCTCATTTTAATGAAGAGAAAAAGAATAAATAGATGAAATAATTATATATAATGTATTCATTAAGTATGATATACATAATATAGACTTGCCTCTCTTCCCTTCATGAACTAAGCCCCCATCAGTGTGGCAGGATTGTTCACAGCATGTCTCATGGTTTGTTCACAGCCTAGCAAAAGACTGTAAATTACATACACAAATACTTTCTAAAATAATTAGTGTATGTTGTAGAAAATAAGTTCAGCTGTCTTGCATCTCATTTTAAGGAACAAGAAAAAAGCCCAGGTTTCCTATTTTGGTGGCATTTTGCCCTGGAACATGTACACTGTTGACCTGACTTAGCTGTTGTCCTGTGTTGTAAAATCAACCCAGGAATATTTTTTTTAAAAATAGAATATATCTAGTTTTGTTATTTGACTTTGGAACAGTGAAAATTATCTACATCTGTAAGACAAAATTAAATCAAAATGAAAATAAAAAACATTCCTAAAAATGAAAAGCAAAATGAAATAAATAAACCTGTGTTCAGTTGGTGGCATAATTGCATAAATGGGAATTATTTCAGATTACTTTAAAGCATGGTAATTTGACTGTACATTTTTAGTAGGATATACCCTAAGAAAAAAATAACTTTAAAAGAAAACAAAAAAACTTAAAACTGTTTTCAATAATTACATCGTTAGTAATAATTTTGTATTATTATTCTAATATAATTTTGTAAGTGTAGTAGGATAAAACAATAAATGATTATGTTAATATCATTAAGAATTAAGAGTTTTCATAATAAAAATGGTATAAATATAAAATTAGAGAAGTTAACCAAAAATTCTGTATTAATAAATTTGTATTTGAAATTATTTGTATAAACTCAAGATATATATTCTTATAAATGTGCATTTCTTTGTACGGTTCAGTAAAACATCCTAGAAACAATAAACAATGGCTCTTCAGTAGCCATGAGCACCATTAGTGCTCAGATTCTGATCTCTAAATACCATTTCCTACTAAGTCAAACTAAGAGTCCCTGGAAAAATGGTTGATTTCAGGACTGGGACAGGAAATGTACAGGATAAGCTTGGAATATTTTGTGATAACAGAAAGCAAGGAAAACTATCAAAGAATATTGAGAGCATCATCATGTCAAAAGGAATCAGGAGACAGCATGAAGTGTATCTCAATAGCAAAAATTGGGACAAATTGAGAATCGGTAAGACTAACAACTGAATAATTAACAAAATGACTGAATAATCAATAATAATAACATTTGGTCAATTAATCCATCCAGTATAATTTAAACAATCTTATGAGTTCATAATTATACTTCAAAAAAACACACGCCAATTTTGGACATCTTTGGAACATACTTGAGGACTAATTTATTATTCTGAAAACTGATTGAAAAGCAGGGGGGAAGGGAGAGGGTAAACACTTAACTTATATTTTCTGTATAAATTTTAGATCAAATGCAATAAAATAGTAGATGTGGAAAAATTTTCTCCTTATAAAATTATCTCAGTTAATAAAAGAAAGAATGATAAAATTACCATATCATTTTGTAAATCTTTAAATAAATTAATAGGCAAAGGCAATGATGATCAGTGACAGCTAACAAAAAAAGTGATAAAATTGAACATTATGATCCTCCCAGTAAAATACACAAAACACTTAGAAGTAGTCCTGTCAAGAAGTTAAAATTCAATCAGTTCAATCTTCCAAATTTAATTACAGTTAACAAGAAATGCAGGAGACAGAGGAGCATGCTAAATGACATCAGAGTTGTTAATACACTGTAATCTGTACTGTAAGAAACTCTACAGAAGTACTTCACAAACTTTAACATATGTATAAGCTGCCCAAAGACCTTGTTAAAATACAAATTCTGATTTAGTAATTTGGGGTGGGCTTGAGATTCTTACTTATAATAAGCTTTCAGGAGTTATCAATGCTGCTGATCCATGGACCACACTTTCAGTAGCAAGGCTCAATAAGGTAAATTTAATTTCTTTAAAAAAATTTGAAAGGAAATAAAAAAGAGAAGTGACCTATAAATTAAAAGTGACTCAGAGACATAATAATCAAATGCAGTGTGTACACCTTTGTCTAGATACATTGAACCAATAAATGTAAAAAATTGTGAAAAATTATAATGATGTTTAATAATATTAAGGAATTATTATTCATTTTTTAAGGTGTGATACTGGTACTATCTGGTTATGGTTTTGTTTAAGTTCTTACCCTTTTTAGATATATACAAAATTTATGACACGATTAATATGATGATTGGAACTGTGTTCAGGATCATCCAGTGTGTATTTAGGGGGGTTGGTAGTGGAGAAGAATGAGGGATTATGAGTTCATCATTTTATTTTTTCTACTTTTTTATGTTTGAAATTTTCTATAAGAAAAATATTATTTTTAAAACTGTCTCTGAAAAATTACTGGGTATAGTTTGTAAAAATTCCAACTTTTTTTAGTATCTCCTTAAATTCTTCATCAAATTTTTTTTTTTTTTAATGTATATGTGAGTAGATCATTTTTCTTAGCAGGTCTGTAGCTTTCACTACATTTTAAAGGATGATTGGATGGACAGGAATACTACTGATGCCTAAATTCAAGAAATGATCTCCTTTGAAAATAGCAAATTGAAGAAAACCATAAAGATAATAATTTTATTAAAATATATTTCTTGCTATTCCATAAACGTCTTGAAACAGATTACCTGGTGGATAGTGTAATATCTTAATAGAAGAGCACCCTCTGCTGTCTTGAAAAGAAATGTCACCACAAATGAGGTGGTCATGGCAACTGAAATAATATTGTCCTCCTCATCATCATAATGATAATAATGACTTTAATAATAATAAAATGAAATCAAGGTATGACAGTAGAGTCATCTTTTAAAACCACTATCATGAATATTAAGGAGAAAATATAAATGTTCTTTATGCTTATTTCTTTATAGCTCATGTGATTTTTTTTTTTTAACATCATTATTGGGGTATAATTGCTTTACAGTGGTGTGTCAGTTTCTGCTTTATAACAAAGTGAATCAATTATACATATACATGTGTTCCCATATCTCTTCCCTCTTGCATCTCCCTCCCTCCCACCCTCCCTATCCCACCCCTCCAGGCGGTCACAAAGCACCGAGCTGATCTCCCTGTGCTATGCGGCTGCTTCCCACTAGCTATCTACCTTGCGTTTGGTAGTGTATATATGTCCATGCCTCTCTCTTGCTTTGTCACAGATCACCCTTCCCCCTCCCCATATCCTCAAGTCCATTCTCTAGTAGGTCTGTGGCTTTATTCCTGTCTTACCCCTCGGTTCTTCATGACAGTTTTTTTCCCCTTAAATTCCATATATATGTGTTAGCATACGGTATTTGTCTTTCTCTTTCTGACTTACTTCACTCTGTATGACAGATTCTAGGTCTATCCACCTCACTACAAATAGCTCAATTTCGTTTCTTTTTATGGCTGAGTAATATTCCGTTGTATATATGTGCCACATCTTCTTTATCCATTCATCCGAAGACGGACACTTAGGTTGTTTCTATCTCCGGGCTATAGTAAATAGAGCTGCAATGAACATTTTGGTACATGACTCTTTTTGAATTATGTTTTTCTCAGGGTATATGCCCAGTAGTGGGATTGCTGGGTAGTATGGTAGTTCTATTTGTAGTTTTTTAAGGAACCTCCATACTGTTCTCCATAGTGGCTGTACCAATTCACATTCCCACCAGCAGTGCAAGAGTGTTCCCTTTTCTCCACACCCTCTCCAGCATTTATTGTTTGTAGATTTTTTGATGATGGCCATTCTGACTGGTGTGAGATGATATCTCATTGTAGTTTTTATTTGCATTTCTCTAATGATTAATGATGTTGAGCATTCTTTCATGTGTTTGTTGGCACTCTGTATATCTTCTTTGGAGAAATGTCTATATAGATCTTCTGCCCATTTTTGGATTGGGTTGTTTGTTTTTTTGTTATTGAGCTGCATGAGCTGCTTGTAAATTTTGGAAATTAATCCTTTGTCAGTTGCTTCATTTGCAAATATTTTCTCCCATTCTGAGGGTTGTATTTTAGTCTTGTTTATGGTTTCCTTTGCTGTGCAAAAGCTTTGAAGTTTCATTAGGTCCCATTTGTTTATTTTTGTTTTTATTTCCATTTCTCTAGGAGGTGGGTCAAAAAGGATCTTGCTGTGATTTATGTCATAGAGTGTTCTGCCTATGTTTTCCTCTAAGAGTTTGATAGTTTCTGGCCTTACATTTAGGTCTTTAATCCATTTTGAGCTTATTTTTGTGTATGGTGTTAGGGAGTGATCTAATCTCATACTTCTACATGTACCTGTCCAGTTTTCCCAGCACCACTTATTGAAGAGGCTGTCCTTTCTCCACTGTACATTCCTGCCTCCTTTATCAAAGATAAGGTGACCATATGTGCGTGGGTTTATCTCTGGGCTTTCTATCCTGTTCCATTGATCTATCTTTTTTTGTGCCAGTACCATACTGTCTAGAATACTGTAGCTTTGTAGTATAGTCTGAAGTCAGGGAGCCTGATTCCTCCAGCTCCGTTTTTCATTCTCAGGATTGCTTTGGCTACTCGGGGTCTTTTGTGTTTCCGTACAAATTGTGAATTTTTTTGTTCTAGTTCTGTGAAAAATGTCAGTGGTAGTTTGATAGGGATTGCATTGAATCTGTAGATTGCCTTGGGTAGTAGAGTCATTTTCACAATGTTGATTCTTCCAATCCAAGAACATGGTATACCTCTCCATCTATTTGTATCATCTTTCATTTCTTTCATCAGTGTCTTATAATTTTCTGCATACAGGTGTTTTGTCTCCTCTTAGGTAGGTTTATTCCTAGATATTTTATTCTTTTTGTTGCAGTGGTAAATGGGAGTGTTTTCTTGATTTCACTTTCAGATTTTTCATCATTAGTGTATAGGAATGCCAGAGATTTCTGTGCATTAATTTTGTATCCTGCTACTTTG
This sequence comes from Leucopleurus acutus, assembly GCF_964270905.1. Taxonomy (NCBI): domain Eukaryota; kingdom Metazoa; phylum Chordata; class Mammalia; order Artiodactyla; family Delphinidae; genus Leucopleurus; species Leucopleurus acutus. The sequence goes on from NC_139156.1 coordinate 40,573,107, forward strand.
CCAAATTCATTGATTAGCTCTAGTAGTTTTCTGGTAGCATCTTTAGGATTCTCTATGTATAGTATCATGTCATCTGCAAACAGTGACAGCTTTACTTCTTTTCCGATTTGGATTCCTTTTATTTCCTTTTCTTCTCTGATTGCTGTGGCTAAAACTTCCAAAAGTATGTTGAATAATAGTGGTGAGAGTGGGCAACCTTGTCTTGTTCCTGATCTTAGTGGTAATGCTTTCAGTTTTTCACCATTGAGGATGATGTTGGCTGTGAGTTTGTCATACATGGCCTTTATTATGTTGAGGAAAGTTCCCTCTGTGCCTACTTTCTGCAGGGCTTTTATCATAAATGGGTGTTGAATTTTGTTGAAAGCTTTCTCTGCATCTATTGAGATGATCATATTGTTTATCTCCTTCAATTTGTTAATATGGTTTATCACATTGATTGATTTGCATATATTGAAGAATCCTTGCATTCCTGGAATAAACCCCACTTGATCATGGTGTATGATCCTTTTAATGTGCTGTTGGATTCTGTTTGCTAGTATTTTGTTTAGGATTTTTGCATCTGTGTTCATCAGTGATATTGGCCTGTAGTTTTCTTTCTTTGTGACATCCTTGTCTGGTTTTGGTATCAAGGTGATGGTGGCCTCGTAGAGTGAATTTGGGAGTGTTCCTCCCTCTGCTATATTGTGGAAGAGTTTGAGAAGAATAGGTGTTAGCGCTTCTGTAAATGTTTGATAGAATTCGCCTGTGAAGCCATCTGGTCCTGGGCTTTTGTTTGTTGGCAGATTTTTAATCACAGTTTCAATTTCAGTGCTTTGATTGTTCTGTTCATATTTTCTGTTTCTTCCTGATTCAGTCTCGGCAGTTGTGCATTTCTAAGAATTTGACCATTTCTTCCAGGTTGTCCATTTTATTGGCATAGAGTTGCTTGTAGTAATCTCTCATGATCTTTTGTATTTCTGCAGTGTCAGTTGTTACTTCTCCTTTTTCATTTCTAATTCTATTGATTTGAGTCTTCTCCCTTTTTTTCTTGATGAGTCTGGCTAATGGTTTATCTATTTTGTTTATCTTCTCAAAGAACCAGCTTTTAGTTTTATTGATCTTTGCTATCGTTTCCTTCATTTCTTTTTCATTCATTTCTGATCTGATCTTTATTTCTTTCCTTCTGCTATCTTTGGGGTTTTCTTGTTCTTCTTTCTCTAATTGCTTTAGGTGCAAGGTTAGGTTGTTTATTCGAGATGTTTCCTGTTTCTTAAGGTGGGCTTGTATTGCTATAAACTTCCCTCTTAGAACTGCTTTTGCTGCATCCCATAGGTTTTGGGTCATCGTGTCTCCATTGTCATTTGTTTCTAGGTATTTTTTGATTTCCTCTTTGATTTCCTCAGTGATCACTTGGTTATTAAGTAGTGTATTGTTTAGCCTCCATGTGTTTGGGTTTTTTACAGAACTTTTCCTGTAATTGATATCTAGTCTCATAGTGTTGTGGTCGGAAAAGATACTTGATACAATTTCAATTTTCTTAAATTTACCAAGGCTTGATTTGTGACCCAAGATATGATCTATCCTGGAGAATGTTCCATGAGCACTTGAGAAAAATGTGTATTCTGTTGTTTTTGGATGGAGTGTCCTATAAATATCAGTTAAGTTCATCCTGTTTAATGTATCATTTAAAACTTGTGTTCCCTTATTTATTTTCATTTTGGATGACCTGTCCATTGGTGAAAGTGGGGTGTTAACGTACCCTACTATGAATGTGTTACTGTCGATTTCCCCTTTTATGGCTGTTAGTATTTGCCTTATGTAATAAGGTGCTCCTCTGTTGGGTGCATAAATATTTACAATTGTTATATCTTCTTCTTGGATCAATCCCTTGATCATTATGTAGTGTCCTTCTTTGTCTCTTCTAATAGTCTTTATTTTAAAGTCTATTTTGTCTGATATGAGAATTGCTACTCCAGCTTTATTTTTTTTTCCATTTGCATGGAATATCTTTTTCCATCGCCTTAGTTTCAGTCTGTATGTGTCTCTAGGTCTGAAGTGGGTCTCTTGTAGACAGCATATATATGGGTCTTGTTTTTGTATCCATTCAGCTAATGCATCTTTTGGTGGGAGCATTTAGTCCATTTGCATTTAAGGTAATTATCAATATGTATGTTCCTATTCCCATTTTCTAAATTGTTTTGGGTTCGTTATTGTAGGTCTTTTCCTTCTCTTGTGTTTCTTGCCTAGAGAAGTTCCTTTAGCATTTGTTGTAAAGCTGGGTTGGTGGTGCTGAACTCTCTCAGCTTTTGCTTTTCTTTAAAGGTTTTAATTTCTCCATCAAATCTGAATGAGATCCTTGCTGGGTAGAGTAATCTTGGTTGCAGGTTTTTCTCCTTCATCACTTTAAATATGTCCTGCCAGTCCCTTCTGGCTTGCAGAGTTTCTGCTGATAGATCAGCTGTTAACCTTATGGGGATTCCCTTGTGTGTTATTTGTTGTTTTTCCCTTGCTGCTTTTAATATGCTTTCTTTGTATTTAATTTTTGACAGTTCCATTAATATGTGTCTTGGAGTATTGCTCCTTGGATTTATCCTGTATGGGACTCTGCTTCCTGGACTTGATTAACTATTTCCTTTCCCATATTAGGGAAGTTTTCAACTATAATCTCTTCAAATATTTTCTTAGTCCCTTTCTTTTTCTCTTCTTCTTCTGGAACCCCTATAATTCGAATGTTGGTGTGTTTAATGTTGTTCCAGAGGTCTCTGAGACTATCCTCAGTTCTTTTCATTCTTTTTTCTTTATTCTGCTCTGCAGTAGTTATTTCCACTATTTTATCTTCCAGGTCACTTATCCGTTCTTCTGCCTCAGTTATTCTGCTATTGATCCCATCTAGAGTATTTTTCATTTCATTTATTGTGTTGTTCGTTTCATCTTTAGCTCTTCTAGGTCCTTGTTAAATGTTTCTTTCATTTTGTCTATTCTATTTCCAAGATTTTGGATCACCTTTACTATCATTATTCTGAATTCTTTTTCAGGTAGACTGCCTATTTCCTCTTCATTTGTTAGGTCTGGTGGGGTTTTATCTTGCTCCTTCATCTGTGGTGTGTGTTTCTGTCTTCTCATTTTGCTTATCTTACTGTGATTGGGGTCTCCTTTGCAGGCTGCAGGTTCATAGTTCCCATTGTTTTGGTGTCTGTCCCCAGTGGCTAAAGTTGGTTCAGGTTCAGTGGGTTGTGTAGGCTTCCTGGTGGAGAGGACTAGTGCCTGTGTTCTGGTGGATGAGGCTGGATCTTGTCTTTCTGGTGGGCAGGTCCACGTCTGGTGTTGTGTTTTGGGGTGTCTGTGGCCTTATTATGATTTTAGGCAGCCTCTCCGCTAATGGGTGGGGTTGTGTTCCTGTTTTGCTAGTTGTTTGGCATAGGGTGTCCAGCACTGTAGCTTGCTGGTCGTTGAGGGAAGCTGGGTGTTGGTGTTGAGATGGAGATCTCTGGGAGATTTTCCCCGTTTGATATTACATGGAGCTGGGAGGTCTCTTGTGGACCAGTGTCCTGAAGTTGGCTCTCCCACCTCAGAGGCACAGCACTGACTCTTGGCTGGAGCACCAAGAGCCTTTCATCCACACGGCTCAGAATAAAAGGGAGAAAAAATAGAAAGAAAGAAAGAAAGAAAGAGGATAACATAAAATAAAGTAAGATAAAATAAAGTTATTACAATAAACAATAATTATTAAGAAAAAAATTAAAAAGTAAAAATACAAACAAAAAACGGACGGACAGAACCCTAGGACAAATGGTGAAAGCAAAGCTGTACAGACAAAATCTCACACAGAAGCATACACATACACACTCACAAAAAGAGGAAAACGGGAAAAAAATAATATATTTTGCTCCCAAAGTCCACCTCAATTTGGGATGATTCGTTGTCTATTCAGGTATTCCACAGATGCAGGGTACATCAAGTTGACTGTGGATATTTAATCCGCTGCTCCTGAGGCTGCTGGGAGGGATTTCCCTTTCTCTTCTTTGTCCTCACAGCTCCCGGGGATCAGCTTTGGATTTGGCCCTGCCTGTGCGTGTAGGTCGCCTTAGGGCGTCTGTTCTTCGCTCAGACAGGACGGGGTTAAAGGAGCCGCTGATTCGGGGGCTCTGGCTCAGAGGCCGGGGGGAGGGAGGGGTACGGTTGTGGAGCGTGCCTGAGGCGGCAGAGGCCGGCGTGACATTGCACCAGCCTGAGGCGCGCCGTGTGTTCTCCCGGGGAAGTTGTCCCTCGATCCTGGGACCCTGGCAGTGGCGGGCTGCACAGGCTCCCGGGAGGGGAGGTGTGGAGAGTGACCTGTGCTGGCACACAGGCTTCTTGGTGGCAGCAACAGCAGCCTTAGCGTCTCATGCCCGTCTCTTGGGTCCGCACTGATAGCCGCAGCTCCGGGCTCGCGCCCGTCTCTGGAGCTCCTTTAAGCAGCGCTCTTAATCCTCTATTCGCGCACCAGGAAACAAACAGGCAAGAAAAAGTCTCTTGCCTCTTCGGCAGGTGCAGACTTTTTTGCCGGACTCCCTCCCGGCTAGCCGTGGTGCACTAACCCCCTGCAGGCTGTGTTCACACCACCAACCCCAGTCCTCTCCCTGCGATCCGACCTCCGAAGCCCAAGCCTCAGCTCCCAACCCCCGCCCGTCCCGGTGGGTGAGCAGGCAAGCCTCTCGGGCTGGTGAGTGCCTGGTGAGTGCCGGTCGGCACCGATCCTCTGTGCGGGAATCTCACCGCTTTGCCCTCCGCACCCCTGTTGCTGCGCTCTCATCCGTGGCTGCGGAGCTCCCCCCTCCACCACCAGCAGTCTCCACCCACAAAGGCCCTTCCTAGTGTGTGGAAACCTTTCCTCCTTCACAGCTCCCTCCCACTGGTGCAGGTCCCGTCCCTATTCTTTTGTCTCTGTTTTTTCTTCTTTTTTTTGCCCTACCCAGGTACGTGGGGAGTTTCTTGCCTTTTGGGAGGTCTGAGGTCTTCTGCCAGTGTTCAGTGGGTATTCTGCAGTTGTTCCACGTGTAGATGTATTTCTGATATATCTCGACAGGTATTTTTTAAAAAGTAAATTGAATGCTAGAAGCTGACATAAGATGGTAACTATCATTAATAACTTTGGATTTCAAAGTTTTTAAGTTTATTGGAGTACTCTGTCTCATGTTTTATAAAGCTATAAATTTTAGCTTTCCAAATCCAAAATGAAATCATCATTTTCTGATGAAATTACTCCTTAACTTCTGGTATATATTTGTTTTCCATGTAGGATTTTGATTAAAACAAAATCATTTTTAGTTTTGGTAAGTATAGTTAAAGTAATTAAACAAGGAGGGAATTGGACTGGGATGGCTGTAATGCTGCGGCAGCCTACATAAGCAAACCAAAACCTAAGAAAAGGTCATTGCACTTGAATCCAAGAAAACAAAACTTAAGAATAACCAGTAACAAGCAGCCAACTAGGCTTTCCCAAATAACCAACTTCTTAGGCTATAGCCAATCAAATAATTTATTTGCTTTGCTTCTACATCTTCTTTAAAAAAGCCTTTCCCCTATCTTCTGTCAACTGAGCACTCTTAACTACTTTCGGTTTGGTGCTACCCTATTCAAATCAATGTTTGCTCAAATAAACTCATAAAATGTCATTTGTCTCAGTTTACTTTTAACAATTCAAACATCCAGTGCTCTGTTTCAGTCATATATAAGATGTTCTAGTCCCTGCTTGCATATTAACAGTATCAGGATGCGCAACACCCAGGCAGGATACCCTAATGCCCACATTGTCAGTACCTGAGTGCCAGCTCTGGACTGTACTGAGAAGTGTGGCCTGGCTCTGCTGCTACTGGAATATTTGTTGATTTCACTCTAAAATATCCCTTCTAATGTTGCTGGTTCAGAATCAGAAAGGGAAGCTTAATAATGTTATGTAAGAAATTTCAATTGGAATATTTTTCTACCAAATGTGGCAAGAGATGTGTGTGTGTCAGTGTATGTGTGTGTGTGTGTGTATGTGTGCACATACATTTGTATCCATTTTCAGCCCCCGCCTTACAAGTTACCTCTTCATTAATGAGTATAATGGGTGTGTTCTGTTATTCTTCCCGTGGCCACTCCATAGCTGAGACCTCTGATGAAGACCACAGCATAGACGGGAATGGAGATGCTGGCTAAGCTGCTGGGTTAACAAAAGTGGGGAGAGAAACCACTCTTGGCAGGGGAGCAGGATCAAAATCAAAATATTGCAAACATAAAAGGGAAACAAACCATCCATGCTAATACAGTTGATAAAGACGCTGTTGTTGAAGACCTGGAACTAAGCGTGGACATAGGCAGGTACAGAGGTTAAGGGACCATTATCAAGAAGGCCACGTTTCAGGGTAGATATATGAGTGGACAAGAATGGTAGAGGGCACAGAAAAGAATCAGTTGGCTGAAGGCCTCCAGGAATGAGAGAATTCCTGTGCTCACAAGCTCAAGGCTTCCTGCCCTCATCTCTCCATTCCAAGGTGACCTCATGGCTTCTGAGAGAAGAGGGACTGGAGGTTGCCTTAGAGCTCACAGGCAGCCTTTAGAGGGGGGTCACTGCTGCTGGTGGTCACTGTGTAGAGATGTCCCAGGGACAGGCCTCATGCCTTCTTCAGAATTCTGTAGTTTCTTCACCCAGTCCTGCCTGAGGAAATCCTCCCATGCATAGAAATATTATAATACAAGCCAGATTGCTTAAAAGAAATTTATTTGATCACATTTCTTGAGTCCAGAAGCCTGAAATGAAGGTGTCTGTAGGTCTGCAGTCATTTCAGAGGCTCTAGTGGAGAATGTGTTCCATGTGTCTTCTAACTTCTGGTGGCTGCAGACATTCATTGGTTCGTGGCTGCAGACTATAATCTCTGCTCTGTGGACACGTTGCTTCTTCCTCTTCTGTGTGTCTTCTCCTCTGGGTGTCTGTCTGCAAACTCCCTCTGTTTTTCTCTTATAAGGATACATGTGATTACATGTAGAGCCTACTCAGAAAATGCAAGATGATCTCCTCTCAAGAGCTTTAACTTAATCACATCACATATGAGGTACTATTCACTCTTTTGCCATATAAGGTAACATTCTCAGGTTCCAAGGATTAGGGCATGGATATATCTTTGAGGGCCATAATTCAGCTCACTTCATTACTTACCACATGAAATTGTCCAGACTAAGTGGACTCAAACTGAAAATTACCATTCAGATTTTGGTGCCCTGAGGGAGGGCCTGAGAGAGTCCCTTCTCAGGACAAACATTAACTATCTTGACCCTCCTGATACATGTGGAACTCAAAGAGAGTGAGATGGGACTACACACAGTTTATGTCCTTTCATGACAAATCTCCACACACTTTTCTCTTCTCCTTCCATCAGGCACTGCTGGGTACCAAATGATGCGGTGCACATGGGTCCCAACCATGTTGAGGAACTTTCTGGATGTGGGGCCACTCCACTCTCAGTCCCAAGTAAGTATGAGTGTTAACCTTCTTCAAGAAGCTGATGATGTCTGTGTTCTCCTCTATGTTCACAAGGTGGCAATGGTAGTACCAACGTGGACACACAGTTCTCACTGGGCTGCCAAACAACTGTCTCTTGCTGACAAAGGCCCTATTTCCCACCATGACCATGTAATCCTGCAAGGTCAGAGCTGGAGAACACAGGGGCCAAACTTTGGGTTTTGATCAGGGTCTGTGGGTGTCTGTGCATCTGTGTGTGTATGTGTATGCATGTTTGTTGTATATGTGTGTTTGTCTCCTTGAGTATTTCTTGGGTGTGTGTGTGTGTGTAGGGGTCTGCCTGATCATCTTTTGTGTGTGTCATGCTGTCTTTCCTTGTGAGTTTGGCCACCTGTCCTCATCAGTGTCTTCTGTGACTCCTCTTTTGGCATCTCTGAGTGATGCTAAGTTGAGTGGGACATGAAATAGAAGACCCTGTAGAGAGAGCTCTGAAAGGAAGGTCCTGTCTGCAACATAGCACTGACCAGAAACTGGGATTAAAAAAATGAGAGTAGTCATCTGAATCTATTTGTGACCCTGGGGTATGAAATAACATATGGAGAATATGCTTGATGAAATGAGTTTGGAGTAAGCTCTGAATTTGCAGCTTCCTAAAGCTACATCATAGTAACTGTGTGCCCTTTGCAAGTATCCCAACCCGTCAGATTCTCTTTTCCTCATCTGTAAAGTAATGTTATATGAGGACATGGTACAAACCTCCTGAGGACAAAATGTGATACATAATAGGTGCTCAGAAACCTCTTCTACCTCTGCTGAGATCGAATTTTTTTCACTTTTTGTCCCTTCCTGATTCTATCCTTTATAAAGATTTAAATTATGTGGCATCCAAGCTGTGACCACCTCTGGCTCTTTCCTGGTCCTCTCCCAGCCGACTTCCCACTAATTACTCTGTTTGAAGTGATCGAGTCCTGCTGTGAGCTACATGGACTCCCTGGACCCCAGGGCTTCCCTTCACCTCTTGTTAAAAGCCTAAGGTTTTCCTGAGGGTGACCTGCAGCTTCTTGTCCAGACCTTTAGTTCTATGAAAACATCCTCATGTGGGGTCAAAGTCAAAGCCACCATTATCCTGGTGGGCGCTGGCAGGTCCTAGCCCTTGAATCACATGGTCTCCAGTAGCCCACTCCCTTCTCATGAATCCCTAGGTAGGGAGGTACCCTGACTGTGGTCAGACCTGTGAGCCCAGGCCCAGGGGTGACTGTTTCTAGAGGTCCTGGAAAGCATCTAACAGAGTCTCCTGCCATACGACAAAGATAAATAGCTCACTGAATATCTCAGTGTTTCTCTCTCTCTCTCTTTCTCTCTGTCCCTCCCTCCCTCTCTCTCACCAGAAGATTGAAACTCAGGATGCTGTTCACCAGGTAACACTCTAGTCTACTGTCATGTTGACACTATAAGTATCCTGAGTTGCTAAGTGTATTAGTTTCCTAGGGTTGCCATAATAAATTACATAAACTGGGTAGCTTAAAACAACAGAAATTTCTTCTCTCACAGTTCTAGAGGCTAGAAGTCTGAAATCAAGGCATTGGTAGGACTGGTTCCTTCTGTAGGTGCTGAGGAAGAATCTCTTCCTTGCCTCTTTTCTAGTTTCTAATGGTTGTTAGCAATCCTTGGCATTCTTTAGCTTGTAGATGTATCACTCTATCCCGCTTGACACATGACATTCTCCCTTGTGTGTGTCTGTTTCTCTGTGCCCCAAATTTCCTCTTCTTATGAAGACACTAGTCAGTGGATTGGGGCCCACCCTAATCAAGTATTGCCTCATCCTAACTTTATTACATCAGCAAAGACCTATTTTCCAAATAAGGTTACATACATAGGTCTGGGGGTTAGGACTTGAACATGTCTTTTTGGGGGACACAGTTCAATTCACAACATGAGGGAATGGGAATCACTGGCTGAGGACACAAAAAACATCCTGCCCTTGGCTTCATTTCTTACCCTTTGGTCCCTGAGCACCCCGCCATTTTTGTTTTTTTCATTATTGAGTTGTTTCTGGGTATTCTTTGAGATATATGTTTTGCAAATATTTTCTCCAGGCCATGCTGTTCTTATATGTTTTCTTAATTTTTGAGAAATTAAAGCAACCTTTAATTTTGATGAGATGGAATTTATCATGTTTTCCTTTAATGATTATTGATTTCTCTGATCTTTCTAAGAAACTTTGCCTAACCCCAAGTCACAAAGAGTATCTGTTCAGTATAAACCAGGATTCTTTTCAGGTATTATGCAATAAAACTTAAACAGGAGAGAGGGAGATGAGGGAAAGAAAGAGAGAGGGAAAGAGAGAGAGAGAAAAAAATGCAAACAGAAAACAGTATGACAGAAAAGAACATTTCTGAGGTCAAATGAGGCTTTGATAAGCTGCAAGACAGCAGATGTGGAGAGATCCCACGGCAGAAAGCTTGCACGTCCTCCCCAAGGGCTCCGGAAGCACAGGCTTCAGAAGCCTCCGCAGCGGCAGTAACAGTTCAGGTCCCTGAGAATAACTGTCCAGCAGACAACAGCGTAGACTCAAGGGAGCCTCATCAAGCCTCATTCACAGGCTTAGAGCATAATGGAAGGGGAGGGAGCGGCAGTGGCTCCAAGGCACCGGGCTGTGGTAGGAATAGGATCTGCAAGGTGGGAACTGAGAGAAAGGAGGCCATTGTATCTAAGGATGAAGCCGTGAACTCTACTGGGAGGGTTGCCCCATGTTTTGTGTGGGATGTCCTGCCCTCGAGAGAGAGTGGAGGCTGCTCACGGAAAGACCCCATGCCACATTTTGCACTGAAAAGAGAAAGTTGAGATTAGGAGATTTCAAATATGGGTGAAGGGTTATACAGGGAGGGTGTGGTCACAGGAAAATAAAGGCTAGGATCTCAGGACCTAACATGTTAACTTTTCTCAAATATTACAGCATCTCAAAAGCCACTCATTGAGAGAAAAGGCAGTATTTGAAGCTGATTTGTCCCTGAGAAATAGGAACTCTGATAAAAATGACCGAAAAATGGGAAAATTTCCCCAAATGTGTTTAAATTCAGCGTGGCCTAAGCACTGTCACTGATTGAGTGTCACCATGGTGAAAATGGGTTTGAGAGGGTTTTTCTTTTCTGTTTTTTGTATGCTTCTGCCTCTAGTTACTGCTTCTATGTGGAGTTCTTTCATATTCATGGATGTGGCTTGTGACCTTTTTGTAAGTCATTCCAACCCCTCAAAGCATGGAATTGTGGAGTGGGGGTGGGGGGGGCGGTTTGGAGTGTCACCAGTCCTGACTTACAGGGGCTGGAGGAGTCACATCCACTTAAAGGGCAGGTGGTCTAGGCTGGGCTGCTGAAGAAGGGCTCAGGCTCCACAAGATGTCAGTGACACCCTTCTGGCTCAGCCTGAGCAGAATCAGAAAATGAAAAATGGGATCATCAGGAAAAATTAAAATAAATTTTTCAGTCTTGAATTACTACAGGGGGATAGGGACTTCATCTTTAGACAGTTTGCCTTGTGAACTCAATTCTCTGAAGGGTCTAAGAAAAGTCATTTATTTTAAGTTTGTTTAGCTTTTTTTGCTGTTGTGAGAATGGGGGGTTTGACTTTCAAATCCATCGCATGTTGGAGCTGAAACAAGAAGTCTGAACATATTTTTTATATTATCTAAATGCTATCTTTCCTGTAAACATAGTAAAGAAAGAGGCAGTGGGCAGAGAGAAGGTAGGACTAGGGGTCCTCTGAGATGTATTCTCTTTTTTTTTAATATTTATTTTATTGATTTATTTATTTGGCTGCGACGGGTCTTAGGTGCAACACACGGGATCTTCGTCACTGTGTGAGGAATCTTTGTTGTGGCATACGGGATCTCTCTTTTTTTTTTTTTAGTTGCAGCACGTGGGATCTTTAGTTGCAGCATGCGGGATCTTTAGTTGTGGCATGCAAACTCTTAGTTGCGGCATGTGGGATCTAGTTCCCTGATCAGGGATCGATCCTATTAATACCTGAGACTGGCACAAAAGCTATGGAATTAGGCTGGGAAGATGTCATTTAGGGGAGCTCTCGACCCAAAGAGAAAGAAAGGCTCAACAGAACACAAGTGTTTAGAGTAAAGGGAAAAATAAATCCATTTTAGTTTTGTACCTTAGATAACACTACTCAAACAAAAATTAGCAGCCTAATTAAATTAGATAGTTAATGTACTACACATAATGTAGGGCCTAACTCAGTAAACATTTAAAATTTTGTTCTTAGTACTACTAGTACTGCTGCTGCTGCTGTTATTACTATTATTATTTTGTAGTTATTGTTGTTAGTGATTATTATTAGTGATTGAGTCTGAACCAGAAACTCTTAGGCCACTATCAGTCTCTTCTCACTCCCACATCTCATCATTCTCAATCCATTCTTCTCATTGTCTCTGATTCCCCTCAAAGGGGCAACTCAATACTGGGTATGGGAAATTGATATAGATTTATCTTTCAAACCAGACTGTCAACCTGTGAGATGAGCAAAGGGACAGGAGGGCCTGAGGGTCACACTCCCTCAGGCAGAGTATTTGCAGACAGCCAAAAAGGAGGCAGAACAGGTGATGTCATTCCATGTGCCGTCCACCAGGAGTGTCACACAATGTTCCTCAGAACCAGCGTTATTGGGCTTACCATCATGCCAATTTTGGTAGGTCACCCTCTTTCCTGTCAGATCCACACACTGGCCATCAGTCTCCTCATATGTGATGCCCAGGAAGGCCCCTCCACTGGCTATATCCTGGATGGCCTTGTTTTCTTCAGCATTAGTAGGAATGGCCACAGAGGCCTGGAACTGGGCACACAGAGTCTTCACTTCATCAAAGGTCATCTTTTCACCATTGGTAAAATAAAACTTTTTGCCAACTTTTTTGCCCTAAGAGAAGATCAGCCCTAAAATGGGAAAATATAGGGGACACTGGCTTGTCTCTAAGTCCAGCTCAAGATATTTTTCTGGACAAAGCCTTCAACAGTAGCGTTGCCACATAAAATACAATATGTCCAGTTATATTTGAATTATAGATAAACAATGAAATTTTTTTAGTATAAGTGTCTCACATGCAATTTTTAGGACATACTTATACTAAAAAAAAAATTAGTTGTTGTTTACCTGAAATTCAAGTTTAACTGGGTGTCCTATATTTTTCTTTGTTAAATCTAGCAGCCCTAATCTGAAGAAACAGAATGGAACAAAGGCCTTTGGCTTTTTGGACCAGAGTTCTAGAATACATATAATTGGAATTCTAAGTTTTACCCGAATATTAACTTAAAAATAAATTTAAATGTCTGAGAATATTTGTCCTGGGCCAGGAAACAGGTTAGCCTCATTGCCAGTTCTCAGCAACAGCATAACAAAGGGAAAGAGGCATAGGTCCCATTTTCAGTGACACATATGTACACTGATAGTAAAGATAAACGATCAGGGTCTCTGGTATCAGACTGACTTCAATTTATAAACTGTCTCTGCCACTTATTAGCTCTGTGCATTTGAGCAAATTATGTAATTTTCCTTTGCTTCCGTTTCTACCAAAAGGTTGTTGTGAGGATTTCATGAGGTCAGAATATGAAAAACACCTATCCAGGTACTAGAAAATTACACGTATTCAATAAATATTTGTTGCCTTCCACTTTCCCAAACTTCAAGCTGCCTGAAAAGTAAGAGAGAAGGCTTACATGTTTTGAGCTGGTCCAGTTCTGATTGCAGAGCTGCTCTTTCTGAAGTAGTCTGGCTAATATTGTTACCTAGAAAATTAAAACAAAGTGAAAGAGCATTGTTGAAAAGGCATCTAAGAACTACAAGGGGGTAGGGTACCTTTTCAAACTAAAAAAAAAAAAAAAATCAAGATAAAAGTTTCTTTTATACTGATATTTGCTCTTTGAAGGAAAAGGAAAAATATTTTAAGCATAAAGAAGCATAAAGAAGGAAAAGTATCTCTGTTTCCATCCAGCTCAAAACATCACTCATCTGTTGAATGTATGTAAAGACACTGTGTACATGCATACACACCCACACGCACATACATACACTCCCTGTTGACCGAGTATTATAGCACTCCACGCGCCAAGCTATTCACTAATTGGTTTTTTCCCCAAACAAATAGCTCTATCATGGGTAAACTTGTGGAATAAAATACTTGAGGAATTATTATGAGCTGGTGAATATTGACTATAAAGATTGCAGGGTTTTGTCTTTGGGGAAGTTTTGTTGTTGTTGCTTTTTGTTTTGTTTTTCCCTGGGTTTGTTCTGTTAATCAGTAAACCAGGATTTTTGTGAGTTGCCCATTATCCAAGAGGGGAGGGCATGAGGCAAGCTATGTGTAGTAGATGGCAAAAATGACCTCAGTGTGGTACAGCTTCTCTCATTAAGAAATGGAGTTTATTTCCCCACTCCTTGAATCTGAGCGGGCCTTGTAACTTGTTTTGACCAATGGAATGTGGCAGAAGCAATAATGTATGTGTCCTAAGCCTTCAGGAGGCCTTAAAGCTTCTGCTCTTTCTTCTTTTGGAAATCCTGTAATCATCTCTATGTGAATAAGCCCAGGTGAGTCAATTGGAGGATGAGATCTGGCTCAGCTATGCTCATCACTCCAGCTGATGGCCAAACAACAGCCAGACATGTAAGTGAGACCATTGGCCATCAGTTGACCACAGACACATGAGTGAGTCCAGCTGAGACCAGCAAAGAAATTGCTTGATTCATAGATTTGTGATTTACATAAATGGCTGTGTTTTGTTTCTCATGAGGTAAGAGATAACTGGCATACCATGTATCTACCATTGTTGTGAAAATAGGCATAACAAGCCCAACACATAGATAACCTATTTTATCCCTTTTGGACCAGAGCCTCACACTGAATTGTTTCAGCTGAAGGAGAGCCTAGGCTTAGCTCCTCCAGGAGGCCCCTGATGAGGGTTTGGCTCTGAAGGATTTATGAGTCTGTATTCAGGCATTAATAGGAATCCTTTGAGGCTCTAAGTAACCTAGGGAAGCTAAAGGCTGCTGGGTCAGGAAGCAGAGTTGGGCATCTTCCCAGGAAGCAGCAGGAGAAGGGGCATCTCCCACATGGTACTCAGAGTTGCCAGACGCTGGGGGCCTTCAGCCTAGACCTTGCTGAAGTAAATTCCTTACCCAAATCATCTCCAGGGTCTCCTTTTTGGCCCACTTGTCCTGGTAACCCAGGTGGCCCTGGCATTCCTTGAGGCCCTACCTTTCCAGGAGGGCCCTGAAAACCTCTGAGTCCTTGACCTGTTGGAGGACCAAGGAAACATGACAGTATTTGCGTTCCTGCTCTATTTCTCCAAAACCATGATGCCCAATCCCCTCCCAGGAGGAAGGAGACACTGATCCAGGGCTCACATTCTGAACCGCTCTTTCTAATGACCATAGAAGGAAAGCCTCCTGTGTCCCATTGGATGGTCTGCCTTGAGGGTCAACTTCCTGAGCCGGCAGGACCACCAGGTGTCACCAGTTCCTGTGTGCAAGTTTGGGATGCCAGAGTCAGAGCTGTATCTCTCTTTTGAATTATAATTTGTAGTTGAGAGAAATACAAGCTACATGAATATGACATTATCCTCCTCACATCTCCAGGCAGTTTCCTTTGGAAGATAAAGAGTCACAGAGATAGAACAGCCCAAACTGTACCTGGTTCTCCCTTTTCTCCCTTCGCACCATCATGCCTATCTTTGCCTGGGAGGCCGTTGATTCCTGGAGAACCACAGGCAATCACAGGGCAGGTCTTTTGTACATTCTCACAGTTTTCTGTTTCTGTACACGATGCTGTCACCACAATCAGGAGAAGCAGAGGGAGTGATGGAAACAGTGACATGGTCCTCACCTTGGTGTGGGAAAAATCAAGGAAGATTATCTCATCCTGTTCAGTTAATCAACACATATTTACTGAACCTGCCCTTTTTCCTATAACCTATACTGGGCACAGGTGATATAGAGATGGATGACCCATTCCTGCCCTCCAGATTGGGGATTTGGAAAAGTAAATCCTCCTGTGACGTTGTATTACTACTTCAACTTGCATTGTCGGGGAGAAGGGGTTACCAGTGCCTGGCCTCTAGTGTTACTGCTAAAAGGCTAGGAGTGTGCTCTCTGTGTCCTTTGTGAGAGCAAATAGGCATAACATTGCCAGCTCACTCATGCCTGCTGACTTGGGGAGTGAACGTGAATGGAGACCCAGCTCTCTCTGTCTCACCTTTCACATTTGGGCCCATCTGCCACCTGCATCCCATCTTTTTACCTGGACAGTCCATTGCCCTCAGTGCCAATTAACCAACATCTACTCAATGGCACTCACTAAGCTGCAGGCTAATGACAGAGAGGAAGAGTCATTGCTAGTTACTGACCTGGCCAGAATTAAGTTGAGTTTGTTTCCTCTTGATGTTTTATTTCCCACTGTAAGAGAGACTTGCCAGGGAGAGAATTTTCTCTGGAAATTTCTCACTGTCTTGACCCAGGCAGGGTGCCAGATCCCTCTCTACTTCCTGGCAGGTATTCTGTGTGTCCTATGAGTCAAAACCACTGGCAATTAGAACACCTGACTTGAATACCCTACTCATTTCTCAAGCCTGACATTTTATGTCCTTCAAAGTCCTCTTCCAGCTGTCCCTCCCCCAGGAAACCTCAGCAGCCCAGCATCAAGGGTCTAATCCTTCTCGGCTCCCTTTGAAAACAAAGGCACAGTCTCATTTGCAAATGGTCAGGTGAATCCGGGAAAGTCACAGATACCCCAGGGTAAGCAGAGAAAGAGATATCTCCAGCATGGCTTCTGCCTGCCATCTCCCCACACACCCTAGAAAGTCTTTTCTAGGCCTCCAAGATCAAGTCAAATCCCTAGACATTTGATCCAGGACCCCAGATCCATTCACCAGAAAGGACTTACCACGGCTTCTGCAAAGCAGGGATACAGTCACGAGGAAACTGGCCCTCCAGCAGGGTGCCAGCAGGTGCCTTAGGTGGAGGGAGGAGGCTGGATTCAGTAACGCAAGGTCCAATCAGGCTTGTAAACAAGGACAGTATGGGCCTGACCTTCAACCCCAGATTAATAAGTCTTCTTAGAACTGCACTAAACTCTTCTTAGGAGCATTTCCCAGGGGCTTCTGGTGCAGTGCTGGGTGGCTGTTTTCTTTAATACTGCACAGTTCTTCCTTTAAATCGCCATCATTTGGGCAGTCCTCATTGCTGAGTCAGCATGAGCAGGCTCACATGGTTAATCGTGTCGAGATTCTTGTCTGCAATGAGAAACGCAGAGGCGCCTGTGAATGTGTTCACGTGCTTGGGCACACTAACCGTGCACACAAACACGCAGGCACACTAACCGTGCACACAAACACGCAGGCACGCTCATCCACGAAAGCACGGCACATATGCCTTCCACATACCAAGACCACTCCTGCCTCAGGCTTTACACTTGGTTTTCTCCCAGCCTGAATGTCCCCTCCGTCACGTCACTGGCTGGCTGTTTCTCTTCTATTGAGACATTCCTGTCTCAGAGAAATCTGTGTTGATCACTTTATCTAAGTGGTCCCACTCTCTGTCCTCTTAACTTGCTTTATTTTCTTTCATATTACTTATACTCCATGATGTTATATTCTATCTGTTTACTTTACTTTTCTACTTTTTATTGTGGTAAAATATGAAGAACATAAAATTTACCATTTTGACTATTAGTAGGTATACAATTTGGCCACATTAAGTACATTCACATTGTTGTGCAACCTTCACCACTACTCATCTCCAGAATATTTTCATCATCCCAAGCCGAAACTCTGTACCCATTAAATAATAACTCCCCATTTCCAACCCCCAGCCCCACCCCCGATCCTTGGTAACCACTGTTCTACTTTTTGTCTCTATGAATTTGACTACTCTAGGTGTCTTAGATAAGTGGTATAATATAGGGTTTGTCT
Source organism: Leucopleurus acutus (assembly GCF_964270905.1). NCBI lineage: Eukaryota > Metazoa > Chordata > Mammalia > Artiodactyla > Delphinidae > Leucopleurus > Leucopleurus acutus. The sequence continues at coordinate 40,590,528 of NC_139156.1, forward strand.
TTTTGTGACAGGCTTATTTCACTTAGCATAATGTCTTCGAGGTTCATCCATGTTGCGGCAGGTATCATAATTTCCTTCCTTTTTAAGTTTAAATAATATTCCATTATATGTAAATACCACATTTTGGAAGCTTCATTTTTACTAGCGGAAAAAAAACTGGCAATAACCCAATTGTCCTTCAACAAGTGAATGGATAAATAAACCATGGAAAACTCACAGGAAAAAAAGGAACAGGCTCTTAATTAATACAATAACTTGGATGAATTTCAAGGACATTATGTTAAGTAAAATAAATATAATATCAAGAGTTTACAAGCTGTATTATTCTTTTCATATAATATTCTTGAAATGACAAAATTGAATAATGGGGAGCATATCAGCAGTTGGCAGGGAGTAGGGCTTCAGGGAAGGTATAAAGGTGTAGCACAAGAAAGTTTCATTGTGGGTGATGGAATAGTTCTGTGCCTTAATTGTGGTGATTGCACAAACCTGTGATTGCGATAACATTTCATAGAACTATACACCAAGGAAAAAAATGCAGGTAAAAAATAGTTAAATTCAAATAACATCCATATCTTATTGTATTGTTCCACTGTCAGTTTCCTGGTTTTGATACTTGCACTCTGGTACGTTAGATCCTACCATCGGTGAATGATGGATGAAGAGGACATGACACCTTTCTTTACTATTTTTTTCAACTTGTCTGTGAGATTAAAATTATTTCACATGAAAAAGTTTCCAGAGGGAGTCTCAAGGAAGCTGTGGGTGATCTAAAGATTATCCCTGCTTCCTTCAGTGCTTTGTCCAAGTTTTACAATGGAAATAGTCTGTACAATGGCTTGAAAGTGAGAAAAAGTAGGCCAGGTTCCCAAGGATAGTACTGTTCAGTCTGGTTGGTCTTAACAGTGTGAGGTCCAAATGGTGAGAGGTAAGGCATAAGCCTATTGATGATATGACTTATAAACTGTGTGAGACTTTGGACCTCCTCCCAAGGATCATTAGAGGAATTCCAATAGAAGAGGAATGATCACATTTGAATTTTTCAAAGCTTGTTTTGACTAAAATGTGGAGCAAGGTTGGAGGGAGCAAGACTGGAAAAAAGCTGACCTGCAAGGAAGCACTTACTATCGTCTAAACGGCAGATGATGGTGGCCAGAATCAGGGTAATGGCAGCTGGATCAAGAAGCTAGATACATTTGAGAAACATCTACAAGGTATAACAAATAGAACTTGGGAGTTGGTTGGGTGTGAAATGGTGAGCAGAAAAAAGGAATTTGGGCATACAAGTTTCTGACTTGAATATCTGGGTGCCAGTTAAGTTATTGTAGGAGGTATAATGGGTATCTTGTGAGTACATGGCTTGAATCAGGTGCTAGTGATCAAGAAGGGCTGGAACAATAACTTTGTGAAGCAAAATGTATTCAATTCTGGACAACATTTCTAATAGAGCTGTCATCAAATGCCTTTTTAGCTTAGGGTGGTGAGGGAACCCGTCACAGGAGCTTCAGACAGAGGTTGCAGAGCCATGTGGTGAGGGTGTGGTAGAGGCCTCCAAACACCAGAAGGAATATGGATGAGATTACCTTCCACGGCCTTTCCAACTAGATGGTCCTTGGCTTGTGGAAGGTCTGGTTTCCTTACTTCCTGCTGACCCATCCCCTGGGCCTGAAAAAACTGCAGGATGGTACAGAGCCACGTGCCTAAAGCAAAGGACAGAGACTAGGACATCCAGGGCCTAAAAAAGTCTGCTGGAAACTTGCTTATCTCTCTGCCCTACTCTTCAGCATCCAGACTTTCCCCTTGTTCCTACTCCAAAGTGGAGGAGGTAAAATGAAATAGCTGACTCCAGGTCACACTGGAAGTTCTGGCTTTGGTCACTGTGCTTGTTTGTATTGAACACTTAGTCCAGAGGTCAGGAAGCTTCCTGGAACTGAGCTGGGAAGGGGTGGACATCTGGGTGGAGAGTCAATCTGAAAGTTGAGCCGCTGCTCTGGATGCAACTGAATCTCTTCCCATCCTCCACAGTCTGCAGCAGGCCTTTCCTATCATGAGATAACCCCTTTCCACATGCATCAGCCCCTGATTACCCAGTCTGCACTCCACCTAATAAGGCTGCTGTACGCATTTGGTCTGGACCTTAGGCCCTTCCCAGCACACCTCCACCAGACAACACTGCTGCCTGTCTGACCTGTAGGAGGACTGCCTGCCCCTCTACATCACTTTCCTTTAATGGGATGGAATCCCAGCTCTGCCACTTCCTGGCCGTGTGACTTTGACCAAGTTCTGTCTCCTTCAGATCCTGTTTCTTCATCTGTGCACCAGGACAACACTGCCTTGGCTATGCCATGATATACCGTCTTCTGATCCACACTCAGAGTGCACGGCATGCAGCTTATCATACCATCCTGCTTAAGACAAGGCCTTCATTGCCTCCAGGATGGTGTTACAATAGCCTTCTTCCCGTAGGAAGCAGTATTCTTGGGCAACCTCAGCTGAGAGGTGAAGTTTGAGATTTGGAACCTGAAGGCTTGGTTTGGGCTCATGACTCCGAGTTTAGGCAGACCACATATTCTGGCTGAGCCTCAAATTTTAGCAGGGGGAGTGGGGCGCAGGTGTAGCAGGCCTAGAAGGTGCTGGTCCTCGTCCAAGAGCCTTTGCTTCAGGAGGATTTGGGGAGACACATCTGGGGGAGGGTGACAAACAGGGGAAATCAGGGCAGTTGTACAGGCAAAAAAGCCTGAGGCCCAGGAATCCCTGCCAAGAGGGCTGCAGGAAGATTGTGTTTACGCTCATTGACTCAAGGAGAGACTGTGCGTTGGGGCCTTGGCAAGGACGGAGCTCCCAGGATATTCTCAAGTCAAGCTGCATCGAGAAACTGAGGGTCCCTTTTTCTCTCAGCTTCTCTCTGGTGCCCTCTATGGTGAAAGCTTATCCTGCTCACTTTATTTTATTTTATTTTTTTATTTTATTGGGTTATAGTTGATTTACAATGTTGTATTAGTTTCAGGTGTACAGCAAAGTGATTCAGTTATACATATACATATATTCATTCTTTTTCAGTTTCTTTTCTCATATAGGTTATCACCAGATATTGAGTAGAGTTCTCTGTGATATACAGTAGGTCTTTGTTGGTTGTCTATCTTTTATATAGTAGTGTGTGTATGTTCTTCCCAAGCTCCTGGTTTATCTCTCCCCTCCACGTTTCCCCTTTGGTAACCATAGGTTTGTTTTCTATATCTGTAAGTCTGTTTATGTTTTGTAAATAAGTTCATTTCTATCATTAAAAAAATTAGATTCCACATATGAGTGATATCATATGATATTTGTCTTTCTCTGTCTGACTTACTTCACTTACTGATAATCTCTGTGTCCATCAATGTTGCTGCAAATGGCATTATTTCATTCTTTTTTATGGCTGAATAATATTCTATTGTATATATGTACCACATCTTCTTTATCCATTCCTCTGTCGATGGACATTTAGGTTGCTTCCATATCTTGGCTATTGTAAATAGTGCTGCAGTGAACATTGGGGTGCATGCATCTTCTCTGATTATGGTTTTCTCCAGATATATGCCCAGGAGTGGGATTGCTGGGTCATATGATAGTTCTATTTTTAGTTTTTTAATTTACATTCCTGATCATGCTCACTTTAAAGGAGAAATGCTTAAAGGAATTTTGTGGCTTATCACAGAGCATATATGGAAGAGGAAATCTGTAGCCAAGAGTCCTTTGGTAACTGACACAGTAGGTACATCTGCATGTCCATGTCAGTGTACACAGGGAGTCCACAAATGCCCTGAGTGGGCCCTTTATCAACATATGTAGCATCAGGAATTCCTCCAGCCAAGACTCATGGGAGAGCCTGAGAGCCAAGGAGGGTAGAGGCGTGGGTCTCGCTGCTTCTGGGTTCTGAAGCTGCATCTCTCTGTGCACTCACACAGAAAAGCCCATGAGAGGACACAGAAAGCAGGCAACAGGCCACCTATAGCCTTGTAGGAACCATCAGAAACCATCTCTGCTTACATCTTTATCTTGGGCTTCTAGCATCCAGAACTGTGAGAAAATAAATATCTGTTGTTTAAGCTACCCACTCAGTGATATCTTGCTGAGGCAGCCCAAGCTGACTAACAGCCCTCTTAGGTCAGGGGAACCCAACCAATTCCCATGATCACTTCTCTGGAATGGGAAGTTGGGTAAAGAGGTGAGACTGTCCTGGATAGGAAAGTCCTGGAGGAGGAAAGTAGCTGGGTAGTAAAATGGGAGGGAGAGGGGGTTAAGGAAGAAGATGTGCTCCGTTAGAAGGGCCAAGGAAAGGCTAGTTCTTGCCAGGAATGGCTGAGCTAGATGCCAGCTGCCCCTCCTCCACTTTCCTTTGTGTGCCTAGCCCCCAACCCCCCAAGGCAGGAGGGAGGTCAAGGAAGGGGACGTACACACACCTGATTCTACTCCATTCTGACCTGAGCGTTGTGACTTAGGCAAATGCTCTCACCTTGTAAGTCTCAGTCCTCAAGCTGTTACATGGGCATAAGAAAAAATACTTAAAAACCAGAAATATGTTGGAGGGAAGGCCAGAGTGTTTTATGCATATGAGACCCCTAGCCCTTGAGAAAATAACTCCCCTGACAGAGAAAAAGGACCTGGAATGAGAGCTTCCTGCAATCGGTGAGGGAACAGACTCATGGGAGGCCCAGAGTAACCAGGTTAGACTGACCCAGGAACACCGGGCTCCCCAGTTGACTCCCCTATTTAAAGAGAGATGGGATGGTGGGAGGGGGATTCTGTCCTTCAGGCTGCTTTGTGTGGCTTCCAAGGGACCACTGTGAGGGACAGGTTCCCAGAGGGTCATCCTCCTCTAAGGTCCCAAAGAGAAATTACTGGTCAGCCCTGCCATCTAGTGACCAAACTCAGAATTGTAGTGTGCCAAGGGCTACACTGAGACATCACACATCCCCATACCTGTTCACTCATTCTATACATTACTTCCTAGAAGCTGCTCTGTGTCAGGCCCTGGGATAGGAACTGAGAGACAAGGGAGAACAACATAACTTCCCTGCTCCGGATACTACGTAACATTTTTAAGTCGGGGGCTTTGTTGTTATACACCTTCTTCTGAGAGCCAAAGGCCTCATCTCTTGTCTGTCTCTTATGTCTTTTACTACACACGACTTCTCTGTTACAAGTATCAATAAATATGTATCATATATAATATATGTGTGTAAAATTAGTCTTCTCAAGACTCTTCTCTTTTTTGTAAATTTAGAAATCCACATTCAACGTAAGCAAGGGCTTTTGACATTTGCCCCTTAGAGTTTTAAGTTATTTTCTGGTATAACTAATATTGTCCAACTTCCCAGATTTCTTATGTCTTAGTCTGGTATAATGCATTGAATTTACAAAGTTACAAAAATTCACAGATAAAAAAAGGCAGGAGTTTGTGAAGCTGTGTATATGGGAATTGTTGGATATAGCAATGATATCCTAGAGATATTCACTGGGAATATACAAAAATAAAAATTACATATGCATCCACAGTGATCTTTAGTTTTGTAGCATTGTATTCAGATTTGAGTCAAATAAAAAGGAAAAAAAGTTAAACATTCCTTACTCTATAACTCACCGTTCAATCTAGTGTTTTCCTTAAAGTCTCCCTGCCAGTATTTTTTCTTATCTCTCTCTTTCACCCAGACTTCAAAAAGTCATGTCAATTTTTCTTTTGCACCATCTCATATATTCTTTCTCAGTTTTATTTTCACAGCCATAAGCACTGTCGCCTCAACCTTAGATGTTCAAAGTAACCCAAGACATCTGCTTGTCTTCCCTCACTCATTGCTATCTATTCCACTGCTGGATGAATCTCCTTAATATATGACTTTAACAGCATCATTACTCCTTTAAAAAGCAGTGTAAAATAAAAACACGCTTGTTTTCAAGATCTTCCACAATCTAGTCTGAATTAACTTTCCTCCTTTATGGCTTGTGACTCCAAAACAAACTGAAAATATTCATTCCGGCAGGACAGACCATTCAGACTTCTATGTACTGAGCACTGGATGTTTTTATTTCCCCAGGATCTCTTCCCTTCCGCTTCTAGTAAATGAAATTCTCTTTTCTCTGTTGAATCCTTTCCATATGGTTCAACTGGGCTGCTTCTCCTTTGCTGCATGAGAAGTGGAGTTATATTTGTGTTCAGCTCATATATTATAGCCTTTAGATTACCATGATTGTTTCAGTGATGGGTGAGTCACTCAGGAAAAGTTGACGAGTCTTTGCTACATGGATTTGCTAAGATTTGCTACATGGACCCAGGAAAAGAGTCTAAGGAAAGGACGGGCTTGGACTGGTAATAGCTATCCTTTCTGCTTCTTAGAAAAAGCCTATTTGAGAATGATGTCAATATGTGGAAAGATTAAGAGCTCAGAGATAGAAAGAGATACAGTTCTGACCATATACCCATATCTTGACTCCATGTAAACAAAAACTGCATTTGCCTTTGACACTTTGGAACTTACCGTTTGGAATGATTGGGAGGAATATCAGGAGATGTTTCAGTTGTGTGTATTTAGTTGTGTGGACTATAAATTCCATTTTTACTTCTGTTAATTTAGATTAGGTGTTCGTTACTTGTAACCTCATGACCCTACAACTTCCAAACTCACAGTGGATACTCATAGTGGTACCTCTACTCACATCATCCCCTTGCCTAGGATACAGTCATCCTTTCATTCTTCCAAACCAAACCCTAGTTATCCTTCAAGACTTGATTAACTATCTCATTCTGAATGAAGATTTCTCTGACTACTCCCAACCATTCACCAGTTGATAGATTTTTGGATTGTTTCCACTATTGGGGTATTATAATTAATGGTACAGTGAACATTTGTGTACAAACATTTGTGTGGACTTATGTTTCCAATACTCTTGGCTATGTACCTAGGAGTTGAATTGCTGGATCACATGGTAATTCTATGTTTAACTTTTTGAGGAACTGCCAAATTGTTTTCCAAAGTGACTGTACAGTTCTACATTTCTGTTAGCAAGATATGAGGGTTCCAATTTCTCCACATCCTTAGCAATAATTGTTAATGCATATCTTTTTTTTATTATAGTCATTCTAGAGGATGTAAAGTAGCATCTCAAGAAAAATTTTCTTAATATTGATATGAGTGAAAATATTAATACAACATACTAAACTTTATGAATTACAGCTAAAGTATTGCTTAGAAGAATATCTATAGCTTTGTTTTTTAAAAAAGGGAAATATCTCAAACCAATAATCTAAACATCCACCTTAGGAAACTAGAGAAAGAAGGAAAAAACAACCAAAGTAAACAGAAGGAAAAAATAATAAAGAATAGAGAATAATAATAGAGAAGAATGAATAATAGAAAATAAAGTAAATGAAATAGAACATAGAGAAAATCATCCAAACAAAATTTAGTTCTTTGAAAAAAATCAACAAAATTGACAAACCTTTAGCTAGACTGAACAAAAAAAGAGAAAAAACTCAAATTATAAAAATCAGGGATAAAAGACAAGACATTAGATCTAAACTTTCAGAAATAAAACAGAATTTTCGGGGTAGTGTGAGAAAGTACGTCAACAAATTAGGAAACTTAGATTAAATAGAAAAAAAAATATCCTAGAAAGACACCAAGTACTAAAACTGACTCAAGAAGAAATAGAAAATCTGAATTGACCTATAACAAGTAAAGAGATTGATATAGTAATAAACAAACTTTCCGTAAAGAAATGTCCATCTCCTGAAATCGTCAGTGGTGAATTTTACCAAACACTTAAAGAAGAATTAATCAATTCTTCACAAACTCCTCCAAAACTTCACAAATGGGAGGAGGGAATTCTTCCCAACAGATTAAATCTCTATGAGGGCAGAATCATCCTACTACTAAAATCACACAAAGACATCAAAGTTTAGACAAATATCCTTTATGAATGTAGACACAAAAATCTCAACAACAGAAATTCAGCAACATATAAAGAGGATTATGCACCATGATGAAGTGGGATTTATTGCAGGAATGTAAGGCTGGTTCAGCATATGAAAATCTATCAATACAATACAAAGGACTAATACAATAAAGGACAAAACCACATGCGAAAAATGCGTTTGATAAAATTCAACACCATTTCATGATAAAAAACACTTGACAAACTAGGAACAAATAACCATTTTGAAAACCACATGACAAAAGGAGCTTAGATTCTGAATCCCTTAGAGGAGAGCAGTTTTCAGAGCAGTTTGTCAGTTTGTAAATTTATTGGTGAAAAATAAACTTCTATGCATAATTTTCGCGAAATAAAACCATTCTGGGGTTTGTTCCAGGAGCTAGCATTACTTTAATGTTTAAAATCTTTCTGGTCGGGCTTCCCTGGTGGTGCAGTGGTTGGGAGTCTGCCTGCCGATGCAGGGGACACGGGTTCTTGCCCCGGTCCGGGAAGATTCCACATGCCGTGGAGCGGCTGGGCCCGTGAGCCATGGCCGCTGAGCCTGCGCGTCCGGGGCCTGTGCTCCGTCACGGGAGAGGCCACAGCGGTGAGAGGCCCGCGTACCGCAAAAAAAACCAAAAACAAAAAAATCTTTCTGGTCAAAGTTGTGATTTTGCTATTTTTAATTTTCCAAATAAAAATGAAAAGTCAAAGTTTACCTAGGGCCTAAACAACAGAAAGGTCAAGAATAGGGATTTTAAAACTAAGATAACTTTAATGAGTGGTTTGTTTCAAGATACTAAGGTATCTAAGTAGAAATTAAATCAGTTTTCTGCTTCCAGGAATCCTCTTTTTCAATATTTTTATGGAGTAATTGCCTCTTTTTGCAGAGGAAGTCTAAACTTATCTGGAAATACAATCTATTACTATGTTATAAAAGAAAAATTCACTATTTTCTTCTGAGATCATAGCAAATACACAACAAACAAACAAAACAAAACAAACTAGCAGTCACCAAAACTCAACGTTTCTTTTATCTTCTTATTTCTTACAGTAGAACAAGTTAACCAAGAATATTTACTTGAAACTATAAGAATCTAATGGACTAAACCATAAGAATCATTTTATGTTCGATGTATACTTATAAATACATATATTTTAAACTAAAAATGTTAATGTAATGAGATGAATCTTTCTGTGCTTATAGAACTTCTGTGGAGCTTTTATTTCATTTCTAGGCTCATCCCTACAAAAGAAATGCATGATGATAGTGAAAGATACTTGGAATTTATCAATTCAACAAATCCTTATTGTATGTCTGCTTTATGATATGTATCAATACTAGGGAGCCAACAGTGAACAGACCAGATAGGAATCCTTTCTAATAGAATTTATATTCTAGTGATAAATTCAACTCATAAAACTTTTCAAACACCTACAGTGATATCAACCATGATTGTCATTGAAAGCATGTGTCTCAACAAGGCGGTGGTCTCCAGATATCTATCCTAAAAGACGTTACAGAATCTCTCTCAATGCATCAAATTGTTTCACTAAGCAGAATATTCTATTGTTTGAAATGTAAGCAAAGGAAAAAGAATAGTAATTAAAATGGATTATATTTTACTGATCCTGAATTTATGTGGATTTGCCACTTATTTATTACTAAGCAGAAACCCTAGTCTCAGATAAGACATGCTTTGGAAAATGATTGTGTAAACAGAGCAGAGTTTGTAGGCATATGTGAGAGTAGCTTCCTAGCTCCAAATATTGAGCTTGCTAAGACCATCAGTAAGTATGTTTTACAGAAGAATGGAGAGTACCGATTACTCAGGTAGTCAGTCAAGCAGAGGTCATTTTGAAAAGCTTCTCCTATACATCTGAGTTCCATTTCATTCTTTGATACATGGCCAAGACAATATATAGAAACCTGGAAACCGCACTGTGCGATATCACAAAATCTAAGTAACAATCAGAAGTGATCCGTGGGATCTTAAGATATCTCTGCATCTCATCTTAATTTAATAATGCTGGAAAATTATACAGTAGTCCCAGTTTGCCAATCCCTTTTACATATATAATTTTATACAAATTCCTGTCTTTTGGCAGGGAGTGTAATGTGGTTATAAAGCATATGACAAATTTACAGTAGTTTTCTCTATTTCCTTCTGTTTGTACCACCTTGACCAATTTTTTTCTAATATTTGATTTCCTAATCAAAATAACTATAGTAAATGTACCCTCTGTACACTATTTGTAAAGTTTAAATGAAGCAAAATTTATATAATTAGCACATTTTAAGTATTCAACAATACAGGTTCTTATGATTATTTTAGAGAAGCAAATGAAGTGGAAGAGGTATATGTGAACGTATCCTAAAAGCTAAAGAAAAAGAAATGCAACAAGCATAAATTGTTAAATACTTCATATTCTGAGAAACACATGGAGATAAAGTATTTAAAGGACTTCTAAATTAGTATTCCTCATTATCTAGAAGCTAACTCCAACTTTCTAGCTTTTAGGCTCATCAGATTTCACTTGGTAATTGTTTATTATATATCAGAGTACTAACTGAAGTATTTATTTGCCTCTTTAGATTTGCAGAGGGTGTTATAGCTAGTTAAGTAAATTTTCTGATAAAAAAGTAATGTGTTTCGGTGTGCTACACATAAATCTTATATGGCTCATCACTTTCTACTGCAAATGAATCTTGCAAATAAATCTTGAATGCTTCTGTGCTTTCTACTTTCCAACTCTAATTGATTTTATTTCAGAGACTGACATTGGAAATTACAGAATATTAAATTTGCTCAAACTCTCTGACTAATAATCCTTAAGAAAAAGTGAAGTGGGTAAAGAATTCTACGTTTTTGGAATTATGGAACTCTAGAAGGTTTAAAAAAAATGTCCTGGTTGCTAACAACATACTGCTTCCCACAGAATATAAATATTTTTCACAGAATATTATCAATAATCAGAGGCCACCAGTGACTGTAGTCAAACAAGATATAAACAAGACCACTCTGTCATCATGTCGGAACATCAATAAAAGGACACTGTGCAGCCACAAAAATGGCAAACATCCTCAACTTCTGGCTAATTTGAGTGGCTACAGCTTCTTTATCAATGACAACACTAGTATCTATCCCAGTTGTATGGACTTAGATTTTTTTCTTTTTATTGGTCTCTCTTTAGACTAATTTGAGTTTTGTTGAGAAATGCAATTTTATTATTGGTGTTCTAACAGAAAAATGTATCCCATTGGACAGAAAAACATAACATGCTTTTCCTAAGGAACACATAAAATAATTTTACCTACCCAGTAGTTACTCAGAGATATTCTTGTTTACTTACCTAAAGAATTCAGATTAGCTTGGTTATAATTGAAAGATTTTGCTGTAAGAGTGGACTTTAACTAAAAAGCTGAAGAAATCTGCAGTTATTTTTATGTTTAAATGAATTACTGCAATGCCCTCTTGATAGTAACATATATATATATATATATATATATAATCCTTACCTGATAATTTAAAAAAATAAAAAAAGATTAATACAATACAAAGGACTAATACAATAAAGGACAAAACCACACACAAAAAATGCATTTGATAAAATCCAACACCATTTCATGATAAAAAAACACTTGACAAACTAGGAACAAATAACCATTTTGAAAGCCACATGACAAAAGGAGCTTAGATTCCAAATCACTTAGAGGAGAGAAGTTTTCAGAGCAGTGTGTCAGTTTGTAAATTTTTCTGACACAAGCTGGGCCAATTCAAGCATTCCATCTACTTCCATAATTGGGCCACAGATGGTCACCTGAACAGAGTCACTGTAATGAGACACAGTACCGGGGACTTTTGCTGAAAGCGTGGGAAAGAGAACTTTACTTTTAGTGGGGTTGCTAAACTGTGAGAATGTGAGTCTGTTCCTGCTGTTAGCCATCTTGGCAAGACGAACGGAAAGAGTGGGAAAATGAAGTCAGCACAGGATGCAGAACTAGAACAGAGCTGTTGAAGAGAAAGGAACAGATTATTTGTTACTTTCTTGAGTCTCTGGATCTAGCCATGCCTGAATCCAGGTAGTCCTGGACTTGGATTGCTGAAGCCACCAAGCCCCACCCCCCATTCTTTATGTGTGTTTGTTTAGTCAAGTTGGTTTAGTCATTTACAATAGAAAGATTCCTGAAATAGGTATTTATGAAAAGTATCAGGTTGATTCTCAAAATAACCCCATGATTTAGGGGGTTTAGACAATGATTTAGACAATGACTATATCTAATTCAGTTTTTCCTTCTTACAATACTTAGCACAATCTATTAAAGAAAGCAGGTGTTTTGAAGAAAACTAATGTCTGCTAAATTAAATTGAGGTAGAGTAAAGGAAGTGATCGGTCACTATTAAATCTTATTAATTTTATTTAAGCAGAACTTGTAAATTGACATCTCTTGTCCCTTTCAAGTATTCCTAAAAATTCTTAATAAATGCTGCCATTGCTCAGTGCACTCTGAGGATACTTCTTGGAAATTGTCTTCACAGACTGAAGCTTTGTTATTGCTGTTGTGGTTGTGGTCATTGTTTTATACTTAGTCACAATGAATATTCATCCTATGAAGGATAAATTCATTTATATAAATAGCCAAAATTAATGGAACTAAGTTTGGTAATGAAGGAAAATTGCTGCTAGGTTGAGTTGGGAGAAAAAATGTAGACAGAGCACCTACTATGTGCTGCAACCTCTGATTTACATTATGCATACATACCTACTAATATTTATTGAGTACCTGCTTTGGCCCAGACTCAGTATAAGTGCTTTACATACAGTTCTTTACTAGTCTTCACATGAATCTAGTTGGTAGGCATTAGTATCACCAATATTCACATCCTAAATTATATATATTTCCTGTGGTCACACAATCATTGTGTGCCAGAGGCACTGCTCAAATTCAAGACTGATGTGACTCCAAACCCTGAGGTTTACTTTTCTGCCATTCTGCATCTCTGCAATTAGTTTTAGTTTAGTTTAAAGCCAGAGTGTAATCATAGAATAAGGAGACTTACTTTCTCTTGAATAATGTCAGGTTTATTGGGGAAGCAAAAAATTAGCAGAATGCATGTGGTTTCCCAGGCTCTTACCGTCACAAAAATGTGTGCTTGGCTGTAACTGGATGCCCCTTGGGAAGTGCTCCAAGAGAGGGGCTCTGCCTCTTTCACCATACAACTTCTCATTATTGATTCAAGGGAGCAGAAATACCCTGGTTGACAATAAGAGATTCCTGGTAATGAAAAATGTTTGAAAAATCCAGTGACTAGAACTCGTGTCATTTACTTAGAGCATTTGCAAATCAGCACCAGTGCCTGGTAGTCAACTTGCTGTCTTTCAGCTGAAGCACCTCTGTCCTGCCCAACCACGTCAAGAGTGGAAGGAGAATTGCTACAAGGGCCATCTGGTTTACTATGGTTTTGTCCCTCCTCAGTACGCGTGTAGCTTTCTGAGGTGACTACAGAATTCAAATGTGTGTTTGGCTTATTGTCGCTTTATTTCATCATCTTACCTCCTATTTTACACTCCATCCCTGAGAGCATATTTCTTGTTTGTTGGTCTGGGGCTCTGACTGCTTCAGGCTCCATCCAGCTTCCTCAAGGGGGTACTAGGATCAATATTTCAGGATCCAATATGCTTCTGCCCACAGATTGAGAAGCTCTGATTTATGTGTGGCAGGAGTGGCAGGCTCCTGTGGGCAGACCTTTCTCTAGCCTGGGACCCACTTTGAAGCAGGATTGTTTTATGTAGCCCCCAAATAAATCCAAATTCTTCCCAAATTAATGAGAAATGAATAACTGACTAAGGTTTTGTGGACAAGGATTCACAGGTCACAATTCAGCTAACACTTCATCAACTTTGTCATTAAAATTCTGTTTTTTGCCTTACCAGACAGCATATTTTTTATTTCCTTTGTATTATTCCCCCTCAAAAGCTATCAGAGTGTCCTCCATGGGCCTAATTCCTTTTTCACTCATTGTGTGAGTATTTCACTGAGAAAAACTGAAATCCCTTGAATCGTGCCCATCTATTCTCAAAGCCTGCACCTTGTGGGGATTTAGCTAATCCCTCTACATCTGCAAAGGAAGTTATTTGCTGTTTTTGGTCCTTGTTGCCATGTTTCACAGCTTGTCTGGGCAGTATCTACCTCCCTGTGACAGGGTTTCTCTCATACTTGCACATTTCAAACAGTAACTATTAGGTGGATACCATCCTGTGCTCCAGGCCAGCTAGATGAGCTAAGAGATATTTGACTTGAAAAGAGCATTGGGGTTCAAAGTCAGGAAACAGAAACTTGCAGTCACTACTTTATCATTTCTGAGATCCTTTCAGTGACATAGTTTCCCAACCTGTGAGATTGGGAGTGTGGAGGTGATTTAGAAAGAGAATTTCCAAGGCCACTTAAGATTTATAACAAACATTAACATACTTTGCAATTTAAGATAGCACATGCTTCACAATTCTTTTTGCATTGTTTTGGAAAGCTACCTTTTCAAAATTATAAAGGAGCATCATCTAGTAACAGATGAGGGCGATTATCTCAACAAATAAAATTTCTAGAGAGGTCTCTGTGCACACAACACAGCACTACTGGGTGATCACAATATAGTTTCATATGAGAGAAAAAAAATCAACCTTTCCTTTTTATCTTTTTTCCTACCTTTGTGCAGAGAATGTATAAATAGAGAATATATCTGCCTTGTCACGTTCAGTCAGGTATTGGCTTTCTTTATAGGAAAAGAGATTTAATAAAGATCAAAACTAATACAGATAAAGTATATGAAAATATCTACTAACGTGCTTGAACCATAATGTACCTTTGAAAATATAGTTTCCTTTTTTTCTTCTTCTTCTTTTACAAATACTTTGTGATCACCTTCTTTGGGCCCTTTGTCAGGTAATATGTTTTAAATTGGAACGTGAGGTTCCCTAAACAGTGCCTACTTATTAAACTGTAGATGCTTAATAAATATAGTGCTATATTAAATAGAATTAGATCTTTGCCCTAAAAGGACACATAGTATAATGGGGACAAACGTGCGTGCACATAAAAATATGCTCTACAAATGAGTAAGAAAAGAGTGAAAACTATAGGATATTAGAGTACATGGTGACTATTGAGAGCTAACATGATAAAGCCTTCAAAAAAGACCAGCTTTACAAATATGGGAGCATCTGAACATACACACAGGGTAGGGAAGCTTATTCTATACTTGGGAATTTCTTAAACAAAGGAGCAGAGAAGAGTGAGCAAGTGACTGTTCTGATAAGTTGATAAAAGAGACTGATTAGAAACGACGTTTCGTAAAGTGGAGAATAGCAGTAGCTGCCTGCTAAGTATAAGTTCGTTTGGGGATGGCCTCTATTAAAAAACAAAATTCACCTGAGTACATTTCAAGATCTAATTGGCTTTATTAGGTGATTCATGAATTGGGTAGCATCTGATCTATCAACTAGAAGGGGTTGTACAAAATGGAAGGTTTTTATAGGTAGAAGTGTGGGGCAAGGGAGCTATTAGCAAAAGGAAAGAAAGGGCTATTTTTAGGCCTAGACACCTTCTTTTTTGTGGAGGGAAGGGAACTGGGAAGGGTTTTATCATACAGATTGTCTCTTCTTCCTCTGGGGGAGGGAGAGGGCCCACATGGAAGATTACCTCATAGGTGCTAACCAGGAAAACTCCAGACTAGTTGATTAAGATTGTATTTCTGGTAAAGGTTGAAACTGCAAGTAGGTCAGGTATTAAATCTTGGTTTGGTATCTTGAGCTTTAGCCCAAGTGACACCATTCTGGGACTGTGATTTTTCTCTTTAACCCCTCAAATGCTTAGTTAAGCAGTTTGGATTTTATTCTAAACCACAGGTAACTATTGAAGGCCTTAGAACATCTAAGTCACAGAAGAAATAAGTGTCTTAGAAATTTTAGTCTCGAGCAGAATTGATTGGACTGAAGTCCTAATTAACTGAAGTATATGTGTTAGGAGGCCCTTGAGAAAATCCTGGCATTAGCTGAAAATATTTTGAATGTTTTCTTAAGATATTTTTTAATCAGGAATGTTTTATTTCTTGTCAATATAAACACAATAGAGAGAAGTTAATGTTTGAGACATATTGGTTAACTTGAAATTCCTTAAGATTTTTTTTTCTAGCAACTAGAGCTAAGGAGCTTATGGTGCAAAAAATGATTGGCATTTGGGAAAGGGAGGATCTAGGACTTTTTTTTTTTTTTGCGGTACACAGGCCTCTCACTGTTGTGGCCTCTCCCGTTGTGGAGGCACAGGCTCTGAACGTGCAGGCTCAGCGGCCATGGCTCATGAGCCCAGCCGCTCCGCGGCACGTGGGATCTTCCCGGACCGGGGCACGAACCCGTGTCCCCTGCATCAGCAGGCGGACTCTCAACCACTGTGCCACCAGGGAAGCCCAGGTCTAGGACTTTGAATGCTCTTCTTATTCCCCATGAATACTGGGATTTCCTGGATATTGGAAAACTGTGAGATTTAAAAAAAAATCTTGGCATTGGGCTTCCCTGTTGGCGTAGTGGTTAAAAATCCACCTGCCAATGCAGGGGACCAGGGGTTCGATCCCTAGCCCAGGAAGATCCCACATGCCGCAGAACAACTAAGCCAGTGAGCCACAACTACTGAGCCCATGTGCCACAACTACTGAATCCCTTGCGCCTAGAGCCTGTGCTCTGCAACAAGAGAAGCCACGACAATGAGAAACCCGCACACTGCAACAAAGAGTAGCCCCCGCTGGCCGCAACTAGAGAAAGCCCCAACAAAGACCCAACAGAGCCCCCCAAAATAAAAACAAATTAATTAATTAATTAAAAAAATCTTGGCATCAAACAGAGCTTGACTTCAAATCCGACTCATTTTCTGGCTGTGCTATCTTGATGTAGCTACTTGACTTCTCTGAATGTCAGTTTCCTCATTGTTAAATGGAAGTAATTACGTTTTATATTAAGTGAGATATATAGATATACCAAAATGTCTGGTATATAATAGATGCCCAATAGATGCTCATATTTAGTTTTCTTTGTTTGCAAATGATGGTAGTGTTGGGGATGAAAAAGCTTTCTTCTACCCTTCTAGATTCTTCTGTCTGGTCTTAGAATTAAATTGCTATCAGACACATTAACAGGAGAAAATTAAACAAGAGTTGAGCAACATGTATACATATGAGACCCAGGAAAACTGAGTAACTCACCAAAATGGCCCAAGCCCTCACCTTGAATACCATCTTCAGCTAAAGATAAAAGAGAATGTTGGGGGTAGTGGTTGGGGACTTCAAAGGGGAGGAAGGTAATTCACATGGAGATGAAAAAGCAAATGTTTACTAAACAAATGTGTCTGGGCCCTGCAGAGACAATGGGTCACAGAGTGAACTCTGATCTCTAGGCCCTGCCAGGTTCCCCTACATACCTAGTCCATAGTCTCTGCAGATAATCGCTGGTGGCAGCTCTGGGGACAGGCACTCTATCTAACTACTTTTAGGTAGTTAGGGGGAAGTTCAAATATTCTTCCTGAGCCTTTTGGGCCTGATTGTTTTCAGCGTAAAATAATCCACATGCCAAAGAGACACATTTTCAGGTGGCAAATTTTGCTCTCCTACAGTCGCAAGGGGAAGGGGTAAGTGCAAACTACTCTCAGTGATGGTTTTG
This sequence comes from Leucopleurus acutus, assembly GCF_964270905.1. Taxonomy (NCBI): domain Eukaryota; kingdom Metazoa; phylum Chordata; class Mammalia; order Artiodactyla; family Delphinidae; genus Leucopleurus; species Leucopleurus acutus. The sequence continues at coordinate 40,608,180 of NC_139156.1, forward strand.
GCAAATTCTTATCATGATAGTCATTAGCTATAATTACTTTTTAAAAATCTCTGACAAAGAAGTATATGATTGTATGGGTCAAAAGAAAGCTCTGGTTATCACTTTAAACTCTTCTCTTTGAATGCATTACCCAATAATTAATGCATTAATTATTCCATGACTCTTACTCTGGCTAGAGAAAAGTGCATTGGTTCAGCCCACAGTGCTTTCATATCTTTTAAAATATAAGACATATGGCATGGAGTAGCTATTTTTCACCAGTTCCTTGATTTTGAGAGTAAGTTAGGGCTTATCGTTTTCTGTTCAGGAACCCAAAGTGAGAGATTGAATATCTTTGTCATTATCCCATGGGGAGATAGGGATGCTCAGTCCTCTGAGCTGTGAGCCAAAGACATTTTGTAGGGACAGAGCATTTTGATGTGAATTATATTTTATGAAATATGAATTTCAGCAGCAAAATACTGCACTTCTCACAGTTAAAGTCTTGTTGAAAGTTAAAGTTATTGTAACTGTACAGACTCTATTCTCCAAGTCAGAGCAAAAATTCTCAAATTTATTGACTTTATATGGAAATCACATACTGTTGCCTATAGCATGTGTGGGGCTCTAAAGACACTTGGTGTGTGGTAAGCTATTTTATGGAGACAAATTTACGCAGAATGTGGATCACACAAATGAATCATGATGTTAGTGATTTAATTTATTAGAATCCAAGTTGGTCTTTGAATGAGAGTGAACAAATTGGTACAGTTATTTCCAGAAATATTACTGTTTCCTATCACTTCTAAGCAACTCTGAATTGACCCTTGCCATGCAAAGTAAAAACTTAATTAAGCTTCATAGAGTGCGCCACGGCTAGCCAGGAGGGAGTCCGGGAAAAGGTCTGGAACAGCCGAAGAGGCAAGAGACTTTTTCTTGCCTCTTTGTTACCTGGTGTGCAAGGGGAGGGGATTAAGATCGCCGCTTAAAGGAGCCCCAGAGACGGGCGCGAGCCGCGGCTATCAGCGCGGACCCCAGAGACAGGCATGAGATGCTAAGGCTGCTGCTGCTGCCACCAAGAAGCCTGTGTGCAAGCACAGGTCACTATCCACACCTCCCCTCCCGGGAGCCTGTGCAGCCCGCCACTGCCAGGGACCCGTGATCCAGGGACAAGTTCCCCGGGAGAATGCACGGCGCGCCTCAGGCTGATGCAACGTCATGCCGGCCTCTGCCGCCGCAGGCTCACCCCGCATCCGTACCCCTCCCTCCCCCCGGCCTGAGTGAGCCAGAGCCCCCGAATCAGTGGCTCCTTTAACCCCGTCCTGTCTGAGCAAAGAACAGACGCCCTCAGGCGACCTACACTCAGAGGCAAGGCCAAATCCAAAGCTGAATCCCAGGAGCTGTGCGAACAAAGAACAGAAAGAGAAATCTCTCCCAGCAGCCTCAGGAGCAGCGGATTAAATCTCCACAGTCACCTTGATGCACCCTGCATCTGTGGGATACCTGAATAGACAACGCATCATCCCAAAATGAGGAGGTGGACTTTGGGAGCAATGATATATATATTTGTTTCCCTTTTTCTCTTTTTGTGAGTGTGTATGCGTATGCTTCTGTTTGTGATTTTTGTCTGTATAGCTTCGCTTTTACCATTTGTCCTAGGGTTCTGTCTGTACGGTTTTTTTGTTTTGTTTTGTTTTAGTATAGTTTTCAGTGCTTGTTATTATTGGTGAATTTGTTTTTTCTTTTGGATGTTCTTTCTTTTTTTTTAAATTACTTAAAAAATTTTTTTAAGAATTATTTTTTGTTTTTTATTTTAATAACTTTTTAATTTTATCTTATTTTATTTTATTTTATCTTTTTCTTTCTCTCTTTCTTTCTTTTTTTCTCCCTTTTATTCTGACCCGTGTGGATGACAGGCTCTTGGTGCTCCAGCCAGACGTCAGGGCTGTGCCTCTGAGGCGGGAGAGCCAACTTCAGGACACTGGTCCACAAGAGACCTCCCAGCTCCAAGTAATATCAAATGGCGAAAATCACCCAGATATCTCCATCTCTACGCCAAGACCAAACTCCACTCAACAACCAGCAAGCTACAGTGCTGGACACCCTATGCCAAACAACTAGCAAGACAGGAACACAACCCCACCCATTAGCAGAGAGGCTGCCTAAAATCATAATAAGGCCACAGACACCCCAAAACACACCACCGGACATGGACCTGCACACCAGAAAGACAAGATCCAGCTTCATCCACCAGAACACCGGCAATAGTACCCTCCACCAGGAAGCCTACACAACCCACTGAACCAACCTTAGCCACTGGGGGCAGACACCAAAACAATGGGAACTACAAACCGGCAGCCTGCAAAAAGGAAACCCCAAAAACAGTAAGTTAAGCAAAATGAAAAGACAGAGAAAACACAGCAGATGAAGGAGCAAGGTAAAAACCCACCAGACCTAACAAATGAAGAGGAACTAGGCAGTCTACCTGACAAAAAATTCAGAATAATGATAGTAAAGATGATCCAAAATCTTGGAAATAGAATGGAGAAAATACAAGAAACGTTCAACAAGGACCTAGAAGAACTAAAGGGCAAACAAACAATGATGAACAACACAATAAATGAAATTAAAAATTCTCTAGAAGGATCAGTAGCAGAATAACTGAGGCAGAAGAACAGATAAGTGACCTGGAAGATAAAATAGTGGAAATAACTACCACAGGGCAGAATAAAGAAAAAAGAATGAAAAGAATGGAGGACAGTCTCAGAGACCTTGGGGATAATATTAAATGCACCAACATTCGAATTATAGGGGTCCCAGAAGAAGAAGAGAAAAAGAAAGGGACTGAGACAATATTTTAAGAGATTACAGTTGAAAACTTCCCTAATATGGGTAAGGAAATAGTTAACCAAGTCCAGGAAGCACAGAGAGTCCCATACAGGATAAATCCAAGGAGAAACATGCCAAGACACATATTAATCAAACTATCAAAAATTAAATACAAAGAAAACATATTAAAAACAGCAAGGGAAAAACAACAAATAGCATACAAGGGATCCCCATAAGGTTAACAGCTGATCTTTCAGCAGAAACTCTGCAAGCCAGAAGGGAGTGAAAGGACATATTTAAAGTGATGAAAGGGAAAAACCTACAACCAAGATTACTCTATCCAGCAAGAGTCTCATTCAGATTTGACAGAGAAATTAAAATCTTTACAGAGAAGCAAAAGCTAAGATAATTCAGCACAAACAAACCAGCTTTAAAACAAATGCTAGGGCTTCCCTGGTGGCGCAGTGGTTGAGAGTCTGCTTGCCGATGCAGGGAATACGGGTTCGTGCCCTGGTCTGGGAGGATCCCACATGCCGCGGAGCGGCTGGGCCTGTGAGCCATGGCTGCTGAGTCTGCGCGTCTGGAGCCTATGCTCTGCAACGGGAGAAGCCACAACAGTGAGAGGCCTGCGTACTGCAAAAAAAAAAACACCAAAAACCAAAACAAACAAAAAAATGCTAAAGGAACTTCTCTAGGCAGGAAACACAAAAGAAGGAAAAGACCTACAATAACAAACTGAAAACAATTGAGAAAATGGGAATAGGAACATACATATCAATAATTACCTTAAATGTAAATGGATTAAATGCTCCCACCAAAAGACAGAGTGGCTGAATGGATATAAAAACAAGACCTGTATATATGCTATCTACAAGAAACCCACTTCACACCTAGGGACACATACAGACTGAAAGTGAGGGGATGCAAAAAGATAGTCCATGCTAATGGAAATCAAAAGAAAGCTGGAGTAGCAATAGTCATATCAGATAAAATAGACCTTAAAATAAAGACTATTACAAGAGACAAAGAAGGACACTACATAACGATCAAGAGACCAATCCAAGGAGAAGATATAACAATTGTAAATATTTATGCACCCAGAATAGGAGCCCCTCAATACATAAGGCAAATGCTAGCAAATGCTAACAGCCATAAAAGGGGAAATTGACAGTAACACAATCATAATAGGGGACTTTTATACCCTACTGTCGCCAATGGACAGATTATCCAAAATGAAAATAAATAAGGAAACAAAAGCTTTAAATGATACATTAAACAAGGTGGACGTAATTAATATTTATAGGACATTCCATCCACAAACAACAGAATGCACTTTCTTCTCAGGTGCTCATGGAACATTCTCTAGGATAGATCATATCTTGGGTCACAAATCAAGCCTTGGTAAATTTAAGAAAATTGAAATCATATCAAGTATCTTTTCCGACCACAACGCTATGAGACTGGATATCAATTACAGGAAAAGATCTGTAAAAAATACAAACACATGGAGGCTAAACAGTACACTACTTAATAACCAGGTGATCACTGAAGAAATCAAAGAGGAAATCAAAAAATATCTAGAGACAAATGACAATGAAAACACGATGATCCAAAACCTATGGGATGCAGCAAAAACAGTTCTAAGAGAGAAATTTGTACCAATATAATCCTACTTTAAGAAACAACATCTCAAATAAACAACCTAATTTACACCTAAAGCAATTAGAGAAAGAAGAACAAAAAAAAACCCCAAAGTTAGCAGAAGGAAAGAAATCATAAAGATCAGATCAGAAATAAATGAAAAAAAATGAAGGAAACTATAGCAAACATCAATAAAACTAAAAGCTGGTTCTTTGAGAAGATAAACAAAATTGATAAATCATTAGCCAGATTCATCAAGAAAAAAAGGGAGAAGACTCATATCAAAGGAATTAGAAATGAAAAAGGAGAAGTAACAACTGACACTGCAGAAATACAAAGGATCATGAGAGATTACCACAAGCAACTATATGCCAATAAAATGGACAACCTGGAAGAAATGGACAAATTCTTAGAAAGGCACAACCTCCTGAGACTGAACCAGGAAGAAATAGAAAATATTAACAGACCAATCACAAGCACTGAAATTGAAACTGTGATTAAAAATCTTCCAACAAACAAAAGCCCAGGACCAGATGGCTTCACAGGCAAATAGTATCAAACATTTAGAGAAGAGATAACACCTATCCTTCTCAAACTCTTCCAAAATATAGCAGAGGGAGGAACACTCCCAAACTCATTCTGTGAGGCCACCATCACCCTGAAACCAAAACCATACAAAGATGTCACAAAAAAAGAAAACTACAGGGGCTTCCCTGGTGGCGCAGTGGTTGAGAGTCCGCCTGCCGATGCAGGGGACACGGGTTCATGCCCCGGTCCAGGAGGATCCCACATGCCGTAGAGTGGCTGGGCCCGGGAGCTATGGCCGCTGAGCCTGTGCGTCTGGAGCCTGTGCTCCGCAACGGGAGAGGCCACAACAGTGAGAGGCCCGCGTACCACAAAAAAACAAACAAACAAAAAAACAAAAAAGAAAAAGAAAACTACAGACCAATATCACTGATGAACATAGATGCAAAAATTCTCAACAAATTACTAGCAAACAGAATCCAACAGTACATTAAAAGGATTATACACCATGATCAAGTGGAGTTTATCCCAGGAATGCAGGGATTGTTCAATATACTCAAATCAATCAATGTGATACACCATATTAACAAACTGAAGGAGAAAAACCATATGATCATCTCAATAGATGCAAAGAAAGCTTCCGACAAAATTCAACACCGATTTATGACAAAAACCCTCCAGAAAGTAGGCACAGAGGGAACTTACCTCAACATAATAAAGGCCATATATGACAAACCCACAGTCAACATCGTCCTCAATGGTGAAAAACTGAAACCATTTCCACTAAGATCAGGAACAAGACAAGGTTGTCCACTCTCACCATTATCATTCAACATAGTTTTGGAAGTTTTAGCCACAGCAGTCAGAGAAGAAGAAGAAATAAAAGGAATCCAAATCAGAAAAGAAGAAGTAAAGCTGTCATTGTTTGCAGGTGACATGATACTATACATAGAGAATCCTAAAGATGCTACCAGAAAACTACTAGAGCTAATCAATGAATTTGGTAAAGTTGCAGGACACAAAATTAATGCACAGAAATCTCTGGCATTCCTATACACTAATGATGAAAAACCTGAAAGTGAAATTAAGAAAACACCCCCATTGACTACTGCAACAAAAAGAATAAAATACCTAGGAATAAGCCTACCTAAGGAGACAAAAGACCTGTATGCAGAAAATTATAAGACACTGATGAAAGAAATTAAAGATGATACAAATAGATGGAGAGAGATACACCATATTCTTGGATTGGAAGAATCAACATTGTGAAAATGACTGTACTACCCAAAGCAATCTACAGGTTCAATGCAATCCTTATAAAACTACCACTGGCATTTTTCACAGAACTAGAACAAAAATTTTCACAATTTGTATGGAAACACAAAAGACCCCGAATAGCCAAAGCAATTTTGAGAGAGAAAAATGGAGCCTGAGGAATCAGGCTCCCAGACTTCAGACTATACTATAAAGCTACAGTAATCAAGACAGTATGGTACTTGCACAAAATCAGAAATGTAGATCAATGGAACAGGATAGAAAGCCTAGAGATAAACCCACGCACATATGGTCACCTTATCTTTGATAAAGGAGGCAAGAATGTACAATGGAGAAAAAGCCTCTTCAATAAGTGGTGCTGGGAAAACTGGACAGCTACATGTAAAAGAATAATATTAGAAAACTTCCTAACACCATACACAAAAACAAACTCAAAATGGATTAAAGACCTAAATGTAAGGCCAGACACTCTCACACTCTTAGAGGAAAACATAGGCAGAACACTCTATGACATAAATCACAGCAAGATCCTTTTTGACCCACCTCCTAGAGAAATGGAAATAAAAACAAAAGTAAACAAATGAGGTCTAGTGAAACTTTAAAGCTTTTGCACAGCAAAGGAAACCATAAGCAAGACGAAAAGACAAACTTCAGAATGGGAGAAAATATTTGCAAATGCAGCAACTGACAAAGGATTAATCTCCAAAATTTACAAGCAGCTCATGCAGCTTAATATCAAAAAAACAAACAACCCAATCCAAAATTTGGCAGAAGACCTAAATAGACATTTCTCCAAAGAAGATATACAGATTGCCCACAAACACATGAAAGAATGTGCAACATCATTAATCATTAGAGAAATACAAATCAAAACTACAATGAAATATCACCGCATACCGGTTAGAATGGCCATCATCAAAAAATCTACAAACAATACATGCTGGAGAGAGTGTGGAGAAAACAGAACCCTCATACACTGTTGGTGGCAATGTAAATTGATACAGCCATTATGGAGAACAGTATGGAGGTTCCTTAGAAAAACTAAAAATAGAACTCCCATACGACCCAGCAATCCCACTACTGGGTATAGACCCTGAGAAAACCATAATTCAAAAAGAGTCATGTGGGCTTCCCTGGTGGTGCTGTGGTTGAGAGTCCGCTTGCCGATGCAGGGGACACAGGTTCGTGCCCCGGTCTGGGAAGATCCCACATGCCGTGGAGCAGCTGGGCCCGTGAGCCATGGCCGCTGAGCCTGTGAGTCCGGAGCCTGTGCTCCGTAACGGGAGAGGCCACAACAGTGAGAGGCACGCGTACCGCAAAAAAAAAAAAAAAAAAAAAAGACGCAGACCTACTAGAGAAAGGGCTTGAGGACACAGGGAGGGGGATGGTAACCTGGGACAAAGTGAGAGAGTGGCATGGACATATGTACACTACCAAATGTAAAATAGATAGCTAGTGGGAAGCAGTCGCATAGCACAGGGAGATCAACTCCGTGCTTTGTGACCACTTAGAGGGGTGGGATTGGGAGGGTGGGAGGAAGACGCAAGAGGGAGGAGATAAGGGGATATATGTATATGTATAACTGATTCACTTAGTTATAAAGCAGAAACTAACACACCACTGTAAAGCAATTATACTCCAATAAAAAAATAAAAAAATAAAAAAATTAAGCCTGATAGAAGAGCTGCTTCTCTCCAAATGCTGAGAATATTTTTGCAGTCTTTGGACGCTAGGTGGCAGAAGTGCTCTTTTATTTATTTATTTATTTTTGGCTGCATTGGGTCTTCGTTGCTGTGCAAGGGGCTTTCTCTAGTTGCGGGGAGTGGGGGCTACTCTTGGTTGTGGTGCGTGGGCTTCTCATTGCTGTGGCTTCTCTCTTTTTTTTTTAACATCTTTATTGGAGTATAATTGCTCTCCAAGGTCCATGCCACTCTCTCACTTTGTCACAGCTTACCCTTCCCCCTCCTCATATTCTCAAGTCCATACTCTAGTAGGTCTGTGTCTTTATTCCCGTCTTACCCCTAGCTACTTCATGACCTTTTTATTTTTTATCCTAGATTCTATATATATGTGTATGCTGTGGCTTCTCTTGTTGCGGAGCACAGGCTCTAGACGTAGGCTTCAGTAGTTGTGGCTTGTGGGCTCCAGAGCACAGGCTCAGTAGTTGTGGTGCACAGGCTTAATTGCTCCGTGGCATGTGGGATCTTCCAGGACCAGGGCTAGGACCTGTGTTCCCCTGCATTGACAGGCAGATTCTTAACCACTGCACCACCAGGGAAGTCCAGAAGTGCTCTTGTTAAGATTGGCTCAGCTGTCTAGGAGATCACTTTTATTCTGACAAGGATGAGCTCTCTTAATTAGTAACCCATACACATTAAACCCACACAGGATGTTCTGACTGAAAGAGACATGTACTTTGCCATCGACAGGGAATTTGTTTTTACAATATCAGTGGCTTGGCCGGGAATGCTTTTTATGAGGCCTACATATTCATTTCAGTAATGGAGTACATTCAGCCCTCTGGTATCCCCAGGTCTGCGTCTGCTGATTCAACCAACCACAGATAAAAACAAAACGAAACAAAGCAAAACCTCCAGAAAGTTCCAAAAAGCAAAACTTGAATTTGCCCCATGCAGGCAACTATAACTATGTAAATATCACTTATTATAAGTAATCTAGAGATGATTTAAACTAGATGGGAGGATATGAGTAGGTTATGTGCAAATACTGTGCCACTTTATATAAGGGACTTGAGCATCCCCAGATTTCACCTGGCTAGGCTCTCTGCTTAGTATGCAGGGCTCAATAATAAGGAGGGCAGGAATAGAGAAGCTGAATGAAATATTCCCAATGGTATGTTTAACTCCTGGGCAGCCTTGGAGGAAAACTTCTGTCTTCTCATCCTGAACATTCACTTTTCTCTGAGAACAACTCTTGGGGTTTTATGGGGTTGCTGCTTGGCCTGTGTCTCTAAGACACTGCAATGGAAGGTTAAAAAGTGAAAAGTTCTGTCAATCACCCATAAGTGTGTAACCAATCTTCTTGATTTTACTCTTCCCTTCGAGTTGAACTATTTTAGTGTTACGTTGGTACAGTTTAAATTGCCAGTCAATTTAAGTAAATTGTGTTTAACAACTAGTCACTTTGAGGCAGGAGATAGATGGGCCCCAGGTTAGACATTTACAACTGGCCTCCCGTTTACATTTCATGAGGCAGAAAAAAAGTGGGCTTCAGGCCACTTACAACTAGCCTCCTGTTTGCATTTCCTGAGACAGGAGATAAGTGGGCTCCAGATCAGCCATTTACACTCAGTCTCCTGTTTGCTCTCTGAAATGGAAGCAATGACAGAAACAGGGTAAACAGCCAGGCTTTGTCTCCTGTGGACACCTTACGATAACAGTCATGGCAGGGACAGAGAGGGGCTAAACCCTGTTTGAATAAAGATCAAGAGGTCACGTATTTCCCATCTTTGGGTCCAGGGAGACACTGCACCTGCATAGAAAGGCTCCTCGGGGGTCAAAAGTCAGGGGACAACGCCAGGCCATAATGAGTCTTGCTTCCCCCAGAATCCTTTGTGTTGAGATCTGTCTTGGCTGAGAGGTGTGTGCGCACCTAAGGGGAGGGTCATGAGACAAATTAGCCAGGGGGGACAAAGCAAGATGACTGGCCAGAAGGAAGACTAAGACGGGGAAAACTGCCCCTTTATAAAGAATTTAAACTTCCCGAAGGTGCAACTCTCTCTCTCTGAGTTTGCCCATGCGTCTTTCCACATGTCCTTTGCTTTTCCAATAAACTTTTTCTTTTCTCTTTACCTTCTGCCTCCTCGCCTGAATTCTTTCCTGACAAGGCAGGCAAGAAGTAGGGACCCAGGCCCTAGCTGCTGGCCCCTGTGGTCTAGTGGTTAGGACTCCCAGTATGGCAACTAAAATCTTGCTTCCAGCTACTGCTTGCTGTTGGTTGCTGCAAGCTGCCGCTTACTGCTGCATGCGTCCGAAATCAACTTCAGTAAAAAAAAATCAACTGAACCTGTAATTTGATAACATGAAGTACCAAACACTCCTCTGATTCACTTAGTTTTTACGTTTTAAGTACATGTGTTGACAAGGTAGCCCTAGCTAGCCTCAGGTATTGAAAAATATCCAGAGAAACAGCATTTTCCATTTTGGGGAAAACGTATGTTAACTCTGAACTAGCTAAACACACCTCTGTTTTTTGGGAATTTTAAATTAAATTTTACCAGAATCTGCCTCTCTTGATGTGTTTAATAACACATCAGTTATTACCACCCCAAGGAGAGTAAACACTGAATTCAAGAAATAAGCATTTATGCTGGTGACATTGTGTATTCTATGTTTAATCAATGTCATAAATGCATATGCCTTAGAAAACACTCTTGCTCAGCCTTCCAAAATTTATGGTGATCTTGATCTAGTTCACCTATGATGGCTAGATTTCAGAAACAATAAAAGCATAAAATCTACAGGAAAGCTTCACTAAGAAAGATATTCAAATTTTTATAGCAGCCTGGATCTTTAAGTTTTTCAGATTACTACTGTGCAGACTATAGAGTTGGAGTGACCACAACTCCTTGTTCACTGATATTCTGATTGATTCTAAACTTCTGCTGAGCTGTAAAGAAACATATAATTCTCAAACTACATTTTCTTATTGCAGGCATTTATGGAGATTGCAATTATTTCTCAGGGGGAAACTGTTATAAATATTTCATTGGAAGTTAGCCAAACATTTATAGTTTTAGCTTGGAGATAGACCTGTTGGCAACATGAATATATTTGCCATTAGTGTTGAATAATATTCTCCTCACAGTACAGGAAACATTGTTCTGCATTTGTGTTTCTTATTCCCATTGAAGGAGAACAGTACAAAAAGGCTCATTGGGTAGTATAGAAGTGGCAATGTGTTACTTTTGAAAACTGGCTTCTAAGTTTATCAGGAAGAGCTGTTTTTATTGGTAATATAGTTACTGAAAGTTTAAAATCATTAGAGAGTAAAGCTGAATCTGGCCTCTGTACCCTGACACCAAATTAAATCTCGGAGACAGAGCTTTGGGTGAAACAGAAAAGAAAGCTTTATTGTTTTGCCAGGCAAAGGAGGCCACAGCAGGCTAGTGCCCTCAAAATTATGTGTCCCAACCTGGAGGGCTTGGTGAGAGTTTTTATAGTACTGGTTCAAAGAGGGTGTGATCCGCTTGTGGACATTCATCTAATTGCTTGGTGGTGAGGCAAGAGGGAGTCAGCATCATCAACCTTCTGGTTCCAACTGGTCTGGGGTCTACATGCTTGTGGGCAGCAAACCTTTGTTAACCATTAACTTCTCCCACCTGGTGGGGGTTTCAGTATCTGCAAAACAACTCAAAGATATTCTTGTGTGTATCCCTTGATGCAGAGCCAGGACCTTGTCCCAAGGCTGCACCGTTGTTTCTCTTGACTGTTCCTCCCTTGTCTTGCATTTTCTCCCTTCCCTAATTAACAACTGTTTGAACTTGACTGTTGGAATTCAGGGAAGGTGATGGAGGCTGAATGAAGCCTATTTCCTGTAATCAAAGAAATGGGGGACACAGGAAGGCTCTTGTGCCCAGGAGCCCCACAGGGTCCTGCTCGGTATCAAGAGCAGGCTGCCAGTGGTAAAAATGAAGCAGATGATGGACAGACCCTTATCTGTCTTTATTATTTAGTTAATGATTTGCTTGTTTGTTTGTACTGAATGCAAAGATTTACTTTATTCAAGAAGACAAATTTCAATCTTATCTTTCATGGTTAAGTAATTGGTTGTAATTAATGTGAACATTTCTTATATACTAATGATCGATTAGATAAGAGAGTTCTTTGTTTTAGGCCATCAGAATAAATACTCATTTCATAATGAAAGGCATTTACAAACACTGGCTGCCTGAAATATCACATGATGAATTTACATAGCTCCATGGTTTTGCCTGGTAAGTGTGAATACCTTTATCTGGTGTGTCAATGAATGAATCTATCAAATTTGTAATTAAAATGTCCATGGAGTGCATGAAATCTTTGTGAATGTCCAGCTCATCTTGCATTATCAGGTAATTGAATCACTGCTTTGCCTGATTTGAGCTGTAGTAATCAAGCCATCAGGCACTTTGGAACAGTAGAAAATCATTAACATATTCGACTTGGAAGTCGGAAAGGTGATTCTACGTAGTGAAGAGCTCACTCCTTTCGATCATCCTTAATTCATAGCATTGTATGTCCTCATAAATAGTTTGTGTTTAGTTTTTGTAGTAAAATGAGATGATAAGTTTCATGGCCTTTTGAATACCTTATGAATTTCTAATAGCAGCTGCGAATTGATGTCTCAAAACTGACCTTCAGGTAGGTTTTGTTTAGGCTGCATGTTTATGGTCTACAAAGTTTTTATTTGTGTTTTTTTTTTTAATTATTGGCAATTCTCAACACTTAAAGTTCAGGTATTTCTAATAATAACTGTATTTCTGGCTCTGTAAAATAACGAAAGATCTGGCAACACTGGCCCTGTACTTCTACATACAACAATTGTATAAAATTGAATGAGAGCTGCAACATTTAGAGTTCTCTAGTCTGCCACATTATCCTCTTTTTTCTAATGTTTACTCTGATGAGATTTTTAGTTGCTGTTTATAATCATGCTTGTAGTTGCTTCTGTTATAGTAAGGCTAAAAGGAAAATAAAGCATTGCTTATAAAACTTGCTCATCAAAAGTGGGGAAATAAAAGCCAGAGTAAGAGCATCGTATGTTTTCAGAAATAGTCATGTGATTTTCTTGTGAAATCTATCTTTCTGGATTTCTTACATCCACTCATCCATAGAGCAAAAATGTCCACATTCAAAAGCAGCTCCTGGCTACTGTGCTTCATGTCTTGAAACTTCTTCTCCTCCCATTTGTAGATTTTATGGCACTGATACTTTCTGAACCATCAAGGACACAGTTGTTCTTCCTAACAATAGGAAGTACTGATGACAACTGTCAAAATTCTCCCACTATGGTTAGTTTTTGCTTTGTTTAATTTTCTATCTTGAAAAAGAATCTGTGGTTTTTTGCCTTGAAGAACAATTTGCACTTGACTTTGTTTTTGTTTAGCACCATGACAAACTACAGAGCTAATGGAGATTTTGACAATTCCTTTTTCCACCTCTGAAATTTTCATGGTTCTTTATTTATCATTCTTGGTGTCTCAAGGAACCATACTATGATCATTTAGATCTGGAGTCAAACAGACTTTGTTTTCTAGTTCAAGTGTTACTGAAGACTGAGTTCAGGGTAGGGAGATGGGCACACTTATAATCGAAAAGATTTCTTGTTTCTATGATTTGTGAGAACTGTAATGGTGAAAGAGGGTGAGACTAAAAAAAAAAATCTAATTGAGGTACTCCAGGTTTCCAGAGGGGATATATATTGCCAGAGTAAAATGATGGAGAAAGCGTTTTTCATTATGCTGTAGCCTTGGCTCCAAAACACAATGTAGAACTTTATTGCACACAGAGAAACAATCTGCCTATACCAAGAAAAGGCTTGGAAGTCTCTTATCAATGCAGGTTATGCAACCTCATCTACTTCCTTTCCCTGGCACCCACCCCTTAGTCTCAGCTCTTCCTGCTTCAATGGGAAGGGTCAGAGGCAGCTAGAAGCAGCAGTTGCAGTAGTTCTCAGGCCCACTTTTTTCCACCAAGTGGAATGAAGTAGGTCTAAAAAGGGAGAAGGCAGCCAAGTAAAACAGAGATGGCCAGGTTTTTAGCCTGTTGCTGCCTTACTTCTCAGGTTTCATGGAACTAGAGTATCAGAATCCAGAACAGATATTTATGTGCATACTCTTAAACTCTTTTGAATGATGCCCATCCAAGGACAATTGTCTGATCCAGAGACAGATTCCTTGAGGATGAACTGAGTGCAGGCTCTTCAAATGAACAACAGCATATATATATACACATATATATAAGCTCATTACCAATTTTATTAATTTTACTAATATAAAGCATGTATAGCACTCAATTCATAAATAATAATAAAATATCTGAAAGTTTTCATTGTAAATTCCACATTGCCAGTTGATGCTTCCAGAAAGCTTTCATCGGTTTTTGCTAACTCATGTATCCATAGCCAAACTGTGGTCGCAGTTGATAAATGAATATAGTTGCAACATAAATGTTGATTGATATTTTCATTTACATTAATGAATAAGATGAAAATGAAACAACAAAGATGTATGCCAGAAATTTACTCATTCATCAGTGAAGCAAGGGACTTTGCTAAAAATAATCAAAATATAATTTTTGAATACCATAACACATCCTCAATTTTTTGTGCTATGCACAATGCAGCTACAGATACAACACATTTTAAACCTTAACTTGCATCTTTCCATTACTTTCTTAGTCAAAGACAATCAACAAAATGATAAATCAAGCTTTGAGTTATTTATTTGATGATTTTCATGCTGTAAATACTACCATCAAGGCTGATATCAAGGTATCAACATGACATTATTGAACATGCAGTTAAGAAGTGGGACATTATTTGTGTGTGTGGGACATGGTTTTATAGTATTTCTACCATACAGACACAATAGAAGTAATGAATCACAAGAGCATAGATATTGGTAAGATGTAGTAACCTAATTACAAAGTGCTGAGTTTTGAGTATTTATTACCTTCGATTTTAACAAAATTAACTTGATGGTAAGTTTATATAATTAAAATTTTAATAATGGCTCTGTTCAACAACTGGCTCATAAAATTCCTGAAAATTAAGTAATCAGCTCTTGTCCCTAGGAGCTAGGTGAAAGAAACCCATGAAAACTTCAGAGAACTTTCATCTTACTTTCATGCACCATTGGTTCAGTTCCTGTCTCTGTACCTGTTACAAGTGACATGGGCTGGTCAGTTCCTTAAAACTTTCATGAATACCTCTGATCTTGCTGTGAAAGCTTTTTAAAGACTAACCCCAAAGCCATATTATACACCAAAAAGTCACACATCCTCTATATGTTTTTTTCCTGAAGCACATTAGTGCTTTATGTGAGGCAAAATATGGACATAGGCCCAGGATTCAGATTCACAAATGACTGGCTATGTTGACCTTTGGGAAGTAATCTGATTTCTCTTCAAGAGAAGAGAAAAGAGAAGCAATTGGCCAGGTAAGGAATCAAAGTTGCTTTTTGAAGGCAAACTCTATAGCCATTTCAGGTAGTACAGATAGAAGTATCTTGTTGTACATATGACCATGTTTCTTTTGTTCTCCCAAATAAGTTTATTTTTTAAATTAATTAATTAATTTACTTTTGGCTGCATTGGGTCTTTATTGCTCTGTGCAGGCTTTCTCTAGTTGTGGCGAGCGAGGGCTACTCTTCGTTGCAGTGCGAAGGCTTCTCATTGCGGTGGCTTCTCTTGTTGCAGAGCACGGGCTCTAGGCGTGCGGGCTTCAGTAGTTGTGGCACGTGGGCTCAGTAGTTGTGACTCGCGGGCTCTAGAGCTCAGTAGTTGTGGTGCACGGGCTTAGTTGCTCTGAGGCATGTGGGATCTTCCCAGACCAGGGCTTGAGCCCGTGTCCCCTGCACTGGTAGGCAGATTCTTAACCACTGCGCCACCAGGGAAGTCCCCCCAAATAAGTTTAAAAGTATGTGTTCTCATAAAAATTGACTCTGTTTATGATACCCTAGACATAGGCAGGAGATTTTTTGAATATTCCAAATTCTGATTTTTTGAAACTGCTTCTTATGTTCTCTTTCTGTTCTTGTATGTGTAAAATGTATCACCAATGAAAAATGACCCTGTTGGGTCCTGGACTGACCCTTTCAGATAACCATTAAGTGAGAACATCATAATTAATGGCACTAGATAGTGATCAGCATGTCTTCCATAGAGTGTTGGTCTTGCTTCCTTTCTTATTACTAATTATTTTTTATTCATGTGTCTCGCCTCAACTTGATTGTGAGCTGCCAGAGCACAGGGGTATCTCACTCATTCATTCATTCATTCATTTATTATATTATGTTCATTTATTATATTATGTGTTGAGTGCTTACTGGTTATTCAAAAAATCAGCAAAGTCAGTTACAAAAGTTATATTTCTCAGCCATCCATTTCCTTTCATCCTTATTTATTTAAGATAATTATATTTCAGACATTCTTTGTTTACTCACAACAGAGTGACTTTTTCCTCTTTGAGAAGGATTTTCTAACATGTTATACTTTAAACATAGAGTGAAAAAGCCAAACCTTTTCAATTTATAGCATTCAGGGTTATGTGATCCTCCTATGTAAAAGCCATGCTGGTGTTTTGCAAGCTGCT
Organism: Leucopleurus acutus; assembly: GCF_964270905.1. Taxonomy (NCBI): domain Eukaryota; kingdom Metazoa; phylum Chordata; class Mammalia; order Artiodactyla; family Delphinidae; genus Leucopleurus; species Leucopleurus acutus. The sequence continues at coordinate 40,624,743 of NC_139156.1, forward strand.
ATCAGCCAGTAGCTAGAATCTGAAGTAGTGGGATTGAAAATCCATTAAAGGGAATCATAACAGAGTTGCAGTACCATAATGTTCATATATCATGAAAGTAATGTCATATCTTCTTCATGAAGGTTTCCTGATGTTATCCTTTTATTAGGATGGGATGTATTTTTACCTCCCCTCACCCAATCCTGCAAATTTCTTTCAATCAGAAGCAGATCTCATTTAAATGGAGATCATGCAGCAGGGTATTTAATTGCCCTTCTATCATTGACTCTGATATTTTCTAATATAGTTAGAAGCAATAGTATAAACTATATCTCAATGCAGTTTTCAACTTAACATTCCATAATTTCTACTGCCTTATCCTCTTGGATAAGCTGATTTTGTGCTTGGATTTAAGAAAAGGATCCATGTATTCTAGGGAAAATATTGTGCTTCTACAAATACTATGCATTTTTATAGCACAACCTTCCCAGTTATCTGATTCTGATTCTATGGAGAATATGTGCTTTTCATTGATTTTGAGCTATTTTACAACTCTTTACATTTTAGATAGCAAAATAAATAATTTCTTTTCATAGAAAAGCAAATAATTTGGTCCAGTGGAGGGACAAATCCAGCTTTCCTGTGGAAAAGCCAGTATTGCATCCATTTGTAAATTTGTGTCAGTATTTCTGGTTTATATATGTCCCTCTCTTTGGATTTTCCTTTGAGCTGGTTGTAAAACATGCCTAGCTCTCTATAATGAGTTAAATAAAATCATTGTCATGTGTTCATCTTATATCTGTACGAGAGTCATGATTTTACCTTTAAAGAAAATTATCCTTTAACAATCACACTATCTCACCAATGGAGCTGGAGGGAAAAATCCCTTTCCTTTCCCTCCTTTCACTGAATTCCATTTCATTCACAGACATTTAGAATCAGGTAATAACTCTCCTTTTGTTTTTGTCCTGAGTGCTTTGGTATCACGATACATTTCAAGTGAATAGTACTAGTGATTTTCTAGCTAGTCATCTAAAAATCAGTTATAGCACTTTTAATAAATAGTAGTAGCAAAGAATATGGCCAAATAGAGATGTGGCTGTTGGTAGAGTTTAGAGCTCAGGTAGTAAAGCAAACATTTCAGGTATTAAACAAATGATGACAGTGTCATTCATTTTAATCTCTATATTCAGCTTTATAATTTTATGAACCTTAAGGTTAAATCAGCTCTTTTATTCACTCATTATTACTGCTAAATGCAAAAGATCAGTTATTAATAGGACTCTCTTTTATGGTACATTTATTTCAAAGAGGGTTAAGGCAAGTCTAAATTCTTCTTGTAAGTACCATTTATTCAATGCCAGTTAAGGCTATCATAACACTGGCAATATATCAGGGTCATTTTAAATAGTCAAATATGAGTGTTAAGTGGGGAAATATAGATAAGTTTTTAAATATCTTTATTCATCATATTGTCCAACAGAGAAGGTGGAACCTTGAATTTGAAGTCACTCTTTGGGACCTCCTAATAATATTGCTAAATTCTCTGAGTATTTCTGTTGTGTGTAGTTTGACAATCTTTTCCTATAGGAAACAAAGAGGAGGAGAGTCAGAGAGCTCATTTATCTTGAGAATGTTAATATTCAGGACCATGCTCAAAAACATTTTTTTGTTTTTGTTTTGGTAGAACTCCTCGGGTAAAACTTTCTAAGTGTATTTTAAGGGAAAGGCTGCTTAATTTCTACCAAACAATTATTTGCTTCTGCATCAGTTGGAGGTAGGAAAACTACTTGAATGATAGGGGCTGCTGAAAGTTAGTTGGTAATGTTTAAAAATATGTTTTTCGTAGAATAAAGAATGAGCTTGATAATGCAATTCAGCTTTGACATTCTCAAAATTTTGAGACGGTCTTGGCATTTGGCATATGGATTTCACAAAGACTAATTTCCTCTTCCTAAAGGAAATAGCCGTAGCAACAACCTAGTGAAGAAGGCACTAATTAGTCATGTAGGCACTAACTTGTAAAGTAGGAATTAACTAGCAATTTTTTATTTTACTCTCTCTTTGCCTCAGTTTTCTCATTCATAAAATAAGGTGGTTGGTTAAGATTAGCCTTAAGGTCATTTTAGACTCAATTATTCTATATTTTGGAATTTGGCAACCTCATTTTTATCTCCTACAGTTTTGAGTCCCATCAACCAATTATAAAGGACTGGATAAAAAAATATTAGCTAGAGATGATAAGATCATTTAAGGTCATATAAGCTCCTGAAGAGTGGAAAGAAAAATTATTGAGTATATAAGAAAGAAGAAATGATCTTTTTTATTGTGTTTTAAAAGTCCTTTTGCAACAAAGATTTATCACAAAACTGCTGGTGAGGGCTTCCCTGGTGGCGCAGTGGTTGAGAATCTGCCTGCCAATGCAGGGGACACGGGTTTGAGCCCTGGTCTGGGAAGATCCCACATGCCACGGAGCAACTAGGCCCATGAGCCACAACTACTGAGCCTGCGCGTCTGGAGCCTGTGCTCCGCAACAAGAGAGGCCGCGATAGTGAGAGGCCCGTGCACTGCGATGAAGAGTGGCCCCCGCTCGCCGCAACTAGAGAAAACCCTCGCTCAGAAACAAAGACCCAACACACCCAAAAAAAAAAAAAAAAAAAAGAATAAGTGAAAGTAAGATCCTATCTGTGCCAGGGCCGTCATTATTATTGTGACTAACAAATCAATGCTATAAAGCAGATTTCATCAGCCATTTGCTGCCCAAACAAGACAAAATTAAACTAAACAAAGTGACACCAACAAAATCAAAACCTGAAATCTCTGAATTGTTTCCCCTTCAAGCAAGTGGCTTCACCTTAGAGAGTCACTTAACAATTCTTGGGGATAGCATTAACGAAAGTCAACTTTTGCTAGTTGCTTAGAACATTAGCAGATTAACCAGTGACTGTAACAGAGGTATTTCTGTTTGATTCCAATTTGGCTTATGCTTATCTTTAATAAAAACAAAAGGAAACTAAAAATCTGTCAATCATAACAGTACGCCTATGTGAACATTTAGAAATAGAGATGATCCGGAACAAGAAAATAAATACCACTCATTATTCTACCATCCAAATATAAACAACATTATATGTTGCTGCCTATTTAATAAATTATTTACAAAAAAAGTATTTTATTGTACTTAAATACATATAGTTTTGTTACTTATTTTTTTCTACTTCTTATGGCATGAATCTTTTTGTTATTAAATATTATACTATTATATTTTATATACGTATATATATAAGATGATGCATTATATGGCCTACCAGAATTTATTGAGAAAATTCACTTATTGGTTATGTTATTTCTATTCTTTTACATGCATCTTCCCTTGAATTCTTTCAGTCAACAAATATTTTTTGAGCATTTACTATATCCCAGACACTGTGGTTAATGATGGAGATATCATGGGAACAAGATAAATAAGGTCCCTGTTCACATGGAGCTACAGTCTAGAGTGAGAGACAAGTATAAATCTCAAACTCATCACGTCTAGAACTTACCTCAAACATGCTTTCTCTGAACTCCCATGATTCACTTAGACTTTTGTAGTCAAGCTGAACTCCTTCTGTTCCCTCATTTCTCATGACCAAAAATTCACTAATTGTGTCAGTTGTCAGTTCTATCTTCTGAAAAGCTCTTGAAGCCCTTGTTCTTCTGTATGTCCCTTATCATTCTCTAGTACAATTCTTATTGTCTTTTGCCATCATTTGTTACCTCTAAAATCTTAATAAGTACTTAATAAGTACTGTCTTTTATGACCATGATTTCCTATTACTCTAGTTTTACTGATTTCCTACTAAATCTCTTCCACAAATTCCATGAAATTTTCTTTTCCTTGATCCCTCTATTTGTCCCATTTCATGGATCTCTACCTGCTTTCCCTCCTTTCCTACTCAGTCTAGACATAATATTTTATATAAGCCCATAAGTCTCAGCTTCCTCAGAATACAACTCACAATGGGTTTGAAAGACATTCTGGCTATTTTCTAGTTACGAATAACATTATCCAGTAATCAGCTCTCACCTTCACTGCTTTTTCAAGTTTTGGATGAAGTCCTTTTCCCTGAAATATTTCAAACATTAGATAGCAGAGACTACACCTCTGTCTGAAGAAAGACAGACAGGCTGAGGTTCACCATGCTCCAGCTCTGTGGGCATGGACTGAAGAAGACTTCCCTGGTGTCCAGTTGACCTGCCTTCCCTTGAGAAGTCAGTGTACTTGAAAATGATGACATCAAGTGGAAACATTTCCTTTCTCATTGGGGGTATGGGCCAGAGCTTCTTTTATTCACTAATGAAAACATTCCAACGGGGCAAATACGGAAAATCCACATGATGTCAGATAGAGTTAGACGTAAAGACTGAAGTAACTTGTATATTTTTGTTCCCCTCCCTCATTATAACTTACCTAAATGGCCTGTGGGAATTGAATAGCCTAAACTTTGCAGCACCATAGTCTCCTACTGATATTAGATCAAGTTCATGAGTTCTTCAATGAAGGAAGCATAGTTACACAACTAACAGCCAAGATATCAGTAAGTTAAAGAAAGATTGTCCAGTGGCTTTCTGACATACCAGTGGATGATGTTAATTCATGATCTAATTTAATGTAGCTCAACAAAAAATTCTGGGACAATGTATTTGATTTCAATGCTTTCCTAGCTTAGTGTGCAGAATAGTAGCCATGATGTGCTTTAATCGTCAGGAGCAAGTGTTACACAGGAAGAATCATATTTTTAAGCAATTAAGGAATTTAATATTAGGTTGATTCCGAAAGGGAAGTGGGTACTTTCATATGAGAGAACACAGGCAGGAAAGAACTACAGTTTCAAATGAGCAGATATATGTCATTCCTATGCTAGCAAGTGAAGTGAGCAGCTCAATTTTATAAGGCTTAGGGGAAAGAAAAATCATTGCAGGGGCTATGGTGAAAGAGAACTTTACATATGTGTGGTGTCAAAACCAAGGGCTACCTATGAAGAGTAACAGGCACTGAACAAGAACATGTCCACCGTTGAAAAAAAGAAATGGTGAGACACCACGATGATTAGAATTAGGACATAGGCGAGAACAAATACTCAGAGCAGATCCACAATGAGGAGGAGCTAGAGATTAATGTCATTATCATTATGATGCTATAGTACTGAGTACCTAGTGTGAGTTAAATTTTATGCTAGTTAGCTTATTCTACACAATTTTCCCGACAACAGTATGAGGTGGGTACTCTTATTTCCATTCTGTAGCCAAGGACATTGGGAAGGCAAACTGCCCAAGGTCATGCTGCTAGTGTGTGTTATTCAACAAATCTGTGTCTGAATTCAGATATCTTAAGCTCCGCAGAACACAGCCTTACCCACTCAATCAATACCAATCTACTTAATAATATTTCATTGCAATTATATACAGTTAGGCTTAAGTTAATGTATGTTAAAGTGTATACAATTCTCCTGTCAGCATTAGGTTCAGATTTTTCCAAAAATCTTTTTGAAACTAAAATAAAGTTTACAAAATTCAGATTTAAAAGTCACCCATTCATAACTAAGTCTCTCTCTTAGTTATGAATAAGATATCCATACTGAATATTCTTTCTGCCTATTCTGATCAAAATATTGGTATATAGCATTAACATAAATTGTCCTTTTTACAGAAATATCTGTTAAGAAAAGTTTTCTTTATGGGCATGCTGCTCACATAGTATTTATTATGATCATTTAAAGTTCTTCACTCACCGAAGAAACCCTACCAATGTAAGCATATAAGCTCAACCACCAAGGCATCTGTTCTGTTGAAGCAAAGACTTTTGAAGTGAGAATATATTGAACATCTTCCTTTCTTTTTTTTCCACTGGTTCCTTCAAGCTGATATGACTTGTCCTTTGTGCTCTGTGTTCTCTGAAAATAATTGGTTTTATTAAAATAATTGTGATGGCACAGTTAGTGCCCTATCAGATATGACAGGCAGCTAGAGCCTGCTGCTCTTCTATATAGAATGCTGCCTCTAGGTTTTTAGTCATCATTTTCTTCTAAAGGTTTTCTCTCCCAATGAGTAAGAAGAATGGATTCTTACTATTTACTTTGTTGGAAAGAATGAAAAACCATAAACGATTGTCAAGTGTATCATTTAAATATGGCTTACTGGATTGCTTATCTCTGGGCCTTTATGTGGAACCTGGAAATGACTGTCTGATAAAATAGGTCTTCTCTTCCTTCGTGGTTTTTGTACACTGCAACCTAAGATCATTAAAAAGACTTTTCTTTTGGGCAGAGAATTTTTTTCCCCTTTTGATCTTGTATTCCCCTAAAACTTCAGGAGCAAACTTATTTATTTTTTTCTTTTATTGTGAAAACAATGTAATTTTTTTTCTGCTTAACTTTTTTTCATACCTCAGCTAGAATTGATCTTGTGACATGCAGAAATAGATACCCCTGTTTTTCCATTGAGTATTATACATAATATTTTTCATTATTTTGGAGAATAATAAAGATAAAAGGGATATAAATATCAATGGAATGGAAAATAATTCTAAGCAGTGATTTTCAATGGGTAAAAGTAACTCTACCAAGGCTACTCTATTGCTCATTCTTTCTAGAACCCTGGTTCTCAAGTGTCTGCCTTTTTATTTACTTTTGTTCCGTTCTCCTCCTTTGAGGACAAGGTTTCACTGCTTATTTATCTCTATATCCTAAAATGTGGACCTCAAGAATCCACAAGGTCTTTTAGTTCAAGAGCTTTCTACCTACTGAGTATAGTTAGTCTTGAAAGAAATTCTTGAAAAAGAAAATATTGGTTGCTGACTAGCAAATTTCCTTTTATTGGATGAACTGTTTACTACTGGTCCGGTTAGTCATGGCAAGTATTATAAGGTCATAAGGTACATTTGGGACCTGTTGGCACGCCAGGCATATTTACATTATATGATCATTAAGAACTGTGACTGGCCAAAGAAATATGGTACTTGTCTTTGTGAAGATTACCTTTTTGCAAGTCTTTAAATACACCTCTCATTTCAAATAGTTAGCCATCTGTATTAGGGAATGATATTTAAAATATCTTCATAGTCTTACTTGACCTTACCATACCTTTAAGGAATCTTGACTTATTCATATTCAGGACTTTTTAGTTTCATTAAAAACAGTTGCATGAGACCCTTCTTACTTTTCTCCTAACTCTAGTCCTATACCATTTTTCCCTTCTGCTTGGCACTTGGCCTTAATGTTTATCTCCTATAGACACCTAGTAGTTGTTCTTAGTTTCTTTCGCTAGACCAGAGGCTCTGTTGCTCTGGCTTTTCCTTCTCCTTGCTGTCTTGGATAGAATGCTTTTTTTAGTTCAGATTCTAAGACTCAAACTTCAGTACTGAAACCCTTTGTGACTATCTTGACTCCCTTCAAATTTCCAAACCTTATTTAGATGATTATTGTGACTGTAATATTTAAATTATTTCTGTGGTTCCCCATTTTCTTTCTAAGGAGAGCTAATGAGAACTCTTAATGGTAGAGACAGTAGTTTTTATAACTTTGTTGGTTATGAATAAAATGTAGAAGAAATATTATTTTCATATTTGTTTTCTGACACCCATGAATGAAAATCAAATCAGCATTTATTTAGGTAAGAAACACATGAGACTATTAGGGTGAAAAATCTTATAGGAAAATCTTCTGGTTGGAAGGACATTTTAACTAGAAGAATATCTTTGGGGGCTAAAGATAAGAGTTCATTCTTATAAATTTTACGTATTATAATTTTTGATATTTTATCTCAGCAGCCTTTGAGACTGATATGAAACTCCAGAAAAATCAGTGATTTCAGTTTTCTTGCTGGCCTCTTAATAGATTCACCATTGGTCTTTTCATCCAAGGAGGATTTAATAATATGTCTGAGACTCTTAACAGCAGTATCAAAGCACTGAATGCTCCTGAGGTCCAGCCCTAGATCAGAACCCAACACAAGATACTATACCATACTGTCTTCCCAGTTCACTGGGATATTAGGATTTTTGAGGTTTGGTAACCAAGGAGATGGCTTATTTGGACTATTAAGATATGAGAAAGATTTTTTAACCCAAAGAGGTAAACCAGCAGTAAGCTCTATTTCCCTTTAAATATCATCTTTCTACCTCACTATGGATTATAGCACTGAACAAGTTCTTGAACTATGATTTTAGAATATATAAAATCTTTGAGAGCTGATTTCTTTGAGTTGGGTTTGGCCTGAAACTGAAGGCATAGAGAAGTACATGCCTGTAAGTAATGAAATTCCCTAAACTTCTGTTGGCTGATGATTGATCTTAACTGTGTAGACCACGGACTCCAGAGTGGAAGTCAGCCACAGGCCACTGTGTGGCTTCAGACATCACGTAGCCTGATAGCCACTATTTCAGTAAGAAACTTATTAAATGTACACAATTAAACATGATTTATATTATTCTTTTCCCCTACAAAATGTTTTTCCTATGAGTTAACTCAGAAGTAGAAAAAAAATTCTTTACCTGTCCACATATCCTGACTTTTATTTTAAAAATATTGTTATTGTACCTAATGCACATTCATGAATATATGCTAGAGAGTAATGTAGACAGTTTGTAAGCCCTTGCAGAGCTCTCATTCTAGCAGTCTTGGGATAAGATGATTATGATCATGGGAAATTTGGAATAAGCCTTACTTTTACTTGGTGCAATCTGATGGAATATTTTATTTTTATTCATTTTCTCCTTCCTCTGTATTTATGCACTGGCACCCTAGTGCTATCTAGAAGTGAAATAAATGGCTTAGAAGCTATGATTCTGTAACTATCAAGATGTTAGAATGGAAATAGCTATCTGGAGGTGTTTGCATACATAATGTACCCATGTCCATTTTAACCTAAGAAGTCTGCAGGAAGCTTCTGCCTATGTGCCTCTGAATCAGTGAAGAATTGTTTTTTAAAAAAGGGAATTATAAATAAAGGCAGATATGACAAAGGAAAAATAACATATTTCAAATAAAATGCGTGAAAAATCATCTTTAGGCAGCCAAACAGGTAAGGCAGCTCTCCAGTCATTGTACACCAGTTCCGTTTGTGTGCTCCGTGGCCCAGACCAATATGAGGAAGCTGTATCAAAGGACGTTTAAATATTACTCCATCTTATAAACACTTTTTGGAATTGGTTGAAAGTAAAAGTGAATCATTTTTGCATCAGGCAGAATTTTAAACTTTTTCTGTTATTTTCATAAAAACTTACATTTGTTCTCAACCACAGTATCTCTAATACCAAAAAAAAAAAAAAAGTAGGAAATCACCAGAGAACTTTTATCATTGGAGTCTGTTCTAAGTCAGGCTTTGATTCTCTATTTCAAGCTCACAGTGCTCTGAAATTGAGTAGTTTCCTTCTCTGAAGCCAGCACAGAGTAAACCATTCTCCCCTTCTTCCTCTACTCTCCTTCTCTCCCTCCCTATCTTTGCTCCTCTCTTCCCCCCCTTTTATTCTCTCCCTACTCCTACCTTTTTCCTTTTTTTCACCTCTCACTTCCCCCTTTTTTTATCTCAAATATTTACTAAGCTCTTAAGTGGCATACACTAAGCACATTACAGACATAAAAACAAATAAAATGTAATCACTGACTCTGAGTTATACACAATCTAGAAAAATGGTTTCAAACTGTTTTTAACTGGGCCCATAGTAAGAAATACATTTTACCTTACAACCCATGTAAGGTAAACATGTAGACACACATGTATTTGTTTGTTAGGGCTGCTTTAACAAAGTACCAAAAACTGAGTGGCTTAAAACAACAGAAATCTATTGTTTCCCAGTTCTGGAGGCTACAAGTCTGAAATCAAGGTTTTGGCAGGGACCATGCTCCCTCTGAAACCTGTAGGAGAGAATCCTTCCTTGCCTCTTCCTAGCTTCTGGTGGTTTGCTGGCAATCGTTGGCATTCCTCAGCTTGCAGCTGTAGCATTTCAGTCTCTGCCTGGCAGGGATCTCCCATGGCATCCTCCCCTCCTGTGTCTTCTCTCTCTGTGTCTCTTCTTTTTTTTTAATTGGCTCATAATTTGTTTTGAAAAGGGTCTTGTAATACAAAGTGTTGAATAATGAAAGATGGTTGATAGGTACCTATGACTAGGGCTGACAGTTTTAGAGAACTATCCCCTTTTCTAAATAAGGGTCCACAGCACAAGTGACCAGTCTTTAATTATATGGAGAAACAGAAGTGATAGAATGAACACAACCCATTCCTGGGAAAGCATGTGAATAGGTGAATTACCATTATCAAATGGCTTACACACTCATCACGTTAGGGCAATACGTGTTTTAAAAATAACAGGTGCCTCCTTTTGGTGATAGTGTATTTTCCCTATTATATAAGAAATTCACAGAGTTCTCTTAAGTTACTTGGCTGTATCAAGGACACTAGACATGTTGGATTAGCGCCCACCCTACTCTAGTATGACCTCATTTTAACTTAACTAATTATATCTGCAATGACCCTGTTTCCAAATAAAGTCATATCCTGAGGTATTGGGGGTTAGGACTTAAACATATATTTGGAGGTGACACAATTAAACCCATAACAACACATACCCAATGAAACAATAGTTTCATGAATCAATATTCAGTTTTTACTGTATGATATTTTTTACTCTTATTATCAAAAAATTTTATTTTGACCAACTAAATTGGTTTACAACTCACTAATAGATGCAAGTCCCAGTTGGAAAAACACTGTTCTAGAAAGGGAGATAAAGATGCACAAGGATACTTAAAATGTAATATTATAGGTGCTAGTAGAAGAGTGTATGTATATCATGAGTGTTCTAGTATGGGAAAAAAATTATGAAAGGATTGAAAATCTACAAAAAGAGGTAACCCCTGCTGAATCTTAAAGGATAAATAGGAATCACCAGTGGTGGGGTATTTGAGGAGTGAAGGAAGAAGAAAGTAGGTGTACAGGGAAGACTTGACCCCTGGAGGATAAAGAGGAGTTCATGAAACAGTGTGACCAGTTTATAAAAGTTCTTATATACGATGCTAAGGTGTTTTGCTTTTATGCTGTAATAATGGAGAATTTTGAACAAAAATAACTGGTTAAGAATATAGGTAGAATTATTTGGATTTAAATCCCAATGTGACCTTACATAAGTCATTTTTCTTTGCTTTGGTTCTCTGATATATATTTGGGAATAATAATACCATGTGCCTCATTGAGTTGTAGGAATAAATGAATTACGACATAAAAAGAATTGTGTCTGACTCACAGGGAGCCCACAATAAGGGTTAGTTATTGCTTTTGTAATTACCATTGAAAACTTTTAAGCAAGGGAGTGAAACAAGGTGAGCAAACGTTAGTGGACAGTTTGAAGATCATTGCAGGTAAATCAATAGAAGACTAAAGTCATTGGGTGAAAAATAATCAGTGCTACACAACAGTTTCAAAGTCCACCTCTCACGAATATTTGATTCCATTTCCCCCTCTTCCAGGTTAACTGGGATAATTGATTGCTCGGTGTCCTCTAAGTATAGCTCCATAAAAGCTCTTTCCCTTTAGACAGTTCTATTGACAGGAGTAAGTTCTTCATCATTTTCATAGTTTTAAGTTCCAAAGTGAGGGCACTGTCTTTCCACCTTACAAACAGTTTTTTCGAAGAAAGGTCTTGGGGTTACACACATATACCTGCAGCCACAAACAAGTAACTCTTTAAAAAATAAGGCGTTTCAAATGAACAAAATAGATAATCTATAATTTCTGAATGTGATATAAAACATTACAGAATAGTTAGGCCTTTGATCAAAGTCAAATAAAAATAAAACGCTTTATCACCAATTGGGATTAATGTTAGAATTAGATTTGGAGGTTTATTGTAATTCGACTTTTTCTTTTGTTTAAACTACCTTCATTTTGTCTCCAGCCGCCCCGCCCCATGGCTTTAACGTTATAAGAACAGAAAATCTAAACTCGCGTTAGTAGTTGTTACAGCAGCTGCACTGCGTGTGGTGAATAAATCTGGGCAGAAATCTGTGTCTTAATTCCACCCAGGGGCAACTGCTTTCACACTGAGCCAAAATCTGAGTCAGCCAAAGAGCCACAGAGATGGCTGGCTATCAAAGGGAAAGGAAGAGGAAACCATCCCAGGAACTTGGGGTCAGCACCCTAGGAGGAGGTCCGCTGTGTAAGCCCGGCAAGACGGGCACCCCTCCACGGGATCACTGCTGCGGGCACAAATCCTACGGGGCGACCGATGAATCCGGTTCCTACGCGGAGGAATAACAGCCAGACAAGAACGCGCTCGCATGAACGCGCCCACACGGAGCGCTGCTCCGTGGCGCTCACCGGGGGTTCTCTTTCTCCTTAGTCTCTTGGAGGTTGCAGGGCTGGGCAGTGCACTGACTCAGCAGCAGTGATTCCGCAGATGATCGTGTTTTGCTTTTGCTAAGGGCGGCTCTGTAGATTCAGTGAAGGTCACTTGCAAATTTCCTGGCTCTAGTTCTGAAAGAGTTCCCCTTTCAGGGCTTGAAAATTAAAGTCAGAGAACTCACCAAGCAAGTTGAAGATTTTGTAGATTTCTCCCCTTGCTGAGAGAAAAGAACTAGTGATTGTAAATAGACCTTGGTGAGGGCCTTAGTCCAGCAAGCAGGGGAGCCAGACTTTCATTTTACATAGCACCACTGCTTAATACAACTTCTGTACATAATAACAGCTGTTAGTGGTTTAACTCTCATTGTGGACAGAGCAGCATAGGAGGAATGTTACAGTCTCCTTTTTTTAGTTTGCAAAGAGGGCTCCTCCTGTTTGGTCCATTACAAGTTTCAAAGGATTTGTAAACTGAGCTTTCATTCTTCTAGCTATCCATTCTTCTCTTTCATTCTGATTCTTAAAATACAGCACACCATTGCCTATAGAAATTATTTACAATATTACCTACATGACATTAGTCATAGATACTGATGGATGCATTTTCTGAATTTACAAAATAAATAGAGGAAGACAAAAAGATTTCAGGCTCTTTAAAAAAAGAAAAAAACCTTTTGTTTCCTTCTATCACAAAATAATACATATCTATTACTGAAAATTTAGAAAATACTGAAAAGCAAAAGAAAGATAAATAATAGCTACCATAATCCTACTGTCCTGAGATGACCAAAATGTAATTTGTATATTCCTTGGGAACAGGAAGGAATATACAAATTCCACAGAACTCAACTCAGAGCCTTGCATAGATGAGGGCATTGGTTACAACCTTGACTGAGCATCTGTGGAACTAAAAATAAGTGCAAAAACAGAATGAGTATGCCTGGGTTCCACCTCAGAGCTACTGCCTCAAAGTTTTTGAGTGATGGCCTAGTGGCAGTATTACAAGGAAATTCCACAAAGGATTCTGCCAGGGTTGCAAAGTAACGGATGCAATACTCAAAAACATCTTTTAAATAGAATTAGAGTTTCTTTTTGCAAAAAAGTAAAATAAAAGAGGGTACACAAAGAGTACATAATGATATTTTTCCCCAACTGCCGAATTTGTGGCTCAACCCAGCAGAAGTTACTGTGCACATTTGAAAATTAGTGTTTCATGTCCTGAGAGCTTACCCTCAATCTTCTTGAACAAGGCGTGGCCTATGATTGTACTCAATGGCTCCATTTCTGGCTTTTGAATGTTGGCTATTCTAGCACGTAAGAGCAAGCTTCAGACATGATTACATGCTTTAAGTAATTGGCTGCACCATGTTCCAAATACTTCTTCCAGCTTCTTAGGCTTTAGTTTCCCATTAAATTCTCTCTGGTTTGGGTTTTGGCCTTTCTCAGTCTTCCTCCCTGGAATTCTTCTCGCCTGCCTTGGTCAGTGGAACCACCAGCTAGGATGATAGTCTGGGCTTTGCCCACAGGGGACCTTAGAACTTGGAGACCAGATCATAAAGAACAATTTAATTAAAGTGCCCTAAGTTTTTCTCTTCACTTCGGAGACTCTCTTTTTCAAGATTCTGTATTCAGGTCTAGAGTGCACACTTTCATTCATTCATCCATTCAACAAATACTGATTGAGCACTCATTATCTCCCAGATACTGTTTGAGGTTCTGGGGATTCAAGAGTAAATAAAACCTACAAAGACCCTGCTCCCATGGATCTTACAATCTAGTGGAAGATGACTGAAAAGAAATCTGTCAGATGGTGATTAGTGCCATGAGGAAAAATTAAACAGCTTAAGGAGATGTCATTGTGAAAGTGACTGTTTTATATAGGGTGGTCAGGGAAAGTTCTCCTAAGGAGCAGTAGGTGGTTGTTTTATACAGAATGGTTAGAGAAGGCTTCTCTCTGACCACAGAATCTAAGGCTAAGGGTTAAAAGCCTTTGGTCAGAGCATGTATGGTTAAAGAAAAGAGAGGGACCAGTGTGTCTAGGCACAGCAATAAAAGCACAGTGGTAGAAGATGAGGTCAGAGAGATATTGCAGGGGCATGGGTGAGATTGTTTAAGGATTTACAGGAAAAGGGAAGCATTTTGCATTAATTCTGAGCTGATATGAGAAGCCATAGGAGGGTTTTGGAAAAATTATCTGACATATTTTAAAAGGAACACACTGACCACCGGGAGGGAATAAGAGTAGAGGCAATTGCAGATATCTAAGTGAGGGTCAGGTAGATTGGATGAGATTAGTGGTAGTGGAGGTAGTGAAAAACCGTCTGCTTTGGATGGTAGAGCCAATAGGATTTGCTGATAGACTGGATGAGGTATGACTGAAAAAAAAGAGTGAAGATGACTCGAGTGTTGGCTAGAGTAACTGACAGAATGGAGTTTCCACTTATTAAGATGGGAAAGAAAGTTGAAGGAGCACATTGGAGGTGGTTGAAATTAAGGATTTGATTTTAGACACATTAAATTTGAGATGCCTATTAGATAGCCAAGTGGAAATGTAAATAGTTAGGTATTTGAATTTGAGTTCAGGGGAGAGGTTGGGGCAGAAGTTACACATTTTGAGGTTGTCAGCTTAAAAATGGATTATCTGTTAGGATTAGATTTGATTGCAAACACCAGAATAGCAACATCACATTGGTTTAAGTAAGTTTATATTCCATTATGCAAAAAGTCGAGGTAAACGAGTAGGAGCATGACTCCACAATCATCAGGAAACTAGACTCCTCTCTGTTGCTCTGCTGTACTCAGTATGTGACTTTTAGCCTCATGGTCTAATGAGGCTACCTGAGCTCCAGTCATTATGCCTCCATTAATGTCAGAAGGAGGAGGAAAGAATGAAAAAGTATGTGGTCCCTCCCTTTAAGAACACTATCTAAAGGCTGCATGTCACATTTCCAATTATAGCCCAATAGGCAGAACTTGGTGTCATTTGGACACAGCCAAATGCAAGGGATGAGAGAAGTGCAGTATTTATTCAAGAAGGCATGATACCAGATGAAAATTGCAGTTTCTCTTACTATTGGAGAACAACTAAAATGCTATGTTACTGATAATATTTAAGTCAAGGCACTGCATGAGATCACTTAAGTAGTGAATGTAGGTATAGAAAGATCAGTCCGTATTTGCCCACATACACAGATATTTCAAGTACTCTGGCAACTGTCAAAGCTGTGCCCTCCTCTATTTCAGCTAACTGTTGCTGTGGAACAAAGCACTCCAAAGCTAAGTTACTTGTAATAACTATGTTGCTAATACCTATGCATCAGTGGGTTGACAAGGGTTTGGTTGAATGGTTTTTCTGCTGATTTCCCTTGAAATCTCCTGAAGCTGTAGACAGATGGCAGCTGTGGCTAGAAAGTCCAAGATGGCTTCACTCGCGTTCCTAGTGTCTTCATGGGGATGAGTGGAAGCCTAGGCTCAGCTGGGATGTTGGGATGGCCAAGCTCCTATCTCTCTCCATGCATTTCAGGGTTTCTCTCTCTCTCCACATGGTCTCTCTAGGTTGTTTCTCCATGAAATCTCTCCAGCAGCATAGCCAGATGTATTACATATAATCTCAAGGCTCAGAAGAGCATAAAAGCAGAAGCTACCTGGCCTTCTTAAGGCTTAGCTCCAGAGCTGTCAGAGCATCATTTCTGCTGTATACTCTTGGTTGAAGTGAGTCACAGGGCCAGATTCATTGTGGGAGGAACCTACACAAAAGTGTGAATAGCAGGAGGCATGACTCATTAGGGACTATCTTCACAGATTAGCTGCTGTGTGCTCTAATGACCAAAAAGGCTGACAAATGTGGTATGCCTGTAAATCATCAAGAAAGATACTAGAAAGCAGATTGAAGACATTATTTTTTCCAAGTGCAAAAGCATGTTTTCCCCAGTGAGATCATTGCGTGTCCTTTAGGAATGATATAATGGAGATCCATAGACAGTCCATTGAAGGCGACAAAGAATGTTCATGGCAATCCCATATGAGTCGGGTTGAATGAACATTTGTGTGCATCCCATGTGCCAGGTGCTGTGCAAAGGACTTTAAGAAATGTTATCATAGTAACATTAACATCCTTATTAGAATATTAAGAAGGAAGTGTTATCTGCATTTCACACCTGAGGTTGAGCAAAGTTTCCAAGGTTACCCATCTAGAAAATGTTAGAACTTGCAGGGTTAGCTCAGGCATCCTCTTACATGTGACCTTCTCCCCAGGCTGCCTCACTTTACATTTCCTGCCTCTGTAGTTTTAGAAATGATGTTCTGTCTGCCAAAAACACTTACTTCTCCTTTGGTTGCCTGGGTATCTATTTTCTAAATGTAGTTTAGGAAATCCTCTTCTTGGAAAGCTGTCTTAATAGCCTCTTTCCCACCTACCAATGGCTTTAGCCTTCCCTCACTTTCTTCTGTGCCTTATACATGTTTCTAATTGTAACTGCAACTTTAATAAGTTTAGCTCTAATTATCATGTTTGTCTCTAATAATAGACTGTGAGCTCCAATGGGGGAACAGATATTTTTTTAAAAATATCTTTAAGCCCCAGGAAACAGTCCAGTGCTTAGCAGTTAGTGATTTTATTGATTAAATGAATGAAGGCATAGTCCCTGCCTTTAGACATTAGTCATAAACTTCTGGGGCCAGGGAGATAACATCAATATAGGCAATTAGACTGAATATAAGCACTGGTTAATGAGGGTGTATGGGGAGAGTGCTATGGTGATTGCAGAAATCTTGGCTCCATCTGAAGATATCCAAGCTCAGATTTTTAATAAGACAACAAGTCAGCTTAAAAAAAAAAAAAAAGAAAGTCTACAGGGGAGAATAGGCTTGTGGGATACAGTTTTCCCCTCCTGCCTCAGTTTATAATCTCATTAAGGGAGGCATCCTAAGAGAAACAAGAAAAGGCTGGATTAATCAGACAAGGGTTATCCACTGAGCTCCCACATTCTGCAGTGCACTAAGGGGACAGCGCAGATTAATTACTTGGGGCACCAGCTACTTCTTTAAGTGGCTTCTGTGGTCACAAGCACTTTCCCTCCTTTATTTAGCTCACTCTTTATTCAGTGGCTGCCATAGTGCCCTAGGGCAGTGCGAGAGTTGACACAGCTTCCAAAGGTGGTGTTGGTGCTATTGAATAATTACCAGAGTCTAGATCACAATTTTATTATCCAGTGCAATGAGCAGTAGGAAGCCTCATATCAGAAAGGACCACTCTATTCATGGACTCATAAATAGAGATGGTTGGGACTTTAGAGATCATTTAAGCCCTGAAAGTTACATTTATTGTTTCGGGTTACATAGGAGATCTGTGTTAGAGTCAAAATTAAAGCTTAAGTCCCTAGATATCCATGTGCTTTTTATACAACATGACATGGAGAAGCTAATGTTCTGACCACTGATCCTTTAGTTGAGTCCTTTATAAAGTGTATTCTCTTGATCCCTCATGAAGGGCCTGGGCCAGGGAGGGAGGGTACAGGGCTCTGCCCTTCTCAGTCCCTGCCATCATAGCTGCTCTAGTTTTTTTTTTTTTTAATATCTTTATTGGAGTATAATTGCTTTACAATGTTGTGTTAGTTTCTGTTGTACAACAAAGTGACTCAGCTCTAAAGAGGCTCTCTGACTTTAACATTTAGCTTTTAATTACCAATTAACCACTCTCAGGTCTATATTTTTGCAGGGCTTCAGTTGAGTTTAGCAAGAGTCACACAATTCCACTGCTCTTACAGTTACTATTTCCTCCATATTTCTCAAATGCCTAGTACATCATACTCATTTCCTTTCATTGGTGAGCCATCTCAGTTCACTGCTTTTAACTATTTTAAGAATTAAACTCTACCTTGTACCAAGGCTATCTGTGCTCTATTTACTACCAATAATGGGGCCCTCATTTAGTTATCTTGGACTTAACTTCAGCTGCATATAGCACTTTATTATTTTTTAATTACGAGCAGATGTATTAATGGGTCTATGATCACAGAGCGGTTCTTCTATGGAGCTAATTTATATTTATATTTTATATCTACAATTCTCATTCTATGATTGGGTTCAGCCCAAGCACTTTCTGCAGTTTTGGACCAATAAGACAGTTGGAGACCAGTTCAGAAATCATAGTTGTAAGCTTAGGCAGGCCATCTCTGTTTATATCAAACTTATGAGAATTCACTAAATGGTGTTTTTATAACACTATCAGTTATCAGTTTGATGTACTCTTTTAAACTACACATTTTCAAGTTTTAGGAGCCTAATTTTTCTTAGCTGGCAAAATTCAATGGAGGTGAAGCTAGAAGGGGGGTCATGGCCAGTCACTGCAGTTTATTTTGTTCTAGTCAAAGTATTTATGAACTACTTTTTTTTTCACTCAAATTTGCACATTAATTTCTATTAATTAAAGTCAGTGACACCTGTTCTAGAATTTTGCTTGTCAGCTAAGATTTTAGCAGTCCCACTTTCTTTGTTTCTCCATGGCTACTGTCACATTAGTAGCTCTATAAATTTCACAAAGTCTTCTTAGACACATGGATTTTGAGATTCTTTTGGGGGGAATTAAATGGAATTTTTCATGGAAGGAATTACATTCAAGTTAAACCAGAGCTTTACACATCAAAATCCATGTTCTGATATTACGGTCTGAAGAGCAAACTCCGCTTACACTGATCTGCTAGGATTATGTGACTTATCAGCTGTTACTGTTGTTTTATCAATGAGATAAGATCATTCATGATATACACTGATGACTCTAGAACATTTAATCTTAAAGATTACCTTGGTAATAAGAGTTTTCTATTTCTAAAAATGTATACCAATCTCCACTTGAGCACTGCAGAGATTTTATGTCAAATAGCTGAATATAGGAAGGAGTGAGTTGAAAACGTCCTAGCATGTCAGAAAAATGTTAGCTCTTATTGAAATTCTTGAGAGAAAGGGAAAATGACTACATATAGGTTATTTTTGTATAAAGCTTAAAAATTAATTTATAATAGAGAAGAAATAGCATGGGCTTAGCTGAGAGTTTAGAAAAGTCCTCCTACTCCATAAACTTAGGAATTATGCCCCAGTTGTAGTAATGACTAACTCAGCAGAGATTTTTTCATTGGTGAACTGTTTTTTGTGGCTCTTAGGAGGGTTGAGCATATATTCCAGAGTGGTCAGTGAAGCAGAAGCAGAAGGAGATGCCAGGTCCATTGTGGAATCTTATTTGGGACACACTGACAGCAGGCCAATAAGCTGGTAAACCACTGGCAAATAGGAGTACGGCTGATGACACACTACAAGGTATGGCCTTGCCAAATCAGGAAGCTCAGTTATTACACACTATTGCTCATTTATTCTTGGAGTTTTCATCTCTATTTCCAAAGAAACTGGCAATCTTGTAGTTCAGTTTAGAGAATTGTTTATAACATTCCTGGTGCTAGAACAGGACATTGATGATGTTCTCATGCCTCGGGGGAGAGAACAGAATCCATGTCTAGGTATCCGTGAATAATGTGTTTGCTTGAAGCTCTGCAGACTTATGGAAGGCCCCTTCTTCTACCAACACTTGTCATATCTGTTATAATTACATTTTGGTTTCACCATCCTATTAGACTGTGAACTCTTCAATAAGAAATAGAAAATTATAAAAATGACTCATGTAAGCCATGAACAACTAGTTAAGAATCATAAATTTAAGTTCTGGAAATTAGCTAGTTCTTAAATGGTAAATAAAAGCTATTTTTTTCAGTTTTACTGTGATATAATTAACATATAGCACTGCATAAGTTTGTGTGCAGCATAATTATTTGACTTACCTATATTGTGAAATGACTGCCACAATAAGTTTACTTAACATCCATCATCTCATATAGATGCAAAAAAGAGGAAAAGAAAAATCATGTTTTTTTTTTCTTATGTAAAAGTTATTTTAATGAGGTGTTCTCTTAAAAGTAGGTTTTGATTTAACAGCATCTTGATAAACAAAGGCCAGTTCCAGAGTTGAGCCAAATTTCTCCTAAACTCTAATTTTATTACTTTGAGGAGCAATTGGCCCAGCATTGTACACATGTTTTACAAGGCTCATAAAATAACCTCTCCCCTGAGCCTCTGGCATCCAGGTATCCAGGTGCATGTGACTTAGTAATATTTGCACAGCAGTATCCTGCATGCTTTGAGTGATGTTGCCATTTGCTGGAGTTCTCAGCAGTGCAGCTCTTCCACCCAGTTGCAACCAATTTCACTGATCAGTAGCTCTGGCTTAGCTTTGCCCTCATAAATGTAATAATTCACTTGGCAGGTACAGAGCAGATGGATCTCAAAAAAAAATGTTCAGGTTCTTGGAAAAGCCAGGAAAAAGACTCACTGATTTTTTTATTAGCTTTTGTATCCTGACATTTAATTTGGGTAAGGGGATGAGGCAGTAGTTCAGGATGCTCAGGCACCAGATGTCTTTTTTTCAGTTCTTCAATTCTTATTCTTCTTTCCTCTGTGAAATGACTCCAGTCTGTGAAATCCATTTAAGAGTCATGGATATCAACAGGTTGTTGAATGTGGCCAGTCAGTGGACCACAGAGCTGGGCTAGTGATGAGTAGGAAAAGAGCATCAGCTTTGTGTTGGCCCTCGACATTCCTGGGGGTACATGCAACTGCTATCATAGAGACTTGGTTTATATTATACAACACACCACACACACACACACACACACACACACACACACACACACACAGCCAGGCTGTCTGGATCCAAATCTGTTATGTTTCTTATTAGCTGAGTAATCTTGGTATATTATTCAGCCTCCTAGTGTCTCATTTTTTATTTTCAGAAATAGACATTTTCTCTCATTGTCTGTGAGGATTCAACAAGTAAACAGATGTAAAGTAGTTTAAAAAAGTGCCAGGCATATAAGAAGCTCTCAATGAATGTTAACTCATTACAATTATTATCATCACTCTCATGTAAAGATCTTTCATTTATAATTTTTCTGTATAGCCAAAAATTAATATTTTTGTTTTTAAATATTTTTTAAATAGGTGAGATGTTCACATGGTAAAAATCCACACAAAACTAAAGTATATATAACAAGAAGTTAAGTCTCCTTCCTATTTCTGCCCCCATGTCCTTTTCTGCCTTCTCAGAGGTAACCATTCTTTCATTTCTTATGTATCTTCCAGAGATGTTGGGCTGCCCAAAAAGTTCGTTCGGGTTTTTGCAACATCTTACCGAAAGATCCGAACGAACTTTTTGGCCAACCCAATATCTGTATGTAGCAATGAATTTACTTAAATCCTCTACCTAGAATTTTTAAATATATTTTGAATAAAAATTGAAGATTATTTCCTCTAAGGGAAAATTAAATTGGCCTCATTTGGATTATGACTAATCAAAATAATAGTAATCATAATTTGAATAATAGCTGTCTTTGCTATGTAGCAGGAACTCTGCTAAGTTCTAAACCCAAAATACCTGATTTAGTACCTGCAACAACCTTCTGAGATGAGTATTATCACCATCCCCACTTGACACGTGAAGAAACTGTTACCAAGAGAGGCTAGATTTCTGAAGATCACTCAGCTAATAGGTGACAGAGCTGAGCTTTGAAACCTGTGCCCTTAAAATTCAAGAAAGTTTCAGTAGAAGAAAGAAATCTACCTATCTTGGATTTCTCTTTTAGAAATACTTTTTGTATCTTCACTTCGATTTCTCTTACCTGTTAAATGTCTTGACCTGGGAGAAAGTGCCCCCAGTCTGGACTGCTCACACAGCCTCTACTTCAGTTCATCCTGCACCTTGTCTATTATTCAGCCTTTTGAAAATTCCACTTTACCAGCCTGTAGTAGTTGGTAGTTAGTTCCCTGACCTATAGCAGATAGTCCTATTCCTCCTTGAATCTGAGAATATTTTGACTTCCCGGAAGGCAGGGGCTGTGTCTCTTTCATTTCCTATTCCCAGGGCTGGGGATATTTGCTGGCACATACTTGTCACTGAGCAAGTGATGGCTGAATGAATGCACGGATGCAGGCAGTGTTTGCCCGTGAAGGGGACTTTGGATATCACTTTCTAGGATGTGGGTCCAGGAGAGCAATGGCAAATTCCCTGATGCTAGAGAATTGTAAATGTAAAATGGGAAATTCTGGTCCATGAAACACTTTAGCAAATCTCAGGGACCTAAAGGTCTAGGTATGATTACTTTCAGGGCATACTAGTGATGTGATGCGTGTACATGTGAGAGCATCTTCTCTGAGCCAGAAATGTCTTCTGATATGTCATGGAACAGTCTTCAGGAGTGTACTTTTGAGCAGAAGGCACTAAACATTGTCATGCTTATTGGATTTGTAGTGTCTCAGAGTCATTTTGTCTTTCACCACTGAAAGACTGATCTCACTAGGCAAACTGAGTCAGAGCAGTTTTTTCGATCCGTTAGCATAATTTCTTATTTATTTTTGAGGAGGAAGTTTGGGTTTTCAGGAACTGGAGGAAAGCTAGACAGGGGGTTAGAGATGGAAGGATTTTTAAATGTGTTTCAGAAGTAAATGACAAGTGAAAAAATGATGGAAAAGGAGAAATTGTGTTCAGCTTCTGGCCTCTGTCTCCTCTCTGCTCTTCAGCCTCAGCACGACCCTTTTGTACTCAGGAAAGCCCCTTGGTACTCATGCAGTCCCTTCCTCTTTGCTGTGAGAACTTGTCTTCAGACAGTTGCCTATAAAATTCCAGTATGCTTAAGTGTGATTGACCAGTAGTTACAAGGGCAAATACAAATTATAAATAAGAGGCTTAATTCTCCCTGTTGAAAATAAGGGAAGAGACTTCCCACTCCTCCCTTTTCCTAGAGCATTTACTTTAGAAACCTTGTAATTTTAAGTTCTTTTTCTATCTCTTTGAAATGTATGTGAATCTTTTTAAAGCTAAATAAGCCTCTTGTCAAAAATGTCTGTCTCAAGGACCTGGGAACAATCTCTTTCAAATATAGTCAATTAAAGTAGATAACACCCCAACTCCCCAGTTTCTGTGGGAGGGTAGGAATCTATGTTCTGTGCACACTTCATTCCAAGTTGCAGTGATACCTCCTTTCAAAAAAATGAGACGTTTACTTTTACTTTGGACAAAGCCAATTAATGAACACAGCTATTACGGTGATTACCAGGTGAATATAGGATGAACTGTGTGACAAATGGTGCTGTTGGGTCCTCTTACTTAAGGACTAGTTATTGGTTGTCTTGAGCACATGTATGTAATGTAATGGGTTGTATCTTCCCAGTTACATAGAAGGGCATGAACTTCCTTTCTGTCTTTGCAGTCTCTTCAGGGACTACCTGTAATGCTTATCACATTCTGGTTTAATGCTTATTCAGCAATACAGTTGTTTTCTTTCTCTTTTACTTTTGTGGAGAGGTTTTCTGGGTTGGGAGGAGATTTTGTTTCAAATTTTATTTCCCTGACACAGTATACTGTCTGTTCAGAGGCAACTGTATTTTAACTGGGGCTAAGCTTTAAAGATTAAGACATGAATTACTTACTATAGAATTTCAAGCACCAGTAAACTGAAATGGGGAGTTTAGTAGGAAGACTGGGACTAGACATGGCCAAAGAATACCTGAAGCTCTACCCAAAAGCCAGTGTCTTAGAGGTGAGAAGTGCTTTTCTGGGGGAAAACAGCTGCCCTCCAGCATTTGACTCACATTTGAGGGACATCCACACTCTCCAAACATTAAAAGAGAGCAACTTATCCTTGTTCACAGGCGTTTCTCTGGCCTGCAAATCCAACACTGTTGCCCCTTCTAAATTTAAATATTTTCATTAAGTAACAAAAGAAACACACATTAAAGATAACATATTTCTTGAGCAGCTCAAGTAGCTCTTTAATGGGTCCCTTTCCAGCTTCCTCGACAATCTTTCCTTATTTTTGGTGGCACTCAAAGAGTATATTGTAGTTTTCCTGGCTACTGGTGATATCATCCATTAGGTTTATGTGTCCCTGTGTCTTATAGAGACCGTGACTTATTCATCTCTGTCCCCCAAACGTCTGGGTACATACCAGCTGCTCATTAAATACTTGGATAAACAAATAAATACATGAGGACTTCCAATGTACAATGCATTATAACACACAATGAGGAATACATAGATGATAAAAAATAGCTAACGATTCTTTAGTTTTTACATAGTTAATATTGAAAAAGCCTGACTCATGGGAGACTAGTATCAAACAGCTTTATTATCTCCCACTCCCACTTTGAAATCCTCTCTGTTGGGATATTTCTTCACCTACCCCATATCTTTCATGGCTATGATTTGGTAAGACAGAGAGTACTGAGTTATAATTACCATCTCCATTCTTATATTAGAATATATACTTTGAACTTGTTTTAACATTGAGGCTTCTTCTCCCCAGCTCAGGTCTGACAAAAAGTGGCGCATTCTTAGTCAGGGAATGGGGGGTGATCAGCTTCTCTTACCTCACCTCACGTGAGATTTTACCTACTTGGGATTTTATTTGTATGGAGTTATGGGATGCCCTCGGACTGAGTTTCCTCTGGTCGTGCCTAACTTAGCAATTGGCAACTTAGTTGTTTTATTGGTTCAGGTAAAAACTTCGGAGTCATCCTTGACACCTATCTTTCTTCCATGTGCTACATCCAATTCTTCAGCAAATCCTTCAGAATACTCCCACATCCAGCCATTTCTCTTGCAAACGCCACCCTAGGGTCGCGTCCCCCTCGCCTTCGTTTAAATTGCTGCACTGGTTTTCTACTTGTTCTCCCTGCGGATTCCACCCTCCATCTGTAAGGCTACTTTCCACATAGTACCCTGAGGGATCCTTTCAATATGCTAGATTTTATCATTTCATTCTTCTATCCTAACACTTCGAAGGTTTCCCATTCCTCTGAGTCACGAATCTTTAGGCCAGCTGATTTGAGAAGAGAAGGTACAAATGCGTCCTGTGACCCTGAATGTCCGTTTTTGTAGATAGCAAGTATCCGCAGAAAAAGCATTAGGAGGCTGTCGTTTCGCGAGTCGGCCCCTAGATGGCACTGTGGGCCCGTGCAGATTTCTGCCCTGCTTGTGCTTTCCCGGGAGCGCAGACAGCTCCGTCATTTCAAGCTGAACACCTCCTTTGGGGCAGCCTGGACTAAAACGGACTGAAGTGCCTGCTCTTTTTCGTTCTTTCCTCTTCTTCTCACTCCCATTTTTAAAAGGGAACAAATTGTAACGTAAAAGAAAGAAATTGGGAAGATTCTGAAGGGGCTGGATTCTCTCAGAGAAACAGTTTGAAGTGTCTGCTGTTTGAGAATACAGAATAACCAGGATTCACGCCCTGGAGGTTGGAGGATCCGGGAGGGGTGCGGCGGGGAGAGCACTCGAGCCCCCAAGAACCTGGCCTCCCTTGAGGGGGCTTGTGCGCGACCCGAGGGGTGCCTGACTAGAGGAGTTGGCAGTTGGGGAAAGAAGTCCGAAAAGTTTCATCCCAATTCGTCACTTTTACAAAATGTCTTCTTTTCTCTGAGGCCGAGCTTCGGCGAGTACAGAAGTTAGGGTTTGTCAGAAGGCGGTCTGAGGCGAGCAGAAGTGCGCTGGCGGCGGCGGGTTGAGGGAAGCGGCTCGTTGGCCCGGGGCTGACGAGGAACTGAGCCTGCGCACGCGGGGCGGTGGGTAGGGGAGGGTTCCCTCAGGCGTCAGAGTGAAGGATGTGCGTGGAGGGCAGAGCCCCCGGCCCGGAGCCGTGTCCGAGGAGGAGCCGGCCGCCCTGAGGCCCGCGGGCCGTGCGCGGGAGGACGCGGCGCTCCCAGCTACCCGTGACGCCCGCGCGCTGAGGGAGGATCCGGCGGGGCGGCGCAGAGAGCGCGAGCGGCCCAGAGGACGCCCGACCCCCTCGCCTCGCGAGGCCTGCGCGGGAGAACCGCTGAGCCCTCCCGGGTCTGCAGGTGGCCCAGCCGGCTCCTGCCAGGCTTCGTCAGGTGGGGCGGGGGACCGCAGGGACTCATGCAAGTTTAAGACTGGAGACACCCGAGCCGTTGGTTGTGCCCCGGTATGGAAACAGTCACCACAGCCCCTCGTCGCAGCTCTTTCGATTTCTGTCGTGGTTTCTTGTGGAGGCTGGAGGGCTCCCTGAGTTTCCTCTGGGTCGTGCCTGCTGTATGGTTTGCGCGACATAGAGAAAAATGAAATTGTGAGTTCCTTGTGAGAAATTTAAGAATTTCAAGGCGGTGGCAGCACAGAATTAAAACAGACTGGTCCTCACAAGTGTGGCTTATGAGCCATGTGTGAATGCTCAGGTGTCACTCATCAAGCCCGTGACGCCAGCCTTGCCTCCGGGCGCCCCATTTTCCAGTGTTAAACCGGGGTATGCTTTTAGCCTCCTCTCTCCTACTTTCTTAAGCTTTAGGGGACATTGTTGTTCTATCTTGGACCTATGGGGAAGGACTCTCAACGGGTGAAAAGAACCACTAACTTTGTAGAAACCATGCTCCTAACCCCTTTTCATTCATGTTAATTTAATGTCTGCCTTGATATCTTTCAAAGGAGCGTCCTCAAAATCGAGCGTTTCTGAAGCCTAGGAACAGACGCTTTCTGTGTTGTTCTGAAACACGCCGGTGAGGAGGAGAATCCTCGGTATGGAAGAGCTCAGGAGAGGCCACAGTTGAACTCAGACACCAGGAGAGAGAGGCTTTGAATCTGCCTAAAAGCCATTCGATTTTTGATGGCAATGTGCAGGTATTTGGCTCTTTTTAATGCAAGGAGAATATGTTAAGTTTCAAAAATGGTCTTTGCCTTTTGATTCAGGGTCTTCCAAATTGTTTCCTTTCTTCCTTTTGAATGAAATTAACTTTCTGTCATAAATCAAATCAATTGATTTACTCTTCCTTGGTTACAAAGGAATAAGCATAAGTTTCAGTGCTATAAGCAATTTTTAGTAATCACACCACCTTCACACACATTTAGCCCTTGCAGCATCCCTGTGAGTAGACCCTCACCTTGCCATTTTCCAGAAGAATGGCAGAAGAATGGAGGCTGAAGAACATAAAGTGAATGACCCAAGGTCATACAGCCAGGAATAAGTGGGGACTTGAGGTTGGATTCTTAGGTCCTCGCAGATCCTTTGTTTCCAAATCTGTGCCTGTTCCACTGCATCAGATACCTTTTCAACAAACAGTATCTTGTTACACAGATATGAAAGTTCAGGGGTTAATCCCTTGTTAGAGTCTCTACTTTTTTTGTAGCCAGAGATAGTGTCACAATAGATTAAAATAAAATTCAGTCAGCATTACCTTCCTCTTGAAAACATTCACTTAGTGGTCAGAGTGGGATAGTTTTGGCCTCATTTTCGGGATAGTTACCCGTGAAGAAGTCCATGTTGAACTATAGCAAAAGTATGCTCAACTGTGCCTTCTCCCATCAGCCAACATCTGTTAAATATATACAAATCCTTTCTGTGTAAATATAAACAGAATTGTCTCAACAATTCGTCACTGAACTCTTAAGTCTAGCATCATTTGTTGGTATTTCAGAGATCTGGTTCCAATAAGTAAGATGATCTGTACAATAACTAACATATAAGAGACCTTCAATTCATTTATCATTATTTCATACATCCACAAATATTTGTTAATCTTATATTTATCCCCTAGGTTTGTTAATATGACAGAAAAAAGCACAGGGAACATTCCTGCTCTCATGCAGCTTACATTCTCGTGAGGAGTATAGAAGATAAATGGTTAATAAATGCATACATCAGAAAGTTATAATAAGGGCAATGAAGAAAAGCGATAGTAAGGATATAGGAGGGCATGGGAGTTGGGTGTCATTTTAGCTGAGGTATTTTTACTGAGGTAACCATTGGATATACAGTAGACTCAAATGAATTGGGGGAATAATAAGTACATTTTAGTTATGATTCTTTCTTTCTGTCTTTTTGCATGTCAGGAGCATCTGACATAAAACCTTATCACTCTTGATGGTGACCTTTCTTCCCAGTCCAATACAATGTTTTCTCTATCATTGAATTCTCTCTAATTTTGTTTTATGCATCTGCAAATGGGATAATAAGACCTCCTGAGCCTTCCTCTCAGAGTAGTTAAGAAGATCAAATATGAAAATGTGTGGGAGATGGTTTTGTAATATTAAAAACACAGTAGACTCATAAGGGATAACCACCTCTTATAAATCTGCCTTTCCAATTGACCCTAAGTTGTCTTTTATTTGATTTTTTTAGTGGTAGCCCATGTGGGGCTGAGCATGCTTGTAATATTTTTACTTTATCAGTTTAGAGTCTAGATTTGCTTAATAAATTTCATCTCTCGTGCTTGTCTTAAAGATTGGCAATGACTTTCTGTAGTACTATTGTGAACTAATGTTCTCCCATGCAGCCCATCATCATAAACAACACTTAAATACACTTAACTTGTCCACCACTTCTCATCTTCTATAGGTTATTTATACTGGGATTGAGGGAAAATGTGTCGATGTTTTTATTATGTCTGCCACTGCTAAAAATGGAAAATCTTCTAGTAGTCTGCTGAATCTTCTTTAGGTCATAGTGACCTGTGCAGAGGTGATAGAAATGTTGTCTGTGTCTTCCTGTTATCAGTCTAGCTGCTTCATTACATCCCAAGTCAATCCTCTGTTCTAATTCAGATTTTCCTGGCATCTCAGTAACTCCTTGGTAGTTACTGAGTAGTAACTCCTCAGTAACTACCAAGTACCACCAAGTACTACCTCCTCAGTAACTACCAAGTACCACCAAGTACTACCAAGTACTCAGTAACTACCAAGTACCACCAAGTACTACCAAGTAGTACTCCTCTCAGTAACTCCTCTTGCTTCCTCCTGGCAAGCCAGCTGACAAATGCCAGATATTGGCTTCCTTTGCTTTGTCCTTCAAATATGTGGCCAGATATTTCCTCATGTGGCCATCTGATTCCATGTTTTGTGCACTCTTCACAGAGACAGGAGTCTCAGGCACAGAAATTTTTCAGAGATAAGTACATCTATATAGAAGTTCTAAGTCTCACTGACTAGAGTAAAATATATGAATCAGATAATTAGAAACTTGAGAGTTGATTCAGATTACAACTAAAACATTAAATGTCTCTTTGTGCCAGATAAATATTTGCCAAATTTAAATCAGAAGATCATAGAATTATGAGAATCTTAACAATTCTCCTAACTGGGCAAGCAGTGATCCCTTTAATTCAGCCCAGAATTTCAGTTTTTCAGGACATGTCTAAGACAGCCAGGGGAAGTCTCTCCTTCTAAGCAAATTTAAGGGGAAGCTTATTTGTGCCTGTGCATTTTTTACTCAAATTTATGGATTTGGAATTTACAATATGAAACCGAAATGGCAAGGTAGGAACTAATAGCATGGAGAAGAGGAGCAGGTGACTTTATGGAGAGGGCCTCCTGGAGTCTGAATAATACAACCAGTTGTAGAGATCAAGTTCAACTTGAAATGGGGCTCTCAGGGACCGGCCTGTACAGGATAGAGCTTTCAACTCAGATTGTTTGTGTTAACAGGTTTACTTTATTGTACCTTGCATTGCAACATCTTTCTCTCAAGTGATTGATCTTTATATAGTTACTTGTTTTATAATATTTTTGATATTAAAAGCTCCCCAAATTTGTCCTTAGAGACAAGTATTCATGGCTGCATGAACCTGTTCTAACACATAGTCTTGTGCCTCTCCACGAGATGGGATTGAAGACCTTGGTATTCACAAGCAGTTCAGCAGGTTTTAGATATGGTTCTCCATTAAAATGTTCTGAATGCTTTTATTCTTTTCGACTTTGCTGACTGTGAAATCTAGAGAACTCAAGTTAAACAGGGACTCTACTTTTATATGGCTTGAAAGATGAGATCTGAATCGGTTGCTTATGACATCTGGGGTACATCTGAAAATCTGAAAAAGCTGTCACTGAAACAAAAATAGTGAACAAAAGGTAGCAGTCTAACTGACTGGTATGGGATGGTATTTTAATAAAACAAAATTTAAATTTAAGACTCCAAGTTAAAAGTGCACAAGGGTACAGTGGAAAAATGAAGGTGTGATTTGCGCTTGAGATGCATGGGCAACTTTATGTGTTTTCATTCAAGTTAAGTATCAAAGGGATAATTTTTAATGATAAATAATAGGTAATAGTTCTTTGAATATAACTGGATAGGTCAGCTAGTTGAGAAAAAGAAGGTAATTTTTTCTGTGAATTTCAAAAAGAAAATATCATTGAAGAGCATGTTTTGAAATCAAGTTAATTTAAGTGTTTTATCTTTAAAAAGAAGGCCAAAGCTATATTTAAATTATAGTTGGTTAGTTTCCTCCATCCGGTTTTTATGCTTTCTGTCTATAGTTGTTGTCAATTCCAAAGCTCGGGGTAGCAGTAGAAATATTGATAGAAGTAGCTACGAAAACAGTGAAGCATGACTACCTGTTCCTGCCTTCTACTGTTAAAGGGATCTTTTATAACTTCTTGCTATTTCCTAGCTTGCAGCTGGTGCTAGGGAAGTATAGCATTTGAGGTCAAAAACCATTTTGTCAGGCTAATAGGAATGATTTTCTCAAGAGTTTCCCTAAAGATGACAAAGTTAGGTGAGAGAGGGCATGTTTTCAAAATGAGAGAGAATTCCTCACATGGGAAAATTCCTCAGGGAAGCTTGTAGGTGGAGATGAAAAGGAATATATCACATTTCTTAGTGACTAGCACTGGGAAGTAGGAGGAGGGTTGAAGTAATCTCTTGTTATCATTCCTTCAACTTCTATGATTTGATTAGTGAGAACCACAAGGAATTAATATTTAGAATATTATAAAACATTATATTTCCTAAGTATTGTTAATGAATGATTCTTTCCTTTCTCCCCATTGCTTTATTCTTACATCCTTTTCTTTCTGGCAAGGTTGCTTCTGAGCTGTTTAGTGGGTATAAAGTCCAGAAACTCCTTATGGAAAAGTATTAAGTGAATAGCAATATTAGAAGGGTAAACAAATTAACACGGGCATGAAGAAAATGTCTCTTCTGAAAAATAAAGTAATATCAATATTTTAAAAATTAACTTCAAAATAAAAAGTTAAAATGTATGTAAGCACGTTTGCATCAATTAATGTTCAGTTTTGCAAGCTCTGCAGTAAAGCAGTTTTTTTTTAAGAACCTTTTCTGCATTTTAGTATTTTATGTGCTAGTACTTGGTTTTCTCTTTGTAGGCCTAATAATGCAGTTATGAGAGACACAGGAAATATCAAAGAAGGTGAATGTAAAAAGATATGCTTAATTTATATTAATTGATAGGAGTTAATTATAAGTGTTTATTGGACATCTACTAAGTCATATGCTTGGGAATAAAATATAAGATATAGCTCTTGTTCAAAGGTATCAACCACTTAGTTATGATTATAAACTTAAGGTTCAATGGACATAGAGAATCACTGAAAACCAGGTGGTTGGCCCTGACTGCAAGTCTATGTGGAGTTTAAAGAAGGGAAGAATCTTGAGTTGGAGTAGTCTTGTGTAGCTCAATATGTTGTTATCAGTGGTTTCTCTTTCACTTCCAGAAGGTAGGGAGACCTTTCCTTTCTAGGGCTAAGTTTTCTCTTCATCTCTTGCCTAAGACAGGAGAGTAGTTATTCAGAATCCTGAAGAGTTTTAGGAGGAGAAGGCAAAGGAGGAGGTGGGTAAGATGAGGAGATTATAGTAAGGAATTTCTGTACATCTGTAGGTGTTCTAAATTAATAAAGTCTGAATTAGAGTAATGGGAATAAAATTTAAATATTTTTTCATTTCCTTAAAGTAAATATAAAATTGTAATGTATTAACTAAGCAGTGTGACCGATCAATGGTCCTATAGGTTTTACTTCAGTGTCAAGACCCGGTTTTCCACAGATGGTACATTTGATCTCAGTTGCTGTTTTAATACTTAAAAAGGGTTTTCTCCAAAATTTCTTCTTTTTTTTAAAAAAAAATCCCTGCTTAATAATACTATTTTTTAGACAGTGGGACAATAAGCTTTGACCTGGATTCAAAGCAAATGGTCACAAATTTGAGATCTGAGTTTATAATCTTTCATTTCTATGGCTTTTTATAGGTGGCTTACCATTTAACAAAGTTTTCTTTGAGCTCCTACCATATGCCAAACACTGTTATTAGGCACTAGGGATGCAATACAGGAGAGATGGAGTGGTAAATATGACAGTCTCTGCTTTCATGGAGCATGTATTATAGTTTAAGGAGTGGAGAATGGGAAGAGGGAAAATGAATGAAAAGCAAAAAAAACCCCACCAGATAATTTATGAGAAGTGCTATGGAAATAAAGAAATGGGGTGATGGGTCAAGATTGAGGTGAAGGGCACAGGAAGATATTACAAAGAGAGATTTAGATAGAACAGGGAAGGCTTTTCTGTGGAGGTGGCTTTCAAGATGAGACCTGAACAAGGAGAATGGGATGACCATGGGGGGAATATTCCAGGCAGAGGCAGCTATAAGAGTAAAAACTGTGAAGCAAAAATGAACTTGGTTTGTTTGAGGAATGTGAAAAAGGCTAGGGTGGCTGTAGTGCAGTGACTAGGGAGTGGTATGATAAAATTGAAGAGGCAGCATAGACTAGATCATGTAGGGCCTTGTAAATAATAGTAAGAAGTTTGTCATTATTCGATTCAATGTACAAAGTATTGGAGGGTATGTGTAGGAAAGCAGAGGGCATTTATGTTTAAAAAATATTGTTCTGGCTACAACCTGGAGAATGAATTGTGGATGGCAAGAGTAAAAACAGGAAGCCAAGTTGAGGATTCTGCAGGGGAAGCTCCTGGCTATTCCCATTTTTGATGGAAGAGACTGAGGTACAGAGATGCTCAGTGACTTTCCCAAGCTCATACATTCAGGGAGCAGCCAAGTGAACCTTTCTCAATTTAGTCCTCTTTTCTTTATATCCCAGATATATAGTCTTTGGGTCACTGAGCCTGATAGTCTTTGGGTCACTGAGCCTGGATAGGAAGAGCAGAAGATTCGGTGGTAGAAAATTCGATTCAGGTCCTGGCTCTGTCACCTACAAGCTGAGAGAACCTGGAGAAGCCACTTGGTACTCAGTTGCTGTCTACTTAATGATGCATTTTTCATAGGGTTCTTATCAGATATGAGATATGATTCTTATGAGAAATAAGATACAGTTATAAAAGAAATACCTATGTTAGCAAATGAAATACCTATATAATGCAAATGAAAGAGCTGTAATTATTTAAAAGGCTTTTAAAAAAATAAAAACAGAAAAGTTGAAACAGGATTAAAAGTAAAGACAGTAGCTTGTTTGCATTCCTGCATTTTAAAAATTGTGTAAGTTCAGGTTAAATTGATCTGGAATATACTGATTCTGTTGTCACTGGCTTGAGACCAATGAAGGGGTCAGTTGTTTAGAACCCAAACAACTGCTGACTCTGGGAAATGCACATATTTGAGAAGACAGGATATTCACCTAGAATATATACAGAAGGATATACAGACCAAAATGGAGTCTATTAGGAATAATATGGCTTATTAGACGAGAGATTTATGAGGGGAAGTTATTTGTTAATGTGTCATTTATTCCACAGAGGGATGGCAACATGTTTTATGGTCTATAGAGCTTGTTTTCACCTAAAGTAAATATCCAAACTCACAAGGACTCATTTATTTGAGGTCACAAGGAGCTAGACAGTTCTGTAGGGGGTCGGCATGTGTGTAAGGAGAAAATCACACAAGCGATTTGGCTAATCACACAAGCTATGTTGGCCAAAACCCTATGGGTTCGGACTGAATGTTTTACTTTACATCCAAGGTACATTTGTGCCCTGTTGGCACAGCTTAATGCTGATGAGCTGGATTTGGAGAAGGAAGATTGTTGTCTCACCAGTTGGCTCTGGGCCATTTTGATGCTTAAAGAAATATTAATCCTGGAACTTTAGAATGCCGGCTGAGAGTGGACATGGGGAGCAGGTCCTAACTTCTTTGACAGTTTAGATTGTGCTGAAAATATATAAACTGTTTGAAATCTGACACATTTTAATAATTGTTGAATTTTGATTTAGAGGCAGAAAGCCTGTGACTGGGAACAATTGCACTAAATTACTTTGCTTATTACATGGAAGCAAATCAGTTACTTAACTCTCAGCTGTTCAACCTTATCTAAATTATTTCTTCTCATTGAACCTTAGTCTCCTAACCTAAACTTTGTAGGGCAATAGCACATCTTCTCTGAGTTGCTGTGGTGGATAAATGCAGTAATATATCTGTAAGAACTGGGTGTCTGGCACACAGTAAGCATTGAATCTATGTGGATTTCTGACTAGAGCAGGAACAATGTGTTAATGGTGGGAAGTAAAAATGGAACTAAGTCTAAAAATACCCTGCAGTTCACTGTCCTTTCTCTTCTCCAATTCTACCACTTTTTTTTTGTTTTAGAATTGCCACTTATGAGTAGAGTTCAGGCAGGCCTGAAGTATGTTGCTGCTCAGAAATGCTGTGTCTGGGAAAGAGACTTAATTCACTCAGCCTGGTAAGAAACCCTCAGTAATGCAGTTACATGATATAAAATTGATTATTTGAACCTGGTAGGAGGTAGGCATCTAGACAGAGTCTCCAGAACAGTCAGGAGGGATCAGAGAGATAAAAAGATCCCATGAGAATGAAAGAAGCTTTTTATATACCCACTGTTAATGAAACTTCATAGAGTTCCATAATCCCTTATCCACAACTCCAAAATATGAAAAGTTCTGGGAAACAAAACTTTTTTTCAAATTGTGCTTGACAGCAAAATATGACCTAACTGACATAAGAACTTAGCTTAGTATGAATATTCTTAAATTCCCCTAAAGAAATACTAATACTGTTTTAATTACTATAGATTTGTAGTATAGTTTGAAATCAGGAAGTGTGATGCATAAAGGCTTTGCTCTCTCTCAGGATTGCTTTAGCTATTCAGGATTTTTTTGTGGTTCAATACAAGTTTGGGATTGGTTTTCCATTTCTGTGGCAAATACCATTTGACTTTTGATAGGGGTTGCATTGAATATATAGATGGCTTTGAGTAGTATGCATATTTTAACAATATTAATTCTGCTGATCCATGAATATAGGATGTCTTTCCATTTGTTTATATCTAATTTGATTCCTTCAGCAATGTCTTGTGTTTTTTGTTGTATGTATCTTTCACTTGCATGGTTAAATTTATTCCTCAGTATTTCATTGTTTTTGGTGTTATTGTGAATGGCATAGTTTTCTTTATTTTTCAGATGTTTCATTACTAGTGTATAGAAATGCAACTAATTTCCGTATGCTTATTTTATATCTTGCATCTTTACTGAATTTGTTGATTAGTTCTATTTTTTTGTTGAGTCTTTGGAATTTTCTATATGTAAAATCATATCATCTGCAAATAATGACAGTTTTACTTGACAGTGATTTTTTGGATATACAGCAAAAGCATAAACAACAAAAGTAAAAATCAATAAGTGGGACTACATCAACCTTAAAAGCTTCTTCACAGTAAAAGAAATAGTCAACAAAACGAAAAGGCACCCAGCATAATGGGAGAACATTTTTGCAAACCATGTATCAGATAAGAGGTCAACATCCAAAATATATAAAAAAAACTTAAACAACTCGATAACAACAACCAAAAACAAATAATCTGATTTAAAAATGGGCAGAGGATCTGAATAAACATTTTTCCAAAAAAGGCATCCATATGGTCAACAGGTACATGAAAAGATGTTCAACATCAATAATCATCAGGGAAATGCACAAAATATCACCTCATACCTGTTAGAATGGCTATTGTCAAAAAGACAAGAAATAACAAGTGTTGGAGAAGATTTGGAGAAAAGGGAATCTTTGTACACTTTTGGTGGGAATGTAAATTGGTTCAGCCACTGTGGAAAACAGTATGGAAGTTCCTCAAAAAATTAAAAATATAACTATCATATGATCCAGCAATTCCACTTTTGGGTATATACTCAAAGGAAATGAAAACAGGATATCAAAGAGATATATGCACTCACATATTTATTACAGCATTATTCACAGTAGTCAGGATCTACTTATCTATCTATCTATCTATCTATTATTCAGCCATGAGAAAGAAGGAAATCCTGCCATTTTCAGCAACATCAATAAACCTTGAGGGCATTATGCTAAGTGAGGTAAGTCACACAAATACTGTATGATATCACTTATAAGTAGAATCTAAAAAAACCAAACTCATATAAAAACAGTAAAATGGTGGTTACCAGGGGCTGGAGGGTAGGGGAATAGGAGAGATGTTATTTAAGGGTACAGACTTGCAACAAGTAGATAAATAAGTCCTAGAGATCTAATGCACAGTATAGTGAATACAGAGAGCAGTATTTATTATAACCATCAAACTTGTTAAGAGACTAGATCTCAATTAATCCCACCATAAAAAATAAATGATAATTATGTAACACTCTGGAGATGTTAGCTCATGCTACAAATGTGAATCATATAACAATATAAAATGTATCAAATCAACATGTTGTACACCTTAAATTTGCACAATGTTGTATGTTAAATATATTTCAATAAGATATAAATTAAAAACACATAATAAAAAATGAAATCTAGTCCCATGGAAGCAAAACGAATTGTCTAAAGGAGTGTGACTGCTCTGCCCATTTGTCATGAGCTGACTGGCTTCTGAGTGGGGTGCAAAGTTCTGTAGATACATTAATATTCAATTCTTCCACAGTTGGGAGAGTGACTCTGAAGTTACTAAAACCAATTAAAATCGTTCCAAAAGCTCAGTGGACTCTGACATGGTGGGAAGTTTTAAAACAGAAAATCAGGTCTTGTACTGTTAGCAAAACTGTACTGAGACACCAAGGGTTAACTCACTGCAAGTTGATTTTTTTTTTTTTTCTATCACAAAGAAAGAGCAATCTATTTGGTAGATCTTTTCATACAGAGGCACCCTTAGTAAGATTTTGAATTCTGGATTTTTGCTCTTTGATCTGCCTGCTGGGTGTCTCAAAGGACTAAATTTTCACTATTAGAAAATTTGGCAGGCAGTGTTATGATGATAGAATTTTTTCATTTGTATCTTTTTCCATTCTTAACTCAGTGCCCCTACCCCTCAAAAAAAAAAACCAAACAAACACAAAAAAACACAAAAAATTAAAAAAACCCAGAAAAACAGCCTTTGAGAGAAGCAAGTTTCTGCACATATTTTCCTCTCATGAAAGTTTTCCAATGGTGATAAGTCACAGTAATTTGCAGTTATGTTAATATCAAGAATCATCCATTTAAATTGGTAACTCTTTGTTGTGTGTCCCTTTCTAATATATACTACCAAATATAAAATAGATAGCTAGTGGGAAGCAGCCACATAGCACAGGGAGATCAGCTCGGTGCTTTGTGACCACCTAGACAGCTGGGATAGGGAGGGTAGGAGGGAGACGCAAGAGGGAGGGGATATGGGGATATATGTATATGTATAGCTGATTCACTTTGTTATACAGCAGAAACTAACACACCATTGTAAAGCAATTATACTCCAGTAAAGAAGTTAATAAATGAATGAATGATCAATTACAAAGTGTGTTTGACTCGAGGAATTATGCTTCAATATTTACTATTAAATAGATTGCTGTAAGATAATCTAATTTTGCCTGATATACTTATGTGCACGTAATGAACAGAAGTAATAACTTGTTATTTGGGGACTGAAGTCGATGAGTCACATATTTTATAATGCATTACTACTGACAATCTGACTATAATAATCACATTATAACATTAACATGTTTATTCATTACCTCTTGGCATGAATGCAAAATTAATTTTGTTAACAATTTTCTCAATAAGGAAAAAATAAACTGTGCTGATACAACCATAGGAATCCTTAACTTTACTATAACTGTTCTACAATTGTTTTATAAATGTTCATTGCAAAGATTCCCCCTTTATACAGTAAGAGCAGATATATTTGTCCAGACCAGGATGATGAGTGTAATGATCTATTGAGAACTTAAATCATCCTTTTGAAGCATAACACCTTATTTAAAATCTTCTCTTTCACAGAGTATGTTTCAAACTTGATACCTTGTAGAACAAACATTTACTGGAAGGACATTAGTAGAGCACGCCATTCACAGGTGCAGTTAAGCTTGAATTCTGTAGTATTCCAGAGGAGAGATGGTGTCTTACCCATTGGACCTCTCCACTTATTCCACCGCTGACTTCTCCATATGCCCCCATAATAAACCTTTGTCATATTAAGTATTAGGATAAATGGTTTACAATTACTCCAAACTACTTAGAACACTTAACTTCATCCATCTGTTTTTTTCCTGTGTTATAGAATAGGGATCAACCACTCCCGCAGGAGCCCTGTAAATTTGGTATAGGTACAAGTGTGAATACAGGTAGTCTCCCGTCTTGGCCCCTTCGCTTTCAGTGTTTTATGTTGCTAAATAAAAAATGAACAAGGTGATGCATTAGAAATTATGGGAAAAGTAGTAAAAATTTTTTTTTTAAATATTTATTGATTTACTTTGTACAAGAAGATATTGTAAAGTGATTGGATAACGTAAATTTTTTCTTTCAAGGGCAAAACACTTTATTAGCTCTTAAGATCGAATATACTTGGGTAGATAGGGAAATAATTTTCTGTGTCTCTTTGTAATAGTGGTTGTCAGAAACAGTGGTTTTTAATTTGGGGGCAGTTTATTAAAATGCAGGCTACCAAGACAGAGATGCAGGACATGAAGGGTGGGATCCAGATATCTGTAGTAGTGGGGAAAAATAAGCACAGGTGATTCTGATGTACATGAATTTTGGAAGTCTATTAGAGAAATGTCATGCCTGTACTTTTATTACCTAATAGTGGAATTATTGCAAATTTGCTAATGTTTCCTTTTTTTCTTATTTTCTGGGTTTAACAGCTTTTTGTGCTTTCGTTAAATCTGATCATTTGATCCTTGGTTTGTTAGTCATACTTTTTTTTTTAAAGTCTCTTTGTCATCCAGCTTAGATCCTAATAATTCTTATGTTTACCTAAATTATGTGCAAAAAAGAAAATCTACTTAGTTATAATAAATTGAGCTAAATCTTCTTAAAGCCAAGATAGGAAATTTTATTAAGAAAAGGTTTTTAAAAAGTTTTAATCTACTTCTTAGAGAAGGGGGAGGGGCAATCTTTCAATTATGTATTAAGTTAGAATTTCATATCCACAGTGCACATGAGACATCAAAGTTCTGAGCTAAAATAATTTCTTATTAACTTTTAAGTAAGATTTTTATCTAATCCTGTCAGAGTCAGAGGCAGAAACCGAAGGGGTTTAATAAGCACCTTGTCATTGAAGGTCAGGTTCCTAACAGAGCCCTTAATTAGCATGTGGAACATCTTAGGGCTGAAAAATCTCTTGCCAAGTGATTTCTTTTTTGGCCGGTTCACTCATGTGGGTGATAGAGAGCATCAAAGAACTTGTGGCTGAAACTTAATTCCCATTCGTTTCCCATAATATGTATGTATTTTCTGTGCTCACAGATTCTCTGCTGACTGAATTGTTTCCTGGGGGAATGGGTAAAAGAGTAATAAACATTTTCTGTAAGGTGAAGGAAATTTCAGATTTCATTAGTAATTTGGATAACAACATAATTTATAGGCCGTTCATTTGCCTTTGGCTCATCAACTGCAATAAACATGTTGGGGATTGTACATAACATGGTTAAATTTTAGGGTTATTTTGTGTCTTGCTATAACTCATTATGACACATGACAAATATCTCTTATTTAAGGGTCCTTCTTGATTGCTCAAGGTTGACTTTTATGCTTTCAGTGTTATTTGGAGGGGCCTGAAATCTGTCTAACCTTGGCACTTCACAAGCCCCATCCCTACATCCTGTAATCCAATCATATCTTTATTAAAGCTCTATTAAAAACACAATTTAATGAAGAATTGTCATGTTAGGACTGGTATAGAAGTGGGAAGGGGTCTATTATTTTACCATTTTGTACAGAATTTATCACATTGTCTAATGAGTAATCATTCAGTATTCATAGATATTTGGGGATAGAAGGTCCTTTGTAGGCTGACTAATAACTGCCTGTTTAATATTAGACAAGTCATATGACCTCACTGGCATTCTTTTATAAAAACATATAAGATAAATTAATTAGATTCAATGTTCATTGGGTTCTCTTATATCAGATATTCAAGGGATTGTCTTCTTTTTTTTTTTTTTGCGCTACGCGGGCCTCTCACTGTTGTGGCCTCTCCCGCTGCGGAGCACAGGCTCCGGACGCGCAGGCTCAGCGGCCATGGCTCACGGGCGCAGCCGCTCCACGGCATGTGGGATCTTCCCGGCAGGTGGACTATCAACCACTGCGCCACCAGGGAAGCCCAGGATTGTCTTCTTGATAGATCTAATTTTTTAGTTTGAACCTGGGAATAATTATTTGGTGTTACAATTTGATTAATTCAATTCAAAATAGCAGACTTTAATGAAGAACCCACTCTGTGCAGACCACAATTTATAAATATCCTTATAGGTCATGTCAGTGTTCCATCAATGTTCTATCTTGTTGAGAAGATGGAGGACTGTTCTAAGGTAAGCAGCGGTGCTTGCTCTTGCAGAATTAAAGAGGAAAGAAACGAGCTGAGTTGACCTCTGAGGAGATCAATACTGGGCCTGGGGAATGGGCAGGAGTGGTGAGGGTCCAGAGCAGAGCAACTTCCTTCTCCTCAGGCAGGGCATTTCTGGGCAATATTAGGGCCTACTAGCATGAACAAGAAGTAAACAAGTTAGTGTAGCCCATCCCTGCTCTCAGGAACCTGGTTATATTTAAAGGACACACATAGGTAAGGCCTTCTATATAAATCTGAACTCTGCCAATCCCAAGTCAACACCAAGCTCAAAACTGTATCTAAGAGGCCCTATAGTAACATTTCTAAGTAATCACATCGATGAACCAACATTTCTCTAGGACTTTTATTTAGTTATTTAAATTGGACACAACATTTTTTCAGCTGGGTTTGAGTAGTAAATTAAATGCTGCAGACACAAACCTGGGAGAGAGAGACCCTAACTAAATTGGAGGAGTCGATCTTAATCTGCAGTTCTGCTGTGCAGAAGAATAAGACATACAGGGGTGTTCCGAGAAGGAGAGTGGCAAACTTGACAGATGAGGGAAGAAGATGCTGCTTTTCTGTGAGGATTGATTGGCGTGAAGATGACTGTGGAGGAAGGGAGATATGGTGTGGTTATTTGGTTAATTTTAACATTCTTAATCCCTGGGATTTCACTATTGCTCTCTAGTCATTTGGTAACTAATTTATGCAATTGCATCTAGTTTAATAAAGAGATTAATATGATTTTTGGGCATACTTCTGTCCATTTCTGTATCATGGCTATTAATGTTGTTTAATTTTGCTCACTTCAAACCATCTTAAGGAAATAAGATAATTCTTAAAGAAATAAGTTCATTAAGCATATTTTATTTTCCTTACTAACCTCAGGTCCATTTTAAATAGACCATTAGCTTGAAGTGCATTCTTTTTGAAAATGACATTCTTTTTTTTGGAGAATTACATTCTTTTTAACTGGAATTGGAGATGTCCCTACTTTCATACTTTTCTGAGTTACCATAGAGGAAACCAAAGACTTTTTTCTGCCTTTGGATTCTCCACATTGGGTGCTGCCTTGCCCAAAGTAAGATGTTACCTCTGAATCGGGGCCAGTTCTTAGTCATTCCTCAAGAATGTTTTCAGCTGAGAGAATCCAAGAACTACCTTATTGTTTCTGGTGCCTAAAGCAGTTTATAAGGAGGGGGAAAAGTAGATTTTATTGGAGAACAGTAACTGAAATGCATTTGGAATGTTGTCAGCAGAAGCCTCATATTAGGTTTATCACAGGCTTCAAAATGGGATGTGCCAGGAAATTCACTTTTGCCATCAAGATAGGAAGACGAATGATGTTATAAATGGAAGTACCTCATTTTTTTTTTTTCATAAGGAGGACACTGGGAACCATTCTGGCTTGAAATGATGCCTCTTATACAAGTGAATCTCAATTCAATTTGGAAGGCCCATATGCTCACCACTATACCACCAATGCTGCATTATCTAAATATTTATATAAATTCTTCAATAATATGATGAGGTACGTGTTAATAGTCTTCTCCATTTTATCTATGTAAATACTGATGACATTGGAAAGGTTTAAGTAGCTTGCTTAAGGTTCCACAGTTGGCCTGGTGT
Organism: Leucopleurus acutus; assembly: GCF_964270905.1. Taxonomy (NCBI): domain Eukaryota; kingdom Metazoa; phylum Chordata; class Mammalia; order Artiodactyla; family Delphinidae; genus Leucopleurus; species Leucopleurus acutus. The sequence continues at coordinate 40,667,334 of NC_139156.1, forward strand.
ATATTTATATGCAAATCTGAGATAGTTTGACCTCAAAGCCTTGTGCTTTAAAAGTGCTGTTGTCTATATGCCCAAACTTTGAAGGCTCTTTGAAGGCTCTGCAATGTTCTGAAGATCTATGGGGTATGGGGAGGCAGAACTCAGCTCTCTTTTCATGGCCATTCCCTCCCAACTTGATTTGGGTGGCTGTGTGGTAGAGAAGGTGCTTTGGGGGCTCCTAGCCAGCAATTAGTACAAGGGAGGGCCATGGTTCTGCCCTGGATCTCAGCTAGGCTCTGTGAAAACATATGGACAAGACTTCAAAAGAGTCTCCTCTCCTCTTTGCTTCCAGGTAAAAAGCGTTTCCAGAAAAGTGGAGGAAGTTCAGTTCATCATAGTGTAAATGTTAATAAATGAAACTCTTTGAAATAATTCTGATAAGGAGTAGTCTTAGGTGCCCATTTTACAAAAGGGTTAAAGTTGAGGACTCTGTCAGACCTGTTGTTTCTTCTTAGCAAAATTTAATATTGCTTATAAAAATGTAGGCTCTCGGGACTTCCCTGGTGGCACAGTGGTTAAGAATCCACCTGCCAATGCAGGGGACATGGGTTTGAGCCCTGGTCCGGGAAGATCCCACATGCCGCGGAGCACCTAAGCCCGTGCACCACAACTACTGAGCCTGTGCTCTAGAGCCCATGAGCTACAACTACTGAGCCCGTGTGCCACAACTACTGAAGCCCGTCCTCCTAGAGCCCGTGCTGTGCAACAAGAGAAGCCACCTCAATGAGAAGCCCATGCACTGCAACAAAGAGTAGTCCCTGCTTGCTGCAACTAGAGAAAACCTGCATGCAGCAATGAAGACCCAATGCAGCCAAAAATAAATAAAAGAAAAATATAGGCTCTCTATTCCTCTTTTATTATCCAGTCGACATTTTAGCTACTCAGTAAAATCATATTCTCATTTCTTCATGCATTGATTTACTTATCAAATATGTTTTGGGTTCTGACTATGTGCCAACAGTTTTCTGGGCATTGGATTAAAAGAGTCAGAAAGAAAAGGTCTTCATGCTCAAAGGATCTTTTCTTTTAGTAAGCATTAACACTCTCTTCCACTAACACCTAGAAATATATCCCATCTGTGTCTTTTGTTTGTTCTGGTGGTCTTTTTGTTCATCCATTCTTCCAGATTTTAGTAAATTAATTGCTGATTTCTTTGACATGAGCCATATGCTACCTTTCTTCTCTGATAGACTGCCACCATAAGAATATTTTTTTATTGTCCCCTCTAATGTGATTATAATACTGAAATTTCAGTATTATGGCCACTGCCGAAAGAAAAACATGTAAAATTGCAGAACTTATGGGAGATAAGATCTGTATTACAGATGGTGCTATGAATCTCCAGGAGAGTGATCTCTGAAAAAGTTTCCAACAGTATGGCTCAGTCAACACTGAAAACATTAGAAGCCTGTCAAACCTTGGTTTATCAACATTACCTTCTGGGGATTCATGGGAATCTTGTGGCGAAAGCAGCACATGTCCTTTCTATGTGACTTCAACAGCCACCAGTAGTGCAATGCTGAGGCAGCCCAGATTTGATCCTCAGAATAGTTATAAGATTATAATGGCTGAGAGTGGCAAGATGTAATTTATGGTTTGTGGTGTTTTGGCTCATTAGCACATAGGATCGTTGCTTATTTCAGTGATCTGGAGGGCTGCTTGGCTGACTAGTTTCAAAGCAAGAAAGGCTTATTCGTTTAAAGGCTAGTTTATTTCTTGCCTGTCATTATTCTATATTTTTTTATTTTAAATACTGTACATCACGTTAGTCACAAAAGTGTTAAGCAAATATTGACTGGATCATTATTCAGAATGATATTCTTATTTCACATAGGAAACCATTACTGACTAAATCTGTTCCAGAAGTTAGGGCATAAAAATATGGTCTCCCATCTAAAGTAATTCAGTGTAAAAGCTGACAATCTAATAGGGAGGGCAGGAGGCAAGGGAGGAAGGAGGTAAAGAAGGGAGGAAGGAAGGAAGGGTAGACAATTGCCATGCACAATGATAATTACCAAAATTCACATTGGTATGTGGCACTAAGGGACGTCAAGGAAGGGCACCCAATCTAGGGTGATTGTGAGTGTGTGTGAGTGTGTATGAGAGACCATTCTGGAGGAGGTCATCTGACCTGAATTTTGGAGGGTAAGTAGGAATTAGCCATAGGAAGAAGTAGGAGAGAGAACAATCCAGGGGAAGCAAAGAGGCAGGGAAAGGAGATGCTAGAAGAAAGTACTGAGAGATGAGGCTGGGAGGTAGGAAGGGGACAGGTGGTCACAAAAGACCTTGTATGGCAACTGAGCAGTTTGAATTTTACCCAGAATGTAATGGAGAAATATTGAGCGGTTTTAAGTAGTCTGTTTTACTTTAGAAAGCTCATTCTGGGAGTCATAGAGAAGCTGGACTGAAGGGATGGTGGGGAAGGAGGGCAGGCAGAAGAACAGAGACCAGTTGGGGGGCTGCTACAGCGAGTGAGGTGAGACATGAGGAGTGCCTGAACTCAGGCAGTGGTGTCTGCATGCAGAAGCGAAAAAGGATTCCAGGTATTAAGGAAGCAGAAATGACGGGATGCAGACTATTCAGAAAACATGGCCTTTTCTATTAATACTCTAAAAAACTGAAGCAAGTGTGATTTGTCAACTATCAAAGCGGTGCACATTCTCTACCTTCAAATTAATACTAATCCAATTCATGTTTTTGAAGTAGACAATTATCACTGTTAACAACCAGGGCATCTTTACCTTTGAGGAATGTTGAGAGCTGTTAAGCAGATAGCTTTCTGGGCTGCAGTGACTTAATGTGGCTTGAATCTTCACTTACTATTAAGTTTTCAGGTTAAAAAATTCAGTTGGCAGATATTTTTAAAATGTGGATAGATTAAAATCCTTTGTTAAATTAATTTACATTTCATGTGCTTTCTGATAAAATACAAAATGCAGTTTTTCTGTTTATCTACTCTGGGTAACAGAGTTGTCCCAAAGTGCCAGGTATCTAATAATCTCCATTTTGGTGAGATGTGGGGAAGCTTCTAAGTATCAGGTTGGCTTTGTTAGACAGAAAGTACTAGAGTTTCACAGGCTGCTCCTTCTGAGGGGTTTCTGAGATGCTCTTCTTTTTATTAAGGACAGACCTTGTTTGCTCTTTATTAAACTAATACTGGTAAGTCATATCCTCCATAGCACTGGGGAAACCAATTCTGTATCTTACACAAGAATTCCCATGACGTAGTTTATTAATATCTAGTAAATACATGTTAGGTTTAATCCTACCCTTGATTCTAAATATAGGGACGTTGGACTCTACCCTTGGAGAATAGAAATCTGTGCTTTATTTATCATGGAGAGGAAAACAAGAGGAAAACATTGACTTCCTCTCCTTGAAATCTTCTAACAGGTTTATTTGTTATTCAGAAGTGTGCAGTGTGCATAGAAAAATTGTCTTGATATAATAAGAGGAACATAGAAGATAAGAAACAGAGTGTTTTATTTTTTCCATCTAATCCCTCATATCAGACAGAGATAATTATAATGTTTGATGCTGTATTTGGACAGGATGAATTAAGTGTTTCTGGTGAGATCCAGTACAAGAGTCAGGCTGACACTTGTGGGAGAAGTTGAAGTAAGAAAACAGCATGATTATCTTACCAACCTGAAACATGGTCATTTTCTCACCCTGTTCCTGATTCTGACCAATTGCTGATCCTGGACTTAAGTAAATGCTATAAATCATATAGCATTTCCCGAAGTGCAAGACATTGGATGAAAATGTAATTGTTCTGGTGTCAAATTATATGAAGAAAACTGGCTGGACAAAGCCAAACAGATTTATTTACTGCAAAGTTTTTCAAAACCTTTCAATGCTGATATAACCACCATGAAAATAAGAACCAAAATGTTTTGAGTGCCTACTGTGTGTCAGGCACTATTTGAATTAACTTGCCTGAGTTAACTTGTTTAATATGACAGCTCTATGGTCAGATGGGTGCTAATATTATCCTCATTATCCACACGAGGAAACTGACACCAGAGAAGTTCTGAACTTGCCAAGTTTACACAGCTAGCAAGCCTCTCTTTGAGGGCAGAATCCAGTATATAGTATTTTACAAACTTAGTTGACCACATCCTTGGTCCATCCCTTTTACCTTTGTGACATCTATTGAAATTAATAGTCTATAGTATACAACTTTGGAAATGTAGCAGAGGAGACAGTATGGAGGAATGCTGGGAAGAGCAGAGGGAACTTTCATGTGTGTGTTCTTTGCCTTGGCAATTTGCACTGAACTGGACCAATACTTGTGTCAGTGATTTACATGAATATATCAACTACATGCAGAAGACTCAAAGGTACACGGGAAAGATCGATAGTGTGCTTTATGTTAGAATCAATATTCAAAATGATGTGAACCTTGAGCTTGTGAATACAAAGTGGATAGTTCCGCATGTAGTCTAAAAGATCAGTAAAAACAAAAGCCACTCTAAATCATTTGACTAAGAAGCAGCAGCATTTGTTAGCAGTGCAAGTGGTTTACATTTTTTTGTTTTTTGGTCCGTAAACTCAGTATAGGACAACAGTCTATAAAAAAATTGGATGCAAATTTTATGTTATAATGGCTGTTTGGGACTTCCCTGGTGGCACAGTGGTTAAGACTTGGCACTCCCAATGCAGGGGGCCTGGGTTTGATCCCTGGCCAGGGAACTAGATCCCACATGCATGCCACAACTAAGAGTTCATGTGCCACAACTAAGGAGCCCGTGTGCTGCAACTAAGGAGCTGGTGAGCTGCAACTAAGGAACCCACCTGCCACAACTAAGACCTGGCACAACCAAATAAATAAATATTAAAAAAAAATAATGACCGTTTAATATATCCAGACTAGGTAGTAGAGCAATGCTGTTCAGAAATTTTCCAGAACGTTGCACCCATGGGGTATTATATTAGAAAGGAAATGATGAGATACCTGAGTAGTGATCCCTAAACTTTCTCAGTTTGGAGAGTCTATTAAAAGTGATATTCCTCTTCCTTTACAAAATTAACATAGTCACAAAATCCTGCCTGTGAAATCAAGGGGTTCACAAACTAATGTGAAAACATCTTTAAAGTAAAGTAGCAATTATAAGGAGAAGAAGGGTAGAGGAAACCATGCCATTTGAAGAACATGTGAAAGAATTAGGAATGTTTAGATTGGAGAATAAAAGGTCTCAGGAGACCTCGGTTATAATGTGATAGACTTTACCAGTGCTTACCAATATCAAGTTTGCTTCTTCTCCTGGCACTCAGAAGATTGCATTTCCATGAGATTATTTCTGGCCAATGGGACATGACCAGAGAAGGGGTGTGTATTATTTCTGAGCTATGACACCTCATTACTGCTGTGAGATGCATCAGTGCTCTTTCCCCCTTCTATTTGCATTAAAGAAGCAACATATTCAAGATAGTGAGGTTAATATTGGGGAATTTTCCACCAGCTTGAGTCTCTTAGTAACTGTGCTAATGCATAGTATACATGCATTGTGAAATTAGTCTTGGTTGAGCTAAGCAGCTGGGGTTTTGGGGTTAATTTGCTTTTGCAGCATAATTTATCTTTTTCAGATGACTGCTTCCAATTTTTTTTCAGAAACAAGCTTATTGAGGCATAATTGATATATAAAGAACTGTAATGGAAATTTCAAGACACTAAAAAATAGAGATTGGCCCGACTATTTCATTGTTTTCATTTATATTGAATCTGTGCCCAGCAAAAAAATAGTTAATCGTATACTCTATTGTGCTCACTGCATGAGGGTGACACTCTTCACCTGGCTATCCTGTCCTGGGCCCCAAAGCTGGCATGGTCAATGGATGACTTACTGTGGGACCACTAACTACAGCTGGGCCTTTGCCAGCATTGGTCAATCAGTCATTCCAGGAGGGGTGGGAGTGGAAGGCACTGAAACCTTGAATTGCTTCTCTCTGGGCAGAAATTATGCCCATGTGGCCACATCTAAGCCCAATTCCCATTCATCATTTGGGACACTGAAATTAAAAGTAAAGCACACATTATATCTAAACAAAGGGGCTTGAAAGCATGAGATTTTCAGACATTCTGCCTTCCTCTCCCTAGTTTCATATATGTAGTCTACACACTGAGAAGGGGCACATACATCTTTGGGGCTTCTTAAAAACTCATAGATAATAATCTTAGTCTGGCTGCCATGAGAACAGAAAACAGTTACTTGCTACCAGATGATCTCAGGCCTCATGAAGAGGATTTTCCCATGATTCTCCACAATAATGAGGAATAACTTTCTAATAATTAGACCTAATGGAAAATTAAAAGAATCAGGTGTTTTCCCATAGCTAGAAATATTCAAACAGTGTTTATATGAAAGGAATCAGGCACCAGGTAGGGGATTAGACTCAGTGACCTCTAAATTACAGTCAAAAGCCTAGAGAGTGTGGTGGTTTTTGCCTAAATGTCTTCAGTTCCCTTTATTTTCTCAGGCACTTTTTCTCATGAGCAATAGACCATACATATTTTTATTTAATGCATTTAAATGAATATTTATGAATAATTTTTGAAGGCTTTATAAGATACTACTTTTTAATATAGGCTGTAAGTGTAAAAGTCCAAATTTTAAAGGTAACAACCACACTGGCTTATAACTAGACTATACAAAGATAGAGTAGAATTGAATGATTCAAGAAAGTGTCAGGTAGCACATAATGAGCAGCCTTTTTTAAGTAGTGAGAGTAAACACCAGTTCAAGGATCACAACATAAAATTTTTATGTCCAGAACACTAGTCTATGTCGCATAATATTCAGAAGACTAATTCCTCACTAATGACCTTAAGCATCAATGAGTAATTTTGCAGCTTATCCCACAATAACCTGGAGGAGTTGCTGCAGTCTTCTGCCTCTCCATTTTGTGGCTTGTTTTATTTGTCTTAAAATAAATGTGAATTCATAACCTCTAGAAAATGAATCTCACTCTATTGAATAGCATTCCCAAGGAAATGAGATTAGCATTACTGGATATTGTTACTGTCATTGTAATGACCTTTAGGGGAACTAATTCTTGTTTCAGGATCAAATATAATAAAACATACATCACTGCTTTCTGAAACAGTTTGTATCTTTGTTTCTGGTATGGCAAATACCTTTTGTGACACAACACTGAGTTCCTTTGTCTGGGCATGTAAATAATGTGTTCAAATAAGGAAAAACTTAACAGAGTTGGTTTATATGACTTTAAATTTTTCTGTGGTTTACATTTGGAAATGATTCCACGGGAATCAGGATATTATTTGCTGGTTGAAACAATGTAATTCTTGAGAAGCAATTAAGATATATTCTGACAGTGGGTATATTAGCTACTGCAGATGAAACATAAAAAGAGAATATTTTCATCAGGAAGGACAATGGTAATATAATGGTCAGAGGCACAGTTAACTGGCATTTTCTTGGTGTGTTCACTGTGAGTAAATTTTTAACCTTTCTCAGTGGAAGTTTCCTCATCAGTAAAATGGGGATACTTGTACCTTGCGTGTACTAATTATATGATTACATGAGGAAATATATAAATGCAAAACATGGAATAGATTGCCTAGTATATAGTAAGTGCTTGATAAATATTAGTCTATTGTTACTGTTATTATTGTTACTGTTAACTCTTATTGGGATTGAATGCTCTTGGTGTGGGCAACGAAGTAAGACTAGCATGGAGGAAGAGCTATGATGGTGGAAATTGTAGGAGATTGTGCACCAGCACCCTGGCTTCTAGTCCTTGTTTTTCTGCTAACAAACAGTGGTGGTCAGCAATCACTTATCTCTTTGAGTTAAAATTAAGATGCCTATTTGTATTTTGTTATATTTGTCTAGACTAAGGAATCCCCAGTTTTTTCTAGTTATAAATTTATTTCATTTTATGTGAGCAAGCATCGTGAATGTCAAAACATTTTAGTGCATGTATTTTATTAATTTAAATGTTGAAAACTACAAATAATGGCAATCAAGTGATTCACAGCTACAAGTAACTCTACTAGATCCACAGCCTCTCGCTGAGAACCAACTGTGTTGAGGGCCTTGTGAAGCAGAAGCAGAGTAGAATAGGCCCTATCCTCAAGGATGCCAGAGTTAGGATATGTAAAGTGATCCTCCAGCCATTCTTCTGTAATCTTATCCATTTATTTAAAAATACATGTTGGTGGGCTTCCCTGGTGGCGCAGTGGTTGAGAGTCCGCCTGCCGATGCAGGGGACACGGGTTCATGCCCCGGTCCGGGAGGATCCCACATGCCGTGGAGCGGCTGGGCCCATGAGCCATGGCCACTGGGCTTGCGTGTCCAGGGCCTGTGCTCCGTGGCGGGAGGGGCCACAGCAGTGAGAGGCCCGCATACCACAAAAAAAAAAAAACAAAAAAAAAACATGTTGGTTATAACTCTATCAGATCATGTATGAAAGGATGAAGGCCACACAACTATGTGAGTTTGAGTGTCAGTATCCTACCATCCACACCTATTTGTGGTCAGAGCAGTTTGGATGAAAATAAAGGAGAGCTAAGTGAAATAAATCAATATGCCAGAACTTCAGTATCAAATTATTATGCCAAATCAGAAAAGTAAATGGGTGGGTTTGTAAGAGTCACGTGAAAAAAACGAAGAGCCTTTTAGAACTAAAATTAGACAGAATTTATTGGATAGATGCCATGGTAAAGATTTTTTTTTTTAAATCTGGTCTTTAGGCTGGAAAAAAATTCACGTAATGGGCAAAGCCAACTATCCTGAATAGAACTAAACCCTGAAGAATTGTAGTACCTAAGCAACTGAGCTGTCTGATGCATTTCTCAGTCAAGGTAAAACTGCCGTTATTAACCACTGAAGAGTTCCTATTTTCAGAAATGGTCATAAAATTTACTTCTAAGGATTATGGATAAGTTTGCCTTTAGTACAAAGCATTTTTCATGAAATCTAGGCACTTGAATCTGTCAGGGCAAGTGTCCTGAAGGAGAAAGAAACTCAGTGGGTAAAGAGAAGTGAATCTAGTAGTTGATCCAGGGGCAGCTGTGATTCACATTCAAAAAGTTAGTTAACAATGAGCAGAAAGAGAGGAGCCCTTTCCACAGCACCAGTTAGGGTGGCAAGAGAGGATCATGCAGAGCGAATCCACCAGCTCTGTCAGGTTGAGATTTGCTTTCGTATCTTGCTTTTTTAAAAATATTTTTGATCATAGGGTCTGAGAATGCACTTGGCTGACCAGACATATCTGCTAATTATGATCCTTTCCCTTTCACTCAGCCTTTCAAGTCAAAAAGAGAGAGGGAGCAGGGAGACATAAATGAGCCTGGAGAAGGATGATGGGCTGGACTTTCAGACTGAAGGTAGCTGATGGCCTTTTGGTAGGAAACTCTGTTAGAGTATAGAAAGGGTCCTATAAAGCATTCAAAGGGAAAGTTAAATGACAAAAAATGTGTGTGAAGCTTTGATCCCTTCAATCCCAAATGTCCATAGTAATGGCTATGTACTAAAAAATGTCTCAAAGAAGAGCTGAGACATCTTCAGAAGGCTGTGGGACATCCTGTTCATTTACATACATATGCGCCTACATAACTTTAAAGAGTACATATTAATATGTAGAAATTAATAGGATATATAAATGCATAAAATTTTATAGTCTGCATAAACATTTACAAAATAACTATAAATACATAAAATGATTATTAATATAATAAAATTTACTGAATAAATTTATATAACACACATATAAATAAATAAATATATAAATTTGAATTTTTATGTAAAATCTTGTTTTAAAAAGCAGCATGTGGTAAATCCTCTGTTATTTTCTCTTTACAGTTGTGTGTTTTACTATTGCTTTTTTTCCTGGGTGAGGTAGCCTGGTACTTGGTATTTTCTCATTTGGACCTGGATAACTTGTTGCTGATCAACAATGAGAGGGATTGACTTGGATCAAAAGATAGAGTCCTCTTTCTTCCAGCAGATCATCTTGCCTCTCTCCCCAAACTAACCTTAACAACCCCCCAGTAAGATACGGTTTTGGAGGCCAAAATAAGGCAAATAATCGGATTGTTACTTTCTGCCACTATTCATTCTTTGGCTCTACATAGAAATAAAATCATGCTTTTCCTCACAAATGTGAAGAATTTCCGTTTGTAATGAATTGAAGTCCTTGAATTTCCTTTGTAATTTCAAGATAAAATTTATTCCAAATTGGATAACTTTGTTAGAGTTTTCTGGCATTGAATTTTTTATACTCATAATAATAAACTCATGGTTTTGAAACTCTATCTTCAGAAAGAAAAAGGAAGAAAACATTTGATGTTAAGTGTAAACAAATTCATGCTGATGAATCCCAATATTACCTTGAAGTTATGTTTCCTTGTGTATATTGAGTCTATGGTAGAGTCTCTATTTGAATGCTGCTCTCTTTAAATCCAGTCTTTTGCACAGCAGAGGAAACCATTGACAAAACGAAAACAACCTACTGAATGGGAGAAAATATTTGCAAATGATATGACTGATAAGGGATTAATATCCCACGTACATAAAGAGCTCATACAACTCAACATCAAAAAAACAAAAAACAACAAAATGAAAAATGGGCAGAAGAACTGAAAATACATTTTTCCAAAGAGGAAATGCAGATGGCTAACAGTTGCATGAAAAGTTGCTCAACATTGCTAATCATCAGGGAAATACAAATCAGAACCACAGTAAGATATCATCCAACTGTCAGAATGGCTATCATCAAAAAAGAACATAAATAACAAATGTTGGCGAGGATGTGGAAAAAAGGGAACCCTCTTACACTAATGGTGGGAATGTAAATTGGTGTAGCCATGGTGGAAAACAGTATGGAAGTTTCTCAAAAACTAAAAATAGAATTACCGTATGACCTAGCAGTTCCACTCCTGGCTGTACATCCAAAAAAAAAAACCAGCAAAAACACTAATTTGAAAAGATACATGCACCCCAACGTTCATAGTAGCATTATTTACCATTGTCAAGATATTGAAACAACCTAAGTGTCTATCAACAGATGAATGGATAAAGAATATGTGGTATATATACACAATGGAATACTACTCAGCCATAAAAAAGAATGGAATTTTGACATTTGCAGCAACATGGGTGGACTTGGAGGGCATTATGCTAATTGAAATAAGTCAGACAGAGAAAGACATACTGTATAATATCACTTATATGTGGAATCTAAAAAATACAGGAAACTAGTGAATACAACAAAAAAAGAAGCAGACTCACAGATAAAGAGAACAAACTAGTGGTTACCAGTGGGGAGGAGGGGAAGGACAGTATAGAGGTGGGGGAGTGGGAGGTACAAACTATTGGGTGTAACATAGGCTACAAGGATGTATTATACAACATGGGGAATATAGCTAATATTTTGTAATAACTGTAAATGGAGTGTAACTTTTAAAAATTGTATAAAAATTAATTAATTTAAAAAAAACACAAAAATGTCTGTTCCTCCTGGTGCTCCTGCTTCCTCCAAGTCAGCTTAGATCAAAGTTTCATGCTCGCATTCCCATTTCAAGGCCTGACTCTGTTGGAGGAGAGCCTGTAAGGGGGGGAAATTGACTGGATAGTATTAATAAATTCTCCAGAATTATGGCATTACTTCTGGGTTAATTCCTTATTGGGAGAACTTTGGAAGACATTTATTACAGTGCATGACTCTTTGAAGGTATTTTCCTTAGATATAAGTAGCCCTAAATAATTGTAATTGAATTGCTTTTCATTTTGCTTAGTACTGTAAGAACAAATATGCAAATGATTTTGAAGCATTTTGGAAGGTGATTTGAGACCCGCTGTTGGATCAGGCAACACTTGAGAAACACACAGTAGTAGAAAAATGTGTGCATGTAATAGATTGTTTGTGATATAATGAATTTTGGTTATTAGGTTAATACATATTTTAATATATGTTTCAATTAAGAAAATGTATATTATTTGAAGGGTGAGATTTTTGTCTGCAGCAGGTCTTATGAGGACTTAAAAATTACATGATGAATTCACAGATTTTTAAAAATTCAGCTTTAGCTTAAATTGAACTTAGGTTGAAAAAAGAAGGCAACTACTTGTGAATCTCTCCAGACATGAAGTAAGTGTTATTTCTAAAACAAATAATCACTCCAGGAAACTGTTAAGCCCGTGATCCTGGGAAAACCACAGGAGACAGTACAGAATAGGGAAAAGAACAGTGAACTAGGAATCAGCACTTGCTCTAGCAGGAACTAACTATATCCGTGACCTTGGACAAGTCACTTTACCAGTGTCAGGCTCATCTTCCTCATCTGTGAAGCAAGTGTGTTTGCAACAGTTTCTAAAGTCCCATTGAGCTGCATATACTGCGATTTGAATTGTATGTAGAATTAAGCACTTACCATCAGTAAGGATGTTTATTTTCTATTTCTTTCCTTAGATGTCCTTTAACAAAGGTAACTTTAAGTTGTTGAATTTAAATAGTACTGGTTTTTCTAAGAATCAGAACTTTTTCACGTGTTAACCCTTTTTTGTCACATCAGCACTTTGGAATATATGTATATTTCTACCAATTTATACATGTAGGAAAAGGTAATAGCTATCTGAATTACTGGCTTTACTGAGGTGTAACAGAGATATTAGAATAGAGGTTTCTTAATTACAGGCAAGCAATTACATTTCTTAATCTTGTGACTCTAAAAGGTAAATTAATGGGCTGAATTCTGTCTCCCTCTCAAAATTCAGAACTTGAAGCTCTCACCCTCAGTACCTTAGAATGTGACTGTGTTTGGAGATAGGGCCTTTAAAGAAAAGTTATTTAAATTCCTGTGCTTTTTCCTCCCTTCACATCATGAATGGAAATAAAAGTACCTCATAAATTTGTTGGGAGGATTAAATTAGATGCAGCACACATAGCATTTAGTATAGGCCTTGGCATATTTTTAGAAGTCAATATATATTAGCTATTCATAATACTATTATTGTTATATTAATTATTTTATTTGATCATGCAACTACTTTGAGTAATAGACAGATTGAGGGATGGCTGAAGTTTTCATGACCACACCTTTCATGTTACAGCAGAAGAAATTAAGGCTCTGAAATTACACCAAATCAAATTGAATGAGATCAAAGATCTGTTGTTTTCTTAAATATATTTTACTTTTATTTTGTAAATTAAATTAGCTTATTATAACTTCTGTTTATTTACAGCAGCAGTATGGTTATTGTTGGTGGAAGAGTCTGGAAAACCCTCCTCCTGTGGGCCTCGGTTCTTGGTAAGGACGCAAAGAAGAATCTGAGGTCTTACCCATTGCAAGAGAGTTTATTGAAGCTAAGGAGAGAACAGAGAGAACACGTCAAGAGAGAAGTGGGCCAGGCCAAGGAAGGCAGTGTCCCTTGAGTGCTGGAGTGTAGGGTTTTTAAGGCAAGATCGTTGATTGACAGTCTTGATTGACAGCTGTAGGTTATATAACAAGAGGCTCTGCTGCACATGTCCTACCCATAATTCAGTCTGTTATAATCAGATGTATATTCTACATAGAATATTTATGAACTTTTAATGAGCCTAATGGCCGCCAAAGGTTATCTATGGACATGGTAGCTTGAGGTGTGTGCATATGCCAGAGTGGGGAAAGTCCGTCCAGTCGGCAAGTGGGGGATTTTTCCGGTCCCCTGACCATTTTGGAGTACTGATGGGGGCGTGTTTGGGACGGGATTGGCAAATAGCTTGGCGGGTTTAGGTGGCTGTTGGACATTCAGCCTACAGGGCCCCCTCTCGTTACTCATGGCTAACTTCCTGCCTAACAGTTATGACTTAATTTTTTATCTATTTACTGAAATAATGGGGTGATGGATATTCAACACAGGTTGGTTGAGCTAAACTATGATTTTTTTCTTTTTTACACGTTTAAGATACTGTCCTCAGTATTAAAAAAAAACCTGTTCATTTGTAGTGATCTTTTATGACTCAAAGTATTTTTATTATACCTGAAAACTATAATTTTCTCCCCTTAAACATTTGAGTCTTAAAATTTCTTCAGGTTTAAAAATATTTAAGTCATTTTACAATTAACCTTTCTTGTCCCCCCTCCCATTCCAATTTGTAACAAAATGCACTGTGACAAAAAGGATTTACAGAACATTGCTATGTAGGAAAGCTTTTTAGGAATATGTTGTTAAGTGTCCTCAACATTAAATAAATGGTTTTAGTAACAAGGGTTGAATTAAGCAAAAACAAACAAAACAAAAACAAACAAAACAAACAAAACAAACAAAAACAAAAGGATTTTTCTCCTTAGCACTTGTTTAAACAGGAATTTCTATAAATTGGATAAATAATAACAATCTAATTATGTGACTTCTTTTAATTGATTAAGCATTTAACCATGTCATGCTGGGCTTTTTTAAAAAAGTCTTTTATAACTCATTTAAGTGTTTTTTGTCAGTCATCATTTCCTGAAGTGGTTCTTTGTTAATTCCTAGGATATAATTCAGGAAGCAGTGGGAAATTAGATTGGAGAAGAAAGTTTAGGCCACGGGATGAGGAGGAAGAAAGTGAAGGTAAGAATTTTGTTCTGTGGGCAGTGAAGAATCTTTGAAGATTTCTTAGTAGGAAAGTGATTTCTTATGAACTCTGCAAGATTAATTTGGCAAAGATATCTACAATCTATTAGACCATAAACTGAAGTTAGGAGTTTAATTGTCCTGGTAAGAGACAATGAGCATCTGAGCAATGATGCCTACATTGAGAATGGAGAGGAGAGAGGCGCAGATGAGAAATATCACTTAGGTTGATTAAATATACATGAAAAATATGGGAGAGGCAGAGTAAAATGTTACTTGGTTAGGGTAAAATATAATGTGTAAACTAGAAAAGGAGAAAGAAATATTCAGGAGCAATTTAAAGCACAAGAGAGTGATTTTTAATTTTAACTGTTAAATGAATTTGCATCAACAGATTCAGATGAATCATATTCCAGGATAATAGTAATAGCCATGAAATTTCAAGGAAGTAACAGAAGGACAGTTACCCTCTTCTCTTAGAATACCACCTTACCTTTACAAGCAGGATCCTGGGCAAAGACATTAAGGGCTCCAGTAGTCTTGGGTTGTCATAGTTGGTGTAGTCCTTCTGCCCTACAAGAGGGAGCTAGGTAAAGAGAGAGAGCCACAGGCTTCTCAGCTGCTCTTGTTTAGAGTAGAATTTCTGCAACACAAAGCTGGGTCTATGTCATAAACGTTTGTGGCCTCACCTTCCCAGGGAGGAACCATAACGGTAGACTGGGAGCTAGAGATGGAGGAACCATGTTCTTGGCTTCACCCTTAGGGACAGAGTTTCTTATAATTCCAAGCTGGAGAGAGGGAGAGGGAGTGGATTGTGGGTTAAATGTCACAGACTTTTGCAATTTCTACTGAGATTTAGTGGATTTTCTTGAATAAATATGTCTATGTGCCCTTAGGACAATTTACAGGCACTTTAGTTGCATGTGTTGTTTTAATACTTTTCGCTAGTTATGATTGTTTCACTGAGAGCTTCTCACACTGTCATTCCAAAGGTATCTCTTTAGTTGTCATTTGTTAATAGAGATGTTGGCAAGTGAAGTGTGCTTAGAAAAAGAGAAAGGATTGTGAATGGGTCTGAAAATCAGGCCATATCAGCAGTATCTCAGAGAACTAAAATACAGAAGAGAGATGCTAGGAAGCAGGGTCTTCATAGATTTAAAATGGTAAAGATAACTTTAATCT
Organism: Leucopleurus acutus; assembly: GCF_964270905.1. Lineage (NCBI taxonomy): Eukaryota > Metazoa > Chordata > Mammalia > Artiodactyla > Delphinidae > Leucopleurus > Leucopleurus acutus. The sequence continues at coordinate 40,683,119 of NC_139156.1, forward strand.
GTGTAACTCCACTGAGCAGAACTAAAACTAATACACAGAATTACTGGGAGGCAGATTTCATTAATTTTTGAAACAAGTTTAGTTGAGTGAAAAAGAAATGCAGCCAAATGTGTAGTACTGAGATCCCTTTTCCTGGAGATACGTGAACAAAGCTGAGACCTTTTAAAGGAATGCCAGAGGAGGTGTCTGCAATGATAGATGATCAGGCAAGATGAACATAGAAATGTTTACATTGCACAGAAGACAGTTGGAGGCTTCTATATTAATCAAGGTGAGAGATGATGCTGGTCTGAAGGGGACAGTAGCAGACAGAATGGAGAGAAGTGGACTAGCACCTAGCATTATGGTACATGCTATAGGGAAGGATGCAAGGATGTATGAGATTAATGACAGCCTGTTGTAGACTAAGAGTTCACTTGACACTGAGTTAGAAATTCTTTTTCCTTTATAGTCTAATGGGCCACAGTTGTGATTTAAGGGATGTTTAGGTACCCATAAATCTTGCATCTTCTCATCTTTGCTTAGATGTAGAATTGTTTCATTGGAGCTTGACTTCATGTATTTTCAACACATTTGAAAATGTGATCCTTCCTCTGACATATCAAGCAACAAAGATAAAAATAAAATGTTTACTAGCACGAAAGTTTTCAGATATTTTGACTTTATCTCTACACCAACTAACGGTAGAAGTTTCTAGAAGCAACAAGATGAACAGTAACACAAATGAAAACAAATAAAACAATGAATAAATGTTTATAAGCTGCAGACCCAGATCACAAGGTCAAGCATACTTTCATGCACTTTTAAAGTCAAGAATATAAATGAGGGCTATCTCCGCACTGAAGATCTCTAAGAAGAATTAAAAAACAGTAAAAGATCAGCAGTATAAATGGGGGAAAGTTTGAAATGTATAGTTTTAAAGCAGCAAGTAGGTAGAAACTCTAAAGGGAATTAGGATATAATAAGAAAAATTGGGGGCACTAGATGATCAATTTTGGTAATAATGAAAAGAATGCAAGAACCTCACAATTTAAATTGTGATTCTACAGATTGTGATTCACTAAACTTTGTTTTGTTTAGTAAAAACACAGTATTTGAAATGTACCTAATTAGGCAGAATGCTAGAAACTTTTTTTAAATGCTTGTGTTTTCCTGACACTTATACAAATATTTAATGTTTAATTAAAATGGTTAATTTCTCCCTTGGTTTAGGAGTAGACACACTTAAACTGCATTTAGATCAATAAGAGAAAATAGGATCTCTGTAAATATTTAAGGATAAGAAGCCAGTATTCTGTAATAGTTCTGTACTTAGGTGTTTGTAATCAGATTTACGGGATACTTACTATTATAAAATGTATTTCAGCAAGAAATTCTCAAGAAAGTTTGTTTTGTTTGTGAATCCTGCCCTTACAATTAAAATAATGCACTGCAATTCATCCAGGGATCTAAGAAGTTCTGTTACAGGCATTTGAATTATTTATTTTCCATCTTGCTGTAATTGGGGATTTTCAGGTTTTATGTTCCTTGAATTTTCTACCTGCAGTTGTAATAGGACATTATTAGGTATAATGGGGCAGACATTGTAGAAGAAATTCCCTTCATGAATTTATGTAGCTTCAAATATAAATGAACATTTTAAAACGAATTAGAAAAATGTACCAGAAAAAATGCTATAGTTACAAACACAGACATTAATTTGAATATGTTCCTTGTACTTATGTCCCTCTATTCCTTCTGGACAGATAAGATTTTAATTTTCAAAAGATGATAGTTTCCTAAGTTGAAATTTAGAAAACCATTAACAAGTCATGAGTACAGATTTAACATAAATTTGCTTTGGAGGGGATTTCATAAAACTGTTTTTCGTCAAAAATGACATGTGTTGTTATAAGAAATTTGAACATTGGATGGTTTAATCATGAAGTTGTCAGTCGTTTACCACAGAATATGTGAACAAATGAAATGTGTTGGCATTTTATTGGTAATCATTATGGCCACTTGGGATATCATGCTATTTGAATATAGGTAAGGATAGAATGCTTATATATTAATAAAATATAATAAATTATAATAGTCTTCAAATGAACATATACCTAATCTACAGATGAATCAATTTACAGATAATTAATAAATGATGTGATTTGTGTGATGTGTAAATCAAATGATGTTTTTAATTTTGTCCAAAGAGAGTTTCAGTTTTTAATGGATGTCATGAAATGAAAAGGCTGACCTTGATTTTAGAAGGAAGGGTAATAATATTATTATTTTAGAAGGAAGGATAATAATATTTTGGAGAGTAAGTTTACATAATTTCTTTCAGAAAAAATAAGGAGAGAATGCCTGTTTTTCTATATGAAATTAAATAGGTAGCAACTTTGAACTTTGTCTCATGCTAAAAGTAGTCCCTAGGTACTAATTAGATTATAAAGCCTACCAAGTATATATATGTGACTAATTCATTCAGGCTCTCTTTAGTAGCTGTGTTAGTCAGAATAGGCTACATAATGCTGTAGTATTAAAAATCCTTAAAATCTCAGTAGTTTAATTCAATGAAAGGCTATTTCTTATTAACGCTATATGTCCAACATGTCAGCAGGGCCTCCTTTCACATGTTACCCAGGTTGAAAAGGGATTCTTCGTTTTTTTTTCTTTTTTCAAATTTTAGTGTCATTTTATTTAATACTATTTTTAACATCTTTATTGGAGTATAATTGCTTTACAATGGTGTGTTAGTTTCTGCTTTATGACAAAGTGAATCAGCTATACATATACATATATCCCCATATCTCCTCCCTCTTGCATCTCCCTCCCACCCTCCCTATCCCACCCCTCTAGGTGGTCACAAAGCACCGAGCTGGTCTCCCTGTGCTCTGCAGCTGCTTCCCACTAGCTATCTATTTTACATTTGGTGGTGTATATATGTCCATGCCACTCTCTCACTTTGTCCCAGCTTACCCTTCCCCCTCCCCACATCCTGAGATCCATTCTCTACGTCTGCGTTTTTATTCCTGTCCTGCCCCTAGGTTCTTCAGAACCTTTTTTTTTTTTTTAGATTCCATATATGTGTGAGCATATGGTATTTTTTTTTTCTCTTTCCGACTTACTTCACTCTGTATGAAAGTCTCTAGGTCCATCCACCTCACTACAAATAACTCAATTTCGTGTCTTTTTATGGCTGAGTAATATTCCATTGTATATATGTGCCACATCATCTGACAGGGCTTCTTAGCCCTTCTTTTCATACTCATCTGGCTGCAGGAAGAAAGAATATTTAGTCTAGCACTGGCTGCTTTAGCTACTGCCTGGAATTGACATTTTTGCTAACATTTTACTGGCCAAAGAAAGGTCACATGGCCACGCCTAACTTCAGAGTTGCAGAGACATGAAATCTCATTATGTGCCCAGAAAGCAGAGAACCAGAAGTATTTAGCAAACAGAATTAATGAAAAAACATTCTGAATCTTATCTCTAGGTCATTGTTGGATAATCCTATATATGTTTGATTAGTGTCAAAAGCTAAAGAACATGCGCCAAATTTTTTTGAAAATTGAGGGATTAACTTTAACATACATCTGAATATATGCAAATAATGGTAATTCCTTTAACAACTCAAGATGCTGTCATATTATAGAGGTCACTTGGATCCAGTGACATTATTGAGCTCCAAGTAAAATGGCCGAAATGTAATGGGATCATAACAAGCAGATTAGATGCACAGGACTTCTTCAGTAAGGAATACACATATTCTTAAATGGTCTAATAAAAGAATCTGGGTAGGTGCCTAAGCTAAGAGTGCAGTTAAATTTGGTTTGAGCACTTGGAATAAGAAATTTGAGTAAAATCAGGAAAGGAGGGGATGGTTCTAGGGTAATCAGAATAAACAGACTGGCCAGAGGTGCCGACTGGCTAGTAGGAGAAAGGATCCAGACAGGGATCTTGACCAGGATCGACGAGATGGGAGCAGGTTAAAAAAGAGCTGATATTGGTATAGGCAAGGGCACAGGTACTGGATTGTTTCAGAAGGAAAGGATATAAATCACACTGTAGTTGCAGCCTACTTGACAGTAAATTGCATAGTCTCTCGTGTCAGAATACATCATTGAAAGATTTTTGGCTCAAATATGACTTTTAAAGAGGGTATACAAAGTGCAACCAAAAAACATCACTATGGGGCAGGATATCCCAGCCTTTTAAGAGTCTAATCCATTAAGGATTAATTGATACTGACAAAAGATATGACTTCTTTGTTTCTGGAACTCTCTGAATTTAATTTATGAGGTAGAAACACCACTTTGGTATTTATAAGGAACTTCTTTGTGGACTAAATAGGAGTTGAGCTCTTCACATGCCTGGGAGTATTTCCTGAGACAGTATATGCTTGTAAACACATCACTAGGATGAAGGTGAGAGATTTAGTTGGGCAGAGCTAGGAATTGAGTGAATACATTTATCTCAGAGAAGTATTATAATTTTAATATTAAATTGGAACACTTGAATTTGAATTCTGTAATAGTTGAGAATGCTTTCTATAGTAGTTATTTCAGTCCAGACATTTTACAGTTCATATCTGTAATCAGAAGTTTTTATTTTTCTTTTCTTTACTCTTTATTTTACCATATTATATTTAAAAGTTAATTAATAACTTTGTTTTACATATATTATATGAAATTATATAAAAACACTGAGAATAGGAATGTTGTTCTTGATTAACTTTCTATACTTAAATTTGTATATTTACTAAGTTTATCAATCTAGATACCAGTTACCAGTCTGCTGGTAACACTAAGCTGACAGAAAAGCAAAGCCCAGTGAAGAATTGAAACTATCCCTTGTGTATAATACCATAAACTTTAATGTTTTATAACAATGGAAACAGCAAATCTTTAGAGCTTTTCCTTCCATATGAGTTTAATGTTTAAGAAGTCTTTTTAATAACTGCATCTTTAAATACATCATTACTCTGAAAATCAATATTGTCCTATTTAAAAGACTAGCATATATTTCATTGTGTTCACTACATATTGGTTTTTAAGCTCAAAGCATTTTTAATGGGACTTTGGCATTTTGTAATTTTTATGCTAAAACTGAACTTCCTAAGTATGACCACTTGATCTAATGTTAAATTTTAAATTATTTAGAATAGGAATTTTCTCCCAATAAGAATAAAGCTTTTTTTTTAAACTAATTTGCTCCATATCTGTTTACAGCACAAGTCCTTTAACTTCATTAATAATAAATTTTTCTTAATGTAAGACTAGGCAGAAAATAAGTAGATATGTTCATATTTTGTTCCTAATAATCTTTGGTTGAAACTTTGTTAAGCCATTTTGAAATATATTAAAAATAGTGCCTTTGGTTAGTGACGTTTCAATATTATACTTGTATATCTTTTAAAGAAAGATTGCATTTTATAACATATTAGGTATTTTGTAAATCATTTTATATTCATAATATACAGATTTTAAATGTGCATACTATGTTGGCTTCTAATTTATGGAAAATTATTTTACATTTTATGGAAATATTTTAAGGCACATAAAATATGTGTGTTTAGTTTAATAAAATGCAATAGACCTAAACACCTATATTTAAGAGATTTTTTCCCCCAAAGTATAGCAGTATGTGAAATAATTTGCCCTTATACTCTCAATCAGAGACATTCCTTATTTAACTGTTGACACTAGAAGAGATTATTCATGACCTAGAGACCACACTGTGGGCCTCTTTGCTTCCTCAGTTTTCTCATACTCAAATTTATACAAATTATCGAACGCCTTATTAATCTTTAAGAATCTACCCAGGAATGTTTTAAAATCATAGTCCTTCATGCACAAGAAGCCTAAATATTTTAAGTGTTATACAATTACATTTTTTAGAGAATAATAATGCTATGGTAAAGCAGAGATGTAAATGCAGGGTAAAACAAAGGTTTATCGAGTTATTTTCTTTGAATAAGATTTTAATGTTTACAGTTGCTGTAAACAAGCATTATCATAATCCCTGCTTGGAACAGGGATTGGAATAGGAGAAAGAGCATATGCGAAAAGTTAAGACTAGGCAGGGGGCCTGAGGAGTTACGGACAGGTTGAAGACTAGTATTTCTCCAAAGTTTCATTAAACCTGAAGGTTATGATTTTCCTCATCCTCTCTATTCCCTTTTATTTGACTCTTTTACCTTTAATATCATTTTTTTTTCCAGGAAGCTCTTCTAACCTTTAAGATTCTGTAGGGCATTTGAATCATCCAAGTACATAACACCCCATATTTATCCCTATCATACAAAGTACATCTGTAAATTGGCTTTTTACCAACTGTGATCTCTTTTAGGACAGGAACTATATCCTGCTAACCGTTTATTCTTAGCACTTGGCACAGTAATCGATGTATTCTTGGTGTGTAATAAATGTTTGTGGAAAGAATGAACAATTAAAATTTAGCTTGGGTGAATGGAATGAGTTGTATGCATTGGAATATGTTAGACATAAAAGATGATAGGAAAGGTAATTAATTCACTGTTAGAATTGTTGGAGTAGAATTCCTTTCTCTTTTCCATACTCACATTTTAGGGAAAATGAAAGCATAATTAGTTAGGAATAGGATTTCTGAATTCTGATCCTAGTTTTGTGAAAAGTTACCTTTGTGATGGACAAATTTTCTGACTACGCTAGCATTCATTTCTGCATTCATATAAAGCAGAAACTTAACTCCATGATTGAAAAGTTTCTTTGAGTAACAAAGTCATATGACGGTGTGAAAAATTCTCTGACATCAATAATAGAGCTGAGAAATTAGCTGGGTACAAGGGGTTTCTATTGGATAGAGGATGAGTATTGCCTTGTTTTGTCATATTTTAGTAGCATCAGAAGCAGAAAAAATTTGGGCTCTTTGGTGGGGTTGATGGTGGACTCCAGGAGGGCTCATGCTAAGGAGTACTTCCCAGAACTTCTGCTGCCAGTGTCCTTGTCCCTGCAGTGAGCCACAGCCACCGGCCCACCTCTGCAGGAGACCCTCCAACACTAGCAGATTTGAAATTATTGTTCCTGGAGTTATTGCAATATATTTCTTCTTGAAAGTGATGACACACTGGATAGAATGTTGATCCAAATTAAGGATCCTAATTGCAAACTAAGAAAATACACTAGTGCATTTTGGGAGCTTTTGGACCATAAGGATTGAAATCAAAGGATATCAGATAAATCCTCAGCTGTAAGAATGCATGAACTCTATAATGCTCAAATGGGCTGATGTTTGGACTGTACACTGCTGTCATATAAAGAGGAAGGAGCAGACCTTCAAGATGGCAGAGGAGTAAGACATGGAGATTATGTTCCTCCCCACAAATGCATCAGAAATACATCTACATGTGGAACAACTCCTATACAACACCTACTGAACACTGGCAGAAGACCTCAGACTTCCAAAAAGCAAGAAATTCGCCACATACCTGGCCGTGTGGCTGACAGTGTTTTGGGGCTCCAACCGGGTGTCAGACCTGTGCTTCTGAGGTGGGAGAGCCGAGTTCAGGACATTGGTCCACCAGAGACCTCCCAGCCCTATGTAATATCAAATGGCAAAAGCTCTCCCAGAGATCTCCATCTCAACTCTAAGACCCAGCTCCACTCAACAACCAGCAAGCTACAGTGCTGGACACCCTATGCCAAACAACTAGCAAGACAGGAACACAACCACACCTATTAGCAGAGAGGATGCCTAAAATCATAATACGGTCACAGACACCCCAGAACACACCACCAGACGTGGTCCTGCCCACCAGAAAGAAAAGATCCAGCCTCATCCACCAGAACACAGGCACTAGTCCCCTCCACCAGGAAGCCTACACAACCCAAGGAACCAACCTAAGCCACTGGGGGCAGACACCAAAATCAACAGGAACTGCGAACCTGCAGCCTGTGAAAAGGAGACCCCAAACACAGTAAGTTAAGCAAAATGAGAAGACAGAGAAACACACAGCAGATGAAGGAGCAAGGTAAAAACCTACCAGACAAAACAAATGAAGAGGAAATAGGCAGGCTACCTGAAAAATAATTCAGAGTAATGATAGTAAAGATGATCCAAAATCTTGGAAATAGAATGGAGAAAATACAAGAAACGTTTAACAAGGGCCTAGAAGAACTAAAGAGCAAACAAACTGATGAACAGCACAAGAGATGAAATTAAAAATTCTCTAGAAGGAATCAATAGCAGAATAACTGAGGCAGAAGAACGGATAAGTGACCTGGAAGAGAAAATAGTGGAAATAACTACTGCAGAGCAGAATAAAGTAAAAAGAATGAAAAGAATGGAGGACAGTCTCAGAGACCTCTGGGAAAACATTAAACGCACCAACATTCGAATTATAGGGGTCCCAGAAGAAGAAGAGAAAAAGAAAGGGACTGAGAAGATATTTGAAGAGATTATAGTTGAAAACCTCCCTAATATTGGAAAGGAAATAGTCAACTCCAGGAAGCACAGAGAGTCCCATACAGGATAAATCCAAGTAGGAACATGCCAAGACACATATTAAAATTAAATACAAAGAAAAAATATTAAAAGCAACCAGGAAAAAACAACAAATAAGATACAAGGGAATCCCCATAAGGTTAACAGCTGATCTTTCAGCAGAAACTCTGCAAGCCAGAAAGGATGGCAAGACATACTTAAAGTGATGAAAGGGAAAAACCTCAAACAAAGGTTACTCTACCCAGCAAGGATCTCATTCACATTCGATGGAGAAATTAAAACCTTTACAGACAAACAAAAGCTAAGAGAATTCAGCACCACTAAACCAGCTTTACAACAAATGCTAAAGGAACTTCTCTAGGCAGCGAACACAAGAGAAGGAAAAGACCTACGGTAACAAACCCAAAACAATTAAGAAAATGGTAATAGGAACAAACATATTGATAATTACCTGAAATGTAAATGGATTAAATGCTCCCACCAAAAGACATAGACTGGCTGAATGGATACAAAAACAAGACCCATATATACGCTGTCTACAAGAGACCCACTTCAGACCTAGGGACACATACAGACTGAAAGTGAGGGGATGGAAAAAGATATTCCATGCAAATGGAAATCAAAAGAAAGCTGGAGTAGCAATTCTCATATCAGACAAAATAGACTTTAAAATAAAGACTATTATAAGAGACAAAGAAGGACACTACATAATGATGAAGGGATCAATCCAAGAAGAAAATATAACAATTTTAAGTATTTATGCACCCAACATAGGAGCACCTCAATACATAAGGCAAATGCTAACAGCCATAAAAGGGGAAATCGACAGTAACACAATCATAGTAGGGGACTTTAACACCCCACTTTCACCAATGGACAGATCATCCAAAATGAAAATAAGGAAACATAAGCTTTAAATGATACATTAAACAAGATGGACTTAATTGGTATTTATAGGACACTCCATCCAAAAACAACAGAATACACTTTATTCTCAAGTGCTCATGGAACATTCTCCAGGATAGATCATATCTTGGGTCACAAATCAAGCCTCGGTAAATTTAAGAAAATTGAAATCGTATCAAGTACATTTTCTGACCACAATGCTATGAGACTAGATATCAATTACAGGAAAAAAACTGTAAAAAATAAATAACACATGGAAGCTAAACAATACACTGCTTAATAACCAAGAGATCACTGAAGAAATCAAAGAGGAAATCAAAAAATACCTAGAGACAAATGACAATGAAAACACCATGACAAAAAACCTACGGGAAGCAGCAAAAGCAGTTCTAAGAGGGAAGTTTATAGCAATACAATCCTACCTCAAGAAACAAGAAACATCTCAAATAAATGACCTAACCTTACACCTAAAGCAATTAGAGAAAGAAGAACAAAAATACCCCAAAGTTAGCAGAAGGAAAGAAATCATAAAGATCAAATCAGAAATAAATGAAAAAGAAATGAAGGAATCGATAGCAAAGGTGAATAAAACTAAAAGCTCGTTCTTTGAGAACATAAACAAAATTGATAAACCGTTAGCCAGACGCATCAAGACTAAAAGGGAGAAAACACAAATCAATAGAATTAGGACTGAAAAAGGAGAAGTAACAACTGACTCTGCAGAAATACAAAGGATCATGAGAGATTACTACAAGCAACTGTATGCCAATAAAATGGACAACCTGGAAGAAATGGACAAATTCTTAGAAAAGCACAACCTTCCGAGTCTGAACTGTGTTCACGCCGCCAACCCCAGTCCTCCCCCTGCACTCTGACCAAAGCACGAGCCTCAGCTCCCAGCCCCACCCGCCCCAGCGGGTGAGCAGACAAACCTCTTGGGCTGGTGAGTGCCGGTTGGCACTGATCCTCTGTGCGGGAATCTCTCCGCTTTGCCCTCCGCACCCCTGTTGCTGTGCTCTTCTCTGCGGCTCCGAAGCTTCCCCCTCCGCCACCCGCAGTCTCTGCCCGCAAAGGGGCTTCCTAGTGTGTGGAAACCTTTCCTCCTTCACAGCTCCCTCCCACTGGTGCAGGTCCTGTCCCTATCCTTTTGTCTCTGTTTATTCTTTTTTCTTTTGCTCTACCCAGGTACGTGGGTAGTTTCTTGCCCTTTGGGAGGTCTGAGGTCTTCTGCCAGCGTTCAGTAGGTGTTCTGTAAGAGTTGTTCCACGTGTCGATGTATTTCTGGTGTATCTGTGGGGAGGAAGGTGATCTTTGCGTCTTACTCTTCCGCCATCTTCCCCTCGTCCTCCTCAGGTATTTCTTATGTGATGATTGTGCCCTATGCCTGGGGAAAAAAATTGCTAAAATTTGTAGACATGCAATAAAATCTGAGATGCAGTTGGGAATTCAGGAGCAGTTTTATTATCATGAAAGTCAATTATATAGCTCCATTGCGACATTCATAGATGAGAGATTTAAGGGCATTTTCCTCTAATGATTGTGTTATGCAGCCTAGATACATTTTAAAAACTCAGAAATAAAAATTAGAGTGAAGAACAATATATCTACTTCTGTAAATATTGGGTTGGCCAAAGAGTTCTTTTGTTTTTTTCCCGTAAAAATGGCTCTAGTAGTGCTTAGTTGTCTTTAACTTCAATCGAAACAATTTTGTTAGATTGTATTGTGACAGCTGTCATATCAGTGTGCATTTTTTAAAAAAAGAACTTACCGGGCTTCCCTGGTGGCGCAGTGGTTGAGAGTCCGCCTGCCGATGCAAGGGATACGGGTTCGTGCCCTGGTCCGGGAAGATCCTGCATGCCACGGAGCGGTTGGGCCCGTGAGCCATGGCCGCTGAGCCTGCGCGTCCGGAGCCTGTGCTCCGCAATGGGAGAGGCCACAACAGTGAGAGGCCCGCGTACCGCAAAAAAAAAAAAAAAAAAAAAAAAGAACTTATCAAAATTGGTGAATTTTTGTGTAGCCATTTTACTATTGAAGATGGAAGAAAAAAAGCAACATTTTTGATGTATTCTTTATTATTTCAAGAAAGGTAAAAACGCCAAAAAAAAAAAAAAGATCTGTGCAATATACTGAGAAGGTGCTGATTGAACGTGTCAAAAGTGGTTTGCAAAGTTTCGTGCTGGAGATTTCTTGCTGGACGATGCTCCACAGTCGGGTAGATCAGTTGAAGTTGATAGCGATCAAATTGAAACAATAATTGAGAACAATCATTGTTATACCACATGGGAGATAGCCGACATACTCAAAATATCCAAATCAAGCGTTGAAAATCATTTGCACCATCTTGGTTATGTTCATCGCTTTGATGTTTGGGTTCCACATAAGTTAAGTGAAAAAAAACCTTCACCTATTTCCGCATGCGATTCTCTACTGAAACGTAACAAAAACATTCCATTTTTAAAACAACTTGTGACGGGTGATGAAAAGTGGATACTGTACAATAATGTGGAATGGAAGAGATTGTGGGACAAGTGAAATGAACCACCACCAACCATACGAAAAGCCGGTCTTCATCCAAAGAAGGTGATGTGTATATGGTGGGATTGGAAGGGTGTCCTCTATTATGAGCAACTTCTGGAAAACCAAATGATTAATTCCAACAAGTACTGCTTCCAATTAGACCAACTGAAAGCAGCACTCGATGAAAAGTGTCCGGAATTACTCAACAGAAAACGCATAATCTTCCATCAGGATAACGCAAAACTGCATGTTTCTTCCATGACCAGGCAAAGACTGTTACAGCTTGGCAAGGAAGTTCTGATTCATCTGCCATATTCACCAGACATTGTACCTTTGGATTTCCATTTATTTCGGTCTTTATAAAATTCTCTTAATGGAAAAAATTTTAATTCCCTGGAAGACTGTAAAAGGCAGCTGGAACAGTTCTTTGCTTAAAAAGATAAAAAGTTTTGGGAAGGTAGAATTATGAAGTTGTCTGAAAAATGGCAGAAGGTAGTGGAACAAGATGGTGAATATGTTGTTCAATAAAGTTCTTGGTGAAAATGAAAAATGTGTCTTTTATTTTTACTTAAAAAGGAACTTTTTGGCCAACCCAGTAGAAAGTATCTTCTCAAGTTGTGTACAAAACTTCATTTTTGGGGCTTGCTTCAGTGAATGAAATTGCAGTATCTCCATCAACTAAATCTTCATGTCTAAAGAAGTTGTCTCTAATTGGCTATTATAGATAAAAGAAAACTTAAGAATTTGTGGCAGCATCACGCTTGATTATAACCTATTGAGGTTTAGCTGAACCAAAACATATCTTGCTCCTTCAGTGATTTAAATTACAAGTAAGCAACTATTTAGTATTAAAAATACTCAGTCTAGTATCTGTAGAAGGAATTAGCAAGAGGTAGTGCTGATCATTATTTTTTTCTGTAAAGTCAAAATAATAACCAAAAAGTTCTCAACACTACCCTTTTAAAAATTATAGAGTTATAATACAATTCTACAATTTTGGGATGTGTTTTAGCTTCTTTTGTGTATCTCAAATATTCATTCTATGCTAGTGATATACAGCTTCAGCCTTGGCTTGGGATTAATTGTGATTTTAACACAGCTCTCTAGCTGGTAGTCAAAGGGTTTATTTGTTCAGTTTTTAATATGTACATTTCTTTGCCAAAGGCTTAGGGCAATTTATGAAGGAAATTACATTGTAAGAAGTTAAAGGTTAAAATTCCGCCTAACTTCATCTTTTCTTCGACCTCTGGAAAAGAGTCTCCGGTGGAAAGCCCCTCATCATGACCTGGATTTCTTGACTTCAAGTTGACATGGGTTTTCTAAGAAACCCTTTTATCAAGCCCCTCTAAAACTCAGATCTTTTCCCACAGTGAGAGAGCGTGTTTCCTGGTTTCTTCCATCTTCCCCCTGTGCCAGCCTCCACTGTGGGTGACGTCTTTACAAGATACACCTTACACTAATGTTCATTAGGTCTTAGTTTCGCAAGTATCTGGGAGGATTGGTAAGTGCTGTCAGTGGGCTCCTGTGCCACTTCTATGGGCCAGAGAAATACTTTTCTTTCAATTCAAGTTTCCTTGCAATATTCCTTCCCGTAGGAGCTGAAGCTTGTTGGTCTTTTACATAATAAATACTGACCTATTCAATACTTACCTCTTTTCCAAGGACACACATTAATATTTTAAGAGATTATATGCTTTTTAGTTCATATTTAGAAATAATATTTCCTACATTAACAATGTCTCTACCCTGCCCTTGGAGTATTTGGTTCCTCAGTGTTGCTCTGAGGGGCTTGTAATTTCTTTTTTGTACTTTCCCATGACCCACAGGAATCATAAAAATGTACATTAGGCTTTAATGTCCACTTTTATTGAGACCTAGGGACAAACTCTCTATTCTATTCCACTCTTTGGTGTCAGAGCCTTCCTTTGATTTCAGGGAAATGGAAGACTGTGATTACCAATGTGTCCTACAACTGACCCACAGATAAATAGTTAAAGACGTGAATAGGCACATTATTGTGCCCCATAACAGATAGACATGCATGAGAAGAAAGGTTGGAATTAAAATAACAACAACAACAATAATAATAATAATTCAGACTTCCAGTTCTCAGTGCAGATAACTTCATCCTACCCCAGCTTCCAGAGGGTAAAATGACTGTTCTGAAAGGGTCCTCAGGGTGAGCTGAGGCTAGAGAATTCCTTTATGGAACTACAGAAAAATAGAATTCTGGGGACTGTAACTACCCAGAAAGCGTTAAATTAACTATCCAGAATTATCCGATGACAAAAAAGCTAGAACTGGGCCTGCTGAGGAGGAGATGGGCTGTAGAAAGGAAGGTATTTTTTGGTCCAGTGGAGGGAACAAGCAACTGGGCAGAGCAGGAAGTCATACTATTGGAAACTCAGAAAGCTGGGTGTTCTGTCTTCTAACAAGGAATATTAATCATCTGTTTTTCCAGGAAGATCATGGTATGCAAGAATAAATGTGCTTATTTCCCAGTATGGTGCAATGCTCATCAGTCATTCACTTACTCAATAACTTTTTATTGAGTTCTAGGTTTTAGAAATAAGTAAAGCAGGGAAAGATCACTGTCATCATGGAGCTAACATTCTGCAGGAGAAAGACAATAAAAAATAAATTGATTAATTAATAAAATATTAGTTTAAAATATAAGAAGTGCTATGAAGAGAAGGCAAGGAAGGGAGAAAGAGATAGCCTTGGTGAGGAATAGGTATAAAGGTTTTAAAGAAGTTGGTTTCTGAGAAGGCCATACTTGAGATGATGGAATAGCTCTGTTAACATCTGGAAGAAGAGACTTTTGAGCAGAGGCAGCACCAGTCAAAGACCCTGAGGCAGATTATAGCTGGAATATTTCATAAACAGCAAAGAAGCTAGAGTGACTGGAAAGAAGTGAGCACAGAGGAGAGAGCAGGGGGAGAAGGTGTCAGAGGAATAATGGGGCACTAGAATCATGTACAGATTTGTGGGCCACTGTACAGACTTTGGCCCTTTCTTCTGAGTGATATGGGATTATCCTTGATGATTTGAGCAGAATAGTGACGTTATCTGCTTTATCTTTTAAAGGAATCATTCTTACTGCAAAGAGGGGAAGAGTAGAAGCAGAGGACCATTTAGAAGGATGTTAGAACAAGACAGGCAATATATTATGGTGGCTTGGAACAAGGATATGTAGATTATATATAGAGAGGTAGACAGATTCAGAATATGTATTTAAGGAATAACCAACAATATTTACTAACAACTTGGATGTGGATTATTTGAGAAAGAGGAATCAAGAATGTATCCAGGTCTGTATGTTAAGCAACTGGGATGATGGAAATGCTATTTATTAAGTTGATTAATTGGAGAAAACTGCAAGAGAGGTTTGTTTGCAAGGAGTGAGCTGGGGAAAATTCATGGTTTTGAAAATGTTAAGTTTGGCATACCTAGCAGAAAGTGGAGAGGTCAAGTGGGACGGTTGGATATAGGTCTGGCTTTCATGAGAAATGTGTGAGTGCAGAAATTAATTTGGGAATCAACATCATGTATGAATTATAATAAAAATTTCTCTGGTGTTGAGGGAACTTCAGAGAGCAGGGCTAATTTTGGCATGCCTCCTTAATCAACATCTTAATTCATTAATATAATCCAGTGCTTGTATGAGCATATGTATTGACATGTGCTTATTATGAGGCAGTGTGTTTTACTGGTTAACAACAGAACCTGAAATGAATTGTCTGAGTTTTAATCCCCCAAAGGATGGCTTTTGTGGCATCCCACAAATTTTTATGTTTTTAATTTTCATTCAAGTCATGATACTTTTCAATTTCTATTTTGATTAATTATCTGATATACAGGTTGTTTAGAGGTGTGTCATTTATTTTCCAAATATTTTTGGGTTTTCCTATGACCTTTCAGTAATTAATTGATAATTTAATTCCATGATGATGAGGGATGACACTTTGTAAAGCTTGAATCCTTTCAGATTTACTGAGATTTGTTTTATAGATCAGAATAAGGTATATTTTCATAAATGTCTAATTTGAGAAAATGTACATTCTGCTGTTGTGTGGCATTTCCTCTGTATGTCAGTTTGATCAAGTTTATTTATTGTATTGTTCAAGTCTTCTATATTATCACTGATTTTTTGTCTCATATCTATTGTTTTTATTGAGAGAAAGGTATGGAAGTCTGCCCTTAATTGTTGATTTGTATTGATATATTGTTCCTTGAAGGTTTATCAGCTTTACTTCTTGTATTTGAAGTACTGTGATGTGTTATGATAGTTAATTTTATGTGTAAACTTGACTAGACCATGGTACTCAGATATTTGGTCATACATTATTCTGTATGTTTCTGTGAAGGTAATTTTGGATGAGATTAACATTTAAATCAGTAGACTTTAAGTAAAGCAGATTGCCTCCCATAACGTGAGTGGACCTTATCTAATCAGTGAAGACCTTAAGAAAAAGACTGACCTCCTCAAGGTAGAGGGGGTTCTACTAGCAGATTGCCTTCAAACTTGAAGTGCAACTCTTCCCTGGGTCTTCAGCATGCTGGCTTACCCTGCGGATTTGCACTTGCCAGCCTCCACAATCACTTGAGCTAGTTCTTTTGTTGGAGAACGCTTACTAGTACAGCTATGTAAACTTTTAGGATTTTTATGGTCTTTTGATGAATAGACCTTTCATCATTATAAAATGACATTTATTTACTTATATCCCCGTTGGTATGCTTTGCTTTTAACTCTGTTTTGTCTTTTATTATATAGAGATTCCAGCTTCCTTTTTTGCAGGTGTGGGGAGGGGAGGATTAGTATGATAAATATTTGTACATCCTTTTACTTTTAATTTATTTATGTCTTTATGTTTAAATTGGGTTTCTTGTGGTCTTAGTATTGGTTCTTGCTTTTTAATGTAATATGACAATTTCTGTTTTTTAATTAGGATGCTTAGATTATTAATTAACATTACTATTGTTAGGTTTAAGTTTATTCTACTATTTGTTTTGTATTTGTTCTTTGTTCCTCTTTTTCACTTATTTTCCCTTCTTTTGCATTAATATTTTTACCCTATTTTATCTTTGTTGTTGACTTATTCTCTATAAGCTTTTGTTGTATTTTTTTAGTGGATGCTTATTATTTAAGTACATGTTTAAATTCACAATCAATATTCAAGTGATATTTTACCACTTCATTTATACAGTCCATTTATTTCTCCCAATGATCTATTTATCTATTTTGGGGGGTCATACATAACAGTATATTATTTTTGTCATATATTTTACTTACACATATGTTATGAACACCCCACTCTGTATTGCTATTATTTTTGTTTAAGCAGTCAATTAACTTTTCAATATATTTAAACAAAATAAAATTTATATATTTATCCATGTAATTAGTACTTTCCTTTATTTCTTTGAGCATCTCCATAGTTCCATCTGGAATTATTTTCTTTCTTTCTGAAAGGATTCCTTCAGAGGACTGTGAAAATGTCTTTACTCACATTCTTTTCAAAAATATTTTCACTGAGTAGTTGTCTAGGTTGATAGCTTTATTCTTTCAATACTTTAAAGGTGTTCTACTGTCCTTCACTAACATTTTGTTTTCAAACAAGAAATCTGCCATCATCTATATCTTTATTTTACCATAAGTAGCATGTCTTTTATTTTCTGGCTTCTTTTAAGATTTTCTCTTTACCACTGCTTTTGAGGAATTTGATTATGATGTGCCTTTGTGTAAGTTTTAATGTTTCTTTTGTTTTGATATTGTTGTATTTATTGGATGTGTTGATTTATATAGCTGTCCTCAAATTTGGAACATTTCAGTCATTATTTCTTCAAGTATTTTTTTCTTTCTCCCCCTTTTTGTCTCCTTCAAGGATTCCAGTTTCCTCATCTATTCACTGCTTGAAGTTATCCAGCTCACTGATGTTTTCTTTTTTCTCTTTAAAAAAATTTCTCTGTTTCATTTTGCATAACCTATTGCTATGCTTTCAAATTCACTACTCTTTTAAACTGTAATGCTGATCTCCCATTCAGTGTATTTTTCATTTCAGACACTGTAGTTTTCTATTGTATATATTGATTTGGGTTTTTTTTTAATCTTCCATGTCTCTCTTCTTAAACTTATGAACATATGAAATACAGTTTTAATAATAACTGTTTTAGCATCCTCATCTGCAATTTCTAACATCCTTATCAATTATTTTTTTATTTGTAATTAATTGATATATTTTCCCCTGATAATTATGGGTCATTTTTTCTTGCTTCTTTTCATGCCTGGTAATTTTTTATTGGATCCCAGACATTATTAATTTTACCTTTTTATATAGATATTTTTGTTTTCCTATAAATATTCTTGTACTTGTTCTAGGATGAAGATAAGTTGCTTGAAAATGGTTTGATCTTTTGAGTCTTGCTTTTAAAATTTCCTAGAAGGAGCCAGAACCATATTTATTCTAGGGCTAACTATTCCCCATTACTAAGCAAGAGTCTTCTGCATACTCTGAGTAATTTCCTTTGAATTATGAAATTTACCAGTGAGAATAATACTATGCCTGGCCATCTTCTCCTACTGTGTACTGTTCCTTCTAATCCTGTGGGTGGCTTTTTACCAATCTCTCATAGTTTCCTTATGCATATGTTATATTCAGTTACTCAATTGAATTCTCAAGGGAAATACTCTGCACATCTTCAGCATTCTCCCTCTTTCCAACTTCTTCCTCTCTGGTACTTTGTTTTTGGAATTCTATCTGCCTCAGTTACCCTGTAATCTCAGCAACATCTCCTCAACTTGAGTCTGCGTTTCTCTGCCTGCGTTCCTTCACCTTTGTTTTACCATGTCTCGAGACAGTAAACTAGAGCAATTATAAGTATTATCTCATTGTTTCTTGTCATTCCAGCACCACTGTCTTTTTTGTGTTATGTCAAGGATTTGAAAAACAATGTTTCATATATTTTGCCAGGTTAGTTGATTGTTTATGGTAGGAGGGCAAAGGTAATCTCTGTTACTCCATCTTGGCTGGAAATAAATGTCTCTGTACGTACTACAGTGATTGCAGCTGCAGCCTCACAATAGCACAACCAGCCATAACCTTTAATTAAAAAAAAAATTTGAAAACCACTAATTTAAAAATAGATAAATAGAAAAAATATGTATCTCATTGTTGACATTGATATGATCTGAAAATCATTATAGTTAAAAAGAATGTATTTGGAAAGTTTAAAAAATTTAGGCAAATAAAGAGTTCTCTTATAAGAAAGTTTTTGTTTAGGGTGACTTAATTTAATCGGATTTTCCCCCAATATCTAATTTATATTCTTTTGTGCAATGGTAGCTTTTTGAAAAAGAAAGAAGAGACATAACTTTGGAGCATGTGACATTGTAAGATAGGTCAAGTTTAAGGGACCCTCAATAAGAAATCTAATAGCTGATAGTAGGAGGAAATTGGTTTCTTGGGGAATGACTTAGGGTGTGGGAGAAATGAAGAGAAGAGTGAAAAGCATCAACATCAAAACCCTTAAAGTTTAAACTTTTGCTGTGATTTAGTCACTTTCTCATCTATTATATTAATACTTATTGGATAGAGGAACAGAAGACTGCATGTCAGAGCTGGGTACAGGCCTAGCTGTGTATAGCAACTGCATAGTCTTGTTTTTCAATCTGTTGCTTCTCCAACTTTTATTCCTATGAAAAACTCAGGACTATTTTGTGGAGAGCAAGAAGAAAAGTCTACATCCAAATGGCAAAACTTCTTGTTGTAGAAAGTGGTTCTAATTATTATCTAATTTTTGTATCAAGGTCTTTGGTGTTCTACTCAGAATAAGATCCAACTAATTAATATGTACTTGACTTTTGTTGTTTCCTCTTAAAAATTGTTAGGTGGTGCCTTGAAAATGGGAATCTTGAACTTTGGAGACTGCATTGGTATACTATTGATTGTCAGAGGACTAGAAACTGAAAAAAAAATTATATTCCAAGAACTAGAATATACAACTTATATCTCTGTGACTCATCCTCTGAAAAATAGAACTAATAATTTCCTATTCTTATATAACCATTAAGCAAGGTAAAAATGTTACATATCATGGAAAAATGTTCTTTCTCATCTAAAAGATATGTTATGTTCCCCAAATCTGTTATTTTGTCCAATGGTCTAGTCTCTGGATTGATTATATCTAGTATAGTTTAATTTTGATGCAT
The DNA here is from genome assembly GCF_964270905.1 of Leucopleurus acutus. Taxonomy (NCBI): domain Eukaryota; kingdom Metazoa; phylum Chordata; class Mammalia; order Artiodactyla; family Delphinidae; genus Leucopleurus; species Leucopleurus acutus. The sequence goes on from NC_139156.1 coordinate 40,703,214, forward strand.
TGACTGGTTGGTTTGAGGTCATCCATACTTTCCCATTTATCTAAGGCAGCGATATAACCTTTTCTGAAGTCTGACATTTATACTACATGTTTATAAAATGCTTTTAATTCTGACTCTTGAACGTTGTACCTGGTAAGAATATGGTCAGAAAAGAAAGCAGCAAAAAACTGTGTAAGGGGAAAAAGTTTGAGAAACATTTTTAGACCTCATTCACCTCCATTAAGACTAATAAATTTAAACTGGCTCATTGAAGCAGCAAATACATTTCATCTTTTCACCAAGCATAACCTTCACTGAATCATATCAGTATTTCCTTCCCATCTCTGAGATCTGTTTCCTCTACAGTGGATTCTTGATGACTCCAAAACACTTGAGGTGTATTTCTGGTTCCTTCCAATAATGAGAATGTTAAGTGTTAATTTGACTACCCACATTTTGCCTCTGACTTTAGTATAACTATCAAAATTTGTCAAGGAGGAAGGAAAACAAGCTGATAAGATTTAAGTACATCTCTATTGCATGATGATGTTTAATATTAATAAAATGGAAGACAAACAGTGTTTTTGTACTCTGTTTAAAAAGAGAAAATATGTAGTTCTCAGTTTTTATTGATTCCTTCACACATAAAAATGAGACCATACACCATACTAGTATGACCAGATAAGATTATCCTAACAATGTATTTTATGGTGAATGCCTGTGTTTGCTCTAGGGTGCTGAGGTCTGAGTAACTGAGGTCAGACATGTAGGCACTGCATGCCTATGTGACTACCCCCAGTTAAAATGAAAATAATATAAAATTGTAAAAATAAAACAAAACGCTGGACTCAAGACTCAGATGAGCTTTCCTTGTTGGCAGCACTTTGAATGTGTTATCACACATTGTTGTTTGGAGAATTAACCACTTCCCCATGTGACTCCACTAGAGAGGATACTTGTTTCTCCTGGACTTGTCCTCATTCTCCTTTTTTCCTTTGCTGATTCTAATTTCTGTCCTGTGCTGTAGTAAATCACAACTGTGAGTGTAACATCTGAGTCCTATGAGTCCTTCTAGTGATTCTTTGAGCCTGAGGGTCGTCTTGGGATTCCTGATGCAAACTCATACTATAAGACTACAGAAAGTTGTGTTGGGTTCTCTGCCTTTTAGTATCAGTTTTCCACTTGACTTCTCACTCTCTTGACCCCGTCCTACTTATGAATCTGCACATTCCATAAGGTTAAAGTGATGTTGACAGGCTTAATTTCATTACTCTTTTTTCCTTGAAGTTTGGCCTCTTAATTTCATTTTCCTTTGTACCTTGAACTTTATTATTTTTTTATGCCAAATTCTGTGAGACTATTAAAATTCTGCTTAGCTTATGTGGTATTTAGTTGTTGCTTTTTACTCGTTGCTTTTTACTCACCTTCTTTGTCTATACTGATTATAAATTGACAAATGTATTGATATTGTAGAGCAAAGCAATGCAGGATACCATGCTCATCACAAGCCATTTCTCTCTTCCCTCAGATAGTATCCTGTTGTTCTCTGATGACATTTAGTTATTTTTGATGGAAGCATTTATGTCAAAGACCAGTTGTGTTTTATATCAAAGCCTGAAATATGAAATCATGAATTAAGATGGAATGCATTTTGTTTATATTTTGGAAAGACAGTAGAGTGACTGTTATGTACCAGACAGTGTGCACAGTGCTGTAGTATGATTTTTCATAGTCAATTTAGAGGAAATTGGTAAATTTACATGACCTGAATTTAAAAATGGGTACCTTAACTCCCGATTTTTATGCCATTATGAGCAAACTCTATATATCAACACCTTCTAAGCTTCTAAAATAAACAGTAAAATGCTTCTAAAGTTGATAAAATTAAGTTTAAAGAAAGGTGAGGCAAGTTTCTGTGAAAATTAATCTTATGTCAAAAGAATTCTTGGGGAGAAAAAAGGGAAAACACTGCTTCTGTGACCCTTCCAGGCCAGTAATATATACAGAGGTTCATAATTTTGGAAATAACTTGTGAAGAGAGTCATGATTATCAGGTGTTTTTAATAACTATTTTTTAAAAGAAAAATATTGGTGATTTTGCATATTTTCCTTCTGAGATGAATTTGCTTTCCTGCTAATTTTGAAGCCGCACTGGTTAAGTCTTTCAGACAGGTCATAGCATAGACTGGCTGTTGATAAAAGAGCAATTTGTCTTTTCCGGACGCGCAGGCTCAGCGGCTATGGCTCACGGGCCCAGCCGCTCCGCGGCATGTGGGATCTTCCCGGACTGGGGCACGAACCCATGTCCCCTGCATCGGCAGGTGGACTCTCAACCACTGCACCACCAGGGAAGCCCCCAATTTGTCTTTTTAAACTTAATACACTTAACAGCTCTTTTGCTGCCACTGTCTATTGATTGTAGCCTGAAGGGTTTGCCTTTTCTTTTCAAAAGTCTTAAAACCGTTGCTTTGTGTTGTTAACAAGGCTAAATTCCACTCTATCTTTCTGCATAACTCTCACTGCCATTCACTACTAAAAAGTTGCATTTTTTTCTTCTTGTTATTGCACCTCACAGTTGTTAGGGAATTACACATTTAGAGAAATTTGAGTTTTCTTAGTAGATTGTTATTGCAATAGGTGTTATTTTTTTCCAAAATTAGTTTCAGATAAAGTTGGATTTGGAAAGGACCATTTTGGTGTTAACATATATTTTAAGGAAAGGCATGAGACCCTTCTTTTTTTAAAAATAATTTTTTTTTTTTGGCCGGGCTGTGTGGCATGTGGGATCTTAGTTCCTCCGACCAGAGATAAAACATGCACCCCCTGGAGTGGAGGCGTGGAGTCTTAACCACTGGACTGCCAGGGAGGTCCCAGACATGAGACCTTTTGATCTGCAAGTGAGTCAGGTATGGTAAGTTAGGCAATGCTGTGGTGATGAACAACCCCAGATCTTAGGGATTTAGAGTAACAAAGGTTTATTTCTTGCCCACATAGCATATCCATCATGGACTACCTGGGAGCTGTGCTCCATGTTCTTCTCAATCCGGGACACAGGGTGGAATAATAATTATCATCTGAAACATTTCAAGTTGTGTTGGTGCCAAGTATAACGTAGTATAGATGCACTGGCTCTTAAGGCTTCTTTCTGGTTGTGACACAAGATACTACTATTCATGTTTTCACTGGCCAAAGAGAGTTGCATGACTGTGTCAAAATTCAGGTGAACAAAGAAAGTTTAATTCTGTTATGTGCCCAGAAGGAGAAAACCCAGATATTTGTAATTAGTCCTAATGAGCAGCACAGAAATCATGCATACATTTTGGTATGCATATTTTAAGAAAATCTCCTTTTTGAGGAATTTGTGACTCTATTCTGGGTTCTTCATATTCTCTGATTTTATTGAAGAATTATTTAGATTTATCTAAAGAAGACTATCATATACATAGACTGTAATAAACTTGATAAATCAGCATCTGTTAAATGTTCTGACAGCTGTATCTGTCCAATCTGGATGCCATTGTCTTATTACAGTTACCCATTTGGTTAATCTGGTTTTGACAACAATACTAACTCTTGAAGGAATTCTTTAACTTGGAACTTTAATGACCACAAAGGATTAATTGAGCATCATTAAACACAGAGTCGATCATGAGAACCGTACATAGTTTACTGAACCAGTTAATTTGATATAGGCTTCGAACTGCAGTTGATAATTGAACAACATGGTTTTGAACTGCACGGCTCCACTTATAAGTAGATTTTGTTTTCAATAAATGTATACTGCAGTACTACCGAATCTGTGGTTGATTGAATCCACAGAGGTGGAGCCATGAGTATTGAGGGCCAACTGTAAACTTATATGCAGATATTCGACTGTGCAGGGATCGGTGCCCCTAACCCTCATATTGTTCAAAGGTCAGCTGTAGGGCAAATATGCAGACTAGTCTTGTTTAAAACTTCAAATCTTCTAAATCCTAGCTTGCAAATTCATGAATCTCTTCTGATTGCAAACACTTTAAGACTTAGTTGTGTAGTTCTTCTCTGGATATTATGCTATTATCTATTTTCTCTGAGATTGATGCTGTTTTCCTATTGAAAAAAGGTTTTGATCTAGTTCAGTGGTTCTCAAATTTGGTTCAACATTAGAATATCCTAGGGAAGTTACTAAACCCTTTTCCTGAGCTTGTAGCTCAGGAAATTCCAAGTGAGTAGATTTTGGATGGAATCTGGAATGTGTACTACTCAGGAGATGCTCGTGTAATGATGTCTTTAACTAAGTATGTCAAATATTATTGGAGATGTATACTAACTAATTATTGAATAGCTTCTGTTGTAAATGGAGAAACTAAAGCTCAGGCAGGCAGCAAACACACAGAAACAGGAACTTTAGAGTGAGAGGTTACCCCAAGCTAGTTATTACTAATAATGTAATGTTGGACAAATTAAAGTATCTTAACAGGTGCTTGAAAGAGGTAAATAATATAATGTATGTAATACATATTCCTTTGTACCCAGTAAGCTTTTAAACAATTATTGGCTTATGTTGTAATTGTTCTTATGAGCTGTTACTGTTTTTGCAATTTTTAATTTTATTTTAAAAAAATTTTATGTACGTTTCAGGAGTACAGAATTATGATTCAACATCTGTCTACACTACAGAGTGATCACTACCACAAGTGTGGTTGCCATACATTGTCTCCTTCACCCATTTCGCCCACCCCAACTCCCTTCCCCTCTGGTAACCACTAATCTGTTCTCTGTGTCTATCAGTTTGTTTTTTGTTTATTTTGTTTGTTCATTTGTTTTGTTTTTAGATTCCACATATAGGTGAAATCATATGGTATTTTTCTTTCTCTGTCTGATTTATTTCACTTAGCATAATACTTTCAAAGTCCATCCATGTTGTTGCAAATAGCAGGGTTTCATTCTTTTTTATGGTTGAGTAGTATTCCATTAGAACCATTGTTCTTCTTGCCTTGCCCTAAGTCTTCCATGTTCTCTTTTCTATATCCTCTGTTACCACTGTCCACTTTTAACACAGTGCTCTGGGCACATTGTTTTTGCTGTTTCTTTAACACTCCAAGTAAAAGTTCTTCTTTGGGTCTCTGCCATTGTTTTCCTTTTGCTTGCAATCTCATTCCCAAAATTGCTGAATTCTGCTTCCCCACTTTCTTCAAGAATCTACTGAAATATAAGGATTTTTGCTGCTATTTTCTTGACCATCTGATTTTAAATAGCAATATTCAATTCTTTTTTCTCCTGTCTCTATCTCTGCTTTATTTTTCTCCATAGCATGTCTCATTGCTTGAAAGAGTTATTTGTTTGCTTGTTTATTTATTTGTTTACCCTTGTTTCTCCTATAAGAAAAAATACCCCATGAAGCAGGAACTTATATTGGTTCTATCCCCAGTTTGTTTGTTTGTTTTTCCTTGAAAGAGCTAGGTATAATTTGATGTTTAATAAAAAGTTCTTGACTATAGGAATAAGTGGATGAGTGAACAAATAATAACACTTCAAAGTGTATGAGAAAAATAGAGAAAAACAAAATAATAAGACTTTAAATATGTTTTCTCATCTTTTGATAGATCAAACAGACTAAAAGATAGAGATAGTGGGATTTTGAATAATATTAATAAAAAATTATTCATGTTTTCTAACAATAAAACTGATACCAAACATTCAATGTAAAAAAAGTCTAGAAAAAAAATGTCGAATTAAAAACTTAACAACTGCTTGGAAATTAAAAGCAAAAACTAAAACAAACTTCCTTCCTCCATAATTCTTAGCCAATGTGTTATAAATAATGGTAAAATATCTGATTTCAGACTCTTTAAATAAAACTGTAAGCAAACAAATACAAACTGTACATTATGTACATTATCACAATTACCCAATCTGACCCAGACCATTTACTTCATAAATTCAGCCTGATAAAAAATTCACTTGCATAAGTATTGAAATCTATTGATCACACAGAGATACACTAGCTTCTAAACAACAAAGAAGTCTCGAAATAGAATACATTTAAATAGGCATATGTTGGAAAAGTTTTAAAATATGTATTTTATATGTGTTCCTATAAAATATTTATAAATCTTCACTCATGTATCCAAATGTGTTTTCTTATTACATCTCATATTTACTATTTCAATAAAAAGCTTTTTCTCTGAGGCTAGTAATGAAACCACGTTAATGTCTTCAGGTGCATCTTTTATCCTCTTTTCATGTTATGAATATCCTCCTGTTGTTGAGAGAAGTACCCACCCGTGGTTATGAAGAGCCACGACTCTCATTTTCATTTTCAAACTGGTCAACACTGTAAGTGAAAATCCCATCACTGGAGACAATGTATAAAGCAATAAACTCCTCCTGTCTCATAAACAGTGAGCCTTGAAAGCAGAGCACTTATGACAGCAGGAGTATTTACTACTGAATGACATGTACCACTCTGGGAATATTGTGGAAGTGAATAGAGAGCAAGATTATCATGCCAAAGATATGAAAATTTTAAAATTTTTATTTTGTTTGCAGAATTTGAAGAAATTGATTTTAAGGAAATAGAATTAGTAAGCAAGGAAGTGTATTATTGCATACAAGGACTGTGTGAGCTGTCTATTTACTGAATTTATCTAATGCAGGCCTGTGGGGAAAGCAAGATGAATAGATCACTCAGCAGCAATGCCATTGGTTTAGGAACATTCTCTACTGCCTAGAAAATATCAAATATGAGGGAAGAAGTAAATAGGTATGTACAGTGCACACAAAAGAGTGAATCAGACTGTTCATGAAAAAATACATGTTCTATATTTGTCAATTATATCTCAATTTAAAAAATGAAAAAAAAAGCAAGACTTTAGCTGGAATGCAAACTAAATGAAAAATTGCTGATTCTTTGTTCATTACATAATTGTGTGCCTTTTGTAAGCAAGAGGCAGGATGAAGTAAAAGACAAAAATCCAAAAAGTAATCAGTTTCAATTTTTATTAGCACCATGCTCTACCCAACTGAGCTAACCGGCCAGTTGACTTAATTTTTAGATAAAATGATCTGATTTTTACCATACATCAGTAATCCTGCCCAAATGTCTTCTTCAAATCCTCTTCTAATGTTAAAACATCACTGGATCTACAAAGTCTCTTTCTTCTTTTTGCTTTTTTAAATATTAGCTGGCTTGCTAATGTCACTTTAGCAAATGAAAATTTTTGGTGGTAGCTGGACTTAGAATGTAGGATCCTATTAAATAACATAAAAGGTCTGTTGAAACTCAATGACTGGCAACTGCTAACTATCAAGATAAAAACACTACCCATGATAATCTGAAGAGCTATTAAGAGAAAAGGAGGGGACTTCCCTGGTAGCACAGTGGTTAAGAATCCGCCTGCCAATTCAGGGTTTGTTTGAGCCCTGGTCTGGGAAGATCCCACATGCCGCGGAGCAACTAAGCCCTGTGCCACAACTACTGAGCCTGTGCTCTGGAGGCCGCGAGCCACAACTACTGAGCCTGCGTGCCGCAACTACTGCAGCCCGCGTGCCTAGAGCCTGTGCTCTGCAACAAGAGAAACCACCACAACAAAGGGTAGCCCCTGCTCACTGCAACTAGAGAAAGCCCGCGCACAGCAACAAAGACCCAACACAGCCAAACAATAAATAAATTTATTTTTTTAAAAAAGGAAGGAGCTGGAATCTTGTAAACTTGTAGGAATGTAAACTGATTTCCCTGTCACTTCTGGTGCAGTCAGACAGGGGCTTTTACTTGAGTGGTGCACCAGTACTGCAGGGCAGACAGAAGAGCCCCAGGATAGTTACAGATTACTCCTAATGGCTCTCCTTTCACAAGTGTCACCTGCCTTCCCTCAAGTTTGGGCTGGTTGGGGTCTAACTGAGGTGCTGCACCAAAAATACCCCAGTGGCTTAAGAAAAGACCTGAAATAAGTACAAACAACAACTAGTACAATTTAGGGCTGAAATCTCAAATATATTTCCCCTTTCTTTTCATCTTTATCTGGTTTAGACTCACTCTGAAAAAAGAAAGGACATTGGTAGAAATGGTAATCTACAACTGGACTTTAATTCACTTTCCCACATGGTTGTGAAATCATATGTATATGTTTTATATAAGAAATAAATCTTGACCCTGACAAACCAAATCACCGAACATACAGAAAAGCACAAAGTATAGACTTCTTTATTCTTTTATTTACATATTTAATTTTCAGCACTGAATTTTTCTGTTGCTAATTGCAACTCCTCCTGTTCCTGTATTTCTGAGGGAAAAGAGTTACAAATCAGAAAAGTTGGAAACAAAGAAGACCTGAGCTTCTTTACGTTCATAGGTGATGATAATTTCTAGAGAAATATTTTTCCTTCAACCATTTCTTTTATGCAAAGGTCCAGTGTAGCATTGGCACCTTGCCAGCCTGGCATGTAATTATTCTTTGTCTCCCTTGCAATCTCAAATTAGAAGTTTCACTTATTCTGCCTCCTCAACAGTTCATAGATAATGTAATTATGTGATTGAATTTCTTTCATATCATGCAAGGAGATAAATGATGTACAAATGTCATCTTTTATTAATTTATGCACCATTTGCCATGGAGTTGACTCAAACACAATTACTGCTGTTTCATTTCATTTAAAAGAGTCATAACGCTTTAGAATCTTGTAGAATTGGTGGTCTTCTAGGGAACAAAATCTAATGTATATTTTTGAAATTCAACACTATAAAATTTATAAACCAAATCATAATTAACACAGTTCCCTCTCAAAGTGATCTCATTTTCTTTAAAAATAATCTTCCTTCTATTCCACATAGAGAAAATGAAGAATCTGTTTTTATAGCACTTTGTTGATTCCGTATAATGTCTGATAGATATAATAGTGCATTGGAATATTATAAATGGGAAATGCTCATAAGTGCTATTCACATAATCATAACTTCTCTTTGGTAAAACTTTTTTGGTCATAACAATATTTAGAAATTATTAGAAAACGTGAAGAATTTGATTTAAAATGTCATAAAATGATTTAATTTTGACAATAATATGTGCACAGATAATATATTCACATCTTTGCCAATATCTTATTTTGACATTGAGCCAATATCTTATTTTCAATCATCAAATTTTACAAGTCAAAATATATTAATTTACATTCCATTGGGAAATATAAAAATGAAAACACATGAATTATCTTAAATCAAGGCACACGACTTCTAGCTTCTGTATCTTTCCTTTTACCAAGGTCATCTCTCTTCATAAATGTTCCTTAGAGCTATAATTAACAATATTGTTTTCTTCTTTGTTTCTAGGCAAGAGCTTTATAAAGGAGCTTTCTAACCTAGGCAGATTGGAAACATTTACAATAGTTGTTATTTTAAATATCTTTAAAATACATTTAGATATATTGTTTATGAATTCCTTCACAACTGTTTAGTTAATATTGACCTCTTTTCTTAACTTTTACCATATTTATAAATGTTTCTCAGGAAATTTAGTAGTTGATTATATGCTTTATTATATTATTGCTAGTCACTATTTTTGGTTTTAAGATCCATCAGATTTGGGGCTGCTAACTTTCATTGAATATTGTCTGAAGTGGGAGTCAACAAACTTTCTGTGAAAGTCAGATAATAAATGTCTTGGGGGTCAGATAGTTCTCTTGTGCAGCTATTCAACTCCTATATTGCATGTGAAAGCAGTCAAAGACAAGTAAGTGAATGCACATGGTTGTGTTCCAACCTTCCAGATCCTTGGTCTAAAGATAACTCTAGTAATACAGTGGCTAGATAGGCAGCATGAATGCAGCAAGCCACGTGCATTTCTTTCACCTGAAGCCTCTTGTTTTGGGTACTAATGAGTTGGGACTTCTGTAAGAAGAATATGTGCTCTGCTGTTTTTCCTAAACATATCTCTACTTTATTTTCTGCTACCTGAGAGTTGGGCAGAAGAAGCATTTAATTATTTTCTATTTGACTCTACTATAAAAATAAATATAACATCACAATCAACACTATGCTTTGGTGTAGATAGAAAAGCAGGGAGTAGTAGAGACTGTGGTAATGTGGATCATGGCATGCAGGAAAGAGGCTCAGTATTGCCAGACAGTCAAATTATTTAAATTATGAAAAAAATTTACATTGGAATTTTCCCAAATTTTAAGTGCTTGCAAATAATTTTTTAAATTATGTAGGCCAAGAAGGTGTGGTTCATACAGAACATGTCAGCAAGCTAAGATTGACCAACTACTTGAAACATTCATTTGATAGCATACAGCATACAAAAGGTGTTTGAGGAATAAACGCCAGTTTACTGGACTTTCACCTGATGTTGGGTGTCATGTTATTTAGAGGGCTGAAAATATAAAATGTATTAAATTATAAAGGTTAGAAATATTAAACGTCTTATTTTCTCTTATAAACATAAAATGGTCACCATTTTATGTTTATGGTCATTAGCCATAAAGATATGTCTAAAGAAGTTTCATTGATTAGAACATATTTTTTTTTTTTGCGGTACGCGGGCCTCTCACTGTTGTGGCCTCTCCCGTTGCGGAGCACAGGCTCCGGACACGCAGGCTCAATGGCCATGGCTCACGGGCCCAGCTGCTCCATGGCATGTGGGATCTTCCCGGACCGGGGCACAAACCCGTGTCCCCTGCATCGGCAGGCGGACTCTCAACCACTGCGCCACCAGGGAAGCCCTGATTACAACATATTTTATTTAATTAGTGTCACTAGAGCAAGTCCTTGCATTAGTAGCTACTTTGCCTGCCTATTCTTTAATTTATGTATATCAAGTACTTGAGAAGATACAATCTAGTTAATAAATAGTGCTATTTATCAAAAAAAAAAAGAATATGAGAAATCATCGTTATACGTAATCAATTGTGGTTAACAGTGGATGTTGGTTTAGTCATAACATGGTGTTGGGTACTTAAAGTTTGCCCACAATCCAATAATTAAGAGTATATTATCTAATCCTGACATCCTCACTTTTTTGAAGAGGGACTGGGCAGAGGCTGTCTTGACTTGTTCATTAGATGAGGAGCAGGACGATGAAAGTTCTGTTGGACCACGTGAAAAGGAGAGAAGTTCCTCATCTTGGATAACAGGAGGTCCTGAAGATGGAGGAACATCTGTAAAAAGCTCAAAATTAAGCAGATGTAGAAAGAAAAATGTAGAAAGGGGAGGCAAGAAAATGGCTATATTGAGTATGGGTGCATAGGTAGACTAAGGAGTAAAGGTAGATGTTAAAGGTGCATAAAAAAAGTGCCAGAAGTTCAGGATCAAGTAGCAGATGAGTTCCTAGTGAGTTCCCAAAAGAGCCTAGATTTTACCAGAGATAATAAAGATACCTATTATCTAATGAGGAGAAGACATAGGCATAACAATTGGTGTTTAAAGATAAAAGTGATTCACTATGAGGTTGATGAAGTTTGTGGCAGGAATTTGAGAATTGTTGGTCCATCAGATCCCTCAGAATCGATCTTTAAAATATTAATGGAGAGAAATAAGCCATGCCTGAAGCCAAGACACTGGTAGTTGAGTGTAATTAGGAATTGACTGTGAAGCATTCACACTGGGCAAAATCCGGAGCTTTCCAAGTATTTTCATATATGTGTAAGCAAGAAAGCAGTACCACTGTAGCTGAGCCAGTGACCAGATACTAGTGAAGCTGAAGGGTGAACTTGAATGATGATGATAGGATTGTAGCTTGAATAGCTCTGACAGTCATGAAAAATGTAATGCAGAGCTATTTTACCCTTTGAATTTAATTTAAGAAAGAAATTCTGTTCTCATTTTATCCCCCATTGTAAGGAGTAACTATAACTCGATCCAAGGCAGATTTGGCACAGCCTTTAGATGGGTTCTTTATCTCATATTCCTGGTAGTAACATTATTGGAAGATGTCTCAATTGTATTGGGATGTGTGACAGTTCCAGGGAGATGTTGGATATAGCTGTTCCTAGTTCAGAAGTACTTGGATGGCCTAATAATTTGTGTAGGGTGAATCTGAGAGTCTCCTCATACATTGTATTCTTACCCACAGGTTAAGTAGTTCTCCGTGCTTCCCTCCCTTCTCCTTTCCCCTCCTTCCTTCCTCTCTCGCCCTCTCCCTCTCCCTCCCTCCCTCCCTCTTTCCCTCTGTCTCTCTCTCTATCTCTTCCTCAACACTATACCTAGGATCCAAATGCAGACGGATCATTTCTTAGATGATCCACATATCTTAAGTATATTACAAACATACTATTACAGTTTTTGTTTCCCCACCTACATGGCATAATCAGAATACAAATTACTAATAATAGAAAGAAAGCTAATTTATTTTATATTATGGGGACAAGGAGAATATAGTGTATCATCAGTCTCCCATATCCCTGTTCATTTACCTCTTGTTCAGGTAGGAAATTTCTCAGGAAGGGAAGTTTTTCATAGGATACCTATGTCATTGTTTGACTTGTTCTCATAGGGAAAATTGTCAAGATTGAACTCTATCTCAAAGCATCCTCTCAAAATCAATCTATTCCCTGAAGAAGACTCAAGGAGTAACACTTCACTCTTACCCCATCCAGCAGAGATATAAGCCCTTTCTTGATTCATTCTTCTTGACATTGCTACATTAGAGGAAGACATTTTTTTCAAAGGGTAGTTTTTCTTAAAAGTTAGAGTGGTTCAGTTACTTTATTTAACTTGAAAAAAAAAAAAAACAATCTTACAAAGAGGGTTGTCAAATTTAGCAAAAAAAAAGAGTATAGGATGTCTATCCATATGTTCATTGAGATAAAGTAAAAATATTACATGAACCACACTTATACTAAAAAATACATATTGTTAATGTGAAATAAATTATCTCTAAATTACATAATTTTTTGATTATATGCCTCTGATAATTTGTCTCTCCTCAATGATTCCTTGTTTTGCAAAATTTGCTGTATAAAATTCCATGCAGTTACATTATATGTTCCATTTAATTATAGCATAACTTCTACAGTGGTCACATTCAACCTATTTTATTCTTTTGCCCACTGAATATTTATTAGTGAGAAAATGCTCATTAGCATCATGAGCCAGTATACTGAATATGTACTGACGAAGTTAACAACTCTGAGAATTGCTCTATAAATTCGATTTGTTGAAGCACATAATACCATCTTTTGTAATAATTATCCACCTTAAATTGGAATTTATTTTCCTATTAATAAGCAATGTTGTCCCTTTTAAGTACAGCCTGACACTTAAAGGTATACAGAGTTTATCAGTTCTTTCTTTACTCAACAAATTTCTTTAAGCAATGAAATACTTTTAATAACACTGGTTGTACTTCTCTCAAGTTGCATAATTCTGTTACTAAAAAGATTTTGGATACTAACAACAGGAAATAAGTAGAGCTCATTCAATAGACTTTTTATAAACTCAACAGGAAACGTTTGAGGTTTTTCTTCAGAAGTGATGTATAATTTCAGTACTTCAAGTAGACTCAGGTATCTCTCAATTACATTTGTTAAAGAGAGCAAATGGGTTTTTAAAAGCAAGAGAACTGAAAAATATTAGTAACAAAATTATAAAAACAGTTTAATTGCTTGGTTCAAACAGTATAATTACTGAAGGAAGAGAACAATTTCATGGCAATTAATTCAGTGTCAATAGAAAGATCATCAGATGCTATTTGAACAACATTTTAGAAAATATGGGCAGGGTAGTCACCTCCTTCTATAGAATCAATCATGCTTTGCTTCAACTTCGTAATAACATGTCTGAACCTTTATACAAACATTCACCTAAATATAATCTTCACCAAAAGCAATACAATTTTTCTCATTTACTTCTAACTTAATATAAGACTCTGCATAATATTTTTTCTCAAGTCTCATCTGTATAAGATTTACTCACAATAGCCTTATAAGGGAGCCTTTTTCACAAGAAAAAAATATTGCACTAGCAAATGAAAGAATTACTTCTGCATTATTATTACTGTTATCTAACCAAAGTTGGGTCCACTCACCCACATGCAGTAAAGCCAGTCTACTGATGCTGGGCTGTGGTGAAGGAAGGTACAGTATTTACTGCAGGGCACCAAGCAGTGAGAATGGGCAGCTCATGCTCAAAACACTTGAACTGTCAGAGGGTTTTCAGGGAAGGGGTTTTAAAGGCAGTGTGAGGGAGGGGGTTGTTGGGTGCGTGATCAGTTCATGCACAGTTCTCAGATTGGTTGGCATCAAGGTGAAGTTTCAAGCATCATCAACCTTCTGGTTTCAACCAGTCTAGGGTCTATGTACTTGCAGTTAGCAGTTTTTATCTGATGGGGGTCTGCTTCCTATAAAAACAATTTAGGAGTGTGTGTCAGGCCTTTATCTATATCTTTCAAGGAACTGTGAGTTTGGTGATTCTGCCATGTGGCAGATTTATAGTCTAAATTTTTACCAGTTTCCTGGCCCAACAGCTATTCTTTGTTTCTACATCTTCACATTTTCTAATCATTAACTCTTGAGTCAGCCTTTTTTTTTTTTTTTTTTTTTAATGCGGTACGCGGGCTTCTCACTGTCATGGCCTCTCCCGTTGCGGAGCACAGGCTCCGGACGCGCAGGCTCAGCGGCTATGGCTCACGGGCCCAGCCGCTCTGCGGCATGTGGGATCTTCCCGGACCGGGGCACGAACCCGTGTCCCCTGCATCAGCAGGCGGACTCTCAACCACTGCGCCACCAGGGAAGCCCTTGAGTCAGCTTTTTGAGGCTCGAGGGAGACTAAACCAAAAGCCTTTTACTTCAAAGGACAGGGACACAGGGGCTTGTTTACAGTTTCTATCCCCTCCTTTTCTTTGATACTCCTCAATCTTGAGGGGAACAGGTTCAGGAAAAGGAAGGGAGTAAAGTTTTGGATAGAGAGGTTAATCATAAACTCAGTAGACGAATTCAGTTTTAGGGAGACTCGGTTTCATTACTTGCATCCTTGGCTATGCCATAAAAAAAAAATGAGACATTTAGATGTTTGATAATATCAGAGAGAGTAAAAAGAGCCATTACAATTTTTTTTTTTTTTAATTCTAGTAGATATCTTCCTGGCAATCGAAAACTTGCTTGCAGTTTTGGAATATGAAAATACTTTTGGTAGGGGTACATTCAAATAGTCACTTGAGCTGAAAGACTGATGATATATAGTGCAGAAGGTTATTACAACTTCCTTTGTGATTATTTCATTGTCTTCATCTGAATTTCTCTATCAAAATTTTTATTTTAATGCTTTTTTTGGGTACTAGTTGAATCAATCTGACACGCATAGCTGTTAATTAGTATATGTTGGTTTATATCTGACTTTCCACCTATTTTGATATTGGATAAATGCATACTGTACAAATTAATTCAAAAGGGCTTTTTCCTTGTTTAATAAATGTTCACTGTTCAGAAAATTCATCTAGAAATATATGAATTTTGGGTTTCAAATACATACAAACTAAAAAAAAAAAAATAGCAATCACCAGAAGAATTGGAGATTGTATTTGATCATCTTATAGTAATGGGTGTATCTGTCATTCACAAGTTTGAACTTATAACTAACTGTAAATAGGTGTTGAACTATTGAAAGACTGGGGAACATGCAAATTAATAAGTCAAACTCATTCTGATAAAAAATGGTGAACTTTCCATTTGCCTTCAAGGAAGAGATGTATTTGGAAGACACTGTCTCTCCAGTCTTACATAAAATTTTGGGAAGCCTGGTATTTAGGGACTGGTGAAATTTTCAGAAGCAGCAGTGTTTAGGGATTGACAGATTTGCATCTGTGTTAGAGTGGTTTGGGGAGTAAGGCTGCTATGGACGTTTGCCTTTCAGACACTTTGGCACTGGAGCAAGGCAGTTGCTAATTGGCTGTTATCTAGAGTGAGAGGCTGTCACTGACTGGCTGACTTTTAGAGAAGGCATACTATACTGATCTAGTTTTCTCTAAAGATGGTTACTGCTGGCTCAGCACCTGAGATTTTAGCCAAAGAACAGTCTTGTACTTTCCTGAATATGAAAAATAATATGTTTAATTCTCATTTCCCCATTTTGTTCTTTCCCTCAGCCAAACTTGCAGGAGAAACCATAAGGATTATCCAGATTTTTATTTGTGGTGGTATGATTCTCACCTACTGTTACCATTTAAGTAATTTAAGCATTAATAACTGTAGCCTAAAAATAACTGATTTTTTTTTTAAGTATTGAAAAAATCTGAACACAGGGCATTTAAGACATTCTGAAAAAAGTCAACAAACGTTGCCGGACACAATCATTAATTATAGGAGATGTCCTGTATATACAGGACATCTTGCAACCCTACTTACAAAACACGCCATTTCTCTAATTAGGTCTCTCTGTCTCTCTTTTTCTCTCTTGCAGAAGTTATCTTTGATACATTGTACAACATTTTAAGCAGAAGTGGATTTTGATCCAAAATTCTAAACATAAGAGTGTGACTTTCACTTTTTTCCCCAAGGAAAACACATCATAATAGTATTCGGAGTAGGAAAATGTTCAAACACAGATTGACATCACCTTTACATTTTTCATCTCATTTTTCTTGTCACAAGGTTACAATTTTAAGAAATATCCTCTATTTCAGGAGATAAGCATATAAGCATAAGCAAAGCTGATTTAGAAGCGGTTAATCTCTGAGCAGTTTAAATTTTTCTAATCCTGGACAAGAATTCCCAAAAAAATGTACCACTAGAAGGAACCATAGAAGTCTGAGGCACAGATTGGTGAAATCATTTGCTCGGGATCACGCAGCCTTGGAGCTGGGTTTGGATTCCCAGTGTCCTGGCTATCATTCCAGCTCTTTCTATATG
The DNA here is from genome assembly GCF_964270905.1 of Leucopleurus acutus. Lineage (NCBI taxonomy): Eukaryota > Metazoa > Chordata > Mammalia > Artiodactyla > Delphinidae > Leucopleurus > Leucopleurus acutus. Next base: position 40,720,011 of record NC_139156.1, read on the forward strand.
CTGTATAGCTTAGTGAAATGGCTAACTCCACGGGCTTGGTTGTTATACAGACATGTTTTAAAATCTTTCTACTACTTACCAGCTGGATGAATATGGTCAAGTTATTTAACCACCCGTTACCCTCAAATTAACATCAGTAAAATAGAGGTAATGGTAACACCTGCCTCATAGGTTTGTTGAGAGTATTAGCTGAGATCAATCATGTGATATGCTTAACATAGTGCTTGGCATATAATCTATGTTCAATAAATGTTATTATTTCACTGTATAATATTGTACTATTATTTAAGAGGTGTATGAGAATGATACTAATGACCCTACAGCAGTTGAATCTATTCTTAAAATCATCTAGTAGTAGGTAGTGGGGTCTGTTACATACTTTTACTTGAAAAGTTTGGATCTGTGAATTATTCTTTGCCTTATATTGATCACATTGGCCACCTACTGCTACAACATCCACATCTCAGTCATTGAACACAGTGCAATTTTTTTTCTAGAACGTGGGTTTGCAGGAGGCTCACCTTCATATAGTCATTCAGGAACTGATGTTCCTGTCTGGTGGCTTCAAATCCCCTGAGGTCTAGAGTCCTTCACTGGGTTCTGTGCATTTGACTTTCCAAAGAGTGGAAAGACATCATAGATGATCATGCAGGGCTTAAAAGGTCAGGACTGGGAATAGCATTTATTACTTCTTGAAGTGGTCCCTGCAGTGAAGGCTGTGAAAGGTAGTCAAGCTGTGAGCCCATGGGGGTAGAGAAATGGAGTTTGGAGAGCATGGCCAAAGTAGAGACTGCAAAGTGCTGATGCACCTGAGAGAAATATGAGGATCTGAATAACCTTGTTACAGGTCATTTATTTGAGCCTCATAATATACCAGTTAATTTTCTGTGTATTGTTATCCCATATAACAGCTGAAGGAACTGAGGACATAGGTGAATTGCTCAAGGTTTCTCATTTTGACAAGGGCATAACCAAAATTCTTTTTCCAGGCACTATGAACCTAAGTCCAAGGTACTTGATTTTATATCCACTTAGGTACTTTGTCTAGAATCCTTGATTACTGTTTCATGCTTAAATCAATTGCTAGTCAATTTTCAGTGACTAGCAAGTGACTAAGTTGCTAGTCACTGAAAATTCTTCTTATGTTTTTAATATTTTCAAAATGAAATTTTAATATTACATTTTTTTTTATGAAGATGACAGTTTTAAAAAAAATATTTATTTATTTATTTTTGGCTGCGTTGGATCTTTGCTGCTGCGCGCGGGCTTTCTCCAGTTGCGGAGAGCGGGGGCCACTCTTTCCTGTGGTGCTCGGGCCCCCCACCGCGGTGGCCTCTCCTGCCACGGAGCACGGGCTCCAGGTGCGCGGGCCTCAGCAGTTGTGGCACACAGGCTCAGTAGTTGTGGCTTGTGGACTCTAGAGTGCAGGCTCAGTAGCTGTGGTGCACGGGGCCCAGTTGCTCAGTGGCATGTGGGATCCTCTTGGACCGGGGATTGAACCCGTGACCCCTGCACTAGCAGGCAGATTCCCAACCACTGTGCCACCAGGGAATTCCTAATTTTAACATTATTTTTGGGGGGCAACAAGATTGATTTCACTAACCCAGTATTTTGTAGAATATTCTTAATGCTTTTCATGAGATTAATAATGCTTTTGTTTTCTGAATAAAATTTCAGTTAGGTTGGCAAAATATCACGTTTTTCTAAACCGTATTAGTTACGTAAATGTTTAGAATGTCTTAAAATTTTTAAAAATTATGTGCTTTCTCAATTAAACAGTATCTTTCTTAAGGAATCTTCTGAAAGCAATAATATTATGCCCTTAGCTTTACAAATTAATGCACTTAAGGCAAATGTTTTGTATATTTCAAAAAAAATTTTCCAAATTATTAAGTGAAAGTTGGATTATAAATAATACTCATATTTGATATATAGAATCAATCATTTTCTAAATGATATTACTGGATATTTTTATATGGATTATCTCAGTGGTACTTTTAATTAATAAACTTGGAAATTGCTGAGCAAAAGCCCTATTTTAACCTTTATTTATTTTTTTTTTTGTTAACATTGGATAATCCTAGGAGATTTGCTTTTAGCTAATGTATATTTACTGGATTTTTATGAAGGGCACCCAGGAAAAGGCCAGTAACTCAAACTGGTAGTGAGACCAATTGCATATTAGAGCTAGCATTCATTCTCAAGTCTAGTTAAACTTTTATATTGAAATCTTGCAATAAACTTTCAGTTGGTACTAACTTCTTTTTCTATTTATCTAAGCAGGCTAAGTTAGTTGTCCTTTCATGAGTGTCATCATCCTGATTCTCTGACCTATTATTAGGGAATAAACTTTGGAAATAAATTTCTTTAAGAATTTTTCCAAATGATTTCTGTGGTTTTATGCTTTCCTGTAGAGTTACAAAGAGGAAATACCCATAGAAATTAGGGAATGTGGAAATACCATACATTTACTGCTTCTTTAAAAATCTAAACGTGCAGATCACTAAAGTTAAAACAGCTGTTTTTTGTTTTGAGCACATTTTTTAAATGTTAAATTGATTTTTTGAAAAAAAGAGGTGGAATATTTCAAGAGGTTAGATCTTAGTTGCTACCTTAAATCCTGAACAAAGGTAACATAAGGTGAAGACCAGAGTGAATGGACATTAGCAGTTGATGGTCTCCTAAATTTTACATGTTCCAGAATCATCAAGAAATACTAGGGTTTCCAGATAAAATACAGGACACTCAGTTACATTTGAATTTCAGATAAACAATGAATAATTTTTACATTTTACATAAATATGTGCCAGTAATTATTTGTTCTTTATCTGAAATTCAGGTGTGACTGGGAATCATGTATTTTTATTTGTGTTATCTGGCAATCATAAAATATATTGATCTCTCATTCTCTGTCCCAGCTTTCAAATTTTAGAGTCAGGGAGTGAGTGACATAGTTTAGGTCGTGTACCCTTTTTGGGCTTCAGGGTCAGTTGTCTGCACAAGGATTTGCATTTTTAAAAACAATAGTAATTGGCATGAGAGTCCGGTGGGTGGGGGAGAGGAATGAATGAGGAGATAAACAGATTTAGAATTAGGTACATAGAAAAGAGCAAGATAGTCCTGATGGTGTTCTGAGCTCTGTTTTCTAGCTTGTTGCTGAGGCTCAGCCCTGTTTATCTTCTTGAGTTTTCTAAGCTACCTTAGCATCCTTAAATTAATTACTTAAGCTGGTTCAAGGTGGATACCTGTAATTTGCAACCAAAAATTTTTGACAACATTATTTCTGGGACTTCCCTGGTGGTCCAGTGGTTGAGAATCCACCTTCCAATGCAGGTGACGCGAACTCAATCCCTGGTCTGGGCGGGGAACCGAGATCCCACATGCCACGGGGCAACTAAGCCTGTGTGCACTGCAACTACTGAGCCCATGCGCCACAGCTAGAGAGAAGCCCACGTACCACAATGAAAGATCCCGCGTGCCGCAACTAAGACCCGACACAGCCAAAAATTAATAAATACTAAAATTTTTTTTAAAACCCCATTATTTCTAATGATAATTTCAAATACAATAGAAAAACTTACTGTAGCAATATGTGCCTGATGACGATATCTGTTATTTTATTTTAAAGTAATAGGATGTTGGAATTTACCAGTGCTCCTAGTAGACTCCTTCTTCATCCAATCAAAGATTTGAGATTTGCCATTGTATCCTATGAGAGCAAAAGAATCTTGACCCTATGCAAAACCTGGCAAAAAGCAATGCTATAGCAGGAAAGACTGTAAATCCTGCTCATCTGCTACTCTTTGGTAGAAGATATGGTTTCCTCTTTTGCCAGTTGAAGAGGGTGTTTTGCTTTTCTGACTAAAGTTGGTACCTTTGAAACGAAATACATCCAGGCAGAATGAATATGTTCTATACAGAATATCTGGAAACTGATGTATAATATACCTCTCTGCATGTTTTGTAAATGTAAATCAAGAGGAAGCTAATCCCTGACTTTGCATTGGGTGGGCCAAAAAGTGCCTTCGTTTTTTTAGGTAAAAATAAAAGACACATTTTTCATTTTCACCAAGAACTTTATTGAACAAAAAGTATTCACCCTTTTGTTCCACTACCTTGTGCCATTTTTCAGGCAACTTCATAATTCCATCCTCCCAAAACTTTTTATCTTTTTGTGCAAAGAACTGTTCCAGGTGCCTTTTACAGTCTTCCAGGGAATTGACATTTTTTCCATTAAGAGAATTTTGTAAAGACCAAAATAAATGGAAATCTGAAGATGCAATGTCTGGTGAATAAGGTGGATGAATCAGAACTTCCCAGCCAAGCTGTAACAGTTTTTGTTTGGTCATCAAAGAAGCATGCAGTCTGGTGTTATCCTGATGGAAGATTATGCATTTTCTGTTGACTAATTCTGGATGAGTGCTGATTTCAGTTGGTCTAATTGGGAGCAGTACTTGTTGTAATTAGTCCTTTTGTTTTCTGGAAGGAGCTCATAATAGAGGACTCCCTTCCAATCCCACCATATGCACAACGTCACCTTCTTTGGAGGAAGACCGGCCTTTGGTGTGGTGGTTTATTTCACTTGCCCCACAATCTCTTTTGTTCCACATTATTGTACAGTGTCCACTTTTCATCACCCGTCACAATTTGTTTTAAAAACGGAATGTTTTCGTTACGTTTCAGTAGAGAATCACGTGTGGAAACATGGTCAAGAAGTTTTTTTCACTTAACTTATGTGGAACCCAAACATCAAAGTAATGAACGTAACCAAGCTGGTGCAAATGATTTTCAATGCTTGATTTGGACATTTTAAGTATGTCGGCTCTCTCCCATGTGGTATGACATTGATTATTTCAATTACCGTTTTGATTTGATCGCTATCAACTTCACCTGGTCTACCCGACTGTGGAGCATCGTCTAGCGAGAAATCTCCAGCACGAAACTTCGCAAACCACTTTGACACGTTCGATCAGTCACAGCACCTTCTCCACAAACTGCACAAATCTTTTTTTGTGTTTCAGTTATGTTTTTACCTTTCTTGAAATAATGAAGCTTAACATGCCAAAAATGTTGCTTTTTTTCTTCCATCTTCAATATTAAAATGGCTACACAAAACTCACCAATTTTGATGTATTTTTTTAAGTGCACCCTGATATGACAGCTGTCACATGCAATCTAACAAATTGTTTCGAATGAACTTAAAGACAACTAAGTGCTACTAGAGCCATCTTATGGAAAAAACCGAACGAACCTTTTGGCCCACCAAATAATATACAGAAATTGCTATATGGAATGACTTTTTTAAAAAAGCTTTGCCTTTTCTACAGCTTATGAAAGTTAAAATCTTGGTCCTTCCCACAGTCTAGATTGTTTCCCCAGAATATCAGAAAGTGTAAGTACATTTTTCTGGGCTCTGACAGGAAGCTGTAATTCATAGAATTAGAGATGAGTGAGTTGGTATATGTAGCCACTTTACATTTAATGCTCAGTTACGTGAAGTTACATACATGAAAATTGTATATATAATATGCTATAATGGATAATGTATAGTTCAGATGTTGTTTGCATGAGTGAAATAAAGTGAACTCTCTCCATCCTGTATTGTCACTACCCCGCTGATAATCACAGATAAGAAAAAACAATTAGAAACATAGATATACTGTAAGAGTTTTATAATTGGTGCTATTAAGAAAATCAGTTTAAAACCAATGACTCTGATTTTCACTAATAAAGTCAAATCTAGTAGTTGGCTTTACCTAGAGCTAAATGCATTGAATTGTTAGAATTGTTTTTAATATGGTATTGTAATAGGAGTGGGGACATTAGATATGTTAACTTTGAAGCTTTTGCTAACAGTGATGATTCACTATATATTTGTGAATCCAAGATCTCTTAAAAAGTAACTTCTTAAAGCTGTGTTCCACGAAAGCCAAAATTTCATATTGCAAGCCTTCAAATTGAAATTCTGAACCCTAAAATAGGTTAGATCATGATCAGCACATTTATATTTCTTTCTAAATGAAAGGTAATTATATCAAATGGGGGTCCCACTGCTTGCCAATTACAAAATCAATACTCACAAATGGTAGAAACGAAAGGTGCCTTTAATCAGAATGCTGGCAATCTGGGTAGATGGTGGACTCAGAGTCCCCCAAAAACCACCTCCAAAGATTCTGCTTGGCTAGGAAACTTTTAAAGGGAAGGAGGGAAGTAATCTCAGTTAATCACTGAGATAGGGGGTCAGAGTCATAGCCATCCCCCCAGCTGCATGCAGGCTTGCCATGTAAGCTTGTGGACTTCTTGTGATCTTCCTCTAGATGTTATCTTGTTCACAATTTGGTCACACAGTTTGTTCAGGAAATTACTGAAGGGGAAGCTAGTGAAGAGATCTGGTTATCTGTTAATTACTTATTTTTCATTTCTACTTCTTTGATCTACCTACAGAAATAATGGACAAATTAGGCAAGGTATTGTTTGATCAAAAGATTTGAAAGGTGTGCTAGGGCTGGAGATGAGTAGAGCATGGGGTGCCTGTTTTAGAAGTTAGTTACAATATAGCTTTGCTAAAGTGACAAGAAAAGGGGCTTCCTGCTGAGGGCAGTTTCCTCAAAGAGCTGCTTACAATAATATACCTAAGTCAGTTTAATGACCATAAACTAGCTAATTTAAATAACCAACAAATTGACTATAATTTTCCTGTATAATTTCTCTAAACAAAAGCACAACTCAATTCTCCCTTTTAATTGTCCAAATATGCATATCCTAATGAAATAAAAAATTACTCTATCTGATTTAAAATTAAGGTATCAACAAACGTATTTTTGTTTTTCAGTGTCCAGTTGCTAGTGGATTGATATCAGTCCTTATTTATTTGTCATTCATTCATTCAACAAGTATTCTTTGAATGATACTCTGGGCCAGGTTGTGAATGAACATAATAAAGATAGAAAAAATGTTAAATAGTAAACATTTTCTACAATATCTGAAAATGTTTGTGGGATTGGCATTTAAAAATGTGTAATGTATATTAACTTTTAATTTTAAAAATATGTGGAATCTAAATTGTAGTTTAAACTGGCAAAGTGATATATAATAAGAAACCTAGGTGAACATTTTGGAAAAATTTCTTAAAGGTTATAACCAGCCCTTCACATCCAGGGGATTGGCAATGTAGGGAGGATTTTGAGTTAAAATAGGAAAAAAAAAAAAGACTGAGAATCCATAATTAAAACTCCAAAGATACTATCCTTGTTATTTTATGCAGTCAGTATTTATTTCAATTAGATCAGATAAACATAACCTCTTCATTCCTCCACTTTTGTTGAACCCAAGTTAATGTGCCTGATGAACAGTGAGGCCAAGCAAACCTAAACATTGGAGTTTGGAGTAGAGAAATATTTATTGCAAGGGCCAAGAAAGAATGGGTGGCTCATGCTCAGAAGACCCAAATGCCCTGATGGGTTTCAGGGAAGCATTTGTAAAGGCAAGGTGAGGGGGGGAGTTGCAGGGTGTGTGATCAGCTCATGCATAATTATCTGATTGGTTGAAGGTGAGGTAACAGGGTGGTGTCACAGGGGTTAACATTATTATCAATCCTCAGACTCCAGCTGCTCTGGGGGCTGTGTGCTCATGGTAGTCATGTAGTTAACTTCTTCCATTTGGTGGGGGTTTTAGCATCCGTAAAACAATTCAGGAAATGTACATCAAATACTGTTATATAGGTACTTTAGCGAGGAACTAAAGATTCTATGACTGCCATATCTCTGATTTACTGTTTAAATTCTTAACCGTTCTCTTGGCCCAACTGCTGTTTTTGTCACTACACGTTCACATCCTTTCAATCATTAATTCTTGAGCCAGGCTTTTGTGACTCAAGGGAGGCGTAGAAGACCACAGCTTTTCTGTATACATACAAGAGGCAGACAGAGGACATGGTAAAGGGGTTTGTCTTGGGAAGGCCCCATAAGATCCCATTCAGTTATAGTACTTTTTACTCTTTCTTTCAACATGGGTCTCTGGATATCAACTCTCTGAATTTGGATGTAAAATTCTCACAATATAGTTATTTTCTTTTAGTGGTGAAGATACAATTCCATAGTCTTGTAGCTCCAATTATTTCTGTTGAAAAGCCAGCTATTGGTCTGTTTGCTGCTCTTTGGAAAGTAATATAAGTTTTGTTTTGATTGCATTTAATATTTTCTGTCTTTAATATTCAGCAGGTTTCTATAATATTTATGATTTTTTATATTTATCTTGTTTGTGATTTATGTTACTTCTTGTATATGTAGTTAACATATTTAGTTAATGTCTTTTAAAATTTATCTTTTAACTTTGTAGTTAATACCTTTCAGTAATTTTTGAAAATTGTCAGAGATAGTGCCCTATTTTTCTTTTTTACTTTCCAATATGATAGACCATTTTTCCATGCCACTATGCCCATTTTTCTTTTTACTTTATTTTCATATTTTTAAAACTATCTTTCTCTTCAATCTCTATATATATTTTTTGCAGTACGCAGACCTCTCACTGTTGTGGCCTCTCCTGTTACGGAGCACAGGCTTTGGATGTGCAGGCTCAGCAGCCATGGCTCATGGGCCTAGCCGCTCCGCGGCATGTAGGATCTTACCGGACCGGGGCACGAACCCGTGTCCCCTGCATCGGCAGGCGGACTCTCAACCACTGTGCCACCAGGGATGCCCCAATCTCTATATTTTATTTTGATTTATCTTTCAGCTTAATAAGTCTCTTTTAGTTGTGTTTTATTTGCTGGTAATCTCATCTATTAAGTATTTTATTATTTTTCATTTCTAGAATTTTCATTTGAGTATTTTTAATAATTTCTCTCTCTTGTCTTTTAAATCCTGAGGGCCTCAGTTCTGTAACCTCAAGGAACTGAATTCTGCCCACAACCATGTGAGCTTAAAGAGGACCCTGAACCTCAGATGAAAACATAGCCCTGGCTGTTACTTTGACCACAGCCTATAAGACCCTGAGTACAGGACCCAGTTTTATAGCACCCAGACTTCTGATCTATGGAAACTGTGAGATAACATACGTGTGTTTTCTGAAATTGCTAATTTTGTGGTAAATTGTTACGTAGCAATAAACTAACAGCACAGCAATTTGACTCACAACGTCAAAAGTAAATAAAATTAATAGATGTTGAAGTTGCATAAATCTTACCAAGGCAGCCAAGTACCATTAAGGAGTATTTACATTGCACAGAGTTAACTGCTTACAAAGCCATATTCCTTCAGTGGCTGCAGTGGCCTTTTGCAGACCATTTTTCTAATCATCCATCCAGTGGCAGAGCTTTTTCTGACTCACGCACATTCCATAGAACTCACCTATCAGTGAGAAAGAACAGGGTTAGCTATTCTAAGAGAAATGGGAGGGAGGGTTATTGGGTTTCCTAGATAAGGAAATTCAAGGTTTCAAGGCTGTTGAGATTCCTAATCCTTAAGAACAATGGAGAAAGAAAGGAAATAAAGGAAAGCTTTGACGATATAGCCCATCTCTTAAAAGGGGAATACAGAATTTTCTCCCAAGTCTGTTTGAAACCACCCTTAGCAAAGACCTTTTTCTTATCCCAGAAAAGTGCTTATAATTAACAACCTTCCACTTCTAGGCCATATCTTCTCTTTCCGGATGCCAAACTGCTGTAACTTTCAAGTCAATTCTATGGTTTTTGAAATGTTATCTGTACTTTCTGTCCGGTGTCCTCATTTAGTTGAATTATGTAACCTATGTAACTTTTTTCATTGGTATTCCTGATAAAAATAGGTATTGATACGTTCCCCAGATTCTATGGTAACCTCTGTTTCACTGTGTTTAACAGTGTATTGAATTTTTTGGAAGGGACATATTGAGAATGGAGGTGGTGATCTATGCTATCCTTGAGAACAGGTGTTACCTGAAAGATGTGAAACACGGAAAAACATCTAGACTTGACATCTATATAAATATGATACCACAAAAATCATTCAAATCTAAGGAAATATTTCAAAGCTGCAGAGGATCTACATTTCTAGGAAAAGCACCAACTGTGCAGTTGCTTTTCTTAGAGTCTATAACTTCTACAGCTGCACTTTGGCAAACTTGTTCATGAAAGGATATTGTTTATTAGTAAAAATAAGTTTGGAGAATCTGTCATCACAATAGATGATCAAACCAGCCCCTTCATTCTGCAAGAGGTTTAGAGGGTCACGTCAAACTCATGCACTTATGTAAAGTGATTGAAAAAGTAGATACTGAGATTAACAGTAGGAAGAGATTCCAGAGGATCTCACACAATTTTTGCTGACATCCTAATAAGAAGGATGGCTCCAGCTGGTGTCTGTGGCAGAATGTCATTGTCCATAAGATGAAACATTGAATTGAACGTCATTAACAGGGACGTTAAAGGCCTAATGTTGGCATTAAAATCCAAATAAAGAAACCCTCAACTACCTGAAAGTCAAAGTAATCAACCTCACAATGATAAAGCAAAATAGCTAATTGCACGCATAATAAAATGAGTCATATGTCTCCTTGATCATCCTTGACAGTTTCAGGCACTAAGGAGGAAATTTGAATAAAAAATAGAATAGAAAGCAAAAAAACAAACTATAATAAAACTATGACTTAGACTGCTTTTAGAAATAAGTGCTTTTTGCATTCATTGGGTGTAGTTAAGTCTGGAGCTAATAGTGTGTGTGTATGTGTGTGTGTATGTAAGGGTGCATTTTTTTTTTTTTTTTTGGCCTTGCCACGTAGCTTGTGGGATCTTGGTTCCCCACCAGGGATGGAACCCATGCCCCCTGCAGTGGAAGCACAGAGTCCTAACCACTGGATCGCCAGGGAATTCCCAGGGTGCATTTTTTTAAAGGAAGTTGTATGGAGGAACCTAAAGTCTTATCTACCTCTTATTCAAGTATTTGTATGTAATTTATATTATAAGGAATTTATATTATGTGCAATTTTTATTACATGAAAATGCCAAGGATAAATTTTGAGCTTTGTAGAGATGTGATGAAAAAGAACCCTCATGCAGTTGGTAACTAATATTGATTATCTGTGTGAAGATGATTTTTTCTGGTCCTCTTTAGCTGAAAATATTTAGTCATTGAAGAAAATATGTTTTGGTAAAGTTATTTTTATAAATTATTTCTGAAAATGGTTATCCCAGTAGTTAAGGTTGACGATTTTTCAATCCACTGAATGATGTAGGGTGATGTGTAGAGTCAAGTCACAGGTGAAAGAGATGTGAAAAGACACTGAGACATCAGAGCAAAGACTATTAGATTTCTGCCACATAGAAGCCATCATGAGCACAAAAATACGGATTTTTCCCTCTTCCATTGTTAAAATATTAAGGGCTTTGTAGATGGCAGGGATGGAGTGAGTGATAATAAGTATTTTCACAATCAAATAGCCTTTTTTTTACATAATTGGTTGATGCTCAATTTAAAATCTTCTGACATTCCATACAATTTTAAGTAGAGCACATATTGTTTGAAATCACCCCAAGATGATTTCCATTAAGAAATATGGCTATCATTTTTATATGTCTCTCTTTAAATAACATTTACTTTTAACCTCAGTTATTTTTACATCTACTTTTGATATATTTTCTGTCTCCCTTGGCTCAGTTAACAATTTGAAGCTTATTCTTTATACTTGTTCCATTCCCATATGCGCGCATGTGTGCACGCGTGCGCGCACGCGCACACACACACACACACACACACACACTTTGATGTTGAAGGTTAAATCCTTCCAGTTATATAATCCTAATGCAGCTCTAACTCAGTCTTTTAAAATGTATGTATTATTAGGCTCATTAGTTTTAGTCTTCAGTTATAGTTATATACATTGCATTTTTAATTTCAAAATCTTTACCTTTCATTTCTGCATGTGCTTTTTTCTTTAAAAATTCTATTTTTTTAGTTTTTCCTACTGTCTTTTTTGTTCTTGTGAGTTATATACTTTTCATCCCACCCCCTCCTTCCCCCCACTGTGTCTGCACGTCCATTCTCCTCTATTCCTGCCCTGCAAATAGGTTCATCTGTACCATTTTTCTAGATTCCACATATATGCATGTATATATGATATTTGTTTCTCTCTTTCTGACCTACTTCACTCTGTATGACACTCTAGGTCCATCCTACATCCACGTCTCTATAAAGGACCCAATTTTGCTCCTTTTTATGGCTGAGTAATATTCTATTGTATATATTTACCACCTCTTCTTTATCCATTCATCTGTCGATTGGGATTGACATATATACGTTACCATGTGTAAAATGGATAGCTAGTGGAAACCTGCTGTTTCCAGGGAGCTCAGCTCACTGCTCTGTGGTGACCTAGATGGGTGGGATGGGGGCCAAGAGGGGTCCAGGGGGTCCAAGAGGGAGGGGATATATGTATACATATATATAGCTGATTCACTTCGTTTACAGCAGAAGGTAACGCAACATTGTAAAGCAACTATACCCCAATTTAAAAAAATAGTATGTACTTAAAAATACATGCTTGGGCTTCCCTGGTGGCGCAGTGGTTAAGAGTCCGCCTGCCGATGCAGGGGACACGGATTCGTGTCCTGGTCTGGGAAGATCCCACATGCCGTGGAGCGGCTGAGCCCGTGCTCTGCAACGGGAGAGGCCACAATGGTGAGAGGCCCGCGTACCACAACAAAACAAAACAAAACAAAACAACAAAAAAAGCATGCTTGTTTAATAGTCTAATGCAGATAGTACCGTTGTCTCTCTCTCTCTCTCTCTCTCTTTCTTTTTTAATATCCCCATCATCTAATTATTCGTGATATCTTCTGACTCCTCCTGGTGTATTGTTTCTTTATATGTTTTAAGATCTTACTCTGCGAGCTCATTTTTAAGCACATACTGATTTTTATTTGCTCATACAGTCTTATATGGCCTCGGTTTTTTTTTTTTTTTGCACTATTTCTGAGACAGGAGACAAAAAAAGAGATAAATTCTCGCCTCCAAATAAAACTCATACCATGGTTAGTTATTACCTCTCAGCTCATTGGCCAGTGAATGGTCATTGTAGGTATGTGGTAGAACCCTTAGCGGTGCTGTGGTCTGTGGTGATGGCTGTGGAGTATGAGTACATGACTTGGGTCACTCTCAAGAAATCAGATAGAACAATTGGTTCTTTGGAGTTTGACAAATACTGCCCTCTAAAATTTATAGTGTCTAATAATTTCAGTGTCGCTATAGGGTACTTGAACCATGTTTCTGTCATTGCTGACTGGAAACCTTTCTTTAAAACCAGCCTAGTTTATCTGTTAATAAGAATTTCTATGCCTGATGTATTTTTACTGACAGAGATCGCCTACATTTTTCATATCATACATCATATGTTGCCTTTTTTTAATACTTAAGAGTGGAATGGCTTGGTTTTATGGTAAGTATATAAAACTACCAAACTTTTTTTCCAAAATGGCTGCACTTTTTATTCCTACCAGAAGTATGTGAGAGTTTCCTTTCCTCCACATCTGTACCAGCACCTAGTATGGTTATTCATTTTAGCCACTCTAATAGGTGCATAGTGTTAGATCATTGTAGTTTTAGTTGGCATTTCCCTAATGACTAACTATGTTGAACATCATTTCATGTACTTATTTGCTATCCGTAAGTCTTCTTGGGTGAACTATCTGTTCACATCTTTTATTCATTTTTTAGTTGGGTTGTTTGTTTTCTTATTATTGCCTTTTAAGAGTTCTGTCTATAATCTAGATACAAGTTCTTTATCAGATATATCATTTCCAAAATTTTTTGATGGCCAGGGGTTTGTATTTTCAGTCTCTCAGTATTGTCTTTCATAAAGGAGAAGTTCTTAAAGTCCAGTATGCCAATTTCTTTCTTTTATTTATTGTGTATTTAGTGTCATCTTTAAGAAATGTTTGCCAAACCCGAGATAAAAATATTTTCCCCTATGTTTTCCTCTAGAAGTTTTGTAGTTGAGAGACTGAATATACAAATGGACACTGGCCAGACCATATATAAAAACAGAACTCTGACCCACAACCTTGAAGCAACCAGCTAGGGAAGCCAAACCACAACCCCTGCAGCAACTGGCCAAAAGTGGTCGGGACTTAGTAATTGCCAGCTTCCATAACGTTTGCGCCCACTTCCAATTCAGGACCAACCAGAGAAAGCCAAATGCTTCACAGACTAATCACATAGGATGCCCCATTTCTACTTAGCTTGCCTCCAGCTTCCCATGCCAACAACCTCAAATCAGAGCATACCTGACCTTTCCCTTTTTTTTTTCACTATAAAGCTTTCGCACTCTTCTGCCTGCCTTTGAGTCTCTGTCAAAAGCATGTGGTGATAACTGACTCTCTTGTTATAGTGAGTTCTGAGTAATTAACCTCATTTGGGTGATCTTAATTTGTTACAGTTTTCCTGGTGGTTGCACCAACATAATATCTGCATTGGTTTCGTCGTGGATCCCAGCCTTTTGCCAGGTGTGGTACCCACAGAGGTTCCTCGTGCCTTCCTGCTAGTGGCTTGTAAGTCTGTGCCAACATGGTAAGTCAGTACTGGCTTTGAACTCTTCTTTCTTTTGTGTTGAGTTCCTTTATCAGTCAACTGCTATTGATTTGTAGTTTGGCACCTGGGTTTTGCTACTGGTTTCCATTTGTTTGGCAGCCTTGGTGGAATGAGGTGGAATTGGTGGAATTCATTCCTTCTTGCTTTCCTTGGTGCTAGTTTTGTGTTGTGCTATTTAAAAATGTTTGTCATAAGAAGAATAGTCACAAGGTAGAACACAGGTACAGGACACACAAACCTGTTCAAGCTGGCTTCACAAACCCAGTTCAGTGTTAGATGTTCTTCCTGATTCTGTGTCCATTTGGAGAAGTTTTGCTCAGCCAGATAAAGTTCTCCTTCCATCTGGTGTTTTGGTCCTGAGATCTTGGCTTTGATCCAGAGAGAGTGTTCTCTTTGTTTTTCTGCCCTGCTGGGACATGCAGATTATCACATCTGTGTTCAGAGATGGCCAACCATAAGATTGGGGACCTGAGACTCAAGATGTACAAGCATTATATTCCTGCCGACGGTTGCCGGTTCTCATGGGATCATTGAAGACTAAATAAATGTTCTCCTCTTCCAGGAAAAACTACTGCTTCTTATATGTACAATACTAATTCTTGCACTTCTCTTTCTAAATGGCATAACTTCACTGAGGATGATTTGGACCTTCAATGGCAGCTCTGGGGAACATTTGACTTGAACAAAATTGTTGATTTGAGAAGCGCCTTAGAAAAGAATAAGATTTCTCAGGACCAGTGGGCAGCAGTTTTGATTGGTATGCAGATGTGACTGAGCATGTGGGCTTCTTGCCTGTTGTGTAATGACTATACCAAATATCGAGGCAACAGCCTTTTTCAGCGAGAAAAAAGCTTTAATATTATTGCAAGGCGGCTAAGCAAAGGAGACATGAAGCAGTGCTCAAATCTGTCTCCCTAATTGGTCCTTTGAGTGGGATATTTATTGTATAAGTAGGGAGTAGGAGGGGGAGGAGGCTAGGAAATGGTTTGTGGAAAGTAATGGTAAGTTTCAAGAGTTTTCTGCACATGTATGACTGTTCTTCATGCCTCTTCATGGCTCGCACATGCAGATTTTGGGGGGTGAGGTTCAGTGTGTTACATGTGGTGGATTTTCTTCTGCGACATCTAAAGTTCGTTATTAGTCATTCTAGTTCCTCCAGGTGCCTTCGAGATGTCCAGCAGAAGAGGCTGTCAGCAAGTTGTTTTCATATGTGCTGTTTTTCTGGTACTCTGCAAAACAAGCTTGGGGGGTCTTGGTGAATCATTTTGTTTCTATTTTGTTTCTGTCTTATGGCCTGGAGTGTATAAGGTACAAGATATGGTTTCACAGAGGCCTCCAAATGAAATTCTTAATCAAAAATTCCTTCACTAGGATTCTTTGCCCAAAACTAATGAGCAATTAGCAAACTAGACTCTTTTCTTAGCAAATCCACCCCCTCCTTGTCCTTCAGTTGCCTCTCTGTACCCCGCATTCTCTTTTCCCCCTTATCTTTCTGGTCTCTCTCTTGCACCTCAGTCAACTTCTCCTTCCTCTTCCCCTTGTCCAGAACTCCTACCTGTAACCAGAGGTCTCCAAAAACCCCAAAATGCCAGTTGCTTATGAAGATCCATCCCTCCCGTGAGCCAGGTGCGCGGGCAACTACAGAATTTAAACCTGGAACTTGAGCTGAATTAAGAGTTATATTTAAAGATTTCTCTAAATCCATTAAATACCAGCAAATATTCATAGAAGAATTTAGAATTCTTTTGGGTACATATGGCTCAAGTGTATATATCAATGTATACATTTGTTGGTTGGAAACGCAAATGCTAAATCTGAATGGCAGAAGCTGATTGGACTGACTCAGAAGGGAACCCACAATAAACCTGAGGCTCCTCTTTACACAAAAAACCTAAGGGTCCAAAGAAACGGGTCCAAAAAAGTAGGTAAGGTTTCTCAAAAGCCAAACCCAAAACATTTCCAATAAAAATCAATTGGACCATAATTCAATCATGCAAACAGAAAAGATAAACTCGCAGGAGATATTTCAGGACTAGAAAAATACCTTCCAATGACATCTAGGAGTTAACAAAGGTGTTGATTTAACAACAGCCTTTCATGTCATTTTGTCAAGGAATTAAACCTGAAATTGGTTTAATTCGCAATTCTAAAACAGAAATTAGGATGGGAAATAGCTCCTTTATCTCAACTACAACACCTGGGAGAACATTTTCTTTTATTAAGGTACAATTGATGTAACCTCATATTAGTTTCAGGTGTACAACATAATGATTCAATATTTGTATACACAGTACAGATGATCCCAACTTATGATGGCTCATCTTACAAGTTTTCAAATTATGATGGTTTGAAAGCTATACACATTCAATAGAAACTATACTTCAGATTTTGAATATTTATCTTTTCCCTGGCTATCCATAGATGTTACAGTACTGTCTTGTGATGATGGGCAACAGCAGTGGCAACAAGCTACAGCTCCCAGTCAGACACACGATCTCAAGGGTAAACCACTGATACATTTACAACCATTCTTTACTCATACAGCCATTCTGTTTTTCACTTTCAGTGCAGTATTCAATAAATTATTATAAAATAGGCACTTTATTATAAATAGACTTTGTGTTAGATTATTTTGCCCAATTGTTGGTTAATGTAAATATTCTGAGCATGTTTAAGAGAGGCTAGGCTGGGCTTCCCTGGTGCCGCAGTGGTTGAGAGTCCGCCTGCCGATGCAGGGGACACGGGTTCGTGCCCCGGTCCGGGAAGATCCCACATGCCGCAGAGCGGCTGGGCCCGTGAGCCATGGCCGCTGAGCCTGCGCGTCCGGAGCCTGTGCTCCGCAACTGGCAGAGGCCACAACAGTGAGAGGCTTAGGATATTTTCAGCTTACAAGGGGTTTATCAGTTTGTAACCCCATCTTAAGTCAAGGAAGATCTGTATTGCAAAATGACCACCACAATAAGTGCAGTTAACATCTGTCACCATACATAGCTATAATTTTTTTCTTGTGATAAAAACTTTCCAGTCTACTCTCCTAGCTGCTTTTAAATATGGAATACTGTATTATTAATTATAGTCACCATGTTACACATTATATACCTATGACTTATTCATTTTATAACTGGAAATTTGTACCTTTTGACCCCTTTCACCCTTTTTGCCCCCACCCCAATCCCCTGCGCCAGTCAATCATCAATCTTTTCTGTTCTCTCTGTTCATGAGCTTGGGTTTTGTTTTGTTTTGTTTTGTTTTTGATTCCACATATAAGTGAGATCATAAGGTATTTATCTTTTCCTTTCTGACTTATTTCATTTAACATAATGCCCTCAAGGTTTTCCACATTGTTGCAAATGGCAAGATTTCATTCTTTTTTATGGTTGAATAATGTTTTGTTGTATGTATGTGCCACATTTTCTTTATTCATCTGTCAATGGACATTTAGGTTGTTTCCATGTCTTGGCTATTATAAACAATGTTGCAATGAACATAGGGGTGCATATATCTTTTTTAGTGTTTTTGTGTTGTCTTATAGTATAAATTTTCCTATGAACTCCTTGCATCAAGTGGCTGTGTCTTAAATATTTTTGTAACATGCACCGACCTCCAGTGTACACACTAAATGCATATAGCTTAGGATTTGGCATGTAGTTAGTACGATATTAATATATAGGTTGTTTAATTTTAGAAAGTGATATTTCATAGGGAGAAGATAACATAGGGTGTTCTTCAACGTCAGAATATTACTCTAGTGAAAAGCCTTGGAGTAACTTGATCAATGCCTTTACATTTTCCTCAGTTTGGAAGATGATCACATGACAGAGTAATGCCCACAACAACAAGCAAAAAAACAAACAAAACAAAAACTTTTGTCCCTATTGTGGATGAAATTTTGTGCTAAGAACTTTGCAAATATTATACACTCTAATATTTATAGGAATCCTATAGGATTATACAGTAGGATTAAGCAATCCTATAGGATTATATCTATTCTATAGGATAATCCAATAGGATAGATATACTTGTTATCACTCTCATTTTACGTTTGAGGAAAGTGAAGTTTATGGAGTTTACTTAATATACTTAAATCACGTAGTTGGCAAGTGATGAAAGTAGAATCTGAGTCTATAAAATCTAAGTTCAGGGTCTGGATTCATAATCACTGTGTAATACGGCCTTTTAATCTTCTCTCATCCTCTTGAAGGCAAAATTGCAATCTCAAGATCTAGGAAGTGAACCACCACATTTTCAGCCAGAATTTATTATACTCTGAAAAGGATAACATTATCTAGACAATACCAATAAAAGCAAAGGCCAAAGCCTTATTTCTTTTTAATAAACTCTTGATTATCGATCAGTCTACCATCAACAGTATCAAAGTCTATTTCTCTTCCCTGCCTGGACTAGGGCAAAGCCAATTTAGAAATGGTCAAATGAAAAGGAAATCAAAGCAGTTTCACAGTTCTCTAAATATTTACGTGTATTGTCAAATATAGGTAATTCTAGCATTAGTGCTGTTGTGCCAGTCATTATTCTTAGTATATAATCAAACAATATTATAATACTTATTTTATAGATTAATAAACCTAGACCTGGAAATATTAAGTAATTTCTCAAGGTTGTACAACTAGTCAATGAGACTTCTGATAATCAATCTTATTTATGATTTTATTCATTAATTCAATAAGTATTTATTGTACACCTCCCAAATACCATGTTAATAAAACTGAAAAAATCCCTGTCCTTACAGAGCTTATATTGTGTTGGAGATATATAATATATATATGTATAAGTTAATTATATTGATTGTCCACTAGCAATATATTCTGTGAAAAAAGCATGTAAAGTAGGAAATGAGAGTAGGGAGAGTGTGAAGGAAGGTGAAGTGGAGGTGGCTAGGTTACAATTTTAAATAAACTGGTCAGGAAAATACTAAGATTGCATTTAAGGGTAGAGTTGAAGGAGGTGAGAGAGTGAGGCATGTACCTATGATAGTTAATTTTATGCATCAGCTTGGCTAGGGTATGGTGCCCATTTGTTTGGTCAAGCACCAGTCTAGATGTTGCTGTGAAGATATTTTTTAAAATGTGATTAACATTTAACTCAGTAGACTTTGAGCAAAGTAGACTACTCTCTGTGGGGTGGGTGGGCTTTACTCAATCAGCTGAAATCTTTAAGAGAAAAGACTGGTATCCTCTGAAGAAGAAGGACTTCTGCCTCCAGACTGCAACACAGAAATTTTACCTGAGTTTCCATCTTTCAAGTTGTCAGGGAAGGCTTCATTTTGAAGTATAATCTGAGCTCGTTTCTGAAGGACGAATACAGCTAAACCACATAAAGAGCATTGAAAGCAGGGGCTGAAGGATGTAGATGAGACTGAAAGAAAGCATATTCCAGGTAAAGGAACAGCATGTGCGAAAACCATTGGCAAGAGGAAGTATAGCTTGAGAAACAGAATGGAGGCATGAATGGCTGAAGCCAGAGGAGCAGTATAGTGTGAGATGAGATCAGTGAGGGTGTGTGGAGCCAGACAGGCAGGCTTACTACCTTTACTGCTACTTACTTACCCTTGTATAGCATACTGACATTTTCAAAGCATATGCACATTTATTTTCTCATTTTATCCTCATACCACCCATGGAATACAGATAGCTTACCATACAGTTGAGAGATAGTGTCAGAGTCAAGTTAATGTCCAAGGCCCCACAGTTGTTAACTGACCAGGGTTCTTGGCCTTCCCCAATCATTAGAAATTGATTGGAGGCCAGACAAGAAATTCAGGCAAGGCTTTACTGGGGCCCCTGCTGCAGCAGGGGAGAGCAAAAACAAGCAAGAGGTCCCCTTGCTTGCTCACTCCCCGAAGGGGAGCAAGCTTGTTCCTTATATGGGGTGAGGGTAGGTAGGGGTGTGTCCAGGGGTCAGGCCGGAGGGGTGGCTTAGGTGTTTTGCCCACCCCTTTGGTGGTGGTTTGTGCAAAGGGCATGCTCAGTACCCTGCCTATGCTCCCAACACCCTGTTTTTGCTCCAGGCTCTTCAAAAGTGACATTGGGTTTTTTGGTCTCTGTACATTTTGGGTCCAGAATTTGCCCTAACTGCGCATGCACCCAGTTACTTTTAGTCCCTTACAGTTTCTTTATATTTTGTTGGTCGAGGAGAGGTGTGTCTAGGTGCAGGCATTGCAGCACTGCAGCGAAGGGTCCCCAGGTCCCAGCCTGTCTCACAATCAATTAATGTTGGTTCTGGAAACCAAATAGTATGAATTCCAATGCTGGATAATTTCTCCCAGGTCATGCTGAACATTTAATGTTACATTCAGATCGCTTTCTTCTTTCCCAATTTTTGACAATGATATTTATGCATCCAAAAACACATAGAAATGTGTAAAATTGGTTTAGTTTTATAGTCTTGGAATTTTCAACCCTGTTTTTTTCATCTGGTGTTTTTGGTTTAATATTAAATAATTATTAATAAAAATTACAGCACTTTTTTCATTCATATGTTCAAAATAAAAATCGTATAGTCAGATTTTTTTAGCTTTTTTTTAAATTGCTATGTTGTGTTTAATACAATTGTGAGATTCAAGAACTTTATTATACTCTGTAACTCTGAATCTTTCCTTTTATAATGATTTATGTAAATATTCCATTGAGATTGCCTTCAAATTATACTATAAATTGTAAAAATATGAAAAGTTTTCAAAAACTAAGAAATATATACGGACATTCTGTCAAAGGATTTAACAAGACTAAATTGTGCTGGTTCAGTATTCTCCTTTTGCACATTTTCCCCAAATCTAATCGGTAATCATGGATGTTTACGTAACACAGGTACATATTTAGTTCAATTGAATTCATATCCTCTTAAACATGGAATCACCAGCGTAAAATAAAGCAATAATACCATGACTAATTATACCATGGATGAATTGTAAATGCATATTGAAGCTGGTCTGAAGAGGCTGCATACTTTATAATTAAAATTTTATGACATTTTGGAAATGGCAGAACTATAACAACGTGTCTCAGGAGCTGCAGGGGTGAGGAAGAGGGTTGAATAGGTGAAGCACAGGGGATGTTTCAGGGCAATAAAACCAATCTATTTGCTACTGTAATGGTGGATAAATGTCCCTATGCATTTTTAAAACCTGTAGAAATTTACAACACAATGTGTGAACCTTAAGGTATGTACATTTAAAAAATCATTTCAGAGGTTGGAGTTTCTCAGGAAAGAACGCAGAAGTGATAACACAATCAAACTATATTAAAAATATTTGAAGCAGTCTCACTGAAGGGGGTGGGGGGAAATGGTATGACTAAGTAACTTTGGAAATAAGTGCTGTCTGTAAGACTAAAGGCAAAAGAAACTATATAGACATTCTACTATAGTTGATAAAGTTGTTTTCCATGGGAGAACAGCTTCACAATTTTGATAGCATTATATATGTATGCTGTAACTGAACAATTAAAGAAATTAATAAAAAATTGTGAAAGCCAGGTTTCTCATTATTGAAATGTTAGTTTATAGATAAGCATAGGTGGAGGTTAGAATGATCCAGGTGATAATTGCTTAGAGTTGGAGACCCCAGTATATACTCATATTTAGCTTACATATAAATACAGATGATTTTATAAAGACATATTTATATATATGTATGTATAAATGGGAATATATGCAATATACCTGTGTATATTTCCTTGCTCTATCAGCTGAGAACCTTAGAATCAATGATACCTCAGTAACAATGAGCACACCTAGTGCCCAAATCTTGATTTTTAATATAATTCTTCAAAAAAGGGAACTCTAGGGGTCCTTGGAGAAATAACTGATTCTAAGAATGGGACAGGAAATATTCAAAATAAATTTGCAATAAGGAAGTGCTCAAGAAAAAAGTCCACAATGGTGGGGTATGTCAAAGAAACACAGCAGCCAAATGAAAGAGTACCCTGAAACAATCTGAACAACAAAATACATAATTACAGTATTGAATTATAAGTGAAAGTATAAAATAAACATCCATTAGTCCATGCTGATAAAAAATAAATGATTGGACAAATAAATGGGAAGAATAGACAAATCTATGCAGAAGAAGTAATACTTCCCCTCCTTAAGTGTGGGTTGCATGCAGTGACTACCTTCCAAAGTGTACAGCATGGAAAAAGATATAAAAAAAATGTAACTTTTCAGAGGAGAAACCTGACAAACTACCTCTGCCAGGTGATCAAGATCAATATCAGCAGTAGTGTCATGTTGATATTACGTACCTTTTACATGATGTGATAAAATTGGTAATTCACCTCTCTTCTTCCTCTTGAAAACCCATAACCCATCCTATCATGAGAAAATCAACAGACAAATATAATGTGAAGAACATTCTACAAAATATATGACCAGTACTCCTCAAAACTATCAAGGTCATCAAAAATAGGCAAAATCTAAGAAAATGTCACAGCCAAGGGGAGACAAAGGATACATGATGGCTAGATGTAATTTGGTATGTTGGAGAGGATACTGGGGAATAAAAGGGAAAATAAGTAAAAAATAAGGAAATCTGAATAAAGTATGGACTTTAGTTAATAATAGTGTATCAATATTATTTCATTAATTGTCATAAAAGTACCATACTAATGTAAGATGTTAATAACAGGGGAAAATGAGTATGGGGTATATGGGAATTCTCTGTACTATCTATGTAATTTTTTGTAAATCTAAAACTGTTCTAAAATAAACATTTTACCTAAAAATATGAGCTAGAATCTGAAGAATGAAAAGGATGCAGAAGATCCCAGGTAAATTTTTCCGGGCAGAAAACAGCAAGAGCCAAGTAACTAAGAAAGGAATAAGTTTAGCAAATTCAGCAATAGGAATAAAATCACTTTGCTTAGAAGTGTAGAGGTAATATAACTATCCCTGGAGGTGTGAATCACATGATTATAAGGAACATGGAATGTTTAACCAAATCATTATAGCCTTGCACAGTGTTGTCGTTTCTTGAACATCTGTCATGGGGTTCTTTCTCATAACAATAGAAATCTAAATTCTCCAGTTGATTAGACTATAAGTTAATAGTATCCAAAAGTTTGAAGCCTCCATAGCTATATGTGTCATGCCAGCATGAAGCTTAATGCTTCAAAAATGTGATTGCTCACTTGGATAGCATTCCTTGATGGCATAATTCAAATTTCAGTAATTGGATAAGTTAATTGAGGAATAACCCAGACTTAACTCTTTAAAAAATTAATTTGGCAGTCAATTTGATACAGCAAAGTAAATCCTTAAAGAAATGGAAGAGTGTCTGATAGGACTATAAAAATGCTGACAAATTGGATTGTGGAGCAGCTTTGCAGTTTCCTGTTATTTGGCAAGAAAAATCCAGCAGACCATTTTTATGCCTGGGTATTATAATAGATGAATAAAAGAACATAGGTCAAAAATCAGAAAACTACATAAATGTTTGATTTAATTCATTATAAATAATCTTCATTTTCTGAGAAATATTAAAGTTCTTATATAATTTTTAACAAGTCTAGTTGGTGCCTTTGGGAAATGTGTCACAAATAGAAATTAATATTATTCTGAACAACTTTCAGTTTAATTTCATGTAACTCTGTTCCAGAGTTGACATAACTTGACTTGGACTATAGACCATGTTTCATTTAACACATCTTATGTTTTTCCTTATAGATGTTTGTAAGTTATTTTATTTGAAAACGTGCTAAGTTGCAAATTCCTTAAGGGCAGAGGACATATAGAGACTGGGAATAAGTAAATTTGACAGACTTGCAGAGCCGATAGAATTTCTGCTGAATATTTATTGGGTACATAAGTTTTATTAAGTCACTGGAATAAAATACATTGTGTTTTCCTTTATGGTTTTATGCATTTGGTGAGATTATATATTAATTTATATTTTTATCTAGTATTTTTAGTATGTCACATTTTATGCTTAAGTTTATATTGATATAGGAAGTAATATTAGAATTAAAAGTTCTTTTTGCCTAAATTATTATTCAGGTGCCCCATCATCATTTACTGAGTAATACAGTATGTTAAAAATAATATGAAATGCTACCTTTATTATATACTCAGTGCCTTCCCCTCCCCTTCTTTCTCATCCATCCAAGTACCACTTTGGCAAACTTCAGTCAGTTATTGTAACAATCTTATAAAGTGATTAGTATTCTTATATTTTTCTTACAGATGATGGAACTGAAGTGTATAAATGATAAATGACTCATATACCTAGAAGGTAACAAAAAAGACTAATACCTGTTGAATATGTAAAATATATAAATTCTTCAGTAGTCTTAGAAAGTTTTATTGGTAATTTTTTATCTATTTATTTTAGTTATTTATATAACCAGCACTTATTGCCACCAGAAACCATTCTAAGCAACTTATACATATTCATTTACAGCAACTTTCTAAGATCTATATTAATAGCATCTTCATTTACTCTGAGGAAGCTGAGGCACAGAGAGGTAAGATAACTTCCCTAAGGCCATAAGTTCAGACCTGGTGACGCCAACTGTAGCTTGTGCTCTTAACAGTTGTGCTGTGTTGCCTCTGTTTCTTAGATCTGTCCAAATAATTGAGGAAATATATGTATCTAAAGTTGAAGAAGTAAGACAGTTCTCATTTGTAGTGCAAAGTACTGATACTGTGGTTAAGTATAGCCAGATAAGAATATGCAAAATAATTAACTAGAGTCATTGATAGTAATTTCAAACAAAGGCATATTCCTATATGCCAGCAATAACTAGTCATAAAAATGAAATTAATAGAAGCCTAATACGGTATTTAAAAATATCATATGATAGCCCAATACATTTTTCACTTTATTTTTGAGGTTTGTGGCAGAATTTTATAGAATAAATGTTTCCAAAATATCCAGTGTTGTAAGAGGAACTAGAGTGGGACTAACGCATGATGCAGTCAAACATATGTAGGGATCAAAAATGCTTAACACTGAAGGCAGTGATTGAGCTGATTCATAAATTAATAGTAGGAGTTTACAAGGTAGAAAAGGTGAGGGAAAGAACCCAGACAAAGGAGAAAGCATAAGTATGGAAACATGTTCTTTTCAGTTCAAAGATAATTACATGCTAAATTAAGTTTTCACTTTCTGTTTCCTTCTCCCAAGTCTTAATTAGATCAACCTGCATGGTTTGATATGGAAAGATCCGTAGGCAAATTTTACATAGGATATTCTCCTGTTCGGGAAATCTCTTTGGATTAAAGTGATTTACCCACTAATTTAGCTATATAAAGCCAGTTTCCTTTGCTGGAGTGCATTCAGTTGTCTCCTGAAGGCTCTACACTATCCACAAGGTCTTTTGTTTTTCTGTTTTGAGATGTGTGTTTCAACATCTACCAGCCCCCTTCTATATAACGAAGAAAACACAAAAGTCAGTGCTCTTGGATAGCCTGTATTTCTTTAAAAGTACGGCTGCTCCAAGGGCACTGAAGAGCACTATTGTCAAGGAATGACAGCAACATATAAATAATTAAAATAGTGATTTTACATATTGTCTGGAGGAAACTGATCCTCCAGCCTCATTTCTCTCCCATACTGAAGCTGGATTATGTCTTCCAGTCTCCCATATGTAAACTGTAGACATTTGACCTCCTCATTTTTGCTATGTAAAATGGAGAGACAAAATTCAGGGCTGTGTTGTGAGTCATGAATTGAGGATGATGGAGTCATGGGGTGGAATGACACTGGGTCCCTAACCTGAATCTGGAGGAGAACTGTCCCCACCATTCAGGTACACCTTTTTTAAGTTTTAGGGAGTGAAGAATAAATTTTTATTTTGTTAAATCACTTGTCTCTTAGGGCAACCAAAGTTACCTTCAGGAACAGACTGACTCATACCTTTCCTTTCATTATTTTAGACTTGGTTCCTTTATTATTTGAAAATATTTGTACTTCAAATCCATAGTTTAGATTTAAAGTATATATCTAATAGGTCTTACATCTGGGTTTTCTTAGGGACAGTTTTTACTATTTTTTTATTCTATAAGTTTGAATCATATGTTTCTGTTTCTTTGCATCTTATAATATTTTGGTGAAAACTAGAAAGTTTAATATGTTGTGTGTCAACTCAGAAAGTCAGTAATCCACTCCACAACGGGAGAGGCCACGGCAGTGAGAGGCCCGTGAACCAAAAAAAACAGCAAGAATTCCCTGGGAACTGGACTTTTGTTGTTATTTTATATCATTTTCTTCCCCCTCCAGTGTTTATAAGAGGACTCAATTCTATAGCTTGGATAGTTTTAAGTTTGTTCACTTTTAAAGCTACCACAGGTTTGGGGAAAGGGAGAAAGTAATGTCTAGTTAAAATTCCATAAGTTTGACTATTCTTAATGAAGTCTCACTCTTTTGTCTTCAATAAATTTAGCTTTAATTGTTGTAAACCTCTAGTTAATTTCAAGAGTTATAAACAAGTTGTTTTGGATATTTTTTCTAATGTTTTGCTTTCATAGAGGAATGTTTTTTCAGGAGTACTTATTCCACCATTCCAGAAGTGCTTCTCTCCCAAAATACTTTTTAAATATTTGGTTCATCTAGGTTTTAAGAAGGGTATTTACTGGGACAGTGGCTAATAGCTGCTTGAAAAGAATTTTATTTGATTACACTGTGGTACCAATTGATGTCTTAAGATGTCATGGTTGAGCTGCCCTAGATGAGCTTCTGGTTAGTTGTCAGATCTGTGGCAAGTTACTTGAATTGTCAAATCTCTATTTGTACTAGAAGATGAGAATACTATTTTATTTATTTACAAGATATATTTAAAATGCTAATTTATTTAGTTCCAAAGTCTTTAATCCTAGCTCTTAATATGAATAATAAATAAATAAATCCATTTAAAATAAGCAAATATACATCACTTTTCGCAGTTTTTGCACTGAGTTAGCTTGTGAATCATTAAATGAAAATGATAGATTTTTTTAAAAGTGTGACTGACTTTAATAATTATATTTAGATTTAATCCCTCTGTTTATCTTCACTTGACAAATAGTAAAAATTCAAACCACTATGTGAAATAACCATCACTGTATGACTGAAATAAATAACAGTCACAGTGCTGTAGAGTTATTAAAATCTATAAAGCTCTTGGGAATGTGTGGTGAGAAATGATAGTCCTTGGTATGTGAACTGATTCTTTATGAAATTCCTCAAAATATCTTTAGAAAGCAAGACCTCAGTATATAGCTCATCACTTTGAAGAGAGTCTTATTTTAAATAATGACCTAGGATGTACTTATTTTTCGCTCTCTATTAGAACATTTGTTTGTTTATTGATTTATTTTTAAATTTTTATTGGAGTCAGTTGCTTTACAATGTTGTTAGAACATTTATTTATTATGCAACTCAAGAAAACGTTTATCTCTGGGGAATAGTAGAAACACAGCCAATAGGCTATATTTTATTCATAAACATATCAGTACAGCAATCTCCAGGGTATTTGGAAAATTTGATATGATACCAGTAATAATCCGTAGCATTTCAGTCACCAAATGAAAGGATTATTTCTGCATACTGATTGAGAAGTGATCTATAATAAAACTTTTTCAGCATTTGAGTTTTGCAGTAATGGCACATGAACACTAGATTATTAAATCACATTGGAGTCTCTTTTCCTCTTCCTATAGATGAGATTACTTCTTCAGAAATGACCTGTTTCCTTTAATAGCCTTCTAGCTGTGCGAACTTGGATAACTTGCAGAATCGTAGAATCTCAAGGATAAAAGGAATTTTAAAGGTTACATTGTCCAGTTATTCACAGAATTCATATATCTTTTCTTTATTCAGCACTCCCACAGAGTAGTCATTCTGCTTCAGTTTAAATATTTTCAGGGAACAGGGAACTCAGTACAACCCAGTGAACTCAAACTGGTTTCACACAACGCTGAGTTTTAAGAATTCTGTCTGTTCACTTCGTTCGTTTGAATCAGCTTCCTCACGTTGAAAATGGAGATAACAATAGCTGTCTATTTC
Source organism: Leucopleurus acutus (assembly GCF_964270905.1). Lineage (NCBI taxonomy): Eukaryota > Metazoa > Chordata > Mammalia > Artiodactyla > Delphinidae > Leucopleurus > Leucopleurus acutus. Next base: position 40,748,565 of record NC_139156.1, read on the forward strand.
ACAGAATTATTGCAAGGATAAAATATATAATGCGTGTAGAAAATACAGTGTACATAGTGAAGCTGGGGTAAACCTGTATTCCCATTCAGTGCTGTAAACTGTATGATTATTCATAAATATTTGCTTCTATTCTCTGGGGAAAAATTATACTTCACTGCCTGTTGATATTAAGCTCAGCCAGGTGACTTGTTCAGGCCTATGAAATAAGAATCTAAGTAACATGTACCACTTTTGAGAGCCCAGGACATGGTCTCATGATCCCGTTTCTCTTCTGTACCAGTGACCAGTAATACACTCAGAGTCTGCTTTGACTGAATGGATCCAGGAATGAAGATAATATAGAGCAGTGCTCTAGTAGGCCCCAAGTGGTCACACAATTCACTGAGAATTCTCTTGGTTGTAGCCAAACATAACCTTGCCTATCTTCTTTGATGCAGACTTTCTCCTTCTTTCTGTAAAGGCTTGCTTTTCAGGTTATATTCTTGCATACTTCTTACCACTATGAGAAGACCCTTTTTCTCCTGCTGACCTTATATGAACTTGAATATGAAACAGACAGGAAAGTGTACATTTTTGGGCTGTACACATAAGATTTCAATGACATTACTAATTCAAATAGGTATTTATTGGATACTTTGAGACCCTTTTCTCTATGTAATGATCTTTTATGACATTATTTTCATGAAAATTTATTTGGACTTCTAATCCTTTTTCTCTCACAGAAGAGGGACAAATAAAGCAAACCTTCAGGTTTGTGTGAGAGATATCATAATAATATATGGTCCCAGGTTGAGGAAGCAGAACTTAGCACAGTGAAGTTAAATAAATCCATATAATAAATTAAAGACATTTTTAAAGTATAGATTCTTCTAAAATCATAAGAATATTTAAAATTCACTACAGTTCTCCAAATCCAAATGTAAGAGGATTGAAAACTGTATATTCTTTGGGATAAATTAGGCACAATAGATGATAATAGGCATGCAAACAATAGGCATGACATAAACAACTGAAAGTAAATGAAATGAATAAAGAGCAAATTTTATGCTATGGAAAAAACAATGTCCTAAGGTAAGAGCTATTAGGAAACTTTGTCATCTTTTGGGCGAATTGATTGAAACTCTATCATTGAGGCAGTGTATAAGAGAGAAATTTCACAACAGTGTAATATAAGGAAGAACCTCAGGCTCACTTGTGAAGATGGAGTAGGTCAATCATACATAATAATGTTTCAGATTTGAAACTTTTTTTCAAATATTCTTTATTTTATAAATTTTTCAAAATTTTACACTTATTTATTCATCTCTATTCAAAGATTTATCTTAAAAATTTCTTCATTATTAAATTGATGGTATTAGTTTTCTATTGCTATTGTAACAAATTGCCACAAATTCAGCAGCTTAAAATAACATAGGTGTATGACCTCACAGCTCTGTTGATCAGCAGTCTGAGTACATCATGGCTCAGCTGGATTGAAGTTCTGTTTGGAGTCTCACAAGGCTGAAATCAAGGTATGGGCAGGGTTGTATCCTTACTGGAGGCTCTGGAGATGTATTCATTTCTAAACCCATTTAGGTTGTTGGCCAAATTCAGTCCCATGTATTTTACAACATGGAAGTCCCTGTTTTCTTGCTGGCTATCAGCAGGGGGCTGCTGTTACTTCCTCAAGGCGTCACTCTGTTCCTCACACGTGACCCCTACATCTGAGAGCCAACATGTGGAGTACTTCTCACTTGGAATCTTTCTGACTTCTCCTTTTAACATATCTCTCTGACTCCAAACAGAGAAAGTTCTTTGCTATTAAGGATTTGTGTTATTAGATTGGGCCTCCCAAATAATCCAGGATAATCTATTTTTAGTTTTATAAATTTAATTACATCTGGAAAGTTCATTTTAACCTGTTCATAGAGATTAGGGCATGGGCAACCTTGAGTCTTTTAGGAACCATTATTCTGTATACCACATTGGCATATGTAAAAAATCCAATCAGAAAAAAAATTTGTAAACTGGTAAAGGTTTTACTCCATTCCTTCCCCAGTTACTCCCTGGAGATAACCTCTGTTAATACATCCTGTGTAGTTTTCTAGAAATGTTTTATGCATACAGTAATGGATATAAGTATCAATATCTATTTATGTATGTATCTATCTGTATACAGTCCTTGGCATATAGACATATGTCTATCTATTCTCCCATTTTTAAATCTCTGTTTTTTACTGTACATACTCTTTAGTATCTTGCTTTAGCTTAATAATGTGTAGGATATTCTTTAATGAATGACGTTTTCACCTGACTTCCAGGACAGTATTTTCTCTTAGTCCTCCTTCTATTTTAATATGTCCTCTCTTCAATATTATTTTATTGATGTCTCCTCATTTCTTTATCCTCTAAGTTTTGGAGTTATTATTGGGTTAAACTTTTTACTTCACTTCTTATCTCTGACTTGATCACTCTCTTGAAGGCTGGATTACATAAACCATTGACTATTTGAAATTGCCACCTGGCTACCTCTCAGATGAGCTGAAGTGGGTTTTCCTACAATTCTGGTTTTCCACAGAGGACTTAGTCAGCCTTGAAGCATTCTGAATTCCCAGTGAAGTGAATGGGTATTCTGTGTGCTAAAGGCATGTGAAAGAGACTATATCCACAAAGGTAACACAAGCTCCTCATAAAAAAATTCAGAACCAACAATCTAAATTAAGTTTAACTATCAGTCTCAGAAGTGCTAACCAAGTTTTCTGGATACTCATGTGAAACCAGATGCAAATTCTGACAATATTTCAGTTCAGTCAAGCATTTTTGATGCATCATATTTTGTTAGAGAATTCCAGTTATAAATTATATATTTTAGAACTAGGTCTTTTTGTAGCCTCTATAAAAACCAAAGAGAAGTTACATATGGCCTAATTGCAGTGTAAAACCTTTAAAAACTTAATGAGATTTGGAATGTTTTAGAAATAGCATAATTATTGTTATTGAAATATATAACTGTCTCTCATGACTGTTTTAATAATTTCTGTCATATTCTATGGAGTTTTTTACAGAGTGGTGAATAGATTCAAGGTAAAAGCATTTAATTAATGTTAGTGATGAATATTTGAAAGCAGTAGCTGCTATATGAATTTTTTTTAAATTAAGAGTATTGGCTGACCATGGACCCAAGGAATCAAAAATTGTTTTAATGATCTGTTTTTGTATCATTAAGCCTTATGTGGAGAAGGAATTGAAGAACAAAAATGTATTGACTTAATGCCAGAGATGAACTTGATGATCTTCTGAGATGTCTTTATGATTGACAGCAGGCCATACCCTGATCACTACCAAGTAATTCTCTGTGATTTTTAGGGCTCTGTGCCTGATTTTCCCTTTTTATTTAAGAACAGCTGAAGAGGAGGATCTTGATGATGCTCTTATCTACACAACAGCTTGACAGAAATTATATGTGAATTGAACCTCTAACTTGTTCTCAAATTGCTACATCAGATTTCTGTTTTGCTTTGGGAATTGTCTCCAGTAATATTGATACACCATCATTAGATGCTGACTAGTAGGACCTGGTGCCATATTTCACTTTAAAGCATTTTATATCAATGTTTAATATATTAATTAAGACATTAATTAATAATATACTTCTTTTAGAAAAGAAGTTAAGTTTATAGAAGAATTGATAAAATACAAAAAGTTTCCACATACCTTCCCTACCTTCATGCCTTACAATTTTCTCTAGTATTTACACTTTCTGTTCCTGTAGACCTTTTGTTAAAATTAATGTACCAATATTAATGCACTGTTATTAACTGAAATTCATAGTTTACATTAGGGTTTATTGTGGTGTATATTCTATGTGATTGTATACTATGTATAATGACATATATCCACCTTAACTCTATCGTAGAGAACAGTTTCACTCCTCTAAAAACTCTCTGTTCTACCTGTTTATCTCTCCCTCCCCAAAAACTGCTCTTAGACAATAACTAATCTTTTTACTATCTGTATAGTTTTGCCATTTTCAGAATGTCATATAGTTTGAATCATATGGTACGTAGTCTTTTCATATTGTGCTGTACTATCCTTACCTATACTATTGATTTGCCTCTATCAAATACTTATCCTGCTGTGTGAATTAGTTTTAGTCATATTCATTACTTGCTATTGATTTTTAATATTTAGCATCACTGTGTGCCAAGGGTTATGTGTTTTAAAGTGATTTTCTCATTTAATCCTCATAATAATAGACACTATTGTTATCCTCATTTTACAGATACAAAAAATCAGTTTCAGGAACTTTAAATAAATTGCCCCAGGTCTTACAGCTCCATGTGGTATATATGGGACTGGATCTTTATCAGTCTGAATCTAGAAGCCAACTCTGAACTACTATGATATATTACCTCCTTTTCAATTTATTTTTGTGTGTTCTTTCTTTACTGTAGCACTTTAATGCTACAGTAGAGAGCTATATGTATGGGAAAAGGTATATGTGTTGGGAGGTGATTTTTTTCCCTGTTTTTAAATAACAGAATTTTTCATATTTTTAAATTCACCTATAGGTCCTTCCTCCCAAGGGACTCTGATAGCCCTATAGTTGTAGGAGGGACCTGGAATTTCAACTTAAAGGGAATTCTGATCTTTCCCCTTTAATTAAGAACCAAGGGTGATCCTCTGAGATCACCAGTACATTTGGTGGGAGAAGACATACTGTCTCTGTTTTGTTTTTTTTTTTAAATACATCTTTATTGGAGTATAGTTGCTTCACAATTGTACTAGCACTAGTTTCTGTTGTATAACAAAGTGAATCAGCCATATGCGTACATATATCCCCCATCCCCTCCCTCTTGAGCCTCCCTCCCTCCTGCCCTCCCTATCCCACCCCTCTAGGTCATCGCAAAGAACCAAGCTGATTTCCATGTGCTAGGCTGCTGCTTCCCACTACCTGTCTATTTTACATTTGGTAGTGTATATATGTCCATGCCACTCTCTCACTTCATCCCAGCTTACCATTCCCCCAACCCCCATGTCCTCAAGTCCATTCTCTATGTCTTCGTCTTTATTCCTGCCCTGTCCTAGGTTCATCAGCACCACTTTTTTTAGATTCCATATAGATGTGCTAGCATACGGTATTCGTTTTTATCTTTCTGACTTACTTCACTCTGTATGACAGACTCTAGGTCCATCTACCTCAGTACAAATAACTCAATTTCGTTCCTTTTTATGGCTGAGTAATATCCCATTGTATATGTGCCACATCTTCTTTATACATTCATCTGTCGATGGACATTTAGGTTGCTTCCATGTCCTAGCTATTGTAAATAGTGTTGCAGTGAACGTTGTGGTACATGACTCTTTTTGAATTACGGTTTTCTCAGGGTATATGCACAGTAGTGGGATTGCTGGGTCATATGGTAGTTCTATTTTTAGTTTTTTAAGGAACCTCCCTACTGTTCTCCATAGTGGCTGTATCAATTTACATTCACGTCCACAGTGAGGGAGGGTTCCTTTTTCACCACACCCTTTCCAGCATTTATTGTTTCTAGGTTTTTTGATAATGGCCATTCTGACCAGTGTGAGGTGATACCTCATTGTAGTTTTGATTTGCATTTCTCTAATAATCAGTGATGTTGAGCAGCTTTTCATGTGCCTCTTGGCCATCTGTATGTCTTTTCTGGTGAAATGTCTATGTAGGTCTTCCACCCATTTTTTAATTGGGTTGTTTGTTTTTTTGATATTGAGCTCCATGAGTTGTTTGCATAGTTTGGAGATTAATCCTTTGTTGTTTCATTTGCAAATACTTTCTCCCATTCTGAGGGTTGTCTTTTAGTCTTTTTTTATGATTTCCTTTCCTGTGCAAAAGCTTTTAAGTTTCATTAGGTCCCATTTGTTTATTTTTGTTTTTATCTCCATTTCTCTAGGAGGTGGGTCAAAAAGGATCTTGCTGTGATTTATGTCCTAGAGTGTTCTGCCTATGTTTTCCTCTAAGAGTTTGATAGTTCCTGGCCTCACATTTAGGTCTTTGATCCATTTTGAGCTTATTTTTGGGTATGGTGTTAGGGAGTGATCTAATCTCATACTTTTACATGTAGCTGTCCAGTTTTCCCAGCACCACTTACTAAAGAGGCTGTCCTTTCTCCACTGTACATTCCTGCCTCGTTTATCAAAGATAAGGTGACCCTATGTGCGTGGGTTTATCTCTGGGCTTTCTATCCTGTTCCATTGATCTGTCTTTGTGTTTTTGTGCTGGTACCATACTGTCTTGATTACTGTAGCTTTGTAGTATAGTCTGAAGTCAGGGAGCCTGATTCCTCCAGCTCCGTTTTTCGTCCCGAAGATTGCTTTGGCTGTTGGGCGTCTTCTGTGTTTCCACACAAATTGTGAAAGTTTTTATTCTAGTTCTGTGAGAAATGCCAGTGGTAGTTTGATAGGGATTGCATTGAATCTGTAGATTGCTGTGGGTAGTAGAGTCATTTTCTCAGTGTTGATTCTTACAATCCAAGAACATGGTGTATCTCTCCCTCTATTTGTATCATGCTTAATTTCTTTCATCAGTGTCTTATAATTTTCTGCAGACAGGTCTTTTGTCTCTTTAGGTAGGTTTCTTCCTAGATATTTTATTCTTTTTGTGGCAGTGGTAAATGGGAGTATTTTCTTGATTTCACGTTCAGATTTTTCATCATTAGTGTATAGTAATGCAAGAGATTTCTGTGCATTAATTTTGTATTCTGCAACTTTACCCGATTCATTGATTGGGTCTAGTACTTTTCTGGTAGCATCTTTAGGATTCTCTATGTCTAGTATCATGTCACCTGCAAACGGTGACAGCTTTACTTCTTCTTTTCCGATTTGGATTCCTTTTATTTCCTTTTTTTCTCTGATTGCTGTGCCTAAACCTTGCAAAACTATATTGAATAAGAGTGGTGAGAGTGGGCAACCTTGTCTTGTTCCTGATCTTAGTGGAAATACGTTCAGCTTTTCACCATTGAGGGGGATGTTGGCTGTGGGTTTGTCATATATGGCCTTTATTATGTGGAGGAAAGTTCTCTCTAAGCCTACTTTCTGCAGGGTTTTTATCATAAATGGGTGTTGAATTTTTTCAGAAGCTTTCTCTGCATCTATTGAGATGATAATATGGTTTTTCTCCTTCAGTTTGTTAATATGGTTTATCACATTGATTGATTTGCGTATATTGAAGAATCCTTGCATTCCTGGAATAAACCCCACTTGATCATGGTGTATGATCCTTTTAATGTGCTGTTGGATTCTGTTTGCTAGTATTTTGTTGAGGAATTTTGCATGTGTGTTCATCAGTGATATTGGCCTGTAGTTTTCTTTCTTTGTGACATCCTTGTCTGGTTTTGGTATCAAGGTGATGGTGGCCTCGTAGAATGAACTTGGGAGTGTTCGTCCCTCTGCCATATTTTGGAAGAGTTTGAGAAGGATAGGTGTTAGCTCTTCTCTAAATGTTTGATAGAATTGGCCTGTGAAGCCATGTGTTCCTGGGCTTTTGTTTGTTGGAAGATTTTTAATCACAGTTTCAATTTCAGTGCTTGTGATCGGTCTGTTCATGTTTTCTATTTCTTCCTGGTTCAGTCTTGGCAGGTTGTGCATTTCTAAGAATTTGCCCATTTCTTCCAGGTTGTCCATTTTATTGGCGTAGAGTTGCCTTTAGTAATCTCTCATGATCTTTTGTATTTCTGCAGTGTTAGTTGTAACTTCTCCTTTTTCATTTCTAATTCTATTGATTTGAGTCTTCTCCCTTTTTTTCTTGATGAGTCTGGCTAACGGGTTATCTATTTTGTTTATCTTCTCAAAGAACCAGGTTTTAGTTTTATTGATCTTTGCTATCGTTTCCTTCATTTCTTTTTCATTTATTTCTGATCTGATTTTTATGATTTCTTTCCTTCTGGTAACTTTGGGGTTGTTTTGTTCTTCTTTCTCTAATTGCTTTAGGTGCAAGGTTAGGTTTCTTATTCGAGATGTTTCCTGTTTCTGTTTTTTTTTTTCCATATCTTTATTGGGGTATAATTGCTTTACAATGGTGTGTTAGTTTCTGCTTTGTAACAAAGTGAATCAGTTATACATATACATATGTTCCCGTATCTCTTCCCTCTTGCGTCTCCCTCCCTCCCACCCTCCGTATCCCACCCCTCCAGGCGGTCACAAAGCCCCTAGCTGATCTCCCTGTGCTATGCGGCTGCTTCCCAGTAGCTATCTGCCTTACGTTTGGTAGTGTATATATGTCCATGCCTCTCTCTCGCTGTGTCAGAGCTCACCCTTCCCCCTCCCCATATCCTCACGTCCATTCTCCGGTGGGTGTGTGTCTTTATTCCTGTCTTACCCCTAGGTTCTTCATGACATGTTTTTTCCCCTTAAATTCCATATATATGTGTTAGCATACGGTATTTGTCTCTCTCTTTCTGACTTACTTCACTCTGTATGACAGACTCTAGGTCCATCCACCTCATTACAAATAGCTCAATTTCGTTTCTTTTTATGACTGAGTAATATTCCGTTGTGTATATATACCACCTCTTCTTTATCCACTCCTCTATTGATGGACATTTAGGTTGCTTCCATGTTTTGGCTATTGTAAATAGTGCTGCAGTGAACATTGGGGTGCATATATCTTTTCAAATTATGGTTTTCTCCAGATACAGGCCCAGGAGTGGGATTGCTAGATTGTATGGTAGTTCTATATTTAGTTTATTAAGGAACCTCCATACTGTTCTCCATGATGGTTGTACCAATTTCCATTCCCACCAACAGTGCAAGAGGGTTCTCTTTTCTCCACACCTTCTCCAGCATTTATTGTTTCTAGATTTTTGGTGATGACCATTCTGACTGGTGTGAGATGATACCTCACTGTTGTTTTGATTTGCATTTCTCTAATATTAATGATGCTGAGCATCTTTTCATGTGCTTTTTGGCCATCTGTGTCTTCTTTGGAGAAATGTCTATTTAGGTCTTCTGCCGAGGTTTTGATTGGGTTGTTTGTTTTTTGATATTGAGCTGCATGAGCTGTTTGTATATTTTGGAGATTAATCCCTTGTTGGTCTCTTCATTTGCAAATATTTTCTCCCAAGTACAGTTTTATATTACCTAGAAATTTACCAATTTGTCAAGTGATTTACCCGTTTTTTCTTTTTTTTTTGCCAATTTTTCTATTGGGTATTCTGTATTGATTTTGTATCAGTACTAACTCATTGTTCATCATTGATTTTAGCCCCTTAGGTGTTATATATTTAATATCATCATCACAGTTTAAAATAAATATATAGTCACATCTGGCAATATTTTCTCATATTGTTTCTAGACAACAGTTTCTTTGGTTTTAGATACACAGAAGATAATTTAGGCTCCATGATTTGATTTTCAAATAAGCCCTGAAATTGAACATTACAGTGTCAAAAAAATCTAAAGTATTTCTATTCCTTTCCCTAGTATAAAATTGAATAAATAATAACTCAATAAATACATGATTCATTAAAATTTGAACCCATGTAATGTTTCATGAATAATACTTAGAAATTCCTAGTAATGCTTTTACTCAACAACCCACACACATTTTCCTAAACATCAATTCTTTTTCATTTTGTCTTACATTGAATGTAGGATCTCCTTTAAATAAGGGTTTGCAGCAAAGAGTTGGTTGTTCTCTTTTTGTGAAGTTTCAATGCAGTCATCTCTAAGAATAGCCTGGCTGCTTGATGATTTCCTGAGTGTGATTTTCTGAATCCCCCATGTTAAACTTAAACCTAATTACTCTTGTTCTATGCCTAAAGGGAAGAGAGGACATCTGGGCAACACTTTCCACATAATTAGCCTTCATATTTGAAGATTAAAAGATTTTGCCTTTGCCTTCTGCTTATGTTGAGCTATTAAAATCCAATTCTGTTTCTTCTTACCATGAAATTTTTAAAATGGGTAAAAACAAATTCTTCTTGCTCTGGTGGCTTGGGAATATAATAGTGGGAATAAGTTGTTAAGAATTAGGAAAGGTCAGACCACAAAGGATTTGTTATAGCTAAACACAAATTCAAAAGCAAGAAATAAATTTCAGCATCTGCCAAAAGGCTCAGATTTATAATGGAAATTCCAAATAAAAAGAATTATAAACTAAATTGGATTTGCAATATCAAAATATTTCCATATGAGATAGGAGATGTGAATATTGTCTATCCAAATTTCTCAACTATATAACCACAAGATTTATTTCAAAACTCTCTGTTTTATGGATGACTGAGATCCAAAGTTAGAAATTATGAAGAAAATAATTTATGAAGAAAGTCAGATCATCTGGCCTTTGCAAAAATTATAAGCAGAAACAGCCTTCAGTGTTCCAAAAAGTTAAAGGAGCATAGGCAGCCAATTAAGCCAGTTTGACATATTAAAAAAAAAAAAAAACACTGAAAATTAAAATGAAACAAAAAAATGTATTTCAATGAAGTACGGCTCCAAATCTATACCACTTCACTCATGGCCCGTAAAATATTTGATAATAGAGCTTCTTTGGTGAAAGGTTTGCTTAGAGAGAAAATATACTCTACTAATAAACTTGCTGTAGTCAGTGGGGATCCCTGAGAAACAGATTCTGAGATAAAGATTAGCATGCAGAAGATCTATTAGAAGTGTTTTTAAGATTAACATCTGCTGAAGGGAAACGAAGGAAAGATTGGGCAGAGGATGAAGTAAAGCAGTGATCATGTTTCTGTGGAAGTCTGAGCCAGTGCTACAGATGAATAATCTTTAAGATGGAATAACCCTTCAAAGCTGTCCCAGATAGGGAAGAGAGTCAAGCATTTGTATTCCCACATGGATCAATTATTGGATGCAGGCTGACTCTGGAAGGGGGAATGAATTTTGGTGAATTTCAAAAGGGGATGACGGCCAAGGTTTCTATAAATAAAAAGCAAGTGGTCGCTCTGACAATAGGAAGTAACTATAGTAGTCCATCTTTCAGATATAAAACCTAATAATATTTTATTCTGAAAGGTTTTTTTAATTAATTAATTTATTTAACATCTTTATTGGAGTATAATTGCTTTACAATGGTGTGTTAGTTTCTTCTTTATAACAAAGTGAATCAGTTATACATATGTTCCCATACCTCTTCCCTCTTGCGTCTCCCTCCCTCCCACCCTCCCTATCCCACCCCTCTAGGTGGTCAAAAAACACCGAGCTGATCTCCCTGTGCTATGCAGCTGCTTCCCACTAGCTATCTACCTTACGTTTGGTAGTGTATATATGTTCATGCCACTCTCTCACTTTGTCACAGCTTACCCTTCCCCCTCCCCATATCCTCAAGTCCATTCTCTAGTAAGTCTGTGTCTTTATTCCTGTCTTACCCCTAAGTTCTTCATGACATTTTTTTTCTTAAATTCCATATATATGTGTTAGCATACGGTATTTGTCTTTCTCTTTCTGACTTACTTCACTCTGTATGACAGACTCTAGGTCCATCCACCTCACTACAAATAACTCAATTTCGTTTCTTTATATGGCTGAGTAATATTCCATTGTATATATGTGCCACATCTTCTTTATCCATTCATCCGATGATGGACACTTAGGTTGCTTCCATCTCCTGGCTATTGTATAGAGCTGCAGTGAACATTTTGGTACATGACTCTTTTTGAATTATGGTTTCCTCAGGGTATATGCCCAGTAGTGGGATTGCTGGGTCATATGGTAGTTCTATATTTGTAGTTTTTTAAGGAACCTCCATACTCTTCTCCATAGTGGCTGTACCAATTCACATTCCCACCAGCAGTGCAAGAGTGTTCCCTTTTCTCCACACCCTCTCCAGCATTTATTGTTTCTAGATTTTTTGACAATGGCCGTTCTGACCGGTGTGAGATAGTTTCTTTTTGATGTGTAATTAAGACCTGCATTTTCCAACAAGATTTCCTTTTATTATTTCTTTCAGAATTTGTTCTGCTTCTTCACCCCAAGTATTTTGAAGAGACATTATTGAAGATCAATAGAGAAGAGTTTTATTTATTTATTTAACAACCTAGGTTAACCTAGAAAATGCAAGGGTTCCAGACCAAGGCTGGGAGCGTCCATAGCATGAACTGGAACAGGCATTCTCTGACTTTCCCAGCAGTCCTGGGATAACTTTTCATTAGCTTCAAACTAAGCCTCAGATTATCAGTAGCTGATTTACTGGTTAAACTAGAGAATTTACAAATTACGCTGAACTTGTTGGACTGCCACTTAAAAGTCATCTTTAAGGTGATTTAAATTTTTAAAGTTTCAGTGTCCTTATTTAGAAAATGGGAATAATTATTATTTTCTTAAAAGATTGAATTTTAAAGGAAGTAACACATGTAGAACATTCAATTGTATCTAGTATTAATATATACTAAAAAATTATTAGCTATTTTATAAGATGAGTTGAGTGAGAAACGTGAGTTCAACAGATAATGATATCTCGTATTTTTTAAGGCAAATATCAAGTGTACTCAACATTTGACAGTCTGCGTTTGGTATTTCTCTCTGTTATGCTCACTTGGAGGGGAACCAATCCCATGACTTTTTTAACATCAAAGATGATGCCAAACTGCTTTTTAAAAATGTATTAATATATATAAGCTTCATAACAACACCATGAGGCAGCTATTATTATCCTCATTGTGTAGATGATGAAGTGAGACACAAGAAGTTTAAGTAATTCCCCAATATTTACACTATTTTTTAAATGGTGGACTAGGGATTCAACCCAAGAAGTTTGACTTCAGGGTGCATATGTTTAACCATGCTATCATTTTGTCTCTACAATAGTAAATTCTCATTGCTCAGGAGTTGTGATTGACACTAGTCACTTGCTTACCATAAAATCTTACCATGACTTCATAATTCTTAATATGGGAAAAAGTATGGTTACAAGTATTCATTTGCAGAATTTGATACATTTGCTGGAGGTCCAAGTTAAACTTTAATACCTACAATTCTCTTTGGATGGGCTTGCTTTTGTTTACTTATTCTAACATGAATGTGTAGAACAGATAATATTATCTGTACCCTTAAGTAGCTCAAAGATTATTTCCAACTTTGCCATTTTCTTATTCTGTCACCTGACTCAGAAAAGCTCAAAGAAGCACATTCCCTTAGATATAGTATTTAGGATACAAATTATTTGATGACCTGATCGAATAGCTGTAGTAACATGGATAGGTTCTGTTTCAGCACATATCCGGGGATGTACAGCTCCATCAAACTAAGAAATGTCAGTAATATAAGAACATGTTTTGTAAATGGGGAAGTTTAGCAAAGCATTTAACAATAATTTTGCTGGAGATTGCAGTAAAGGGAACAAGAAGTTCACACATCAGGCCTGCAATACTTTTCTTGTAAACATTTACAATGAGGTGATTAAAGGATCATTTACTTTTTATGTCTACCTTTTCACCATTTGAGGCTTTGTACACTAACTTTCAGCAGCAAATGATTATGGTTCAGAAGACAGCTACCTTTTTTTTTTGTAATGTATTTTTAAGGGAAGAACAGAGGGTAATTTATCTATAATAAATACAACAGTTCAGATTATTTGTTGGCTGGAAAATGAGATTACAACTGCTAATCTGAGGTATGCATAACAAATCAAATCTGCATCTTTAATGCAAAATATTTTTCAACAGATATATTAGAAACTATGTAGCTTTACTAATGTTCAAAGAAACAACTTCAATTTCTGAGTTAAATATATCATTTGCAATAATTTATAAGGCAATAAAAATTTAAATATATTACACAAAACATATATTTATAAGTGTAATTATTATAATTAAATCATTTTGTTTATATGAGGTACAAGATATAAATTATAATAAGTAGCTAAATCTATAAGATTCTGAAGTTTGAAGTGGTCTTCATGTGCAATGAATACTTTCTTTTTTTACTGAAACAGCAAACTTTAGAGTTGAAATTCTGAGGTATATGTATCTATGTATGTACACTCGAAGATTAGAAGTCAGACCCTGTACTCAAGGTGAAAGCCTAAGTAAAATCTCATAAAGACTATGCCCAGACTATCTTTTTAAAATAGAAGAGTTTTATGAGGATTTAACTGGGCTTTTTTGGTAATTTCTTCTCTAGTTCTTGAATTTTGTTCTACTGCATTTTAACTTTTGGTATGTTCTGCTTTTTCCTCTCCAAATTCTTTTTGGAATCTGCTTTTGTAGAACAGCTATGGTTTTCTGAAGGTGGTGGTAGTTAAGCCTCCTACTTGTCTTGCAGTGTTGAACAGATGACATACTTGAGTTTTTCTGTCCTTGGGTTAGCTTCATGTAGGACTCTTTTCCCTCTGAAAGTTTAATAATATCCTCCATAAAACTTGTAATATTTTCATTGAATTCCATCTTTCAATTATTTATACTCTTTTCTTTGTTCCCAAATTTGGGGATTTTGCACTAGAATTTTTGTTTTTTCAAGACTCTTTAGTGTTTGCTTAAGCCTAGACACTTTCTTTCAGTGAATATTTTTGATCTGGCTTCTCCAAAAGCTGTCCTTACTCTTTGATCATCTACTTGTAATCTAAAATCACACCATAAATTTCTTTAATTTTTTTGAGATATTTTGAAACATTTCGCAAATTACTGTTCATGCAGGTGAGAAATTCTCCTTGTTATCAGGAGGGTTTCCAACAACAACAAAATAGTAATAATTACATTCTCTGAGAAAATTCTGGAAAACCAGGATTTTGTTGCTCAGGGTTATATTTTATGCTGATCATATGTTTTATCATATTTTTTAAAATTAATTTTTATTGGAGTATACTTGATTTACAGTGTTATATTAGTTTCTGCTGTACAGCAAACGCAATGAGTTATACATATATCCACTCTTTTTAAAATTCTTTTCCCATGTATGCCATTACACACTACTATATATCATGTATTTTTAATTAAAAATAATTACATTTTAACATGTTATGAGGCTTTGATTTTGCATGGTAAACATTATCTCAAATGGTCAGTTTCTTTTTTTTTTTTTTACATCTTTATTGGAGTATAATTGCTTTACAATTGTATGTTAGTTTCTGCTTTATAACAAAGTGAATCAGTTATACATATACATATGTTCCCATATCTCTTCCCTCTTGCGTCTCCCTCCCTCCCACCCTCCCTATCCCACCCCTCCAGGTGGTCAAAAAGCACCTAGATGATCTCCCTGTGCTATGCAGCTGCTTCCCACTAGCTATCTACCTTACGTTTGGTAGTGTATATATGTACATGCCTCTCTCTCGCTTTGTCACAGCTTACCCTTCCCCCTCCCCATATCCTCAAGTCCATTCTCTAGTAAGTCTGTGTCTTTATTTCTGTCTTACCCCTAAGTTCTTCATGACATTTTTTTTTCTTAAATTCATATATATGTGTTAGCATACGGTATTTGTCTTTCTCTTTCTGACTTACTTCACTCTGTATGACAGATTCGAGGTCCATCCACCTCACTACAGATAACTCAATTTCATTTCTTTTTATGGCTGAGTAAAATATTCCATTGTATATATGTGCCACATCTTCTTTATCCATTCATCCGATGATGGACACTTAGGTTGTTTCCATCTCTGGGCTATTGTAAATAGAGCTGCAATGAACATTTTGGTACATGACTCTTTTTGAATTATGGTTTTCTCAGGGTATATGCCCAGTAGTGGGATTGCTGGGTCATATGGTAGTTCTATTTGTAGCTTTTTAAGGAACCTCCATACTGTTCTCCACAGTGGCTGTATCAATTTACATTCCCACCAGCAGTGCAAGAGTGTTCTCTTTTCTCCACACCCTCTCCAGCATTTATTGTTTCTAGATTTTTTGATGATGGCCATTCTGACCGGTGTGAGATGATATCTCATAGTAGTTTTGATTTGCATTTCTCTAATGATTAATGATGTTGAGCATTCTTTCATGTGTTTGTTGGCACTCTGTATATCTTCTTTGGAGAAATGTCTATTTAGGTCTTCTGCCCATTTTTGGATTGGGTTGTTTGTTTTTTTGTTATTGAGCTGCATGAGCTGCTTATAAATTTTGGAGATTAATCCTTTGTCAGTTGCTTCATTTGCAAATATTTTCTCCCATTCTGAAGGTTGTCTTTTGGTCTTGTTTATGGTTTCCTTTGCTGTGCAAAAGCTTTTAGGTTTCATTACATCCCATTTGTTTATTTTTGTTTTTATTTCCATTTCTCTAGGAGGTGGGTCAAAAAGGATCTTGCTGTGATTTATGTCATAGAGTGTTCTGCGTATGTTTTCCTCTAAGAGTTTGATAGTTTCTGGCCTTACATTTAGGTCTTTAATCCATTTTGAGCTTATTTTTGTGTATGGTGTTAGGGAGTGATCTAATCTCATACTTTTACATGTAGCTGTCCAGTTTTCCCAGCACCACTTATTGAAGAGGCTGTCCTTTCTCCACTTACATTCCTGCCTCCTTTATCAAAGATAAGGTGACCATATGTGTGTGGGTTTATTTCTGGGCTTTCTATCCTGTTCCATTGATCTATCATTCTGTTTTTGTGCCAGTACCATACTGTCTTGATTACTGTAGCTTTGTAGTATAGTCTGAAGTCAGGCAGCCTGATTTCTCCAGCTCCATTTTTCGTTTTCAAGATTGCTTTGGCTATTCGGGGTCTTTTGTGTTTCCATACAAATTGTGAAAGTTTTTGTTCTAGTTCTGTGAAAAATGCCAGTGGTAGTTTGACAGGGATTGCATTGAATCTGTAGATTGCTTTGGGTAGTATAGTCATTTTCACAATGTTGATTCTTCCAATCCAAGAACATGGTATATCTCTCCATCTGTTTGTATCATCTTTAATTTCTTTCATCAGTGTCTTATAATTTTCTGCATACAGGTCTTTTGTCTCCTTAGGTAGGTTTATTCCTAGATATTTTATTCTTTTTGTTGCAGTGGTAAATGGGAGTGTTTTCTTGATTTCACTTTCAGATTTTTCATCATTAGTATATAGGAATGCCAGAGATTTCTGTGCATTAATTTTGTATCCTGCAACTTTACCAAATTCATTGATTAGCTCTAGTAGTTTTCTGGTAGCATCTTTAGGATTCTCTATGTATAGGATCATGTCATCTGCAAACAGTGACAGCTTTACTTCTTCTTTTCCAATTTGGATACCTTTTATTTCCTTTTCTTCTCTGATTGCTGTGGCTAAGACTTCCAAAACTATGTTGAATAAGAGTGGTGAGAGTGGGCAACCTTGTCTTGTTCCTGATCTTAGTGGAAATGCTTTCAGTTCTTCACCATTGAGGACGATGTTGCCTGTGGGTTTGTCATATATGGCCTTTATTATGTTGAGGAAAGTTCCCTCTATGCCTACTTTCTGCAGGTTTTTTATCATAAAAGGGTGTTGAATTTTGTCGAAAGCTTTCTCTGCATCTATTGAGATGATCATATGGTTTTTCTCCTTCAGTTTGTTAATATGGTGTATCACATTGATTGATTTGCATATATTGAAGAATCCTTGCATTCCTGGGATAAACCCCACTTGATCATGGTGTATGATCCGTTTAATGTGCTGTTGGATTCTGTTTGCTAGTATTTTGTTGAGGATTTTTGCATCTATGTTCATCAGTGGTATTGGCCTGTAGTTTTCTTTCTTTGTAACATTCTTGTCTGGTTTTGGTATCGGGGTGATAATGGCCTCATAGAATGAGTTTGGGAGTGTTCCTCCTTCTGCTGTATTTTGGAAGAGTTTGAGAAGGATAGGTGTTAACTCTTCTCTAAATGTTTGATAGAATTCGCCTGTGAAGCCGTCTGGTCCTGGGCTTTTGTTTGTTGGAAGATTTTTAATCACAGTTTCAATTTCAGTGCTTGTGATTGGTCTGTTCATATTTTCTATTTCTTCCTGATTCAGTCTTGGCAGGTTGTGCATTTCTAAGAATTTGTCCATTTCTTCCAGGTTGTCCATTTTATTGGCATAGAGTTGCTTGTAGTAATCTCTCATGATCTTTTGTTTTTCTGCAGTGTCAGTTGTTACCTCTCCTTTTTCATTTCTAATTCTATTGATTTGAGTCTTCTCCCTTTTTTTCCTGATGAGTCTGGCTAATGGTTTATCAATTTTGTTTATCTTCTCAAAGAACCAACTTTTAATTTTATCGATCTTTGCTATCGTTTCCTTCATTTCTTTTTCATTTATTTATGATCTGATTTTTATGATTTCTTTCCTTCTGCTAACTTTGGGTTTTTTTGTTCTTCTTTCTCTAATTGCTTTAGGTGCAAGGTTAGGTTGTTTATTCGAGATGTTTCCTGTTTCTTGAGGTAGGATTGTATTGCTCTAAACTTCCCTCTTAGAACTGCTTTTGCTGCATCCCATAGGTTTTGGATCGTCGTGTCTCCATTGTCATTTGTTTCTAGGTATTTTTTAATTTCCTCTTTGATTTCTTCAGTGATCACTTCGTTATTAAGTAGTGTATTGTTTAGCCTGCATGAGTTTGTATTTTTTACAGATCTTTTCCTGTAATTGATATCTAGTCTCATAGTGTTGTGGTTGGAAAAAATACTTGATACAATTTCAATTTTCTTAAATTTACCAAGGCTTGATTTGTGACCCAAGATATGATCTATCCTGAAGAATGTTCTATGAGCACTTGAGAAAAATGTGTATTCTGTTGTTTTTGGATGGAATGTCCTATAAATATCAATTAAGTCCATCTTGTTTAATGTATCATTTAAAGCTTGTGTCTCCTTATTTATTTTCATTTTGGATGATCTGTCTATTGGTGAAAGTGGGGTGTTAAAGTCCCGTAGTATGAATGTGTTACTGTTGATTTCCCCTTTTATGGCTGTTAGTATTTGCCTTATGTATTGAGGTGCTCCTATGTTGGGTGCATAAATATTTACAATTGTTATATCTTCTTCTTGGATCGATCCCTTGATCATTATGTAGTGTCTTTCTTTGTCTCTTCTAATAGTCTTTATTTTAAAGTCTATTTTGTCTGATATGAGAATTGCTACTCCAGCTTTCTTTTGGTTTCCATTTGCATGAATATCTTTTTCCATCCCCTCACTTTCAGTCTGTATGTGTCTCTAGGTCTGAAGTGGGTCTCTTGTAGATAGTAAATATATGGGTCTTGTTTTTGTATCCATTTAGCCAATCTGTGTCTTTTGGTGGGAGCATTTAGTCCATTTACTTTTAAGGTAATTATCGATATGTATGTTCCTATTCCCATTTTCTTGATTGTTTTGGGTTTGTTATTGTAGGTCTCTGTCTTCTGTTGTGTTTCTTGCCTAGAGAAGTTCCTTTAGCAGTTGTTCTAGAGCTGGTTTGGTGGTGCTGAACTCTCTTAGCTTTTGCTTTTCTGTAAAGGTTTTAATTTCTCCATCAAATCTGAATGAGAGCCTTGCTGGGTAGAGTAATCTTGGTTGCAGGTTTTTCTCCTTCATCACTTTAAATATGTCCTGCCACTCCCTTCTGGCTTGCAGAGTTTCTGCTGAAAGATCAGCTGTTAACCTTATGGGGATTCCCTTGTGTGTTATTTTTTGTTTTTCCCTTGCTGCTTTTAATATGTTTTCTTTGTATTTGATTTTTGACAGTTTGATTAATATGTGTCTTGGAGTATTTCTCTGTGGATTTATCCTGTATGGGACTCTCTGTGCTTCCTGGACTTGATTAAATATTTCCTTTCCCATATTAGGGAAGTTTTCAACTATAATCTCTTCAAATATTTTCTCAGTCCCTTTCTTTTTCTCTTCTTCTTCTGGGACCCCTGTAATTCGAATGTTGGTGCATTTGATGTTGTCCCAGAGATCTCTGAGACTGTCCTCAGTTCTTTTCATTCTTTTTTCTTTATTCTGCTCTGTGGTAGTTATTTCCACTATTTTATCTTCCAGGTCACTAATCGTTCTTCTGCCTCAGTTATTCTGCTACTGATCCCATCTAGAGTATTTTTAATTTCATTTATTGTGTTGTTCATCGTTGTTTGTTTCATCTTTAGTTCTCCTAGGTCTTTGTTAAATGTTTCTTGCATTTTGTCTATTCTATTTCCAGGATTTTGGATCATCTTTACTATCATTATTCTGAATTCTTTTTCAGGTAGACTGCCTATTTCCTCTTCATTTGTTAGGTCTGGTGGGTTTTTATCTTGCTCCTTCATCTGCTGTGTGTTTTTGTGTCTTCTCATTTTGCTTATCTTACTGTGTTTGGGGTCTCCTTTTTGCAGGCTGCAGGTTCGTAGTTCCCATTGTTTTTGGTGTCTGTCCCCAGTGGCTAAGGTTGGTTCAGTGTGTTGTGTTGGCTTCCTGGTGGAGGGGAGTAGTGCCTGTGTTCTGGTGGATGAGGCTGGATCTTGTCTTTCTGGTGGGCAGGTCCACGTCTGGTGTGTTTTGGGGTGTCTGTGGACTTGTTATGGTTTTAGGCAGCCTCTCTGCTAATGGGTGAGGTTTTGTTCCTGTCTTGCTAGTTTTTTGGCATAGGATGTCCAACTGTAGCCTGGTGGTCGTTGAGTGAAGCTGGGTGCTGGTGTTGAGATGGAGATCTCTGGGAGATTTTCCCCGTTTTATATTACATGGAGCTGGGAGGTCTCTTGTGGACCAGTGTCCTGAAATTGGCTCTCCCTCCTCAGAGGCACAGCACTGACTCCTGGCTGCTGCACGAAGAGCCTTTCATCCACACGGCTCAGAGTAAAAGGGAGAAAAAGTAGAAAGAAAGAATTAGTAGAAGTAGAAAGAGAGAAAGAAAGAAAGGAAGGAAGAAAGAAAGGAGGGAGGGAGGAAGCAAGGAAGGAGGGAAGGAAGGAAAAAAAGAAAGGAGATAAAGTAAAAGAAAAAAGTAATATAAAATATAATAAAGTTATTAAAATAAAAAATAATTATTAAGAGAAAAAAATTAAAAAAAAAAAAAAAGAATGGACGGATAGAACCCTAGGACATATTGTGGAAGCAAAGCTATACAGAAAAAATCTCACACAGAAGCATACACATACACACTCACAAAAAGAGGAAAAGGGGGAAAAAATAATAAATCTTGCTCTCAAGTCCACTTCCTTATTTTGGGATGATTCGTTGTCTATTCATGTATTCCACATATGCAGGGTACCTCAAGTTGATTGTGGAGCTTTAATCCGCTGCTTCTGAGGCTGCTGGGAGAGATATCCCTTTCTCTTCTTTGTTCTCACAGCTCCCAGCGGCTCAGCTTTGGATTTGGCCCCGCCTCTGCGTGTAGGTCACCGGAGGGCGTCTGTTCTTCGCTCAGACAGGATGGGGTTGAAGGAGCCGCTGATTCGGGGGCTCTGGCTCACTCAGGCCGGGGGGAGGGAGGGGCACGGAGTGTGGGGCGGGCCTGCGGCGGCAGAGGCCGGCGTGACGTTGCACCAGCCTGAGGCGCGCTGTGCGTTCTCCCGGGGAAGTTGTCCCTGGATCCCGGGACCCTGGCAGTGGCGGGCTGCACAGGCTCCCCGGAAGGGAGGTGTGGATAGTGAGTGAGCTGTGCTCGCACACAGGCTTCGTGGTGGCGGCAGCAGCAGCCTTACCGTCTCATGCCTGTCTCTGGGGTCCGCGCTTTTAGCCGCGGCTCGCAC
Organism: Leucopleurus acutus; assembly: GCF_964270905.1. NCBI lineage: Eukaryota > Metazoa > Chordata > Mammalia > Artiodactyla > Delphinidae > Leucopleurus > Leucopleurus acutus. The sequence continues at coordinate 40,770,079 of NC_139156.1, forward strand.
CCGTCTCTGGAGCTCCTTTAAGCAACAATCTTATTCCCCTCTCCTCGCGCACCAGGAAACAAAAGAGGTAAGAAAAAGTCTCTTGCCTCTTCAGCAGGTCCAGACTTTTCTCCGGACCCCCTCCGGGCTAGCCGTGGCGCACTTATCCCCTGCAGGCTGTGTTCACGCCACCAACCCCAGTCCTCTCCCGAGGCTCCGACCGAAGCCCGAGCCTTAACTCCCAGCCCCGCCCGCCCCGGCTGGTGAGCAGACAAGCCTCTCGGGCTGGTGAGTGCCGGTCGGCCCTGATCCTCTGCGGGAATCTCTCCACTTTGCCTTCTGCACCCCTGTTGCTGTGCTCTCTGCCGCGGCACCGAAGCTTTCCCCCTCCGCCACCCGCAGTCTCCACCCGCGAAGGGGCTTTCTAGTGTGTGGAAACCTTTCCTCCTTCATAGCTCCTTCCCACTGGTGCAGTCCTGTCCCTGTTCTTTTGTCTCTGTTTATTCTTTTTTCTTTTGCCCTACCCAGGTACGTGGCGGAGGGGGGGTGGTTCTTGCCTTTTGGGAGGTCTGAGGTCTTCTGCCAGCATTCAGTAGGTGTTCTGTAGAAGTTGTTCCACGTGTAGATGTATTTCTGATGTATCTGTGGGGAGGAAGGTGATCTCCGCGTCTTACTCTTCCGCCATCTTCCCAGAAGCCTCCGGTCAGTTTCTTCTAAGATGTCCAAATTCTCTTCAGATATTTCCATTCCAGAATTATTACTCAATTCTCTGGTAACCTTCCTTCATCTCTGCTTAGTAGTATACCTCCTTTCAGTTACATTGGCCTTCAGTAGTGTCTTTGGGTTATTTTTCTTGTTTACCAATGAGTGCCACAGAACAGGTTCTTTCTTAGGTACCACAACTGACCAGTAGGTCACTTTCTTCAAGTGCAGTCCGCTGACTGAACTGTGGGGCTTTAGCTGGAGCAGAAAAGTGCCGTGTTTCTCATTTCCATGGTAGATTTCAACTCTGGCTCTATAGGTGGCGCAGTTGTTCTGGTGGCCCCATGTAAAATCAGATCAGGCTGTGAACAAGTGATTAAATAGCCAAGCTAACAACTGGGACAGGAAGATGGCTGTGACATTAGAATTCTAGGACAGGACCACAGTAGCCAGTGTGGCAAAGGCTGGCCAGAAGCCTGAGACCTGACATTCTTTCTTAAATTCATTTGTGAGTGTCCAAAGAAATATAACCAAAACACAATAGATACATTAACATGGGATATTAAAAAGTGTTTCAATGACGCAGAAGAAGCCTGGAAGGGGAAATGAACTAATTAAAATCTAATGGAACACGTAAAACAAAGAATAACATAGACCTAAACCCAAACTTATCAATAATCACTTTAAATGCAAATTATCTATACACACGATTTAAAAGACACTCTCAGATTGTATAATAAAGTAATACCAAACTATATGTAGTCTATAAGAAACTACACACACACACACACACACACACACACACACACACACACACACACGTAATAGCTTATAAGAAGAATGGGACAAAACATACTGTTCATACCTGAGCTGGAGTGGCTCTATTAATATCACAATTATCACATTTAACAATGTAAATAGTTGCCGGCATGCAGAAATTCAAATTTTTCTTTTTGGAATTTTGTGAATATTTTTTTGTGAATGTTTTTGATCCACAGTTGGTTGAATCCGTGGATACAGAATCTGCAGATACAAAGGCCTGGCTGAACCAAAGGGCAGTGAGGAAGACTATACAAGGGAAATTACATTTCAGCTGATACCTAAATGGTGTTGGACCAAGGGATAGTACCAGAAGAGGAAGATAATATTTCATGTGGAGGGAACAGAAATATGTTCATGACATCTATTATTTGACAACTCTATGTTTATCCTATTTTTAGTTTGTACTCTGTAAAGTAGGAGAAGTTTAATATTTTTCTAAAAATAATTAGAAGAAAAATGTCATGCTTGGATAATACCTTTAAGCAATTCCCAGATACGATCTAGGAGTGTGGGGTTAGAAGAGAGGTGCTTAATATCTACAAGAAAATTATCTATCTCTCTACCTATCAATCAATCATCTATCATCAACTGAGAGACAGAAGGAGAGAGGCAAGGCTGGTAAACATCAATTATGGAAGATACAACAGAAAACAATAAAGTGAAAGAAATGGGTCTCTTAGGTGTAAGTTTGCCTCAGGGTGACTCAAGGAAGTTCTCTTTTCTATGGAATTTTGATCTTAGAACTTTGAAAAATGACAGGTCTTGAGGAGAAAAAAAAGACCCCTTTCATAAAAGACCATTCAAATGAGCTTCAGTGTTTATTGTTTTCTTGTTTGTTTTGAGTAAAGTTTTACAGTTTACTTTTGTCTATTAATTTTAAACAAAGACCTAATTAGAACTTATTAAAAGACATACCAAAATAACACCTGAAAGAGGATGATTTTATGCACTTACTTTAAAAGATAAAGCAACCCATGGAGCATTGAGATAAATTTCGCATTTGCTGTAAGATGAATGGGAAAAAGGGATATTAAATTTCATTTAAGGTCTTTACATATTTTATTCATAGGCTTTCTCTGATTCTTTTTCTTCTTTCTGGTTAGGGAATAACAAAGACTAAATATTAAATATTTCAGTTCATCTTTGAATCTTTTAAATCAAATGTATTGCTCTGATTTATTTTATGTATGCAGTTTTGGCTAAAGATAACCAAGAGCCACTTTGCCTCTACTTTGCAGCTTACGGATTCATTAGAAGAAATCATTGAAATCAAAATGACTTGGATGAATTTTTTTTATTGTAGGGAAAAGACCACCTAAAACTTCCTTAGACTTCAATTGCGATTTTCAACTCTTTCTGGAGCCAATTTTCAAAGCAGAGGGATCTCAAAGTAATTCAGTTTCAGATCATTTTTCCTCTCAACCTCAATCTTTAGTGGTGTGTTATTTTAAATGGCTGATTTGTCAGTGTTTTCTTTAACAATTTAAGTAGTGTTGTGTTGTAAGATTTCATTTGCCCATGTTTACTTGGAATGCAAAAAGTATGATCTGAATTATTTTCATTCTAAAATGACAAAACATGGATAAACAGAAAGTAGCTTTGGGGTAGGGGTGCATCTTGACAGCAATGAATCAACAATCTAAAGGCTGAAAGGGCCCTTCGGCTATCATCTGGGCCAGCTTCTTAACACCAAACAGCTGAATGCCCCAAACAACTAAAGCAGGTGGCTGTCTATTGCACGTATAATATGGAGTTATCACACAAAATACATGTTTCCACAACTCCGGAGAATCTGAATTTTACATCTTCATCCCAAATCCTGTCACTGAAGACAGTAATTTTGTTTGTACTCCAGTTCTCAGACAGCATCTCTGCATAATATCAAATACATTGGGACAGCAGAACTATACCTTTTTAACTCTTTATATCATTAGTGCCTAGTATAAGAAGCACACGGTAATGTTTTGTTAATGTTGACAGGACCCACCTATTTTTTAAAATAATAGCTGATGATATCACAAATGCATGGGAACTGTGAGGAAATTATCTGTTTCTTTATGTGACTCATAGGTTAAATTAACTGATTATCTAGGTGACAAGTTCTGTGAATCAAGAAAAATAACCACACCTCCTAATGGTGTAACAAAGAAGAACAAACCATGTCAGATCTATTCCTTTAGCTCTAACCTTTGTGCTCTGTTGCCTGTGCTTGGTTATGCTGGCTCTGCATCTTTGAAAAGAATGTTGCCTATAGCCTGACTATACATAATAGCACTTTCTCAAGGCTCTGACCTGTAAAGGTATAACACTTTTCATTCACGTAGAGAAAGATAAAAGTTGCAGAACAGAAAATAATATTTACCTTGTTGGGGGTTGACAGAAACATCCTGGCCAGATGTAGTCGGACAGGTGCAAGAACAAAGGATTATGGCGTCTCCTCTGGGGTTTGGACAGCACCAAGAAGTTTGCAATAACCAGCTACGTACCCTCCCCTTTGAGTATAAAAGAAGCCTGTATTCTAACTTGGAGTAAATGGTAGTCTGCCATATTCTCCGTCTGCTGGATTTCCAAATAAAGGCACAATTTCTTACCCGAACACCTCTCGATTTATTGGCCTGTCATTCGAAGAACAGTAGGAGCTTGGACTCTGTAGCAATGACATTAATTTCTTCACAAATTACTTCAGAGCTTTGTTTTGTTTTCATTTTAATGACTGATTAAAGGATGAGAAATCAACCTGAGGAAACTGACTGCTGAGAAATAGAGGCCTGGACTGCTTGTCTTTGGCCACTTATCAATTATAAATGACATTTTTGGTACCTTTTTCTCCCTTGTCATTGGCTGCTGTAAAGGGAAGAATCACAATGACAATTCAGCAAAATCATGGAACATGGAGAAGGCCAAAGGTACACAGTTTAGTGTTATCTTTCAGGGGACATATGAGGCCATAAAATTCTAACACCTAATTCCTGTAACAAAGCTTGTAAAAAGAAGAGAAAATAGCACATCATAAATCCAGCCCTCTGCCACCATCTGGAGCAAAAGAGCACCTGGTACAATTTAACTTGTTTTAGTTACAAGGTTAAGAATGCAGTTTTTTTTTAACATCTTTATTGGAGTATAATTGCTTTACAATGGTGTGGTAGTTTCTGCTTTATAACAAAGTGAATCAGTTATACATATTCATATGTCCCCATATCTCTTCCCTCTTGCATTTCCCTCCCTCCCACCCTCCCTATCCCACACCTCTAGGTGGTCACAAAGCACCGAGCTGATCTCCCTGTGCTATGAGGCTGCTTCCCACTAGCTAGCTATTTTACGTTTGGTAGAGTGTATATGTAAGAATGTAATCTTGTGACAAACAGTTCTATAGTCAGGACTAAGCTTCAGTGTCCTTCAGATAATGAGCTTTGTGATAGAAAATTACAGGGGAGTTTTCTCAACCTTCATTCCACTGTATTTATTTCTTTTAAGGCTCTTGAGGTTTTGAAAGAATGTCTGAGATGTAATATTTAAATTTAAATTTGGAAATTTAAAAATTCTAATTATAAGAGAGTATATTATAGATATAATAACTATAAATTTATATATAACTACCCATTTATAATATAACTACCAATTTGAAAATAATTTTTTCCTAATCAAGCTCACTTTTTAGGTCTTTGCAATTGCAAATGCTTTGAGAGAGAATGCATCAGTTTACGCAGACTAAGTTTGTATTATCTTTATGGTTAACTTAGAATTGCCTGAAGCATTTGCTCTTGTAGATTTGTCTGCTTTTCTATTTTTGTGTCTGGTCTGAAAAGATTTCCAGTCAAAATTTCAGAAAAGTATTCCTTTTTCAAAATTTTGAAATCCCTTGAAGTTCTTCCCTTTCAATTCTTAGACTACTTACTCTATCTCAAAAGGGAATCTCATTGTAATTTTATCCATTTCCATGACTTATTTGCCATTTATATCTCCCAAATATTTATCCTCAACTCATATATTTATGTGCTCCCAGACTTACATTACAAAAAAAATCAAAGACAAACCTCTGGGACGTTGACCTCTTTATCGTCTACCCACATAATTCAATCTTCATGTATTCCATATCTGTGAAGGGCACTGTCCCCCACTCAGTTGTACCAGGAGGGAAACCTGGAGCCATTCTTGATACATTTCTCATCCTAACTTCCCATATCCAATTAATTACTGAGTTCTGTAACACATACTTCCTAAACATTGTTAATTAGTGTATACTTTCCATCACCATCACCTCTACCATACTTTTTAGTCTCCCATTATCTCCTTCAGAAGTTACTGAAATAGCCTCTTTTTTTTAAATTAATGAACTTGCCTTTTTTTTTAATTAATTAAATTTATTTGGGGCTGCATTGGGTCTTAGTTGTGGCATGCAAGATCTTTGTTGCTGCACACAGGCTTCTCTCTAGTTGTGGTACGTGGGTGTTTTTCTCTCTAGTTGTGGCTCGCGGGTTCCAGGGAGGGTGGGCTCTGTAGTTTGTGGCTCGTGGGCTCTAGTTGAGGCACACGAGCTCAGTAGTTGTGGAGCATGGACTTAATTTCCCCACAGCATGTGGGATCTTAGTTCCCTGACGAGGGATCGAACCTGTGTCCCCTGCATTGCAAGGTGGATTCTCTACCACTGGACCACCAGGGAAGTCCTTGCAATAGCCTCTTAATTGATCTTATACAATCCAGTTTCCGTGCTTAAATGGAGAGTTATTTGTTCAAATATGAACCTGCTCAAATCATCAACATTTGCCATCTCTCCATCTCTCTCTCTCTCTCTCTCTCTCTCTCTCCCTCCCTCTCTCCCTCTCTCCCTCTCTCCCTCTCTCCCTCTCTCCCTCTCTCCCTCTCTCCCTCTCCCCCTCTCCCCCCATACACACACACACACACACACACACACACACACACACACACACACAAATCAAAGTTTCAAGTAACAGATCTACCTCAGGCTTAGAATTTTTCTGCCTGTCCCTTTTATCATCTTTGCTAATTCCACCTACTAACTTTTTATTCCATGTCTTTTCCCTCTACTCCAATTCTGGACTTCTACCTCTCCATTATTCAACTCTTGGCCCCTTCTTAGTGCCTTGTTATTTCCCTTACATAATATTGGGCAGGCTCTATTGTAATTGTGTGATTGCTTGCCTGAGTTCTGTAGTATTGATATAATCCCTTTAAGGGCAGAGATCATGTCCATCTACTTCATTGTAATATACTCAATGACTAATACACAGTATTTATTACATTATTTAACACTTGTTAGGTGCTCAATAAATATCATTAGGATAAATAAATGAGTGGATGAATGAAAAAGAATTACATTCAAAATGGCATTTGATTTTTCTACAGGATAAAATAGTGTCCTTAACTTTAGACATGGAATCTCTTTTTAATTAAATCTCTAAGAATATGAGTCATTCACTTCTTCAGTCCTTTGTTTTGTTTTATTTTGTTTATTCTTTTTGTGGTCTTCTGCTTTCAAGGAAACAGGAAATTGGTTCATCATTTCCTTTGTATAGTTACTGTCAAATATTTTTCCACTAAAACTCAAAGCTAGCTTTAAATCAAGGTAACATCTAAACTTCTTCCTTAGCCTGCTAATTGTGCACAAGCTTATATGCCTTTTAAAATTAGTGGACTTTATTTTTAGATCAGTTTTAGGTTTACAGAAAAATTGACCAGAAAGTACACAGAGTTCCTGTATACCTCCTCTGCTTCCTCACAGTTTCCCCTATTAGGAACAAAATTGCATTAGTGTGGCACATTTGTTATAATTAATGAACCAATATTTATACATTATTATTAACTAAAGTTAATAGCTTACATTAGAGTACACTCTGTTCTGTACAGTTCTATGGATTTTGACAGGTGTATAATGTCATGTATCCACTATTACGTTATCAAACAGAACAGTTTCACCTCCCTAAAAACCTGTGCTTCATTTGTTTAGTCTTCCTTCCTTTCCTCTCTTTGAGCCCCTGGCAACCACTGATCTTTTTACTGTTTCCATAGTTTTGCCATTTACAGAATTGCATTTAAGTTTTTAATTTCATAAAAACTTTCATATGCTAAAAATTATAGTTTTGAAACACAAAGTGTAGCCCATTTCTTCCCTGGAATAATACAGTACATAGCATTTTCAGGTTGACTTATTTCCCTTTGCAATATGCATTTACAGTCCCTCCATGTCTTTTCAAGGCTCACTAACTTAATTGCTTTTAATAAGCAATAATACTGCTGATTAATAATAATATGGCTGAATAATATTCCATTGTATGTATGTAGGTTGGCTTGTTTATTCATTTGTACATTGAGGGACATCTTTGTTGCTTCCAGATTTTAGCAATTATGGATAATGCTGCCATAAGTTGTGTGCAGATTTTTGTGTAGACATAAGATTTCAATCCACTTGAGCAAATATCAAGGAGTGCAATTGCCGGATATTATGGTGAAGTATCAATATAGTGCAAGGAACTGCCAAACTTGTCTTAAAAAGTGGCTGTACCATTTTGCATTCCTACCAGCAATGAATGAGAGTTCCTGTTACTCCACATCCTCTTCAGCATTTGGTGTTGTCAATGTTCTGGATTTTAGCCATTCTAATAGGTGTGTTGTGGTATCTTATTTTTGTTTTAACTTGCAATTCCTTAATGGCATGTGATGTTAAGGATCTTTTCATATGCTTATTTGCCACCTTTATATCTTCTTTAGTGAGGTGTCTATTCAGATATTTTGCCCATTTTTAAATTGAATTTTTTTATTGTTGTTGAGTTGTAAGAGTCATTTGTGTATTTTGGATACAAGTCCTTTATCAGATTCATGTTTTACAAAGATTTTCTCCCAATATTTAGCTTGTATTATCATTCTCTTAACAGTGTCTTTCACAGAGCAAAATTTTTTAATTGAAGAGAAGTTTAACTTATTCATTTCTTCTTTCATGGATCATACCTTTGGTGTTGTACCTAGAATGTAAAATAGATAGCTAGTGGGAAGCAGCCGCATAGCACAGGGATATCAGCTTGGTACTTTGTGACCACCTAAAGGGGTGGGATAGGGAGGGTGGGAGGGAGATGCAAGAGGGAGGGGATGTGGGGATATATGTATATGTATAGCTGATTCACTTTGCTATAAAGCAAAAACTAACACACCATTGTAAAGCAATTATACGCCAATAAAGATGTTAAAAAAAATAAACAAGGTCACCTAGATTTTTCTCCTACGTTACCTTCTAGGAGTTGTAAAGTTTTGCATTTTACATTTAGACCTGTGATTCATTTTGTTTTCTTGTTGTAAAATATATAAGATCTGTGTCTAGATTCATGTTTTTGAATGTGGATGTCCAGTTCTTTCAGCACTTTTTGTAAAAAGACTGTCCTTCTCCATTGAATTGCTTTTGTTTTTTTGGTAAAATCAGTTGACTATATTGGTCAACTATTTCTGGCTCTCCACTCTGTTCCACTGATGTATTTTTCTTTTCTTTTATCAATGCCACACTGTCTTGATTACTGGAGCTTTATAGTAAATCTTGAAGTTGGATAGTGTCAGTCTTCCAACTTTGTTCTTCAATAATGTGTTGGCTGTTCTGGGTCTTTTCCCTTTTCATATAAAGTATAGAGTCATTTGTTGATACCATAAAATAACATGCTTGGATTTTGACTGGAATAGTGTTGAATCTGTAGATCAGGTTGGAAAGAGTTGACATCTTTACAAGGAGTTGATCTGATGTCTTGAATTCAATTTCTTAATAGATTTATGCCTTGTCTTCCCTTTGAGGAATAAAGTCATGTATGAAGGAACTATAATATCTAGACAGGAAAGGATTTTTTAAAGATTTAATAAACTTTAATCTTTAGAACAATTTTAGATTTGTAGAGAAATTGGAAGATAATACAGAGAGTTTTGCAAAGTGAAATACAGATTTTAATATAATGGTAAAAGGAATATACCATTTGCTAAATACATATAATTATATAAGATCAATTGCTCTGTACTTGATTCAACAGTTTCAAAGTGCTTTTTGACCTTTCAAATTATATTTGTGATATCAGTTTTACTTAGGGAACTTCATATCCTTTTCCTATATATATTTCTTCAATTAGTTCTTTTACTCATTTTAACTTTTTAAAATAAAATTAAAGGCACACATCTAACTAGATTGTATACAAAAGACTTTCAATACTGGCTTTTGTAGAGCATATGCTAAAAAAGAGTAAAAGATCAAATGGAAACATTCTCCTCTAGCTAGGAATCTTTATAGTAAAATGTTCTTCTTTATAAAGAAGTCTATAAAGTTTACAACCTCCTAGATATAAAAGTAAATTCCTTTGCCAATATAGCCATATCTAGCTTTCTTCTCAAAATAATTCTGCCACTGGAGGTGAATCAAATGAAAATTATCTTTAATAAGATTTCTTTCAAAGTACTATAGTATATTACACTGAAATGCATGCTGAATAGGAAAAAATGAGTTATTTTTATACCTTGAAATAAATAAAATTTTAATTTTCAATTTCAGTTTTTAAAAATGTAGTTATCTTTGGTTATCCTTTGTCCTAAGAATTTGATGCATTTCAGTATTAGTCCTTCTTTATAATTAAAATTTCTGTTTATGAAAAATCCTATGTTTGTTGTATTTTATAGGTGAAGTTTGTGACATATTTAAGTGACATATAAAAGTAGGTACTTAATTGTTTGCAAATATGACTTGCTTTTACAACAGACCCTTTCCATGTTATATCCTAGTCTAGGATCTCATCTTACCATGTTATAGATTGGAATGACAAGAAAATAGTTTTGAAATATTAACTGATTTTTTTCTTGCATTGTGTGTGACTTTTAGAGCCTTGGGTTTTGATTTCACACCTCTTCACCAGCACCAAACCAGTTGTCAGCCCTACTAACCTAAGTACTTTACCTCTAGGGAAGGACGTGAAAAGCAAAAAAAATAAATTCAAGTTCTTTAAGTTCTCAAAGCTAGGCTGTACTGGGGAATGTAAGGATTCAGAAAAAAGATAGTAGATTTGGAGATAGGGGCATATTGACAGATGAGCAGTTCTTCTCATTCCTGAGGCTAGAAAAGGGAAGAGGATTCCCTGAAGTGAAGGCAGTCTGGGGAAGCACCATGCAAAACAGAAACACAGAGTGATGGGTCCCTTTTTCTCAGGCTAATTTCCAGAGGAAGAGAAAAATCATTCAAAGAAAGAACCAGATAGAGTAAAGAATTTTAAGGAAAAAGAGGAGTTATGCCTGTTTACTAGTGCTTGCTGCCACTTGGGGAGAGCACAAAGAAGTGGAGGACTGGACCTTAGAAAGAGACCATCTGCAGCTTGATTGTCCAATTCACTTATTTTTACCTGGAATAAATCATGTGCTCCTAGGACTGACATGGGAGTAGGAAGAGTGCAACAGATTTAAAAGAGACTGTAGAGGGGAACTCAATGTCAGCCTGAATAGACTAATGCTTGGAACCTACACTAGGTAATGTACATGAAGGTGACAGCATGGACAGATGTCTCTGAAGACCCTTCAGTTCCCCTCATTCCCTTATGGCATGTATACTGTGAGCCTCCTTTGGACCTTAGTTACAAACATCAGGAATGGATGAGAATACAAACTTGAACGGATTTATTTATTTATTTGTTTGTTTATTCTACTCTAGTGAAATAAAAGACATAAAAATGTAACATAATTATGGAAACAAAATGAATTAAATGACTAGACAGAAAAATAGTTACCTTCCAAACACACCCAATCACTTGATTGTATTCTTATCAACTGTTTGGCATGATGTTGTTCTTGACATTTTTGTAAGCTGCCATGCTCTGTTTGTTAACCCTTTTCAGATGCACTGCAACTTGCTTACCTTATTCCATGTGTGACTTCCCATGCCTTTAACTTTGTGCTCCCTGACTACCCTGTTGTGTACCAAATCAATTGGGCATGCTCCTAACATTTCATTTGGAACACTGATCCAGAGAAATCAACCAACCACATAAAAAAAACTCAGTGAAAGCAAGTGCCTGAGTGAACATAGAACCTCTTCTTTTGTTTATGTTATTAGTGAATGCTTTCAGAAACACACACAGACATACAAATGCATATGGTTAAACTCATAAATATGGAATGCATTTCACAGGTATGGATTTTGGAGGTGAATATATGATTATACATATAAATCTAATTGTACTCATTTTATATATGCCTTCCTTACCCAGGTTGGCATAGCCTTGCATGTTTTGGCCTCTACTTCCTCTTTAGACCTAAGCACGTGTGACTCTGTGCTCTCTGGGCCCCAGGGATGTTAGCCTTTTTTCTTTCACCTCAAACATGCAGTTAGTTTCTGCCTTATATACTTTGCAAAAAGGTTTTTTCCTGCTTCTAATGTTGCTCCCCATGATCTTCAAGTAGATGTCTCCCTCCTGTCATTCGAGCTGAGCTGTTATGACACTTCCTTAGAGATAGTTCAGTATTTGTAGTATATCTTACAGCAGTTATCCAAGTGACCTTTATAATCCTACCCTGATCTGACGTGTAATCCCTTTACTCTGATCAACTGATTTTCATAGCCCTTATAAGCTTCTAAAATTTACTTGTATGTTATGTAATTAATGCTAGAATGCAAGTTCTATAAGATAGAGATTTTTGTCTGCTTTGTTTAGTGATCTAAGAGGGACTCAAATATTTCTTGAACTTTAGTAAATGACCTGTTATTTTTTGTTATTGTTAATCTGTTTGTTAGTTTATTATATTCATTCCACCATTAGAATTTATGATCTATAAGAAGATCTGTACCTCCCACCATAAATTTTAGCCCTAGGGGACTTTGCCTGCCTTCTTCACCATGTAGGTTCAGTGTTTATTTCACACCTAACAAACATAGTAAGTATTCAATAAATAGTTGTGAAATAAAGTATTTCATTTTTATTGTAGTGAGCAATTTTCTTCAGTTCAATTTCAGAATTTATAGCAGGACAACCCCATAAATACGCAAAATATATCTGAGAAATTCAAAATTCATTTTGTGCTGCTTCTCAAATTCATTTGTAGTTAATAACCAGAGATTTAAATCCTTCAAGAGAATGTATTTATTAATGGAATCATAAAACAAAAATTATCAAAGATTATCAAAACAAAAATCTTAAATGGGATCCATAAATTTTACGAAAATGTTTTAAAATAACTCATATGAATGATTAGAGGAAGGATTGGCACTTAAATTGTTTCAGTTACCTTATAATTCAGTTATGTGGAAAAACAAAGTTACTAATGATCCTACTTAATTATTATATTACTATAAATAATTATGCTGAATTTCCGTGCCCTATATTAAAACAGGGCATAAAAATAATCAACTTTTATCAAAATTCTTCTGGCGTTTTAACAATTGACTTAATCTTCTATTATACTTTTTATTGAAATAATAATGCTAAAAAAGTAAACATACCTCATATCGACTCATTTCATTTACGTTTTGTAGCAGTTCAAGAAGTATATCTTTGCAATGTACCATTGAAAACTATTCCTGCTGCTTTAAGCAACAACCAGCCAGAAAAATAGAAAATGAAGCTAACTTCACATTGAGGGAGGATGCTGTTTTCCCAAAAAGGAGCTGTGTAAACCCTGCCCTGAAGGTGACAGCCATTAGGACTAAACCACACAGAATCAAGGATGATGCTCCCTTTTGCCTCAGGGCAACTCTTCATTTATTTCTTGAAATCATAAACTGTCAAAGTCCTCTACTGCTGAGGAAAATATCCAACTGAAGTCATAATTGACTGTCATTTATATTTCTTAAGGGCCCACTGTGTGCATGCCATTCTCCTAATGATAATATAATACTTACTCTTAGTAATTTGAGGGCAAACTTGTCTTATTAAAGAAATCAAACTTGCCTGTGCTTTGCCTTCTGGGACAATATGAAACACTGCATTTCATTTTTCTAAATCTACTTACTATAAATTTCATTAATAAAGCATTTAGCATTCAATTTATCAGTCTGTTGCTATGCATTACATATGTATATGTGTATGTATATGAACATGTATCTATATATATTTTGATAGACAGACAGACATATTCATTAAGTTCTGACTATATCTCGATAAAGTCATTTAACACATGGTCTGTAAGCTCCATTGATAAAATAGCCCCTACCCACTAAGCATTTCCTCTGAGGCTTTCTAAAGAATATATTTTATGGGTAAGAGTAGAGGCCATGTATCTCACATAAAACCAAGGCCATTTTCTATCGCTTTGCCATACCTATCTCTTACGTCCTGTTTGGGTTGTTGATGTAGAATGTTTCCTTCCTTTTCTCAGGCGTGAGTTCAGCCCATGCAGGGAAGCCCTGTATCAGACACTCTCCTTGGGAAGCAGATTGTGAGTTTTACCTCACACCTCTCTCCTTCCCTGATAGATATGCAAACCAGGGTCCAAGACAGAGTGAGTTCATAAAATGATTTCACACTGGACTCAGAACAATTAAATCCTTTGGATATCTAGGCTTTGGGGCTGAGTTTATTTTGCCCCAGATTCCTGTTTACTATGGGATTTTTTTCTCTAGGCATCTTTTTTTCCCCCTTCCTATAGTCTGGGTTTTTTCAGAGCTCCACTAAGTTCTGGAGCCCATGTATTGGTGCCTTAAATCTGACTTGATACCTTAAATCTGTGTTCCAAAGTAAAGCATACCTTAAAATGGCAGAGTTGTACAGCTTTTAAATATCCATTTTATGATATTATTTATAATATGAAGACAAGTTTTCTTTGAGGAAACTCTCTAATGATTAAATCACCTAGAGTCAAATGCTCTTGCTGTGAATTTCTGAAAGATAATTTTCTTTTAAATTACGTATGATTGTGGTAATATATGTCATTCTGCAAAGTTATAATCTAGTGCTGACGTTAATACTGGGAACTCTTAATTTTTACTCTCTTTGACTTAGATATTCTAAATGTTTTCAATTTCAATTGACTATTTTAAGTGGAATGATATCATGTTGACACTATCTAGTAAGCAGTAGAAGTAGCATTCAAACTTGGTCTCTGTTATTTCATAACTAGAATGGTTTCCCTGAGCACACAGCACCTTCTTCTGTGACAGCATGGGCTTTGGGAGCAGAGTTTGTTCTCTTACACCATACGGTTTCCGTCAGAGACAGGAACTTAAAACTCTCCCTCTCCCTAAGATAGTTAACATTTACCAAGAGCTAACTGTATGCCAGACAGTGTAAGTGAACACACTGCATTAGAATTTCAGTTAAGTTTAACTATTTATCTGTACACATGTTGATTGAGTTTACACAACTTCTGAGCGATTGACCAGGGATTTGGATTCAGACAGTCTCATTCTAGATCTTTTATCCTTGCCCCCTCTGCTTTTGTATGGACTATCGTTAAGTACTGCAGCAAGTGATACTTAACACATATATACATACATACAAATTGAATAGATTTCATATTTTAATCAGGTTTCATTGCAGATTGAAACCAAGTAAAATATAGTGTTTTTAAAACCTTAAACATTGTGTTTAGCAAATATTAAGGGCTAGAATTCAAGAGAGGCTTCATATTTATATCAATTTGTTCCAGATAGTAAAATTATCAAAAACTTTCTTTAGCTGTAGCACATAGAGTTCTTTTTTGTTCAAACATGTCAAGGAACATTGACATAATTATCTATGTGGCCCTATTAGGGGTCTTTTAAGGCTTCTTTAGGGATGTTGGCTCCAGGAAGGGGTTATTTGAAACTGGGGTATGAAACTGAAAACTTCTATACCCTGGACATTTAGCAAGCCCCAAAGCAGCTTATATCCACCCATTTTAATATTCTTTCTAGATCTTCATAATATGAAAATGTTTTTCATTTAAACCATGGTAGCCACATGGGATACAGAATATTTTACTTAGAAGCACATATACTGTATGACTTGATAGTACATTTTAATTATTTCATGATATGTCAGTGAAACAATTGTCTGTGACTTGAGGAGGTGTTTTGGAAACCAAATGGAAAGTGCAAGAATCCATCCAAATCAAGGTTTCTCAACTCTGGTACTATGGACATTAGGGGCTGAATCATTCTTTGTTATGAAGGACTATCTTATGAGTTTTAGGATATTTAGCAGAATTCTTGGCTTCTCCTCATTGGATGTCAGTAGCATTCCTCTCTGAGTTGTGGCAATCAAAAACATCTTCAGACATCACCAAATATCTCCTGGGGGGCAAAACCACCCCAGGTCAGGGAGCATTGATCTAAATGTTTACATCTATGCAGTCATTCAACAAACTATAATTAAAATTGTACCATTAAAAAAAAAAAAAAGTTCGGGGCTTCCCTGGTGGCGCAGTGGTTGGGAGTCCGCCTGCCGATGCAGGGGATGCGGGTTCGTGCCCCGGTCCGGAAAGATCTCACATGCTGTGGAGCGGCTGGGCCCGTGAGCCATGGCCGCTGAGCCTGCGCATCCGGAGCCCGTGCTCTGCAACGGGAGAGGCCCCAACAGTGAGAGGCCGCCTACCACAAAAAAAAAAAAAAAAAAAGTTCATGAGAGAAACAGTTCATGAGAGGAATTCTCTTTGAATGTATTAGCCTTGAAGGAACAGTTAATATTTTACTTAAAGTAATTGACTTTATATGTGATATACTGTTATTAAATATCTATAATATATAATACACAAAATGTTTATAGCATAAAATTAATAATTTTATAATTTGTATGTGTTGCTGGAATTTTTCTGTCAAAAACATCAAAGGTTTATACATTTATTTTTTATTGTTATATATCTCCTTTCTTCAAATAATTAGGATTTCAATTGGGTTTCAATTTCCAAACCAAGATTATATATAGTGTTTAGAGCATATACTTCTAGTAGAGACATACCTATTTTAGGGAAGGTATAAGTCAAACAACTCATTAATTTACTTAAATATCAATGAGATAAATTGTCTTAGGGAAGTCTTTTTTTAAAATTTATTTATTTATTTTTGGTTGTGTTGGGTCTTCGTTGCTGTGCATGGGCTTTCTCTAGTTGTGGCTAGTGGGGGCTACTCTTTGTTGTGGTGCACAGGCTTCTCATTGCTGTGGCTTCTCTGTTTGTGGAGCATGGGCTCCAGACGCGCAGGCTTCAGTAGTTGCGGCACACTGGCTCAGTAGTTGTGGCTCATGGGCTCTAGAGCACAAGCTCAGCAGTTGTGGTGCACGGGCTTGGTTGCTCCATGGCATGTAGGATCTTCCCGGACCAGGGCTCGAACCCTTGTCCCCTGCATTGGCAGGTGGATTCTTAACCACTGCGCCACCAGGGAAGCCCTTAGGGAAGTCTTTATACCTAGTTGAGTGGATTTAAATGCAAACTATATAATGTCCCATACAATAACTGTCATCCAAAATGAGTGGCTTGATAGCGATTCACTGGAAATTTGGCCATCAGTATTTCAATATCCATTTTCTACCCTTTGCAATTGATATGTTATGCATTAACAGCCCCAAGTCTCTAGTCAAGTAGACTCTCCAGTAAAAGACACTTAATTTATCTTTATGATCACACTTTTCCTTTTATAATCCATTTGCCCTTAACCAGATCTTGTCCTAACCCCCAACTTTAAATGACAAACTCCATCTCCCAATGTCATTTCATGTCCTGCCCTCACTATTTACAACCCTAGCTGGATGCTCTTGCACTTTATAAGTTTGATGTGAGATATTTCAAATAACAGATTACTGAATTATAGCTCAGTAATTTAAGCAGGTAGAAAAGAATGTTTGTGGGCTTGCAGAACCATGTCAGAAATGGAGGTTCCTCTGTCACTGCTGCAGATCGATCATAAATGCTTAAGCTGTTGATTCTTTAGTTGAATGACTGCCTGCACAAGGTTTGACAAGAGGTCCTTAATAAATGTGTTCTTTGTAGGAAATTTGCTCTTATTGTTTACTTCTGTGTTTGTTTCCTAAAACCAATGAACAATGATTAGCCTCTAAAAGCTGGAAAAAGCCATATACTTACATACAAAACAATGAAGACATTCTTGTCATTTATCAATCAGTTGACAGTATTTTTTCAACTTCTTTTTTCTCCTCTACTCCATAATATTTAAAGTCATTAGTTTCTTAATCAATTCAGTGATCATTAGCTTTCCCAGAATACACAGAGGTCATACCCTACAATGTCTAACATAGTACTGTGAAAAGATTAGTAATCAGCATTTATTATATCACTGAATGTAATTTGAAAGAAGACAGAAACATACAAGAAACTATACACTTATTTATATAAGGTCTTAAAAACTGTGCTAGCTTATCAACTCATAAATGAGAGTAACAGATTGCTACACACATTGCTGTTTCTTGAAATGCCCAAGTTTTTTTCTGCTATTTGAAAATAAGTTTATAATATTCTGTTATAAATTGTTGTTTTCCATAATTGATGAACTATTTAGGCACTCTGAACTAAAATAGTATAGTATTTTATTTTGCCTTTGATGGAGTCTTTTTCTCCATTAAAGTAAGCAAACTTACATGTGACATTTTGCAACCTCAGTACAGATTTAAGGGAATACTTTGTAAAATATTTGTTTTTTTTAATTTTTTGACTGTAAATATTGTTAATATTACTAGGTTTCACAATTCATCCAGGCAATCATATTGAAACTTAATTATTTAATAAGTCTACTATGTAATAAGCTTATACTTGACAGAGAAACAATGTGAAGGGCAGCCAGTATTAACTCTGGAAGGCATTTATCAGGCTAAATATGCGAAGTGCCTCTATATGCATATTATTGTAGCTGATAAGGAAATTAAGATAATTTAAGAGGAAAATGCTACACATTTAATGTAGGCTTCTGTTCAACACAGGAAACAGCGAAAACTAAGTTCTTTTCAAATCTGATGCTGCAATAATGATAATTTAGACATGCACACAACACAAAATAAAAGTGAAGTAACACACTGGCAATACCTTTCATCAGACTTTGGCATTGAGGAGCATAAAACTGAATCAAATTACCTCATACTGTAGAGGAAACAGACAAAAGCAATGCTGCCATCCTTTATGTTTGAGGTTGATGAGGCCTAAAGAGTTGTGTTGACATATACAATGTCATACAGCATGTGGCAGACCCTGGAATAGATCCTCACTCTTATGACTCTTGGTCCATTGATGCCTTTCCATACCAGTGTGGAAACTGGTCAATAAAGCTGACCTCCTTGTATTAACTTTAGTACACAAGGCAATTAAAGAGCTCAGACTATAGTATATACATTTTCACCACTTTCTAACAAAAGGCTTTGCTTTAAGATAGAATCACACTGACATTTGGCCATACAGCTTATTTGCTAAGAACTAAAGGTGGTTGAGAAAAGTAGTTCCCTGATATAATAAGGGACTATCTCCCCATTCAGTGATAGACTCAACTAGAAATGTTTTTCTTTAGCATAATGTATATGTGTGCTATGCTTACTATCATTACCTGTCCTGGAAAAGACTAAACACTCAGTTCTGAGAGTCATTTTGCCCATGATGTCAGTGTAGTTGAGTATGTTAAGTATATGGGCACTGGAGTCAGGCCAACCTGGTTATAGCTTGGCACCACCTCTATTTAATATAACACTTTAAGAAAGTTAACTTTCCTCAGATTCCATTCTTCATCATTAAAGTGGGGATCATTCATTTGACTTCCTGGTTTGCTGTAAAAATCAAATGAGACTCTTTATATAAAGCCCTCAGAACACTACCTCAGTAAATGGTAATAATTATTAATATATTATATTGCTACTATCATTATTACTATAATTACTATATACTTTATAGGACAATATTTTTAAAACATAGGGTAAGGCAGTATAATCTCCTTTGAAAATTTGATGAAACCTTTTGATTTTATTCCCCACCCCCAAATTAACACAGAGCTGTACAGAATTTTAGGGACTGTTTAGATACTTTGAGTCCCACTTGGTGTTTGCAGTTAGATACACGGACATTAGACTAAGAGATTCTATCCAAGAACAAGTGTTGACTAGGATAGTGGTGAAGAGAAAATGGGAAATTTACATGAACATATGAGAAGATAGAGGAGAGGTTGAAAGCTGCTTGTAACTCTGAAGGTGGAGAATAGAGCAAAGCAAGGAGGAATGATGTGTTTAGAATCAAACAGAAATGGGCTCTAATGTGGATGATGAAATAGGATGCTAATATGAACATACATTAGATGAAAGTTAATAATTGCATTCTGGCCAGTGCACCCCAGGAAACTAGATTCTGTCCCTGACTAATCATTTCTTCCTACACAGTTCCTTAAGAGAATATGTGTATAGAACCACTACAGATAAAGCAAGGCATCCCTCTATTATTACTCAAGACTTTGGCTTCAAGAACCAATAGTTCAACTTAATGGAATAAATTGGATTCGTTTCTTTTATATCCCCTTACTTAAGTAGACCTGCGTAGTCTAGTCCTACTATATCTTTAAACATACAGGAAGGAGGAAGAATAGAGGGAGGAAGAGAGGGAGAGAGAGACAGAGACAGAGCAGAGACAGAGACAGAAACAGAGAATTTGCCTCAATATCTCGATGTCTTGATGCTAGCTGTCTTAGGATGTAGACCCAAGACCTTCTCAAATCAGGAAGTGAATCTGGACACCATTATTTTTGTGCATAGGGTAACTTTAAAAATATTTCTGTGGGGCGTGGTTGTGGTGGTGGAATGAATTGGGAGATTGGGATTGACATATATACGCTAATATGTATAAAATAGATAACTAATAACCTGCTGTATAACAAAAATAAAATTCAAAAAAAATTTCTGGCAAGGCTATTAAAATTTTTTTTTGAGGGGGAGTATGTGTATGAGAATGTGGAAAGAAGAGAGAGAGGAAGTATTAAGTATTGGGTCTTCTCTTTTTTAATTTTATTTAATTTTATTTTTTTTGCGGTATGCGGGCCTCTCTCTGTTGTGTCCTCTCCCGTTGCGGAGCACAGGCTCCGGACGCGCAGGCTCAGTGGTCATGGCTCACGGGCCCAGCCGCTCCGTGGCATGCGGGATCCGCCCGGACTGGGGCACGAACCTGTGTCCCCTGCATCAGCAGGCAGACTCTCAACCACTGCGCCACCAGGGAAGCCCTTCTTTTTTTTAAAAAATTTATTTTATTGAAGTACATATGATTTATAATGTTGTGTTAATTTCTACTGTACTATATATTCTTTTTCATATTCTTTTCCATTACGGTTTATCACAGGATGTTGTATATACAATAGGACCTTGTTGTTTATCCATTCTATATATAGTAGTTTGCATCTACTAATCTCAAACTCTAAATATTGGGTCTTCTCTTATTTGTAGAATAGGCTCCACTCATTGACTAAATGAGTACAGAGAATGGGAGGACGGGGAGAGAATAAAGAAACACATGTAATACATGCTGATTTTTGAATTCTTTTAAAATTCCCACTTTCAGATACCTAGACACACTAAGATGCATTGTGTCTTCAAATTTTACAACAGCTCCTCCTTAATAGTGCAGCATTTTGCCCTGAATTCTGACTCATTCTTTTGAAGAAATGGAAAGAATTCAGCAACAAATAAAGGAGCCTTGAATTCCCCCTTAAAGGCAAATCTGGGTCATCTACTTATTAGCTGGTAGAGATTGAGGAAGCTTCAAAACTTTGAAGCTTTTAGCTTCAAGCATGAAAAACTAGATATATTACTAAATACACTATGAAAATGTAGTGCAACATACATTTATTAAAAATTCAATAGCAAATTCTAAGGCATCTATTAAGAGTCTTGCATGTGATAGGTACTTAGTAACTGTATCTTTTTATAGTTTATATTTTGCTGTTATATTGACTTTTTCTACATGTTTTAAATTTAAGAACCTATTAAAGAATGGTGGTCTGTATGCATCATTGCATGTACTCCCAAAACAAAGACAAAAATCATGGTAAAGTTTCATATTAAAAAGACCTAGGGCCTCATATTGTTATGGAGTCCCAGTACATGCAAAATTAAATTTTATTTTCTCCTGTTAAAAAATAAATAAGATTGAAAAAGATATTGAGATAACCTCAGTTCTTTTGGAAAACCATTCTGGAAATGAAATTGTATCATACATTAACATTAATTAACAGTTAATTAATGTTAATGTATGATACAATTTCATTTCCAGGAATCTCTTACGAAAATCAATCCATAAAATTCTTAGACAACTGCATAGCTATATGTCATGTGAAAATTCTTAAAGGCCAGAGGATGTTAATCATATCTTAATTTCTACTGGTCTTGATTGTAATGTCATCAAGGAGGTTACCTCAGAGGTCAGAAAACAACTGACCATTTTTTAAGGTGTTCTTCCTTAAATTCTCTATATTAAAAATGATTTGTTTTGGTGTATCTAACAGAAAACCCAAATAATAATGGCTTAGGTATAAGATATTTTTCTCCACATAAAAGAAATCCACAAGCCAACAATAAAAAAAATATTGGCTCCACATTGTCACAAAGGGTCCTACTTCTTTCTTGCCACCCTTTTTTCTTTAGGACAGATGTTAGAAATCCACCTATCCCATCCACAATTCAGAGGCAGAGAAGAAGGGAAAATGCAAAAGGAGGCATCCCAGCAGACTCAGACACTAACCAGCTGTCACAGGAGTCCTTCCCAACAATTTGACTTAAAAGATAAACTGAGGCATATTAAAAAGTTTAAGAATTTATTGGAGCAAAAATTGATTTGAATCAGGCAGTGCCACATGGCAAGGGGTTAGGAACGCTCCACTGACAGGAGTTGGGGAGAGACTTCTATAGAAAAAATACTTTTATAAAAAAAAAGGCAGAAGCAAAGTAAGGAAATTATTAATTGGCTATAGCTTAAAGCCAAATTGGATATCTGTGATTGGTGGTCCTTAGGTTTCAATTTCATAACCTTGAAGCAATTACAGACCTAGATTTTGGTTTGCTTACATAGGCCACCACAGCACTGAGCAAGTGATTGACAGACAGGATTAGAATTCCAGGCTTTGGCTGTGGGTTCAATGTGCAGAGCCAAGAATCAGTGATCTGAAAAGATTTGTGTTGCAATAAACTATTTTCCACAGTGGGCTAGAAATAATTAGTCAGATAGTCATATCTATTCAAAAATTATCCCCGCATGTAACTTGAAACATCGATATCAAAATAAAGTTTTAAAAATTCGTGTATGTGCGTACATGCATGTGTGTACAGTGTTTTAATGGGATCATATTTTTTCTTTTCATTGTAACCCAGTTTATTAATCTGTAGGGAAGTCTCCCTGAGGAGAATACATTTGAGCTCTGTGCATGGGAAAATTCAGCAGATTGGGAAAAAAATCAATGCTTTCTACCTCTAAGGCTTGTCACCATTTCATCTACCACTTATTGGGGGAATAAAGATTACCATTAAACTTTACCATTCATCCGTCACTACCCTTGGAATGGGTTGATTAAAGTTTGGACAGTGTGAAATTGCTACACATCTATCTGTCTATGAATTTTTTTGTGAAGAATTGAAAAAATAAGAAAGCTTATTATAGGATATGACCTGGTTGATATGATTTCTAGGCACTGAAACTGTTTTAGCCATAGTGATAATCATAAAAAATTAGATTCTTCTTGTGTGGTCTTGGAAGTATCAGAAAAATTCTATCAAGATCCACCAAAGATGTTGATAAACATGCAAATAACTTGTACAAAATAAAATGAGGTGAAATAGGATGCTGTAAACAGGCCAGAAGTTTATCTGGCAAGAGAAAAAAGTTGAAAGAAAAGAGGAACAAAGTGTATAATTGCTTGTAAGATAGTTCATAGAAAATTTTGAAATTTTGATAACATTAAATCTTCAACATTAAATCTTCGAAAAGCTATTATATTACCTGAATAAACTGAGGTATATTTAGTGCTATTTAGTGCACCTGGGAGGAAAGTTATCACAAGGTATCAGAAGAGATGTATTAAGTTGTTCATGTTATAACTGATGTGCTACTAATATAAAATAGACATAGACAGTGTTAAAAGCAAGCAAACAAAGCATTCTTAAAACACATACAGTTTGCTAAGTCTGAACCCAATCTGAGGGTAAGTACCTTGGATTCCCTCTCAGATGGAGGAGTAGGACTTCATTCAGACCTCTGATGTACTGTGGGAGAAATACAGAGTTATGGCCCAAACCCCCATACTTTAGACAGACCTATCACTCTGGAAAGACTGCTATGAAAAAAACTCTAGGTATACTTTAGAATCGCCTATCCTCATTTTCCTGTTTCATTCCTCATAGACCTATACTTCCCTCTTCTACCTTTTCTAATATCCACAGTTTCTTATCATACTCTCTGTTTCTGTGTCTCCCTCTAGATAAGTAAATCATTCAGTGGAGCCCTAGCTGCTCCATTGTGTGTGTGGCTTTTGCAAAACCGCAAATGGAACTTCAGGGTAGCACATGGTCCTAATATTCCCCCTAGAAGGACATGGATGGAATGACACATGAGTTTAATTTATACCAGGAAGTACAGCTTTCTTTAGGAAAGTGTAAATATGCTTGTCTTTCTAAAACTAATATTATATAAAACTTTATGTACTTGAAATAAAAAATAAGGGAAATGAACAATAGATACATCTATATGCAAATACAATGTTTTTTAAATTTCTTTTTTAAAAATTATTGAAGTATATTTGATTGACAATGTTGTGTTAATTTCTGCTGTACAGCAGAGTGACTCAGTCCTACATATATATAGTCTTTTTCATATTTTTTTCCATTATGGTTTATCACAGGATATTGAATATATTTCCCTGTGCTATACAGTAGGACCTTGTTGTTTATCCATCCTATATATACTAGTTTGCATCTGCAAATTCCAAACTCCCAATCCTTCCCTCCCCACCTTGGCAACCACAAGTCTATTCTCTATGTCTTTGAGTCTTTTCCTGTTTTGTAGATATGTTCATTTGTTAAAATACAATTTTTCTTACAGTATTGTTTTAATGTGACTGACATGACTAAAATTACAAAAGGAAAAATACATTAAGGTAAAATATTTGTAGGAATTATAATAGAGAAAACATTATCCTATATTTTTTATTTCAAATTAGGTAATTAAAATATTAACAAATTACATAGGCATATGACATAAAATGACTGTTTCCACAAGAATAGATACAACTAGTATCAAATACAGTGAAATATATTTAAGAACCAGAGTTTAAGAAAGCACAAGATAAAAGAAAAACAAAGCTCTGATTAAACAAATTAAAATGTATAATAATAATACTATCTGCTTACCAGGTTTTGCTGAAATTTTTATACTCATATATAACTGTTGGTAGGTAAATAGTAATAACTCTTTTAGAGAGTGGTTTGGAAATATGCTATGAGAATTGGAAAATATTCTTTCTGATTACTTGGTTATAGATGTGAACATTTAGGGGAAAGTCCTAAATAGAAAAACTTTACTCATAAATATGTTTATTGCACTATTATTTACAATGAGAAAAATGAATGTCTAATAATAAAGAATGGATATTAACATGATGGGATTTTTGCAGCCTTTCAACTACTAAATTTGTTGGTAACATAACAAGGCAGCCTCCTCAATTATCTCCTCAGTCGAAACATGTCAGATCCTTTCTCCGCTGACTAATGAAATCTTGAAGAGTCTGGAAGGCATGAATTGTAACAAACAACACAGCAGAAAATTTTCAAAATATTTTTCCATTTTATTCACACTTCTGCTCCCTAAATTTTCTCTGATATGCAAAAGGCCTGCCCTATCTTACCCTGATCGTCCTTCCCCCTCACGGTTTATCACTGTTCTTTTCTTCTGCTCTTAGTTCACACACTTCTTTCATAAATCTAATCTCCTGTAAACTATCCAATCAGAACCACAGAAGCCTATCTATGCAAACACAGAAAAGAGTGAGAGTTCTCAGTATTTATCTTTTAATATTTTCATTTCCATCACAGAATTGTGAACTATCTTAGTCTAAACCTGAAAACCAAGGTAACAAACTAGAAGTATGCTGTGGTCTTATTTCACATAGAAATAAGTTAAAAGTACTATTTCACTTCTAATATTAAAACTAAACATATTCTTATATGTAAAGGGAAGTAGAAGTTACACGTAGCCTTTCATAGATTGCCAGGATGCTTTGGTTTTAAAACATGGAGAATAATAAGTTGAACATTTTTTTGTATTTTTATTAAAATAAAAAAATCTAAGGTTATGCAATTAATTTTTTACAAATCTTAGAAAATTAGTTTATAAAAATATAATATTAAGTTTGCTCTTAATAACATAGGTAGAAATAAATTTAAAGTATATAAAACAAAGGAAGCATTTTAAAAACTGGAAGAAAAAGGAGGAATGACCGATTTAGGGTGGGGGAAAAACTTCTTAAACAAGAAAAGGACTATTACCAGTGATGGGTATGTTAGGCCAGTAAAATAACAAATATCAGGATAACTATTAAAGCAAATATCAGACTGAAAAGTTTCTTTGGACCAATATCACTGATAATGGTTTAGTATGCTACGTAAGTGAAAATTCTTACAGATTAACAAGAAACATCCTAACACCCCATGTGCATAAACAGACAGTTCTTAGAAAGAAATGCAAATTACTTAATTAAATAAAAATTGTTCATTCTCATGAATTAAAAAATGTTTAAAGATACTTTTCCAATTGTCTAGTATAGTTTGTGAATATAGTAAATAGATGAATGTAATTCAATAATGAATAATGAATGAATAATGGGTATTTTATATGTCCTTGAGATATTAAAAATGAGATATTATGCAACCAGTTTTAATGACCTGCAGTTTAAATACTATTCATAAACAGAAAAAATTTACATGAAGGTATTATTTGAATCTACAGTGTTAACTGTTAAGAGAAATATGGATCAAGAACAAGAATATTCTCCAATTCCTTTAGAGATTTTTCCTAAAACAAGTTCTCATAACCTCACTTCTATTTTAAATTTTAAGATTTGACTATTTTCTTCTCAGATAAACACAATGAATAATACTTTAATTCAATTGTATCCAAAGTAAACCACCAAATATATCATATATGATAATCTTTGACAATCTTTATAAATCCTCTCAACCTGCTGTATGTGTAACTTTAGATTTATCAGGTTATTAAAATAATCTGTTAGTTAATTTATCTCTTCCTCACCCCATACTCCTTTAATTAAACACACTATTTGTTTATAAGCATACCCACCCTCTAAGCTGATCTCCTCCAGCTGTTTTCTCACATGCCTGCACCTAATGCCTGAGTAAAGTAGCCATGTGAAAAGTGTTCACAGGGTGAACTGTGCTCTGCCTGTCAAGAAAGGCACTGAGAAATTTATAGAGAACAGTGTAGCCCAGGAAGGGGTCAGGGACTGAGATGGATTCTACACAGGAGTCTTAACTTGCCTCTGTTTTGGTCTGGTCATCCTGCTCTATATACACAGAGATAATAACATGTCATTGAAAGTTTTCCTGGATGGTCTAACCAATTTCCCATTCAAAATCAACTACTGAATCATAAAAGTTTAAGTCAAATTAGGACAAGAAGATAATGTAGAATGGGGGACCACACTCAGATGATATAGATACATATCAGGAAATAAATGGGAATTATACTAAATTTAATAATGTCTGATACATAAAACTATTAATAGAAAAATATGAATATCATTATTTTTTCAACACAGGAGATAAGTAGGTAGGGTTCATTCTGAAGGCAAACAGTTCAAATGTTCCTATATAAATACTAACAAGGGACTCAGGGAACAAAGCTGGAAGAATACCAAAAAAATAGTATAAATTATTTACAATCAATAAAGAACTTAATGAGAGATAAAAATAGAGCTACCATAGGATCCAGCAATTCTAATCCTAGGTGTTTATCTGAGAAAAATGAAAACACTTATCTAAAAAGATATATGCCTCCTGATGTATTAGCATTAGCATTATTTACAATAGCTAAGATATGGAAGCAACCTAAGTGCCTCTTGACAAATGAATGGATAAAGAAGCAGTGGAATACACACACACACACACACACACACACACATATATATCTGCAATACCTCAGAGATATTGCAGGTCAGTTCCAGATCACTGCAATAAAGCAAATATAGCAATGAAGCAAGCCAAACAAAATTTTTGGTTGCCCAGTGCTTATAAAAGCTACATTTACACCATACTGTAGTCTATTAAGTGTGCAATAGAGTTATATCTAAACAAACAATGTATATACCTTAATTTAAAAAATACTTTATTGCTAAAAAATGCTAACCATCATATGAGCCTTCAGCAAGTTGTAACCTTTTTGCTGGTGGGAGGTCTTGCCTTTCTGTTGATAGCTGCTGACTGATCATGGTTATGGTTGCTGAAGGCTGGGGTGGCTGTAGAAATTTCTTAAAATAAGTCAGCAATAAAGTTTGCTATATTCATTGGCTCTTCCTTTCAGGAATGATTTCTCTGTAGCATGCAGTGCTGTTTGATAGCATTTTACCCACAATAGAATGTCTTTCAATATTAGAGCCAATCCTCTCAAACCCTGCCACTGTTTTATCAACTAAGTTTATGTAATATTCTAAATCCTTTGTTGTCATTTCAATAGTCTTCACAGAATCTTCACTAGGAGTAGGTTCCATCTCAAGAAACTACTTTCTTTGTTCATCCATAACAAGCAACTCCTCATCCCATAACATTTTAGCGTGACATTGCAGCAAATCAGTCACATCTTCAGGCTCCACTTCTAGTTCTCGTTCTCTTATTATTTCCACCACATCTGCAGTTACTTCCTCCAGTAAAGTCACCCATGAGTGTCAGAACCTGCTTCTTCCAAACTCCTGTTAATGTCTATAGGTTGACCTCTTCCAAATCATGGAATCATGGATGTTCTTCATGGCATCTAGAATGGTGAATTCTTTACACAATTTTTTCAATTTACTTTGCCCAGACCCATTAGAGGAATCACTATTGATGGCAGCTATAGTCTTACAAAATGTGTTTCTTAAATAATAAGACTTAAAAGTGGAAATTACTCCTTGATCC
Organism: Leucopleurus acutus; assembly: GCF_964270905.1. NCBI lineage: Eukaryota > Metazoa > Chordata > Mammalia > Artiodactyla > Delphinidae > Leucopleurus > Leucopleurus acutus. The sequence goes on from NC_139156.1 coordinate 40,798,653, forward strand.
GTGGGCTGCACAATGGATGTTGTTTTAGCAGGCATGAAGACAACATTAATCTTGTTGTACACCTCCATCAGAACACTTGGGTGAACAGGTCCATTGTCAATGAACAATATGAGTAATGTTTTGAAAGTAATCTTTTTTTTTTCTGAGCAGTGGTTTTAACAATGGGCTTGAAATATTCAGTAAACCATATTGTCAACAGATGGGCTGTCACCGAGGCTTTGTTGTTCCATTCATAGAGTATAGGCAGAGTAGAGTTAGCATAATTCTTAAGGGCTCTGGGATTTTCAGAATGATAAATGAGCACTGATTTCAACTAAAAATCACCAGCTGCATTATCCTATAACGAGAGAGTTAGTCTGCCCTTTGAAGGTTTGAAGCCAGGCATTGACTTCTCTTCTCTATTTATGAAGGTCCTTGATGGTATCTTCTTCCTATATAAGGCTGTTTCATCTGCATTGAAAATCTGTTGTTTAGTGTAGCCAACTTCGTGAATTATCTTAGCTAGATTTTCTGGATAATTTGCTGCAGCTTCTACATCTGCACTTGCTGCTTCACCTTGCACATTTATGTTATGGAGAGGGCTTCTTTCCTGAAACCTCATGAACCAACCTCTGCTACCTTCACCTCTTCTAAGGCTTCCTCACCTCAGCCTTCATGGAATTGAACAGAATTAGGGCCTTGCTCTACATTAGGTTTTGGCTTAAGGGAATCTTGTGGCTGGTTTGATCTTTTATCCAGACCAATAACACTTTTGCCATATCAACAATAAGCTGTTTTGCTTTCTTATCATTTGTGTGCTCACTGGAAGAGCACTTTTAATTTCCTTCAAGAACTGTTTCTTTGCATTCACAACTCAGTAAGCTTAATTATGTCTAGGTTTTGATTTAAAGTGAAAGAGACTCTTCCTTTCACTTGAACGTTTAGAGGTCATTGTAGGGTTATTAATTGGCCTAATTACGATATTGTTGTGTCCCAGGGAGTAGAGATGCCTGAAGAGAGGGAGAGAGACAGGAGAATGGTTGGTCAGTAGAGCAGTCAGAAAACATACATTTATCGATTAAGTTTGCCATCATATATGAGCATGGTTTGTGGTGCCCTAAAACATTATAATAGTAACATCAAAGATCACTGATCACCGAGCATCATAACAATATAATAATGAAAAAGTTTGAAATATCACAAGAACTACCAAAATGTGACACAGAGACATGAAGTGAGCAAGGGCTGTTGAAAAATGGTACCTATAGATTTGATCAATGCAGGATTGCCACAAACTTTAAATTTGTAAAAAATACAGTATCTGGGAAGCACAATAAATGAGGTATGCCTGTAATAATTTAAATTTAAGTTTCTACCTCCAAATACTGTGTCAGTAAGTAAAGATAGAATACATACAAAATTTTAATTATGATACTATACACTAATATATAATTAAAGTAGAACAAAAACGGAAGGAGTAGATTAGAAGGTTAGGAACAGGGGAAGCTTCAGAGAGAAAGTAATATCTGAACATTTGTATATGGCAAATAGATGATCACAAACTATTCAGCTCATCTTATCTGTGAACATGACACGAAATTATCTCTTTACAAGAATTAGCAAATCCATACATTAATGTGGTGTTACATGGTTGGTATACTGAAGGATACACTAAAAGCTGAACCATGAGGCCTTGTCTCCCAGTTATGTTTGAATACAATTGTAGAGCTAGAAAGGAATTTTTTTTTCAGTATGCGGGCCTCTCACTGTTGTGGCCTCTCCCGTTGCGGAGCACAGGCTCCGGATGCTAGAAAGGAATTTTGAATAAAAAAATATGATGGTATTATCCAGAGGAATTCTGGCTGCTTGACTATTTCTGATTATTCAAAAAGAGAAGAGCTCCCATCTTTACATATGTAAATATATTGTAGGGTAAGAAGTTGGGTTTACTCATGTTAGTCTCCTGTTTTCATATTTCTCAGATTACTTGCCATAATTTTACCATGCAATTCAGATTTTTTATATTTTCATCTGGAGTTGTAATGGCATTCATGTAACAGTAAAGGCACATCTGATGATTTCTCTCTAAAGAACAAGTTTCTTGTTCAGTCCTTTTGCCGAAATTGTGAAGCTATTATCTCCAAGCAATCCAGAGTAATTGTCCATTTAATTTGGCATTTTCTGGAACATTGATTTTCAAAATTAAGGCTTTTCCAATTAAATCAGTGACATTTTTATCCAAAAGCTTTTTCTAAGGGATTGATTTCCTGCCCTGGATCTGTGTTTTGAGCCAGTCATTTGAAATTTATTGTAGATCGAGGCCAGTTACTCCAAATGTACTGCAATCCTCTCAGCTACTTTCTCCACATAGAGCTGTGATTCCCAATGTAGTTGATTGGGTCACATCGTGCCTTCTCACGTAGAAAATGGTAGTTTGAAAAGAACTTCAAAATGTCAGTGTAGTAGGATGAAGTACATGTACACATACATATATATATATATAATATGTATCAAAGGAAATAGTGAATATCTTTAAAAAAAGGTCTTCTTTTAGACCTTTCTTATCAAAGATAAATATCTGTGTATTTTTAAAAATTTGGTTACTGAGTTGACATAATCTTGATGAATAAGTTAAAAGCCTAAGTTCTGTTTTGGCAGAATTTAATTCAATTTTAGTTTTTGTCTTAATCATTTAATAATGAATCTCAGATTTAGAACTGCATTACTCAGGGGTCACGGGTTTGAGCCCCGGTCTGGGAAAATCCCACATGCCGTGGAGCAGCTAAGCCTGTGCGCCACAACTACTGAGCCTGCACTCTAGAGCCCACGAACCACAACTACTGAGCCTGCGTGCCGCAACTACTGAAGCCCGCGCTCCTAGAGCTTGTGCTCCACAAGAGAAGCCACCACAATGAGAAGCCGTGCACTGCATTGAAGAGTGGTCCCCGCTCACCGCAACTAGAGAAAGCCTGCGTGCAGCAGCGAAGACCCAGTGCAGCCAAAAATAAATACATAAATAATAAAATAAAATAAAAATAAATAAATTTATTTAAAAAAATAGAACTGCATTACTCTGGGTATATATAGAAGAATTATGGTACCCATAAAAAAGGTTAAAGACTTTTTACCAAAATTATTTAATTTGGTTGCATTATAAAATATGTTCGTTGATATGTAAGCTCTTTCTAGTTGCACAGGAAGTTTTCTCTAATGCCCTCTTGTAAATTTATAATCCACTCACATCTCACCCTTTGTACACACATACAAACCTCACAATGTCTCAGCATTTCACAAGGATGAAAAAGTATATAACTATAAAAAAGAAGAAAGATAAATATAATAAATCTAAGATGTAAACTGAAAATATAAGAAATCATAAATGTAAACTATGAAGCAGAAGTCCCCTCATCTGTATGGTGATAGGACAAACATTGCATCATTTTTAGGTTTAAGGGCATAGTTCATAGAATGGTCTCTTCTACTTTAAGCTCTTCTACTTACAATACCTTTCTACCTCTGATATTAAATAAGACAATGAATTATGAGGGGTATGGTGTTATACTGTGGTGCTCTTCCTCCTTTAAACACATATATGCAATGGCATTTGAAACAATATACTTTCCAAATATTTTTATGTGATTTGTTTTGTACTTGGCTATGTGTTAATCACAATATTAGTTATATCAGGCAAAGTAGTAGGATATTAAATGAACTGGTTGTACTTTTAACAGATAAGAGGAAAATGATTAAAGGTTCCTAAATTATGTTGTAAAATAAAAATTTGAAAATTTATGATAGAATATTGGCACTGATATGAACAGATAATTCATAAAATAAAATCTATGTAAAACAAAAATATGACAAATAAAACCCAGTTATAGTGAAACTTCATGAAATAATGCATACATTAGATTGTTGATGAAATAAAAATTAGTTAAGCCTTCAAATGATAATTTTTGGCAATGTTCATCAAAAGCCTTTATAATAGTCACATATTTTGACCTGGTAATTCTACCCTTAGGAAATAATCTTAAGAAGTTAACCAGAGAGGCACTCAGAGATTTATTTAGAAAATTGGACACTACCACATTATTTATAATGGAGAAAGGCTTTAAAACAATGTTTATGTAGTTAAAATACAATAACGCATTTATCCAGGGGAATAATATGCTAAAATGAAGAATAACATTTTAGAATATATATCTCTGTATATCTATCTATCACCTATCTATCTATCTATCATCTATCTTTCTATCTACCTATCATCAATCTATACTTAATGATGTAGAATGCTATTATGTTAAACAAAAGGAAAGTTACATAACTGCATATGGAGTAGGAACTCAATTGTATAGACATGGAAAAAGGTAAAATTAATTGTGTGGGCTGAATTTCCCCAAGTCCCCATTTTGAAAGTAAATGCTGGAGAAGGGGGTGTAAGTTTGATTTCCTTTTGATAACTATTGGTTACTAATTATGAACAGCTTAAAAATGACAAATTTTCAATTACTACCCTCTCCCCCATTTTTTTTTAGATAGCTACTTTGCTTTTCTACCTGCCTTCATATTTGTTGTATGCTGGAGTGAATGACAAAAATGACAAGAATTTAGGGGACCTGCTTTCCACTAATGTTCAGTGTGTCTTTAAGTATTTGATTTCCTTTATTAGTAAAATGGAATCAGAACCATCTGGTTCTGGTTATCTGCTTTAATTATAGCTTCTTTCAGGAGTCAGATTTTTCTTTTTCCTTTTTTTCTTAAGAAAATGTTTGCAGCTAAAATAAATATACTGAGCAGGGAATCTCAAACCAATTAACTGCCCTGCTTGAGGAAATCCAGCTTAGTTTTTGTAGCTGAAACAACAATAGAAATGAAATTATGATAAAATAAAATATAAATGGATAGATAATATGAGTCTACATAATTATTTAAATTCTTTTTCATGATTTCTTTTGAGAATTGAGCACAGCAATACTATATTTAATTAGACTAAAAGGTAGTATAACCCAATGGGTTATATATGCATTAACTGAATCAAATATTACTCTATTATCTAAACTTGTCTTAATGCTAAGATTTTTGTTATGCATCAAAATGTATTCAATATCCATTATGCACCAGCAAACACTGCAGTCTTGACACTTCATTATTGACAAGATAAAGCACAGTTTCAGAATATGTTGCAGCATGTCTAAAGAAAAAGCACATATTAAGCTTAAATTTCAGTTTTAATTATAAAGGTTGTCTACCTACAGCCTGATTTACTAGGTAATTGTCACATTCTCAATTCATTCCTCTTATGAGAATCCAATTCAATGTTAGTTCTTCTTTCCAGGGTTCCAAAACCACAAGATTTACAGTTATCCATGTATCTATATTTTATCCATGGTATTTAAATATGAAAGAACATTTCTCTTTATATTTAAATATGCATTATAGATTTAGCTGAGGTTTTCATATAAATTACATGAAATATTTTTTTGACTACCCACTATGTCAAGTGGTGAATTTATGGTCCCCATTCTCCAACTAGTAAATTCTTGGAGGCACAGGTAAAACTGGATCCTCTAGCTAAGTGATGGCTTAATTCCACCTTTTATTTCCTGGAGTAAAGGCTTTCTACCAAATGAGGGAGTAAAACCTTGGATAATCCTGATCTTTGTATGCAGTTCACAAATATTAAAGACCATAATTTTAAGCAAATTGTTCTTGTTTTTTGTCCTCTGTTTTTCTTCCTTATAGTTTTGTTTGTTTGTTTGTTAGTTTGTTTTTTGCGGTATGCGGGCCTCCCATTGCTGTTGCCTCTCCCGTTGCGGAGCACAGGCTCCAGACGCGCAGGCTCAGCGGCCATGGCTCACGGGCCCAGCCGCACCGCGGCGTGTGGGATCCTCCCGGACCAGGGCACGAACCTATGTCCCCTGCATTGGCAGGCGGACTCTCAACCACTGCGCCACCAGGGAAGTCCCCTTCCTTATTGTTTTAAACCATTGAGCTGAGATCCATGCACATTTCCAAGATCACACTAAAATTCCGAGGTCCCCTGAGCCTCTTTGAGAGCTGTGTCCGTAAAAGGGTGGCATCTCTTTATCAAATGTCTTAATCAAATTGCTTACATTTACAAAGATTTTTTCCGATACATTTAATGGAAGATATCTTACTTTGGCATACAAACCATTCATTATTTTCGTTTAAAAAATGTGTCACTTAAAGAACTGAGAGGATTGTTATGAGTGAAAAGCTGTACCAGGTAATATCTGGCATGCATTAAAAACCCATTTACTTGGATTTAAAATCTGGTGTAAATTTTGCACATCTTTTAGGGTTTCACATATTAAATATGTTAGATACATTTAATCAACAACATTATATCAGTGGCAGGGGCAAAGTCTTCTTCACTCCATGAAAAGAAAGAAGAATCTGTGTAATGTGGACATTGCTTTGTTTCAGTCTATTATAGTCATAGTAGCTGTAGTTGTAGTAGCAGTAGGTTTTTTTTGTTGTTGTTGTCTCAGCCTAAATGCTAGGTTCTCTAGTGTTTTGCCACCTTTTTTCTGTCTATTAACATTTTTTAACACCTTTATTAGAGTATAATTGCTTTACAATGTTGTGTTAGTTTCTGCTGTATCACTAAGTGAATCAGCTATATGTATACATATATCCCCATAGCTCCTCCCTCTTGCATCTCCCTCCCACCCTCCCTATCCAACCTGTCTAAGTGGTCACAAAGCACCAAGCTGATCTCCCTGTGCTATATGGCTGCTTCCCACTAGCTATCTATTTTACATTTGGTAGTGTATACATGTCCATGCCACTCTCTCACTTCGTCCCAGCTTACCCTTCCCCCTCCCTGTGTCCTCAAGTCCATTCTCTATGTCTGCGTCTTTATTCCTGTCCTGCCCCTAGGTTCTTCAGAACTTTTTTTTTTTTTAGATTCCGTATATATGTGTTAGCATATGGTATTTGTTTTTCTCTTTCTGACTTACTTCACTCTGTATGACAGACTGTAGGTGATCCACCTCACTAAAAATAACTCAGGTTTGTTTCTTTTTACAGCTGAATAGTATTCCATTGTATATATGTGCCACATCTTCTTTACCCATTTCATCTGTCGTTGAACACAGGTTGCTTCCATGTCCATACTGTTCTCCATAATGGTTCTATCAATTTACATTCCCACTAACAGTGCAAGAGGGTTCCCTTTTCTCCACACCCTCTCCAGCATTTATTGTTTGTAGATTTTTTGATGGTGGCCATTCTGACTGGTGTGGGATGATACCTCAGTGTAGTTTTGATTTGCATTTCTCTAATGATTAGTGATGTTGAGCATCCTTTCATGTGTTTGTTGGCAATCTGTATATCTTCTTTGGAGAAATGTCTGTTTAGGTCTTCTGCCCATTTTTAGATTGGGTTATTTGTTTTTTTGATATTGAGCTGGATGAGTGTATGTAAATTTTGGAGATCAATCCTTTGTCAGTTGCTTCATTTGCAAATATTTTCCCTCATTCTGAGGGTTGTCTTTTCATCTTGTTTACGGTTTCCTTTGCTGTGCAAAAGCTTTGAAGTTTCATTAGGTCCCATTTGTTTATTTTTGTTTTTATTTCCATTTCTCTAGGAGGTGGGTCAAAAAGGATCTTGCTGTGATTTATGTCATGGAGTGTTCTGCCTATGTTTTCCTCTAAGAGTTTTATAGTGTCTGGCCTTCCATTTAGGTCTTTAACCCATTTTGAGTTTACTTTTGTGTATGGTGTTATGGAGTGTTCTAATTTCATTCTTTTACATGTAGCTGTCCAGTTTTCCCAGCACCATTTATTGAAAAGGCTGTCTTTTCTCCATTGTATAGTCTTTCCTCCTTTATCAAAGATAAGGTGACTGTATGTGCGTGGGTTCATCTCTGGGCTTTCTATCCTGTTCCATTGATCTATATTTCTGTTTTTGTGCCAGTATCATACTGTCTTGATTACTGTAGTTTTGTTATATAGTCTGAAGTCCAGGGACCTGATTCCTCCAGCTCTGTTTTTCTTTCTCAATACTACTTTGGCTATTTGGGGTCTTTTGTGTTTCCATACAAATTGTGAATTTTTTTGTTCTAGTTCTGTGAAAAATGCCATTGGTAGTTTGATAGGGATTGCATTGAATCTGTAGATTGCTTTGGGTAGTAGAGTCATTTTCACAATGTTGATTCTTCCAATCCAAGTACATGATATATCTCTCCCTCTGTTTGTATCAACTTTAATTTCTTTCATCAGTGTCTTATAATTTTCTGCATACAGGTCTTTTTTTCTCCCTAGGTAGGTTTATTCCTAGGTATTTTATTCTTTTTGTTGCAATGGTAAATGGAGTTTTTCCTTAATTTCTCTTCCAGATTTTTCATCATTAGTGTATAGGAATGCAAGAGAGTTTTGTGCATTTATTTTGTATCCTGCTACTTTACCAGATTCATTGATTAGCTCTAATAGTTTTCTAGTACCATCTTTAGGATCCTCTATGTATAGTATCATGTCATCTGTAAACAGTGACAGCTTTACTTCTTCTTTTCCAATTTGAATTCCTTTTATTTCTTTTTCTTCTCTGATTGCTGTGGCTAAAACTTCCAAAACTATGTTAAATAATAGTGGTGAGAGTGGACAACCTTGTCTTGTTCTTGATCTTAGAGAAAATGGTTTCAGTTTTTCACCATTGAGAACGGTGGTGGCTGTGGGTTTGTCATATATGGCCTTTATTATGTTGAGGTAGCAGTAGTTTTTTAATCTAATGGGTTTGTCATCTCTTTCATGCAATAATAAATTAGCAATTGTCAAAGTCCCTTACAGATTTTGATGTTATACTTTTGCTTCAATTACAATTGATTCTAAATTGTAAAGAATAATTTTATGTGTGACTGTGCAACACAGGAAAGATACTTGAGGAAAACACTCAATCACAGTTGTTGTTGTTGTAAAAATCTATCCTCACTGATCGTCCATCCTGGATAAATCTCTTTTAAAATATGCTCTTAATTCAGCTCCTGAGAAAGCAAAAGTAAACTCTTCCTTAAGATGTGGTCAGTGTATGAAAGTGTATATACTATTTATTGCTGTGCTTGACATAGCTTTTCAATCTTTTTGATGGTTGTGAAACCATGGCCTTTGAGTATCTGATTTTAGCAGACCAAGAGCCATTTTTTTATAGAAACACACTATGATCTAGCCAGCTATGACATTTTCTCTCTACAAGTAGTCACACTTTGTGCCTTCCCATACAGTCTGGCAGTGTTTTCCCAGGATTATTTTTGTCAAAAAAAAAAAAAATTCAATGCTATATTGTCACCAAACTTTTTCTCCTAGTCCTTAACTGCTATATATTTCTAACATACATGGCATACAATTAATAAATAAAAGTATACAATATACATGATCTCTCTGTTCGATCCCCTAATTAAACTGAATTAAGTATTCTCCTTTCTTTTGTAATTACTACTGTGTCTTATCATGAGTATATTAAAACTGCTTCTGTGATTTTACTCTTCCATCATAGAACATAAAAATCAGAAGCCCTGATATACCGGATCCATAGAAATGAAGTTGAGCATATAAAAATAAGATATCATAGGGGCTTCCCTGGTGGTGCAGTGGTTGAGAGTCCACCTGCTAATGCAGGGGACACAGGTTCGTGCCCTGGTCCGGGAAGATCCCACATGCCGCGGAGTGGCTAGGCCCGTGAGCCATGGCCGCTGAGCCTGCGCATCTGGAGCCTGTGCTTCGCAATGGGAGGGGCCACAACAGTGAGAGGCCAGCGTACCGCAAAAAAAAAAAAAAAAAAAAAAAAAAGATATCATAGGCTTGTAATCCATAGACCTTTTTAAATTATGCCCTTAGAAGAATCCATTCGGTTGATTTTCTGACCTGCAGTCTCTCTGAGAAACATAATACCATTGCACCTTTTTGCAAAATTCCATAAACTGCTGACAGTCCAACCTTCAAACATGGAAATCAAGTTCATTCAGCCTTGTATCAAAAGTTTCTGTGAACTTGAGGAACACATGGAAGATCTTGAGTTCAAAGGATGACCTTATAGTAAATATCCAAGAATATTTTTCAAAAGTATTTCCATTCTGAGTTTTACCATGTAATAAATCTAAATTCAATGAACTACTACTATTTAGTTCAAAAGGCAGCACTCAATCCAGCTTCTGACTGTGCGTGCTGAGGCATACCTTCCCCCTCACTCTTCCATCCAGCACCTATGAGAGCTAATGGCAGCTAAAGAATTTCCTTTGGGAAATATGCATTTGTGGATATCTCAAAACATTTTTTTCTGCTGCAGATTTTAAGGCTCAATTCTTTACAATAAAAAGCCCCAATAAAGTTTATAAACTCAAAGTGAATTGTACATATAAGGCTGTGAGCATGTTTATTTGAATCTCTAGTTGGAAGATTTTACAGGAAACAAAAATTTGCCATAAGCATATTACCTATTTTGTATTCCCTTCATAATGAAAACAAAAATTTTAAAAACCTTTTAAAGTGTAGTCTGGAAAGGAAGGAGATTACAAAAACATTAATGGCCCTTTAAAAAACGTTGAGTAAGCAGCTTATGTAATTCTTTTGTAGGGAAATGCTACTAATTAAAACCAAAATCATTCTATTAGTATACACACCTGCTACTGCACAAACAGTCCATTTCTTGCTGAAGAACTTAATTCTGGAACAGAGTTGAATCCCCAGTTCTTCTTCTTAAAGAATGTCCACTTTAAAAATCCTGCCTTAGTCTGGCCTATGTTGATTACTGATTTCTTGAGTAATCATACGGGACACCAAAGGGAAAGCATAGTTTTATTATGAAAGTTGTCTCTGCAGACCTTATAATCCTGAATGGAAGAGAGAAAAAAGAAAAGTCACTTCTCAGATTATTCAGAAATCAGTTATCCCTGGTCTCAGGTCACAGAATTTTCTTAAAGACCTCAAAGCACAGACTTAGTATTTTCGTCAACATGGGAACAGAAGAAATCAAATCCCTTTCCTATTGTTTGGATTAATAGTCTCCTGGTATTTTTAAAAATATATTTTAAAGTTTACTTCTTTCTTGAAATCATTCCCATGTTAAATGAGGTCATCTTCCCACACTTGTCTAGTATTGTGCTTTAACTACCCATATTCAAAAAATTGATGCTGGCTGTAGCTTATAACAACAGTAATAATAACAACAACAAAAGAACCTACAGAACATTTATTCTATATCAAGGACTATGAAAAATAATTTGTTAATTGTACACATATGTGTTTTCTTATTTTTTGTTTATTTTTTGTCAATATAATCATATTTGTATTCATTCATATAAATGTCAAAAACTCACAAGAACATTTTTCAATTTATAGCCAATTCCTGGCGTGAATGCTATTAATAATTTATTCCCTTTCATAATATATAGCTAGAACACATATTGGATTTTTTATTGTATAGTAAACTACAAATAAAATTAAAATTACCCATAATTTCACTGCCAATATATCTCTTGTTCACTTAACCAATAATACCATTTTATATGGTTAGGAAACTCAAACGGTATGAAAAGGTACAAAATGAAAAGTGAGAACCTCTCTCCCCAGTTCCTTAAGGTTAGGTAATCAAAATTCTGGTGATTCTTCCCAGATTTAAGTATATATAATCTTAAGTTTTTTTTTTTTAATTTGAGCATATCTTTTTAAATCAGCAAATAAAAATCTGTGTCATTCATGTAATAACTGAATTGTATTATATAATTTTCATGGGATATTATTTAAATATTGGTTACTGATGGGTACTTTGTCTCCAGGTTTTATTATCAAAAAATTGCTGCCATGGTCACATGTGTGAATGTGCAGTAGATACCATTGTAACTCTCAATGAACAGTGGAGGAAAGGAAGGCATAGAACACTCAAGTAGCTTGCCTAGGATCACTCATTGCCTAGTGGAGTGAAAATACAAATTAAGACAGTTTGACTGCAGATTCTGGGCTGTTAGTACTGCATATATTTCTAATAGGCAAAGGCAACTCTACTAGTATCTTCGATGTCCAGTATTTCAAGATGAGCTCTGATTTGTATAAGTTTCAGAGCTTTTTCTAAATAAATATATGTATAATACATGTTTGTTTATAACTCAATAAATATAATATACCTCTATCTACTTAGAATGAAAAGAATGGATTTCTGAAATTTTATGCTGCAGGGTGAAACTCCAGAATCAAGATATATTTTTTAGCAGAGACATTGAGTTTTTGGAAATCCATACGGGGGTATAGACCTAAGAATATAGAATTTAGTGGCTCTTTAAAATAAGATAGGAAGAATTGAACTCGAAGGTGGAGAAATCCAAGGGAAGAGTGGGTAAGCAATATGGAGGGAACCTGGAGTCTATGGGGAAATATAGCCAGTGAGATATTCCTAATAGTGCATAATGTGATAGAAGGAAAACTTAGTAGATGTGAGATGTGTCATATTCATTTTACATCTTCTCATTTGAAGACGTCCTGAGCATGAGCAAGATATCCTGGGAAGGAAGCTGAATTCCAGATATGGGTTGACAAAGAGTAGAAAAATAAAGACAGTTACAGGAAAAGTAAATGGTGCAAGTGAAGTTACCACACTGGAAACTTGGTATAAGAAGGGATAATAAAAGTAACCACTCTTCACCCCCACCCCTACCTTCACTTGCTAGAATTTGAAGAAATCTTATAGACAGTGTTAGATTTCCTACAGAACCTGATAAAGGAGAACTCTTGAAAGTTTATTTAATTATTTGGCAGCAAGTTGGCCTCTTCTGACACTGGAATTACAAAATGATTTAAGGAGCAATCTAAAGAAAAGAGATCTATTAAAGAGGCTGAGAAACATAACGAAGTAGGAAGAGTATTTGGAGAAAACACAGACCAGAGCAAGAGGTCAGCTAAGTGCTTCCCACTTCATTTTCCTTTATTAATATTTTTAATATATTTTCAGAACTATGAAAAATTTGCATAAATAGTACAAAAAATTCCCGGACACCCTTGATCCAGATTCACCAAATGTTACCATTTAATTACAACTTTTACCATAGCTGCTTATTCATTCCACTTTATCACTCTCATGATATCTACCTATTGATATATTTTTATATATTTAATATTAGTATGTGGAATTATATTTTTCCTGAAGTGTTGATAGTAATTTGCAGATAGGATACTCCCTTACCTCCAAAAAACTTCTGTGTTTCCTAATAATAAGGAATTATTTTACATAATCACACTACAATACCAAATCAGGAACTTAACATTGATTCAATACCATTATCTAATCCTGTGGGTGACAAACTTATTCTGTTAAGGGTCAGGTAGTAATTATTTTAGGCCTTGCAGACCATATGGTCTTTGTCTTAACCATTCAACTCTGTTCTTGTAGTTTAAAGGTAGCCAGAGAAAATAATGTAAATGAAAGGCCATGACTGTGTTCAATATAGATTCACTTTCCAAAATTGGTGGTAGGGTGTCTTGGCTCATGGGTCATAATTTTCTGTTCTCTGATCTAGCACACAGACGTTATTCAGATATTCCTAATTGTCTACAGAACAGCACTTACAGGAAAAGAAAATTGTTTTATCCTTGCAAGCCCTAGACTTGGAATCAGTCATTTCTCTGAAGGAGACTTTGTTCCTTTTGAGAGAGAATGGTATTTAGAAATCAAGATATGTGAATAGGTTTTGCCATTGCTTATGTGTGTATATTCATTACCAAGAGTTCACACTGACACCTTTAATTACAATCCAACGTGGCAGGATTTAGTCAGTCCTTCCTTCTCCTTTCCTTATTTGTATCTCTCTGATAGGAGAAACCTGGCTCTCATGATCCATGATATATTTACTTTTTTGCTCAATTCCTGGAATATAAAAAACTTGTTTTAGGATTGCTAATGTACACTTCTGAAAAAAAAAAAAGCCTACCAATTAAAGCTTAATATTTGATTAAAAGTCTTTTTATCTTTAGCCTGAGGGCATTAGTTCAAAAACTGACTTCAAAGTTACCTGGGTTAGATCTTCCCTCACACTGCCACTTCGGTATGGTTATATTCATTTATTTCCATTAATATTCAATTTTGAATCTCCTACTATATTTGTTGATTTTACTTATTTACTTTGAGTTTGTGAAACATTAGCATAATTCCAAAAGTCAGTACTGTACCAGAAAGTACAGAGTCTTCATCTCCTCTATTCTATCCTTTCCACCTCATTCTCACCCATGCCCTGTAGCTGACCAATCTCATTATTCATTGGTTTATTCTTCCTTCATTTATTTTGCTCAAATGAGCAAACACCTGTATATTTGTTTTTATTTTAATTTCTCTTTTTTATAATAAAGGTAGAACGATTGAGATGATTTATCATATTTCACTTCCTTCATTTAACAATATAGCATGGAAATCATTCCACATAAGTTCATAGCTCTCTACATCATGCTTTCTTACTGCTGCATAATACTTTAATTTTGGATGTATCAATTTATTTCTTAGATATGAGCATTTAGATTGTTTCTAAAATTTTAAAATTACAATCAAGTCTCAGATGAATAACCTTCTGCATATATATTTTCATAGTGTCACAGCGTAGCTTTAGGGAAAATTCCTAGAAGTGGGATGGTAGGGTCAAAAGACAAACACATATTGCACTTTAAAAAAATTTTTCTAGACAGAGATCTTTTTTTTCCCCTCTTCAGCAGGTGTAGTACCAAATCCTCTTCTACTTAATCTGCCATATCGGACATATAATAAAACCATTATACATATTTGCTAAATGAATAAAATTCTGCCAGGTATGGGAAATTTGTTGAGAAATAAAACTACTTTGCCTAAAATCCTGGGAAGGAGAATTTGGTTTTGAGAGAAGCTCTGAAGGAGAAATAAGGTATAGGCATCACAGAAACATGCCAAAGGAGACAAAGCTCTTGAGGTGACTGGGCTCAGCTACCAACTGCAAGGGAGGCTAGAAACAACCTCTGAGGTGAAAGGGGAAACAGGGAATGGAGAAATTGCCACTTTCGGTCCTATTGGCCTCCACATGAGCAACGTCAGCAGCACAGGTTTTCAGATACAAAATACCCTACACAAAATTAGGTACTGAACTTAAATCCTCTGCAGAAATTGAACTTGGGCTTCAGAAAACACAATGGCAGCTTACATATATTTCTGCCAATTAAATTGGCAAAATACATATATATATATATATATATATATATATATATATATGAAAGTTGTTGAGTCCACTTGAATGGATTTTGTGCCTTTTTTCCTAAAGAAAACAGTTAAAGCAGTAGGGAAATTAGTCTTAAAAGTTAGAAAGTCTGTTACCTCCTCACAAAGAGAAATTGACAGAATTGTAATGCTTACAAGGGTTCCCCTGTGACAGTGGTGTGTCAGTTCAGCACAAGTCTGTACCCAGTTTTAAAAAAATCTATTACAAGCTTCCCTCATTCATCACTTTTCATTGCTTAGTTCAGATTCAGAAAAATGTGAATAATGCATAAGCTCAGATGCTTTCTCCATTATGGTGAGTAACACCACGGTGAAGCTGCTGCTTATTTTGGCAACTACAATTTGCTAAGAAGTTTCTTTCAGACCTTGCACCATTTCTCTTTAATAAGATGTTTGTTGCCTTTTAAGTCCAAGGTATGTGTTGTGAAATCATTAGTGTTTTATTTTCAAGCACTTACATTTATTAAAATACTTTTCTATTAATTCTATGATTTTCCTTGACAGTCTTTTTTGTTGTTGTTGTTGTTGTTTGGGTTTTTTTGCGGTTCGCGGGCCTCTCACTGTTGTGGCCTCTCCCGTTGTGGAGTACAGGCTCCGGACGCGCAGGCTCAGCGGCCATGGCTCACGGGCCTAGCCGCTCCGCGGCATGTGTGATCTTCCCAGACCAGGGCACGAACCCGTGTCCCCTGCATCGGCAGGCGGACTCCCAACCACTACGCCACCAGGGAAGCCCAACAGTCTTTTTTATAATAATGTATCACAAGTACTATTGCTTGTCCTAACTTCTACATTTATAAACATTTGTTAGGCACTCATCATATGCTATTTGCTTTAATTGCAGTATTTAAAATCCTTTTAAAACCCCTGACATAGCTGTTATTACCTTCATTTTGCAGATATGAAAATTGAGGCTCAGAGATGTCCAGTAGCTACCTCATAATGGCAGAGCAAAAAGGTGACAGGATGGGAGTTTCAATCTGACAGTAGTGCCAACATTTGATTTCAACTTGAATTTGTCTCTCACCATCCCTTGTCATGTGATAATGATGTTGAACTCCCAGTGAGTTCAACTAAACCAAACTGTGACAGCATAATATTAGCTTAGAACAATTTTTAAGCATCACTCTCCCTGTTGCCCTTATAGAAATTAAATAACAGTTGTATTTAAGAGGTAAAAGAACATTATTCTCTGCATGCTATTCACTATTAAAATGTCAGCTTTAAAGTATTCACAAATATAAATTTTCTGTGTATCTCACTTTTAAAATATTCTCCATTTTATAAAAGCTTATAGTTATTGAGTCATAGTACACACCAAGCCCTGAGCTATGCATTAAAAACAATTTATGTTATTTAGCCCTGATCACTCACCAAACTACAGATGTATACATTTTGCTGCCTACTTGACAACACTTAGATGCCACATGGGCACTCCAACTGTGCCTGTCCCTCCTTTCTGACAACCTGTTTTTCTCTATTTTTCTCCATCTCAGATTTGGGAACCAATATTGCTTGACCTCTCAGGCCAATACCCTAGGGGTCAGATTTGAGTGTATCCTTTCCCCTGTCGTCTACATCCAATTTATTGTTTAGTCCTGTCAATTCAAATCTCCAGATATCTTAAATTCAATTACTTTTATCCATCTTTATTACTATCACTCTAATACAGATCATATCTCTTACCTTACATACTGCTTTTCATTACCACCAGTTTCTTGGCCTCCAATCTTGCCTCTTTCATCTCAAGGTAATGTGAGTAGTCTTTTGAAAACATCCACCAGATCATATCCATTTCTTGGTTGAATGTCTTCCTATTTCTCCTAAATTTAATCCCACAGTCTTTACCAAAACCCCTGCCTAATTTTTCGATCTTGTTTTCCATAACTCTTTGCCCTTGCTCACTTCCCTCCATCCATAATGTCCATCTTTTAATTCCTTAAAAATTCCAAGATTTTTCTCAGTGCAAAGATTTTTATTTGCTACTCTTTAGACTTGGAAACACTTTTCCCCAAACATTTCACACAAAAGACATTTTCTTGTTAGTTCAAATGTCACTTTCTCAGAGGGCCTTTAATGATGACCTCATATAAACATGACTTCCTTCATTTGCACTATGTCAACTCATAGTACATCAAATACACATAGTACATATCCCTATCTATCTCTCTATCTATGTATTATTTATTAATTTGTTTATTGGCTATCACCATAAACTAAAATGCAAGCTAAAAGAGGAGAGGGTCATTGCCTACAAGCATGCTCAATACAGGTTAGGTATTAATAGCTGTTCAATGAATGAATAAGTAGAAACTCAGAACTATACTATAAGATGCAAGTTATTGTAACCTCATTTTGGGGGGCTAAGAAAATCAAGGCTTAGAACCTTACAGAAAATTTCTGAGGATCATAAATCTAATGTGTTTTAGTTCAGACACAAGTCTGGATGATTCCAGAGTCCAGTCTCTAATCATTTTAATCATACGTTCTGCTTAAAATTATTCTTCCCCTATAATAGATACTGTGCTGGTATTTTTCATACACTCTTAAGATGGGCTTTCACTTGACCTGTAAACCAGTTTGGGAGGTAAAGGCATTATGCTGCTCAACAGGCCCTTGTGAAGTCCGTTACTTTGAGCAGCAATTATAGAGACTAGAGTGAGACTGTGATGTCACCACCCCTCTTCCAACTGAGTAGAAAGTTCTGGAATGCCAGTTTATTTTCCAGGTCATTACTAATCTGGGCAGCCTGGGCCTGCAGGTAGCTCTGATAGATCTACTTGTCATGATAATGAGTCACTTTCTTACAGTAGCACAGATTAGAGAGAAAGTGTTTTCCACTAAATCTCTAGGAAAACAGTTTTTAGAGGACAAATAATCTATCCTTCCAGGTTATAATAAATCTTATAACACCATACAAATATCATAGAATTTGCCTATCTATGGAACTGCATTTCTCCCTATTACTACCAAAGATAGAATGGTTTATCAACAAGGGCTCCACACAGAGCCTCTATTAAAATGGTTGTAACTTCCAGGATCATCAGGAAATTTTATAAGGAATCCAGAGAAATAATTTTTCTAGTGTAAGACATCCATTTGATTAATTTCCCCATATTTATCTTTAAATATCTATTGGATAGTCTTTGTAGAAATTTCAGGAAGTTTCTATACATCTATTTATATAAATACACAATAAAAGAAAATGAGTAAGAAGTTTTATTACATTTTTCTACTTCTACTAATTTTCACTAGTTCAAAAAGGAGGAATCCACAGAGGCAGCTCATGGATTTATTCTCCACTCTGCTAGTACATAGTTTTCTAATCTCGGATAAGCAATGACTAAGGTGGGTATCAAATACATAAGTTATAACATGGTGGATGAGAACATGACTCTCTTTCAATGCAATATGCATTTAATGTTCTTTTTCCAGTTATAGTAGTGACTCTTCTGAATAGAGAAGTTTCCTGACTGCTGTGGCCTCTTTTGTATACATAATTTACTTCAACTTATAGTAAAACATGCTAAACTGAATGATAGTGGCCTTTTTACTTATGTGTGTCATCCAGTAGATGCTTAGTTCCTTAAGGAAGAGATGTGTCTTAGTCACTATTTATTTCAGTTGGCTTCACTTTTGATATCCGGCACCAGCTCTGCAATCATTTGTGAACAAAAGGATGAACACTTTCTCACCTCTTCCATTTCTGATAAATATACATTTGGCAAACAGTCAGCAACCATTAATGGATTCAAGTTTTAAATAACCAAGTGAAAAAGGTTATTGTTTAAAATTAACTGGACAGACATGATCTCTCGCTCTGAATTATAGGGATTATTTTAATAGACATATGCTAATTAGTGGTTCATGATTGCCTCCCATTGCCCACCCTCAGAACAGCAAGAACAACAGTATATACCATATCTTATGTTAAAGACTGAACGTTGAATCAAAGGGAACCAATGAGGCAAAGAGATCCAGGTTCTAACTATAGTCATAATCCTATTTTACCCAGTAAAGAGAGTATCAGATCAGATTTTAGCAGGGCAAGGTATTTTTTCACCATAAGTAGAGTTCTCTGGAATACAATTTTTTAAATGAGTAAACTTGCATGATTACTTCATTAAATTAACCAGACTTAGAAAACTATAATATGAAAAAAATCATAGAGTTTGAGTTTTTAGTGTTGATTCCTTCAAAAACCAAATCCGGAAGAGCTGGATATACTGAATGAGAGTGAGTATAAAACACAAGTGATGTCCCTTTGTTTCATAAGGGAACGGATTTATAGAAAACTGAAGGGTGAAATTTTATAACTCAAAACTGTTTCATAATCATGTCTGTAACAGAAAGAATCTCTTATTTCTGTAGGAAATAAAAGTCACAGCATTGAAATGACTAAGTTACTCACTGGCAAAAAGACACTGAAAATTTCTCTTTTCTTTTTACATCTCTAAGAATGAAAATAGCAAAATATGCGTTGAAATGTCTTTAAGATATTACGTTACTTTAGAAAAACGATACATTTTTTGAGATGTGTATTTAAAAGGATGAGATTGAAACCTAATGTGTTTTACGACTGGGGAATGGAAATTAGGCCATAGCTAGTGAGTCTGAGAAGCAACTCTGTAATTGAAAACCGTGAGTAGTTAGAGTTCACTTCTGAGCTCACGTATTGATGAGCTTCATAGCACACTAGCAGCATCCTGTTTCAGAGATAGGGGAGCAAATATATGTGTGAAGTGTCTCCCTCCCTAGCTCACATCTCATTGTTGAAAGTGCCATGTGTTAATGGAGCTGACTGGCCTTCTGCCTGCTGCTGACCTGATAGGAAGTTTCTGGGAGGAAGCCAGAAGGGATCTGCATTACCTGCCAACTAGCCTCCTTCTCCAGCAGTTATGCTGATGTTGTTGAGTTTAGTTGAATAGGACACAATTCTCTTTCAGGGCTCTTTGGTTAAGACTTTATGCATATTGTCTCATAATAAAGAGAAGTCTTTTATTTTTTCCCATATTTAGATGAGGAAAGCACAGTATTGAAAGGTCAATTATCCAAAAGGCCAACCACTGACAGAACCCAAATTCACACTCTGGCCCCAGAGTTTGTGTTTAAAACACCACTCTATGCCAGTTAAGACTCTTTTATGATTATAAATCGCAGTAGAGAAAGTCTATGTTGAATCCATTATTGACTTCAGAATGTTTTATACTAACAAATCTCTGTAAGGACATGTAGGAAGATCCAGAGTTCTTTCTTCTCATTTGGTATTCATTTGAGTCAAATGAAAGAGCAAAACAAATAAGTAAATTGAAAGGCATTAGATGAATAAAACTACATCAGAATAAACTCTCCATGCTTTTCTTTACTTTCTTTCTTTTTTCCTTTTTCTTTTCTTACTTAAACCAGGGTCTGCCATTAGATAACATCATCTATAGTCTGTAAGGCTTAATCTATTTCTTGAGTGTAGGTTTTTAATTTGGGCAGAGTAGAGCTGTGAATTGAATAAACATTGAGAAGAGCTGGGAAAATGTGTTAATGAAGAAAGTGTTTCTGTCATGCAGTGTCCAAAATGAAAGGAGTGTTTAAGGATGCCTTGAGCAGTATCCAACTCAGCCTTAATGATGACACCTTAAAGACTTCCTAGCTCTAAAAATAATTTCCCTTTAATTACTTTTCCAGAACTTTAAGGCACAAAGGTATTGTCACTTTAAATACAATTGCATCAATTTATTTTCAGCATTTCTGTCAAGGCTTATTTAAATGCCTTTTCTCTATCTTTTATTAAATGCCTTTGCCTATTGGTAACAGCATCACTGTGTTGTTTATTTGAATAACTTTTGTTTGAACTGATTAACACCTCTGGTACAACACCACATATACAAACACGCACATGCACACAGGCTTTCCTAGTTCAATCCTTTAATTTTTCACATATGCTTATTCACAGCTTTTATATGTGTTGAAATTCAAGTGCTTTTGAAAACACTCATTATCAGTAGTATCTTTTCCTGTAATTAGTTTTTTTTTATTACTTTAGTTCATTCACCCATAACTCTTTTATTTTAGTGCAAATAAACTAGGCAATTAAGTCCAGAACTAGGTAGTTTATATTACTGCAAATATTTTTCTTATTCTGAATTTGCACTGATGTTTTACTTTGCATTCTTTATCATTGCAGGATAGGTTCCTCTCATTAACCTATAGACCTTTAGGGCAAGGATGACACTATGTCCCTCTCTCTGTACTCTGTCATGGCTGGAAGCAAAAGTCCTTTCCAGATTCTTTCTGAACATATACGAGGCAATGGAAAAATGATTCTGACAGATTTTATGTTTGTTTCAAATTACCACAGTAGATAAGCTCTAACTTCAGAATGTCACATGATCATATAATATCTAAATAATTCTGGAACACTGCTACAGGATGGAGTCAATGTGTAACTAGGTCTTAACTTAATTCAAAGATCAGTGGATGGTGTCATCACTTTCTAGGTTCTGGATCTACCAACCTATTTCTCTACTCCCCTCCACACACATGCAAACCATAAACATGATCTGCCCAGTCATGGTCCTGTGGGCTTCCCACCACTTCCACTCAATAGGTTGTATTAAAGACAAGTGAGTGAGAAGGATGATTGTCTGGTGATAATATTGTAGACAGTTTTAAGCCCAAAGGCTTTGGAATTAAACTGCCTGCCTGTGACTAACTTGTGACCTTAACCTTCCTAGGCCTAAAAAGCCTTAGTTCAGTGTCAGATAGGAAGTAAGAACTCAGTAGATATTATGCATGGCTTTATTGTTTTCTCTTATAAAAAATATAGTTTAATAATATATGTTCCAGTATGGTTTTGATTTCTTGTATTCTTTCATATATTAGTAACTCATTACAGGAATAACACAATCACAAATGGCAGTAGAAAATCTCTGGTTTATACATTTCAAAAGTTATATGTAATGATAGCAGGCCATTTTATTTATTTAAAAGATGTATCCTGAATCTTTAAAAATTAGCTAGGCTATTTGGAACTGAATTGCAGAAAAATTTGATTTGTCTAGCTAGGTTTTTTAGGTAACTGATTGTTTGTCTGTTTAGGTATTTAACAATTATTTAAATGATTGAATCAAATTAACAGTTTACAATTCCTAACAGGCCAGGAGTCAAGAGTCAAGGGTCCTGTTTTCATATTTGACACTAGCTATGTGTGTGACTTTAGGTGAATTGTTTATTCAGTCAATTCTTCATTAGTAATATGAGATCATTTTGCTAAGTGTGCACTAGCTTAAATGAACTGATGGGGGCCTGGCACTTTTTATTATCAAGTCAGAATCAATAACTCAAAAAATTCCAGATCTGAAGGGATATGAACGTATCTAGTCCAAAGACACTAAATTGGAATGCCTATAGAGCCATGTAGGTAATTAAGATGAAGAAACTATAACAACAGTAGGTCAAAAAAGATGATAAAAGGCAATTAATAATCAATGTTGGAAATGTAGGAGAGAAAGCTTTTATCTTTTGCTTAAATGGAGACAAGGAAATCTGTCTAAAGTGGACAGTAACTCCTTGCTTCTCATTTATTGTTGCCACAGATAAGACAGTCCAATTTTGCCAGATTTTCTGATGTTCAGATGTCAAAAGATATTCTAAGAGATGCAAGAAATTAAGATTTTCTCATGAAATATTCTGAATTTTATATGTGAGCAACAAATTTGTTTCTTTTTAAATAATAGTTACAGCTAAACAAATAGACCATGGGACTGCATTTAGCCCAAGAACCACCAAATTGCCACCTTTCCATTCACTGCTTGAATTCCTCCACAGCATCCCAAAGAAGTGATCATTAAGTTTATGCTTATGCAATCAACCTGGTATCTTGGTCAACTATTCTGACCTTTGGGCATTTTTTTTTTTTAATTAAAAAAAAATTTGTTTTGGCTGGACTGAATGGCATGTAGAATCTTAGTTCCCGGACCAGGGATCCAACCCGTGCCCCCTGCTGTGGAAGCACAGATTCTTAACCACTGGACCGCCGGTTCTATTTGGGCAGTTTTGATAGAAAGTTATTTTATTGTATTGCTTTTGCTAAAAAAAAATAGTCTCAGTAACTGTCAGATTTATCTATCTTTTTCCTTCTCTTAAAACCATGATGAGAAATCTAATCTGTCTACTCTATCTGTTGAAGAAAATTGTCCCATTCCTGCCCCCTCAATAACACCTAAGTGCTTTCTTATTTCAATTATTTCAGATAAAGCTGGAATTTCTTCATCCTTCTGATTGAAACTGCAGAATTGATAGACTTTCTCTGTATTCTTAGAAGTGTTCTAGACGGAGCTAACTCCTGTAGTCTAGACTTGGTCCATCAGCATAGTGTGGGAGGGCTATCTTTTTACTATACCACTTTAGCACATGAAAATCTCTGTTCCTGGAATTACTTTGCTTCTAATTATTGCAACTATTATATTAACATTAGTCTCCCTTTTGTTTTCTGAATTTTCCTCATACCCTATTCTGCCTAACCCCAAAATGAGATATCCTTGGGCTCCTATGTTCAGTAAAATTGGTCAGGATCTAGCTCAAATAATGTATTTCCCCAAAGTTGGAAAGTTGTTCAGTGATCGTTTATATTTTTATGATGTTTTATGTATTTCATTAGTAGTTTTGGTCATAGTTTTAGAAACTACAAGATTATTTAAAAAATCAAAAACATTTTTACAAAATTATTTTATAACTTTCCTTTAAAAATCAAAACCATTTATTGCAACTAGAAAGACTACACTTTTAGCTCATTAGAAGATTGACATAGTTCATGCTTATCTAAAGAGTAGCATAGAGTTTGTGAAGTGTGGAATGTGGGATAATATTGAGTAGCATATGGAATTTCTCTTCCTTCTCTGAAGTGATTCCAGTTTATGTTTGAGAAAAGTGCTTAGTGATCATCTTTACAACAACTAATTACATCATTGTCTAGGCTCAGCAATGGTCTATTCCCAATGGATTTTTATTTTACATTTCCTCCTTATGCCCTGTATATTCTTCCGCTGGGGGAAATAATCTATGCATCTCTAAGAACAGTTCTAGGCTTCCATTTTCTGATTTACTAATAAGTTATTGTGTAAGAGGCTATCACCCTGCCAAGGACAAAAGGACCCTTATTAATTGTAAGGTGGTGAGGTGATGTTACCCTGAGTGAGTCATATAATGTAGCATTGTGAGCCTATAGAAATGCATCATCCACATCCTCCCTACATCTCTATGTTAAGTGCCTAATGAGGTCAGTCAGGGGCATGAAGTTTTAGCCACAACTTTGAGAGCTGTTTGTCTCTGTACAACTTCACATGGAAAAGTTTTTCCTCGTATGTTTCTGGGGGAAATATGTGGTATGCTGACTGTTCATGTGAGTGATTTTTAATAGATTTACTTACATCCTATTATGTTGGGGTGGGGGAGAGGCAATGAGACAGGAATGCAGATTTGAGGCCCCCTCCCCAGTTTCCTAGGTACCTGAATTTGTAAACTTTCCTCTACAGTCCCCAAGAAGAACACATTTGTGGTGGGAGTGTTCTTTTACAGTCGAGAGAACCCTAAACTTCAGTGGATCAGTACCTCAACTCCCTAGCTGTTTACTTCTTCTTTAGTAAATTTGCATTTGAACTAGTTCTGAAATCCAGTTCTTCAGGACCTCTATATTTTCCTCATCACTCAGCAGCCAAATATCTCAACTCATTGTCTTTCTACCAAATCCTTGCTGCCGAATCACTGCTCTGAATGAACTTTTTTGTTCATTTTCCTTACTCCTGCTTCTGTCCTGCCAAACATTTTAGGAGAAAATTGCATGTTTTTGCTGACTGACTTTATTCAAATATATGAGGGAAATGGGGAGATGGTCAAAGGGTAGCAGCTTTCAGTTAGAAGAATAAAATTCTAGGGATGAATAAATTCTGGGAAATCTAATGTACAGCATGGTGACTATGTTTAATAATAGTATATTGTATACTTGAAATTTGCTGAGAGTAGATATTAAGCATTCTCACCACACACACACGTACACACACACAAAGAGGTGTTTTTTCAGTCTTTAAGATATTTGTATTTATTTATGTGTGATTTATTTTCTCATTCCTCTGGAACTGTACTCCCCTGGTATTCTGGAACAGCTGGGTCCAGTATTGATCATTGTTGCCACATTCCCAAACCGTTAGTCTTTTTTCTAAAGCTTGCCTCATTTCTCTTATTATTGTTTCGATTCATTCTGAGCCACAATTTCTCTGTAATCTCTTGAATAGAATAAAACATACTTTAAAATCTGCAGCAATTGTTTTATTTCTCCACAACTCTAGCTATTATAGTGAAGGTTGGTTTGTTCAACAATAGGCTCCTCTGTATACTTCTGCAAGTGGTACACCCCAGTTCTCTCTGAGGCTTCACTCTCTTGTTACCTCCTTACTCTTCTAGCACATTTGCTTTTGTCTTGTTGCCTATTATTGGTATCTATCTCTCTGTCCATTCCTTTAGATATGTGCTTCCTATTGGACTATCGTCTATTTGGGGCATTGTTGTTTGGTAAAGTGGAGTGCTAACAGAATGGATTCTAAAGGCATAGAGCCTTGTCTTGCAAGCCCAGTTGAACCTGGGCAAGGCGAACTCAGACAAGTTATTTAATGACATGAAAGTTTTCTTATCTGAAAAATTGAAAGAAACAATATACTAAGGTGTTTCGTTAGTTTTCTATTTTAAGTTAGCGATTTAAAATAACACAAACGTATTATCTCACAGTTTCTTTTTTCAGAAGTGTAGGCGAAGCTTAATTGGATCCTACATTCAAAGGCTTACCAGGCTAAAATCAAGAAGTCAACCAGGGCTACAATTTCACGGGAAGCTTGCTGTCCTCTTCCAAGATAATCGATTGTTAGCAGAATTCAGTTCTTTTTGGTGGTTAAGACTGAGACCCTCACTTTATCACTTGCTTGCTGTTAGTTAGGAGCCTGTCTTCACTCCCAAATGCCACCCACCATTCCCTCTACAACATGGCATTTTGGGACAAGATTCACAATTTTAGGGCTAAATTTAAGATCTGATGTACAGCTATGTTAACAATTGGAATGAGACATTAGGAGAATTAGGTTTCAACTGGAAAGTCAAGGAGAATAAAGTTTCAACTGGAAGGCCATTCAGGATGTACCAAGTGGGTAATTTGTGTAACAGCAGTTTCCTGTAATAAAATTAATATTTACCAGCAACCCGTGGGATGTTAAGTCACAATAAAAATAGTTAACTGAGACCATGAGACCATGTTTTTATTCATGGTAATTTCTGTCCTTTTATTTGTGGAGTGTAAATGAATCGAGAGAGAAAAGTAAACTTGGTAGGGAGGAAAATAAAGTCCTTCTCATAGCTATATAATAAGATGCTGGTGCACAAACCACCATATAGTTAAGACAGATGTACTTTCTGTGCCTTTTTCCTTACCTGCAAAGTTAAACATATAATAATCTTGCAAACTTCTTAAAGTTTAATGATTTGTTCGCATGGATACTGTAAGAGGGCGTTTAAGGACGTTAATGTTAATAGGGTTATTTAGGGATGTCACTTTCTAAAAACAATTGTAATAGCTAAAAAAACACTATGGACATAAATCTCTACATGTTGCTTTATAAGAGAAATCAGTAGCTACTCATGTATTCAGCATTCTCTGTGTTTTTAAAATCTGGAAAAGAGAATTTATGGGAGATTATGAAAGAAAGAATTATCACATTAATGACATGAAAGTCATTTTGTGAATATAAATAGATAAGAAAGAATTAATACATGTATACCATGTAGTGTAAATAAATACAGCTGAAAGGTTGAAAGGACCTGAAGTTAAAGAACCTCTGAGTCACATGGAATCAGGAAATTCTTGAGAACCAAATTATTTTTAAGGATCTCACAAGGGCAGAAGCACACATTGGAGGAAGAAGGGAATCAAGAATAAAGGCGTTATGTAAGGCAGGGATAACATGATAAACGGAGGTCAGTGAGACATTGGCTGGCAGGAGCCCAAGGGCCACTTGAGAAAATTAAGGTGAAATGAGATTAATGAACTATAGCTGCTGAGGAGACCTTCACAGTAGCTATGCTACCCATAGGAAAGGTGCTTTATGTTCTTGGGCAGGTGAGTGAAATACAAAAGGACCTTCTTTAAGATGATAATAATAACAACTAACATTTATTAAATGCTTAATTACCATAAAATACATGTCTTAACTCACTTTTCATGGCAAACCTATGAGGCAGGTGCTATTATTATTTCCATTTTATAGCAGGAAAATATATCAA
Source organism: Leucopleurus acutus (assembly GCF_964270905.1). Taxonomy (NCBI): domain Eukaryota; kingdom Metazoa; phylum Chordata; class Mammalia; order Artiodactyla; family Delphinidae; genus Leucopleurus; species Leucopleurus acutus. Next base: position 40,826,181 of record NC_139156.1, read on the forward strand.
CACAGAGCAATTTCATAACTTCTCCAAAGACAGAGATAATATATGATTCAGTGGAGATTCAAATCCAAATAGCCTGACCCGACACCCCATAACAATCCCCATGCCATAGTGCTGCTCAAGACAGTTATTCTAGAAGTCAGCATGAAATGAGAGGAATGGGTCAAATTGCATTACAGTGAAATCAACTTAAAGTTCAAAGCAATCCATTTTTCCCCCTGAAGATAAAATGAGGAATAATTTATCTTCCCATATCCTGCCAGTTTATCTCTATATTCATCTCATTCTGGAATGTAATCTATACCTGTGAGTTAAATAAAACAGTAAGCTTATTAAAAGACTCTAAATTCTTTAACGATAGTCTTGCACTTTACCTCTAGATATTTGATTAGGTTGAATGTTCTTTTTTGTTTCGGTCATTTGCCATGGTATAATATTAAAATATTACAATCGAATTGTGATTTTAACCCTTTGAAAAAGACTATTAATTTCTACCATACGTGGGAATGAAATATTTCCGAGCACTACTCACTCTTTTATATCTATATTGATACCTATATTATGGTAAGAATGATGTCTATATCATATTAAATACTCAATAAAGGAAAAATTTTACTATTTAAAATAACTATTTCATTATTAGTGAGACCTACTTATAATCATAGAGCAAATTCTATTTAATCAATGAGTTCTTATGACACCTCATCAAATAAGCCTATAGCCTAGAATTGTCTTTACATTATTTAACAACTTTAAATTGTTTAATTGCTTTTTAATTTAGCCTCATAACTTTTTAAAAAATTATTTTATTTATTTATTTTTGGCTGCATTGGGTCTTCGTTGCTGGGCGCCGGCTTTCTCTAGTTGCGGTGAGTGGGAGCTACTCTTTGTTGCCGTGAACGGGCTTCTCATTGCGGTGGCTTTTCTTGTTGCAGAGCATGGGCTGTAGACGCGTGGGCTCAGTAGCTGTGGCTCGCAGGCTCTAGAGCGCAGGCTCAGTAGTTGTGGTGCACGGGCGTAGTTTCTCCCCAGCATGTGGGATCTTCTTGGACCAGGGCTCGAACCCGTGTCCCTTGCATTGGCAGGCGGATTCTTAACCACTGTGCCACCAGGGAAGCCTAGCCTAATAACTTTTTAACTTAACCTTCTCCATGATTGTCTTTGATGTATCAAGACTGAAGTAATATACTGGGGAAGTCCACTGAATTTTTCCTCAATTTATATGGCCCATGAGTCTCTGATTCCTCCATTAGCTTTTTTCCCCTGAGTTTTATAAATAAAATTACATTACAGATTAGCAGAATTTTGTCTCCGAAAAATAGAATAAGGGGTAAGAATGGGAGGAGTCATTAATGTTTACACCGTACCCTACTACTTCTTCCATTTATTCTTCCTACTTAGGCAAAAAATCTGTGAGAGATCTTATTGATTCCAGTGCAATAAAATGCAGAATTTGCTTTTGAATGCAAGAGCCAACCAACATTAACAATAATATTTTAATGTCTTCTTATTGGAATAAGAGGAGGAATCTATGAGAACTGAGAAGATACACTGATGCAGTTTGGTTTTGAAATATGCCTATTTTCTTTTCTTTCATTACATTTGTACCAAATTATAAATATCACAAAGAATAAGTTAAACATATTCTAATGAAACTGTGGATTTTGTTGATTAAATAGGCTAATCATGCAGAGATTTAAGGTCATGTAAGAGTAAATATGTTTAAATCACATTAACATTACTAGTGTAATTTAATTCAGATTTTTACAAAAAGTGTAAATACTTGGTAGTTCAGATTCCCATTACCAACTTCATTAGTTGAAATTCCACTCTGTAGAAGAAAATCTACAAATCTGCATCCCAGAAAGAATAATTCTACGTGTGTTTCAGAGACAAATCCCTTTCACAAGAGGTAAATAGCAAGCTTCATGCTGGTGAATGAGTATCTTTAATTCGTTATGATGCCTCACTATTAAATCAAGAAAATGATAAGACTTTAGTTCACTTTTCAAGTGTATAGGGAAAAGCGACACAGTTATTGCTAAAATATACCATCCATTGTAGTCAGCAAGTACAATGAAGCCAGAATGTTTTTGATGAAACAAGCTGACAGCTCATTATGTATGGATGCACATTTATCACTTTAGGAAACTCTTGATCTTATTGGCATGATGGGAAAGCTGAAGAGAAATAGAACTATAAAGAGTGATTCCAAGTTAAATTAAATTATATTCTTAAAACAGGTTCATTTGGCATAAATGACTTAACATATATATATATGTGCATGTATATTCATATTATATATGTATAAATATGTGCATTTAAGACATGTAATATGCCTTTTTCTTCATTTTTCCTGCTCCCCTCCCTTTGCAAAATTTAAGCAAACTTCTTGCCTTTTCTCTCTTTCACTACCTGGCAAATTCTTGATTATGCTCTAGTTCAAGCATAAACCTCATTTCCTCTTTCAAAAGTTTTATCACTAATTCTATCAGAAATATCTCTAGCTCCTCACATTTGTAGCAGTTTTTACTTATTATTCCTCATTCATCCATTCATTATCAAGTATATTATTGATATCTACTATAGGCTAGGCCCTGTGCAGTGCAGATATAACATGGATAAGACCAAGTATATTTTCTGTTGAGAATATGGTGATAAAAAACATAATACACATAATATCACATATATTTATGTGTTCCTCCATTGATCTTCTTTAGATCGTGAACTTTTTAAAAAGTACTGTTTTTCTGACAGTTGTATTATCCTTTTTTTTCTATCAGTATCTAGCAAAGTGTTATGTAAATAGTTATTGCTCACTAATCATTTGTTGAAATTTATTGACAAAGGCTGTGTATTTATTTATAGATTTGAATGTTTTCATAAGGCAGGTTTGTAAATGCTAGTTAGTAAGAGTGCATTTCCATGTAAGTATGACTGGCATTACTTATAATTGGGTAACTGACTGCCTACAGGTCATGATGCTGACTTGGGAAGGACCCTTATTCATCCAGAACCTACACTCAGAACTTAAGGCAATTGGAATTAGTTTATGAAAAAGATCAAGTACTTTCACAGAGAGTATAATGAAAAATGCAGCTCTTATTAGAGTGTGAATTTGACACTTAACCTTAAATTAACCTTAAATTAACCTTAAATTAACCTTAAAATGTGACATCAGATTTTACTTGAGCGCCGTTTAGTAGTGGGATTGGAAAAAAACTCTAAACAAGCAAATAAAATGACTTCAAAATTTCCTTGAGTTAGTATTTCAGTTAAATAAATATTAAATACTATAAGCCAATTATTTCAGTAAGCATATGTATAGTTATACGTAGGAAGAAAGCTTTGAAATCATGTTTTTTTCAGTGGAGTATGTTGAGGTTGTTTGTGGGTCTGCATAAGGTAAGTACCCAGATATCTATAATATGTAACCCCAGAACCATGCCCTTGGTAAGGAAAAGGAGATATACAGCTTTATTAAACAATTTTTATTAGTTAGTCATGCATACATAATCCAGAATAATGTACAAAAATGTATTTAACTTGTATGTCATATTTTCCAACTCATAGATGCACAAGATCTTGGGCATATGAGACTGACTCTCAGGCTACTCTGTTTACCTCCAGACTCTTTGGTCTTAGCTATTTTTGAGGACAGATTTTAGCAAGGTATTTGCTGAATTTCATTTGATATATTTCTTGCCCGTCTCTGTATTTGTCTCTCCTCTTTTTTAAGTACTTCTGTGAAACTGTTTTTAATGGAAGTTTGTGTGGCAAACCTTTTGAGGGCTTGTATGTCTGAGCATATTATTATTATTATGTTCTCATATTTGAATAATAATTTACCTGAATATCAAATTCTAGGTGCTAAGCTTCTCTTCAATGTGTTGAAAATTCTAATTTTAGCCTATCTACCTCTGAACTTTTCAACTGTATCTGATAATTTAAACCATTTAGTATCATGAGGGGAGACAGTCCAAGAGGACCGTCACTGTTCAGGGATCACAGAAGTGAAAATTGGGTCTTTGACAAAGCTTATCTGATGTTGAATTAACCATTTCTGGAACTGCCTTACTTCTAGACTCTGTGTGTGTGTGTGTGTGTGTGTGTGTAAAATAATAGTCCTGTGTTGAAAGAGAGAGAGAGAGAATACAATTTTTCTCCATTGTTGTTTGCATCCAGTGTTGCCATAGAAAAATATTAGTCTTATTTCTTTATACATGGTTTCTTTTTCTCTGTGTAAATAATTAGAAAGTCTTCTTTTTCTTAATCTGAGATTCTTTTTAATTCAGGAAAATTTATCTTTATTGTTTTTAGAGGTATTTCTGTGATGAACTCTCTCTCTTTCTCAGTTCCACCAGTAAAATACAAAAAGTCCTCCAGCATTAAATCCCCTTTATATATCAACAGATATATGTTTTCCTAATGAAAGGAGCATTTAGATGAAATAGATAGCAGAGCATAACCTCCCTGTTAGAGCCAAGTACCTCAGGAGAATATATGGAATTTCATGTTACCTGCAAAATATGACTATCATTTTCTGAATGTTTAATATCTACATACTATGATAAACACTTTACATGTACTATTTTATTAAGTATCATTACAACCTATGAGAAAATAATCATACCATCATTTCTGTGAGAGAACAAACAGGATATTTGTGAGAGAACAAACAGCATCCTACAGGTGGTAGAGCCAGGGCACAAATAAAATTCTGTCAGAACCAATGCTCCTAACCATTGGATGCACCCACCTCCTTGTAAGATCAACAAGTACAAATGTGGGTGACTTTGTAGGCTTTCCTTTCTTCCTTCAATATCAAATATCTCATTAAATCATCTTACAAGAAATGTCTATATGTAATTTGAAACTTCAGTGGTAAAATTTGCTTCCATTTATTCTTTAACTTCTTGTAGTTTTAGTTGAAATATAGTTACACAATTTAATGTATTTCTGTTCATGTGGTATCTTTATATATAAAGGAAAATACTCATATATGATTTAAGCCATATTATGTTACAATCAAAGACTAAAAATATACAGAATTTAATAGATATAATGAGGAGTTGAGGTCTTTAATGTCTTAAAGATGCTTAAATACTTTCGGAGCTGTTCATATCATTTTTAATGACAGCACCAAATTTTTCTTGAATACATTATTATACCTTATTTGTGGAAGGTACAGTGCTAATAACTTTGGAACTTAAAGAGAAAACAATCATAATTACACAATTACAATTTTACCTTTTAATATATGTTTAATCCAGTATATGAACAAATGACAATACATGAGAAAATATGTTATGTGCCACCAAGTGTTGAAGAGGATGTGTATGCCACAGGAGCTCAGGAGAAGGGCAGCCCCACAGATGACATCTGCAAGGGAAGGAAAGGAGCTTAACTTAAAGAAGTGAGTTAAAGAAGGATAGCATCTCAGAAAGGAGGAAAGTCTTGAACAAAAGTGTTTGAATTTAAGAGAGGAATGACAATAGCAGAATTTAATACTGAGCTAACAAATATACTGTAAAACGCATCAGAGGAGGAACGATTTAAGTCAGGGTATTATAATAATAACCTAGGCTTAGAGTGTAGTAATGAGTGTTTAAAGATATATTTGCTTTTTTCAAAAAAGTGATGTACCTATAAATTTACTAATGCTTTTGTGATCTATGCTCTCTGACATTCCATTGGAGGTTATGTGGCTGAAAATCCAATTGTTCTCTGGCATGTAGCCACAAGGGAGTATATATTAATTAGTAAAATATAAGAGAAACAGACTATAGCATGGAAGACCTGATAATATGGGGGAATTTTTAAATGCTGCTTTGAAATGTCATTAACAGCAATCAAGATGTAGAGCATGTAAATAGTTACCACATTCATTTGCAGCCTATGATCTCCTCCTGATGAAAGATTATGCATCTTCATATTGACACAGCTTAGAGCCAGGCATATAGTAGGGGCTGAATAATTCATGGTTATTGAATTAAATTAAAATAGGTTGCTACCCAAAAGATAATACCTTTGAGAGGGAAAGTAGATAGTTATGTACCACAGAGTGTTTAAGTAAGAACATGCAAGTGCTAATGGAACAAAACGGAGGGAGCAAATAACTTGAGAGTGATTTCAGTAGTTTCATAAAAGGAGTGGATTTTCATCTGGATTCAAAAAAAAAAAAATGAATAAGGTAGAAAACTGGGCATGTGTGGGAAGAATGTCTTAAGATTAGGTTGTGGAGAAGATATGCTCTATTGATGTAATCTATTAATGTAGGTGTGTAAGACAGAAATAAATATTGCATTAAAAAATAAATTAAATAGGGGCTTCCCTGGTGGCGCAGTGGTTGAGAGTCTGCCTGCCGATGCAGGGGACACAGGTTCGTGCCCCGGTCCGGGAAGATCCCACATGCCGCGGAGCGGCTGGGCCCATGAGCCGTGGCCGCTGAGTCTGCCCGTCCGGAACCTGTGCTCCGCAGACGGGGAGGCCACTGCAGTGAGAGGCCCGCGTACCGCAAAAAATAAAAAATAAATAAATAAAATAAATAAATTAAATACCTATATCTCCATTCTTGTTTTGTAATATTCATTTGTAATTTGGCAAACATAATGATGGAATATTAGAAGGCCTCCTGATTTGGTGTTTTGCGCTGATGGCATAAAATATGGTATGCTTTTCTAGTAGTGAGACACAAAAGGGAAATTATCACTGAAGTCCAAATTAATACAGTTTCAAAAGAAAGTAAGGAAAATATTTTATCAATGGTAAGATATGGTTGAGGTACCCCATGTATTCAAGTGTAATCATTCAATAAATATTTTTGAGTATCTACTATATGTCAGGCACCATTTTAAGATATAGATATTCATCCATGAATATAGATGAATACAAAAATATGTTACACCAAGAACACCACTTCCATGGGCTTAAGCTCAGCTGTGCTAGGTTAAAGTTCTGCTCTTCTTTTTGTTATTACCATATGTCTCCCATCTTTTCCTAACAGCACATCTGTTTTTTCTTTTTTCTTTGGAAAACTACTTCCCTCATATTCAAATTGTCCAAATGATCATTGGCTCAAGTTTGGGCGATTTATCTTTGGAGTTTGAACCTTAACCAAGGCATATATGGCTGAAAGACATTTGGAGTTGAATTACTGAATTTCAGCTGACCTACAGTCCATGAACCTCTGCTATTGAGATTTTGAGAATAAGTAGAAATGCTTCTTATTTTGTGAAGAAAGTCTGTATTTAGTGGGAAAGAATGAATTTGGGAAAGTAAAGCTCAGAGATGAAGAGAGATGAAGAAATGATTTGTCCTTTTGTAGGAGAGAGAGAACACTATTTAAGCTTCTGAATCTAATCATTTGAAACAGTGCCACTTTGGACTTCCCAGTGACATGTATCAGTGAAATCCCTCGGTTCTTAAAATATTTGACCTGGGTTTCTGTCTCTTAAAAACAAAGAGCCATAACCAATATATTACATATAGTTATTTCATTATTATGACAAATGCAGCTTTTATGAGAGCATTTTAATTTTAAGAAAACACAAAGAAGGGAAGAGTTTAGAGGGGCAATGACTTCTAAGCCTTACTCAAAAAAAGTTTAACTGGGCTTATATTTGTGAAATTTAGGAAAAATATTTTCTCTTTCTGTAAAATATATATATATATTATATAAAATATTTATAATGCATGTATTATATATTACGTGGTATATGTTTCACATAATATTATATACACACACATAGAGTCTCATAATCACGAAAGAAAGAATAGAATGGACAACAAGCTCCATTTCAGTCAGCAATTATATATATCAAGGAATTTAGCTTGTTAACACCATTCCGAGTAGGCTAAAATAAAATGATCAGAGGTATTGTGCAACTGATATTTATATTTTATTTACCCCAGGTACAAATAATGAAGGTAATGACTAGAAAGAAGATGTGAAATGAATAATTACTATCACATAAGTATTAAAGCAAGAAGATATAACCTTGAAGGGGTATTTTAAGCTCTGAAGTAATTAGTTACAAGAAACAAACTACCTGAAAAATTCAACTTTTCATGACATAAGATTTTATAGTTGAACTAGGTAGAAACATAGAAATCAGATTAAAATTAAAATGATAAACTAAACCAAAGTTAAAACAGGAAAGAAATAGCTGAACAATGGAATACAAAGAAAGAAGACAACCATAAGGTGTTGCAGATACTATTGATATTGGTTATTTTCTTCTTCTTCTCAGCAGCCTCTCCTTCCTTTTCTCTTTTTCTTCTGTTCTTTCCTTCCTCCCTTTCTCTTTGCCAATGGCAGTTTTTAAAAAGAGACTTGGTGAAAATTCTGTGTTCAGTCTGAATACTTCTAAAAAATTATTCATGCTTGTAGTTAGCAAGTCAGATGGGTAAATAAATTATTCATATTTAATTTGTCAAATGGCACATTTCTGCTTTGCATCTCTTTATATTTACCAGTTTTCATCGATTGCATTTGTGTTCTCAGAATGAAGTAGTCTGTGAAATTGAAAGTTGGCTTATAACTGAACAGTACATTTCTGATAATTTTTAGTTGAAAAATATTACTTCACAGAATATCTCATATAAAAATAAGCCTGAGAATGTTTCCTAAAACTTATAACCCATAAGTGCTTATACCCATATGATTTAGTGTTATAGTTAGGAAATTACAGCCATTAAGACTTTACTCTCAACATCTCCACTGCCAAATAGTTGAGAGAGCTTTTACTTTTAGTAAAATAACCAAACATCCAATCAACCAACCAAAAACTAAAGTTATTATTTAAATAAAAACTTTAATGTACTATGGTGCTTTGAGGGAATAAAACTAATACATCTAAACATATTTTTGATAAGTACAAAGTTGTGCTATAACTGGGACTGAAAGAGAAGGGAATATTTTTATTACTTCCACATACACCTGAAAAACCAATTGCTAGGGCAGACTAAATTCCCTTCACTAGGCTCGTTGAATTTGTGCTGACCCTAAAGAAAGAGTTTAGGACAGACACTGATGGAGCCAATTTCTTGAAAGTTTTCATAGAATTAGAGTACCAAAAGCACTAATTCAAGGCTCAGAGGACAAAGCAGGACATAAGCTTAGGGACAGAGCCATCCCACCATAGTTCTGGTCCTTCTTGGAGAACTGAGGGCTTTGGGAGTATCAGGAGACAACACCACCTGCATGGGTGGTGGTGTTCAATTCTGAAACATCATCAACCGCGTTGGTTATAGTGAGCCCATCTTAAGCACCACTGCCTTAGGGATTTGACAAGATGGAAGTGAAGCTGGAAGAGAAAAACAAACTAAAAACAAAGAAGACAGTCTATGATAATGAAAAACTGAGCATATAAGAGGTATGCCTGGGGAACTGTGCATAATAAATTGGAGACTTTGGAGGGAGAACATCATGCAGAAGGTCTGGAGTTTCCTTAAAGCTCAATTGAATGTATAGACCTATGAGGCCGAATACATTCTGGGTAAATCTTTGATAACTATTTATGGCACGAAAGCTGTTTGAAATGTGTAAGTGGAAGTTTTTACAACACTTAGCAAAGACAGCGTGCAAATTCCCTTGCAGATGCTGAGGTTTTCAACTCCTATTTGCTGACTAGTGAGGTTTCAATAGTAAAGCATGGTTGCTTTCTGCATGTGATGGCTGTAAACTGTGAATTAGTGAATCTTGGTGGAAAAATCCAGCATTGGGCAATAATAATTATTCTTACTAGTGTACAACTTTCTTGCACATTAAACGATTAAAAATTGATGCAGGTTAAAAAATAGATCATATTTCTTTTATTAAGAATAAAATGTATCTTATATTTCTCTTCTTAAAAAAAATGTGTATGTAGTCATACCAATTAGTGAAAGGGTGGAAGGAGACTACAAATTTTTCTTTATGTTTTGTTCTGTCTCACTGATTGGCATGATGCAGTAAGTACATTTCTGAAGGCATATGCGCTAGAAAGGCTTCTAGTATCTGCCAGAATGTTTATGGCAGCACTAATTTTTCTGCCTCCCCAACTACAAAAAAAAAAAAAAAGAAAAAGAAAAAGAAAAAGGAAAAGGAAAAAAAACAAACACAGGATACAGCTTCAGTATTCACAAGGGGAGAAAGGAAAATTGAATTCATCTTGATAAAACCATACTATGAATTACTGCAGAGCTGACAGAAAAGGATGTGAAATATACAACTCTTGAATTTGAGGCTGTCTGTTATTTGATTACAAAGTAAAAAAGAAAATTCCAGAGATATATTAATTGTATGATGACACTTTGTAAATAAAACCCATATATTTTCTATATATATATTTTTAGGCTTGGAGAAAGGTGTAGAATATATAGCCCAGGCTAACATTGGTTACACTGGAAAGTGACAGGCAGAAATGAACTTGCCGCACAAAATTTAAAGCTTAATAGCTATTTCCACAATTTTATTTTATTAATGAACTGTTTGTCTCTTTCTTGCCAATTCGTATGATTCATTGCTAGTTATTTTGTTAATCATGATTCTTAATTTTAAACAATGCAAGCTGCCTCAGGCTGAGTTGAGCAGAAAAGGATTTTATAAAAATATTGGATAGTTCACTGGATTATTGAGAGAGCTGAACCACCTCATTTGGAAAAAAAAAAAATCTCCACCTCATGATGTATAATTGTTACCAGTAAGTGAAGTGTAGGTGCTCATATAATAGAACTAGCTGCTCTGTTTAATTTCCAAATGTTTGGTCACAAATTTTAATTACTGGGATTTTCAATATGTACTGCTTTTTCAGCTGGATCTGATTTTGCTCTTCCTTCTCACAAATCCCTTGCTCTTTGTAAAAATGTGTTTTTTCCATATTTTTAGGAATTAGTTCCCCACTACCACCAAAACCTGCTAAAATTTAATTGAAATTCCATTGGGGAAAATTAATATCTTTATATTCTTAAGTTTTCCACTTCATTAATTTGGCATGTCTCCATTTATTGTGAATATGCTTCATGTATTTATAGAATTTACGACCTTTCCCCATAATTATAGTTGTATATTTGATTAAGTTGATTCCTGGGTATTTAAAGTTTTGTTGCTCTTGCGAAACGTAAATCTTTTCCATTACATTTTCTGAAGGATTTTTGATGGTGTAGAGGAATTTCCTCAATTTATTAATTTTGCATTTTACAATGTTGTTGAAATTTCCAAACAGTTTTACTAGGTTTTTGGTTTTTGGGAGTACCATGTCATCTTGGAATAACTACACCATTATATACCCCTTTCCAAATGGTAAATATTACCATTTTCCTTTTTTTCTTATTATTCTTTTTTTCCTTATTGTTTTGACCATCTCTTATGTAATATACTAAACAATAGTATAGATGATGGGTATCCTTGTCTTGTTCTTTATCTCAAAGAAACTGTTTCTAAATATTCTTTCCACTGAAAATGATGTGTACTATAGTTTTTACTAGCTAATCTTCATATATTATGTAAATTCTCTTAAATCTTTGTTAAAAGTAAATATGAAATTTTAGGCAGTGCTTTTCTGAATTTATTTAACTTATATTGCTTTACTTCTTTAGTCAAATAATTTAGTGCATTATAATAATAAACTTTTGCATACTAACCAGTCTTACATTTGAGGGATAAACAAGCTTTGGTCATATATATACATATATATATTTAAAGTGGAGTTGACTAACTATAGCCCTTAGAGTTTTGTCTCTATATTTATAAATAAAATTAATCTGAGCACTTATTTATCCTCCTATGTTTGTCTAGTTTGACATCAAAGTTATATTAACCTTGAGAAATATATTTTTGGAATTTCAATATTCTCAGGGTTTTGCAGAATTTTTGCTCTTCATGATTTTCAGATTATGGTTTTACATGTGTCTGGATGCTTTGCAAGTCATGCTGAGAATCTAACACTCAATAGGGAAGCTTGGTTCCTTACTTAATAGATACATGTAATTTTACCTTAGGACTTGTGCTCCAAAATGTGATAGAAATTTTAGGCTGCCCATTTTAATGTTGTATATTTGAAATCTGCAAACCAGACCAATTGAAATAAATATATTTCACTATATGAAAAGCCTTAAGGGGCTACTTCATGATGTTTAACAGTGTTTGTTCCACTCCAGGCAAAAATTTAACTTCATCATCATCTTGCAGTATTCCATCCATGGCAGTGTCATATGTGAACAAATATAAGTATCAAAATGAGTTTCTGTGATACAGGGTCTTCTTATTGCCCAATTGCAAATGACATAAAGATGTAAAATGTCAATGAAACTCCACATTAATTACTATGTAACAGGTAAAAGGATTGCTTACCTGCTTTTATCAAAATAATTGGATAGCTGAAAATATGTGTTTGGAGCTGCATTTTAAGAAATAAAAGCTAAAAATATAGCATTCTTGCTCCTAATCATATCAACTCTCCTCCTCCTCATGTTGACATCTTAGAACCATTTTGTTTCAATTCTTTTGTCCACTCATAATGAGGATTAAGATAAGTATTAGAACATAAGTAATGCTAGGGTCTAGAAAGGCAAATATTATTAAACAACACGCCTTAGTTTAAATTGAGATTTTTAACCATTTATCTGATATTTGAGTACAATGGGTCTCTCTCTCTCTCTCTCTCTCTCTCTCTCACTTGCTCTCACTTTCTCAGAGAAATATTTAACCTAGTGTTCAGAGAGTTCTTTGGATCCAAGTTACAGTGCTAAGATCAATGTTAGAAAATATTAAAGAAACAGATAAAAATGGATAGCTGAATGTTTTCAGCATCAGCGATTTAATTGAACAAAAAAGAGACTCTCAAAGATAATAATTCTCAAACTTTCATAATGGATCAAGACTATGTCCGATAATTTTCTGACAAACTAAGATAATCTCAAAGGATTCCTTAGGTTTAGAAAATGTCTAAGTAATGAGAATTTAAATGAGACAGCATAGTTATTTGCAATTAAACTATACAACAGTTATAATTTTAAGACTATAAGCTCCAAAGTGCTATCAAGTAGCTTTATGAATTATAGAAGATGAAAGGGGATAAAATACTACATAGGAACTGAAACTGATTATTTCTTATCTTACACTCTTTGTTAGACACAGACAGCATATGCTCGTTATAATATTTAATGAGTAATACTGAGCTCAGCATAATCCCAGCTTCTATCTTTTCACAAAGCTGTTTATCTTATTATAAATCTAAACTCTAGTTCTACTGTGGAATTCAGGGTGACAGAATGAGTCCTGTGTATATTAGTTGAAGCTTACAGTGGGAGATTTAGCCTGTAGATTAAGTGATGTTACAAGGAAACTATAAGGAAAAGAGACTTTTCACCTCTATAGCATACATTAGCACATTTTGGATGGTAACATGATTTTGGGGGCAATGGTATTTTAGAATTTTTTTAAACATATGTGATTGAAGATTCAAGGATTTCCTATCCCTTATACAGAAAATCTAAATATGCCACAAGCATGGCATAGAAAAAAAGAGTATGGACTAAAAGGAGTATGGACTATTCAAATAGTCGTAGTTTCCTTCTTTTACTTCTCTTTTCTCCCTTTTGTATTTATTCTTTTAACCTAGAATTTAGCAAATATTTGTTGAACATGTCCTGTGTGCCAGATTCTATATGAGGCATTTGTATTTCCATGCAATAGCTGAGGATCTATGAACAGTTAGATAACTGCTCTGAATTTCAGTCTCTTTCTTTCTTTCTTTTTTATTGGAATAATGTCTTACTTAGTTCATTCAGCCTGCTATATCCAAATACCATAGACTACGTGGCTTATAAATAACAGAAAATAACAGATATTTATTTCTGAGTTTTGGAGGCTGGGAAGTCCAAGATCAAGATGCAGACAGATTTGTTGCCTACTGAGGGTCAAATTTATGATTCATAAACTATTGTCTTTTCCTTGCTTCACATGGCAGAAAGATGAGGACTTTCTCTGGGGTCTCTTTTATAAGGGCACTAATCCCATTCATGGGGACTCCACCCTCATGACCTAACCATCTCCCAAAACCCCACCTCCAAATAATATCCCATGGGGTATTAGGACTGCAAAATATGAATTTGGTGGGGGTGGACACAAACATTCAGTCTACAGCAGATAATATCAGCAGCTTCTTCAAATTTTGCAGAGGATAAGTGAGATTGTGGCTATGTTGATATAACATGGTAGCCACTGAATAAATAATAGCCATTACTCTTGTAGCTTAACAATTGTAACTTTAAAATATTTCATTGTAGTATCTCCATTGTGCTTGCTTCCAGTAACTTTATTATTTTACTCCACTCTTCATAGGTGTTGACTGAAAAAAATGCACAACCTAAAAGCTGAGAATTATGTTTCATTTGAGGACTTAAGCCCCAGATAGAGCCTCTCAGGGACTATTCCAAAGAGTAAAGGGAGGAGCAAGGATATACAGGAGTTTTGCTGAGAAAAAAACAAAACTAAACAAAAAACATATAGTTGAACATCAAAGGATTACTGCTAATAATTTAAAAAACCCAGACATCTCAAGTTGATGAATTTAGCACTTTTCTATGTTTGAGAAGATGCAAGAGTCTGGGCTTATTGAAATTAATGTGCTAATTGAAATTAATGTGAAATTGATGTGCACCTTAATTATCTAGGGCTGGTATTCTGTTTTTCTGCAGGTCCCCTCAGGGTGCACCATCCTCAGGGGTGGGGAGGGAGCTGCAGACGCTGATGGCTTTATGGCTACAACATCTTTTTTTTTTACTGAAATGGCAGGTGGCATTCTTTGTCCTCATAGGCAAGATTCTTGAAAGTAGTTTTGGCTCCCAATGTCTAATTCTTCACTTGCTTTTCAAGTTTTAAATCACAAACCATCACTTCCCTAAAAACCTTCTCTATTTTTTTGTTTTAATACCCTTTTTGTAAAATTTTGTTATTGCTTCCTAGTCTTAATAGTGGTCTATGGCATTTGATGTCCACCCATTAACTCAGTCCTTAAACAAATATTCATTCAGTGTATGCTTGCTGACAGTTTTTGAGCCATGTCCTAGGAATACAGAGGTGATTACTTTGGATGCTGCACTATTGTGCATGGACTTGAGTCTGGAGCTACTGATCACTCTCTTCTTCCTAGAACTCTCCTTCTATGGACCTTGTGAAAACTTCTATTTTCTCCTGCCTTAACCTCAACCTTTTGGGTTTTTTTAAACAAACTTTTTCTTTTTAATAGCATATAATCCAGAGAAGTTGGAAATATCATTAGCATATTGTCATATGAAGTTCCAAAGTAAACACACCAATGTAGCTACAACCCAGAAAAAAACCAGAATATTACAATTATCTCAAAATTCATCCTATTAATCCTCTCATTACTACCCCATTCTTTCCCAAAGGTAACCACTATTATGACTTCTAACACTTTGGATTAATTTGCCTGTTTTTAAGTTTATATCAATGTGACCATGGGGTACTAAATATTTCGTAAATTCTCAAAAATGATAGAAGATTATATAAATGTTTTCTCAGTTACCTGATGTAAACCAAAAAAAAAAAAAAATGCAGAAGGCTGTAAATAAGAAAAGACTTTATCTAGGGTCAGAGAATTGCAATTTGGGAGACACAGATTCAGGTAAAACCAAAATGAATGATGGGGAAAGAAAAAGAGTCAGGAGGTTATAAAGACAAAAGTCGTGAGGATGTACTCTGATACAGGAAAGGAAATATTGTCCTTAAGGGATAGGCTGTCACCAGTTATTTAGGGTAAGGGTCCAATAAGTAGATAGGCTGTCATGAGTTGTTTTAGGTTAAGGGTTAAGTGTAAGGGTCTGATAAGTATCTTGAATTTCTGGAACATTGGGCAGATGTTATCCGTGCCTTTGTTCAGACAGTAAGTGGTCAAAAGGTCAGATTCTATCCAGGCCGAGACATTTATAAGTCACACTTGTTCAGTGGCCTCCCAGGTCCATTTTCAGGAGCTGTCTTAGCAATACGAACTCCATTTTTATTTTCCTTTCACATTGAGATGATATTTTCATCAAATTTTTTCTGTATTCTTGCCTTAATTCCCGCCTTCCCATTTATGAGTTAGCTATACTGGATAATCAAATTATCTTTTATTGGAATTCCATGGGGGACTTATTCTTTTAATTTTATTTGACTTTTTGTATATACTGTATGTTTCTTTTGTTATGTAAAAAAAGAATAAAACCTTAGGGTCTTGAAATAACATTTTTCTTCTTTTCTTAAGAGGAGTTGAGGATGGGTTCAAAAATAATATTTTTCATTATTATTATTAAATGGGAGAGAGTTTTGTCTCAATAAATAACCATTTTTTTACTTTTGTCGTGTTAACCTCATTTAGGTAAACTTAAGTATGTACATTTTGATAACAAAGAAATACAGGTATATTTTATTGACCATAATGAGTAATGTATTTGTCTACCTGGGAAAACTGCAGAAGCAGGTATATTGACTTTAGTATTTTTGAGTAATTAAGGAGTTGATTTCTAAGGTCAAAGTTAGAAATTTCTAATGAATAGAGCACATAATTTTAAATATTTTCTTTAATCTATCAAAAGGATTTATATATTGTCCAGGAGGGACTGAAGTTATATTCCAACATCAAGCAGTGAAATTTAATTTTTTTCAAGAGTCTCTTTTTTAAATTTAAAATACATAAAATGAGAGAGTTCTCTGACTGAAATTGAGAGTTGAGTATCCCAGAGCTCAGCTGATTTACATCACTAATCATTTTGTTTTGGCCACTGATTTCCATCCGCAACCCTTCAAAGCAGTTTGTAAACAACTATTTTGGATTGCTAAGATAATAATAGCAATTTGGAAAGAAGCCTGCACGTTTTCAGAACTTTCTCTGAAATATGTTTGCATTGCTGTTATATAGACCCATTCACTTCCAGCTAGACTAGACTGTCAATGGATACCTATCTCAACTGGAAGCAATACATTTTCTAGTCAGCAAACAATAAATGGGGATTTCATAGATGAAGTCCATGTTGATAATGGGCACTAGACCAGTAAAGTCATTTAGTGTTAGTGCTGGTAAAATTACTGGGCTGTGTCCAAGCAGAGGGTGCTAAGATAGAGGAGATTTAAAGAAGGGTGAAAGAAAAAATGCTGTTCTAGGATGAGAAAAAAGAAGAAAGTAGTTGCGTGTAAAACAAAGTTATTTTTTAATTGTACCATAATGGCTTTGTATTTGTCTCTGGACTTGCCTGAAAGACTAGTATTCACCCTGGACCAATACAAGAGCAAGCAGGGCTAAGAAGTGATTTTTTATTTTACTATTTAAAGTTCAAAAATCTCCTAGAGGTGCTCAAACTAACTGTCTACATTACTTAACAATGTTTAGATTGATTGCTTTCCTATCATGTAACTGGTTGTAAAACCTGACTTGACTGTATGACCAGTGGGGTATTAAAGGTTCTGCTAGAAAACTTTTACCTGATCACTCACTGAAACCAAGATTCCTTGAGCATAACTTGCTGTTTCA
Organism: Leucopleurus acutus; assembly: GCF_964270905.1. Taxonomy (NCBI): domain Eukaryota; kingdom Metazoa; phylum Chordata; class Mammalia; order Artiodactyla; family Delphinidae; genus Leucopleurus; species Leucopleurus acutus. The sequence goes on from NC_139156.1 coordinate 40,843,691, forward strand.
TGATCCAGAGAAAAATTACATCTTATGTGACTAAAACCTTAGGAAGTCTCTCCTAGAAGGCCCTCGGCCACTGATGTTTGCCTGTCTTTTCTTCAACCTGCTCTATCATATCCTTTATCTTTATTTAAGTCTCACATGAATATGTTCCATAGAGTCTGTGAATCTTTTTAATTATCTGAACCTATGTAACCATTGGATGCTGCCTTGGATCACAATAGCTTCCTAGTTCTCAGGACCAGTTTCATTGCCTGTCCTTGTCATCCATTTCCAAATAACAAATTTACTTATAACATAATGTTAAGTAGATTGCTATTATTGAAACCAAAGGCTTCACTAGAGCAAAAACCATAAAAGGGTGCTATTGAACAGAGTCATAATATATGTTTCCCAGTAGAGTTACAAAGATTGGACAATTAAAAATTTTGTTATTTACCCTCTGGATGATTTTAAGATCTACAGACAGCACCTGTAGGGGAAATGGAGCTGTGACCATAGCACTGGAATCCAACTCAGTGTGAGTTCTACCCAAGTAAAAGAGTATTAAATCAGAGCTGAGGGGTAGACTGCAGAGTCTTTGACTATAAAGCTAGAGGCAGAAATAGTATTCAAGTTCACCATAGTGCAGCTTGTTTTCTTTCTTTTAGATGAAACTCTGGCCTTGCTGATACTGAGCATAATATTAAAAATATCAGATCTTGTTAAGTGTAAATTATCCCATTAAATGAAAGAATACTATTGTTTGTGTACAATCTTCCTGAATGATAATGTAGGTTTTAAGTAAGAAAAGCCTTGAAGAAGCAAGAGCTATTTCCACAGCTGGTGAGAGGTGCCCCTGTTTTGACAGTGACAGCAACAGAAGCATGACCCCCTTTATAGGGTCTAGCTATATGCAAGAGTTATGCTGTGCTTATGTGTCTACCTTCTGTCGACATGTCTTTTCTGAAAATATTTTGTATTTTTGACTAAAATAACATTCAGACAGCTTTGTGGAATGTTCGTGAGTGATTAGAAACTGATTTAGACTTCACAGAATTATTGTTGCAATGGAACAAATGCAGGAAGCACTATTTGAAAACCCTCTGTCTCATCAGACACCCTACCTCTTCTCTTCTCTTTCTAGCCCTTCTCTATGCCAGCCCTTATTTCCTGCACTGATATTATTTAAACAGTAGGAGAGAAAAGGGAAAAGGAATAAGAAAATTCCTTTTAAAAATGAACATATTTGTGTACCTGTGTGTCTTGTTGTTGTTTTGAAATGCCTTAATTCATTTGTCACATTCCTTGCCTGAAAAGATTGCTAAATCTCTACGAGGAGACATATTTGTTTTCTTTTCAAGCTAAGTATCCATAGGTTGAATCGTGATGTCTATGGGGTGGTTTTGGCAGCCATCAAGTGACATTTTAGGGTGGACAACAGTGGTCCTCTGTGTGTTCTCCAGTGCCATCACTCTAATTCCCTCAGGTATCTTGGCATCCAGCCCCCTTCCCTATCTCTGTCAGTGCACCATACTGTCTCTCCTGAGCTTTTGAGAACAAATAAACCTCATCTATTAGATTTGTCCTTTTGTGAATGTCATCCAAATACAGTCAGGTGCTCTGTGACTTTCCTGTCAATAGTTAGCAGATCTTAAAAACCAATTGATCATAATGCATTCCTGAAAAAAAACCAAAACAAAAGTAACATGAGAGTCTTATGCATCTTCCCAGGTAACATGTACTTTCATATTTGCAATTTTACATGATGTTTCCAGGGTTTAGGTTCAATCCAATTCACGATTATTACAATGAACTATTCAGGGCAGTAAGAAAGAGAAAATGATGTAGGAATAAAGGAGATTACATTTAGGTAACTCCTTTATGAGCTCCTAGATAACTATTGTTTTGTAAACTTTAACATTAGGAGAGATCTAGGTTATCTGCTCCCAAAATATTAGAATAAAAAAAAAGGATTGTATGAGTAATTTATCCCAATGAATGAAGGTTATGGGAACTGAAAAAGTGTGTTCAATAATAGGCCTCCATTGTTTTGTTGAAAATCAGCTATCATTCTTATGGTTTTTACTTTTTTTCTCCATGAATGCTTTTAAGATACTATCTTTATCTTTGGTTTTCAGCAATTTGACTCTGAAATGCCTAAGTTCGGTTTCTTTTTAAAATCATTCTATTTGGTTTTTATCGTGGTACTTGAATCTGTAAGTTGATATTTTCAATCAGATTTGAAAAATTCACAATTATGTTTTCAAAAGTTATTCTTTCTTTCCTCATCTTCTGAACACTAAATATATGTATGTTAGGCCATGTGATACTTTTCATTTTTTAAAATCTTTGTTCTCAGTATGCTTCTGTTTGAATATTTTCTACTGTAGTGTCTTAAAGTTGACTGATCTCTCTATGTTGTATAATTTGCTCTTTAGATCATCAAATGGGTTTTTATATCATTATTGCATTTTTCAGTCTAGTTTTACCATTTTCATCTGTTTTTCAGAGTTTTGATTTACTTCCTAATCTTCCTCATATATTCATTTATTATATCTATCTTTTCCGATAGGTTCTTAAACTTATTTTTAGTAGTTATTTTATAGTTAATTTATGCTAACTTCAAAAAGGCTTTTTTTTTCTCTGTCATCTGTGGTTTACTTTTATGTTTGCTTAAATGTATTGTTATTTTTATTGTATACTGGACATTATAGATGGTAAACTCCACAATTTGTTCTTTTTTGTGAAACATGTTGAGATATTTTAGTAGTAGGCAGTGAAATTATTATTATTATTTTTTATCATCTTTATTAGAGTATAATTCTTTACAATGGTATGTTAGTTTCTGCTTTATAACAGAGTGAATCAGCAATACATATACATATATCCCCATATCTCTTCCCTCTTGAGTCTCCCTCCCTCCCACCCTCCCTATCCCACCCCTCTAGGTGGTCACAAAGCAATGAGCTGATATCCCTGTGCTATGTGGCTGCTTCCCACTAGCTATCGATTTTATATTTGGTAGTGTGTAGGCAGTGAAATTATTGTTGGATCACCACAAAGCTGTAGAGGCTTTGTTTCTGGCTTTTGGGACAATGCTTAAACATATCCTTAGATTCTTTGATACTTCTCTCATTTTCAGATGTGGTCATGACTTCTCCCTTTTTGATTTGTTTGTATTGAAAAGAATATGACAGACTTGATTCTGGTTAACTTCTGAGGCTAGATCAGTAAAAATGAGTTTTTCACTTGTTTGTTGGGATACTCTCACTTGTTTCCTCTTTGGAAACTTAGGCTTGGTAGGTCATAAAGACAAGTCAACTTCCATCTCTTTCATTAGAATGCTTGAAATCTGCAGCCCTCATGTTAGTAATCCAACAGTCTTGAGGCACTCTATGCTCTTAAGAAGCCCAGGTCACATGGAAAGGCCACAAATAAGTGCTCCAGGCAAAATCCCAGCTTAGGTCCAGCATTGCTAACATCAATCACTAGACATGAGTAATTCCATGAATTCAGTTAATTCCAACTCCTATATTCCAGGTCACTTTCTTGTAAATATTTCTACCTATAATATATGTCACATCCTAATATTTTTCTTTTTCTCTCCTTTTGGTTTAAGCTTGTACAGACTTTTCCTCAGAATCTATCGCTCAAAGAGATACTGCTACTGAGGATATCTTTTATAGAATGAAGTTTAGTAAGTCTGACTATCGCGTACTTAAGGCTAGTGTTAGGCTCAGAAAGTAAATGAGGTTTTCAGAGTGCTAACACATCCATGAGTTTATGACCCAGCAAATGTTAATACTGATTAACCATAAATTGGTTTATTTGCAGTCTGTCTCCACATAGTGTGACTATGTGCTCTCTCATTTATAAACCATCTGTTCTGTTACTGGATTTCTGCCTGGGGTATGTATATAGGCCAAAATTAGGAGAAAAATATATTATCGTAAGATAATTTTAAAATTTACAATTTAAAGAACACATATTTTGTAAAGAATTGCCTTTACAATACGAGAAACAAACTTCTTGTCATGGGAGCTCATCCCCTCTTTTCTGGAGCAGTTGACATGAGCTGGTTTTGCTAGTCTAAGCCAGGTCACAGAAGACAGAGGAGGGAGAGAGGGTTTCTCCAATAACATGACTAAAATTTCTATGAAACATTCCTGGTTGAGCAGTGGAGGCTCTGCAGTGTTACTTCCTGGGCTAGAAGTCCCTTTGTTATAGAGAAAACCTGGTGTCCCTATACTGAGACGATATATACATAAAGCAGTGTGGGTGTGAGTTTCCCTCTGCTGGAGTACTCTTATCTGTATGTCCAGGCTTGAAACCAAAGGGATAACTATGGGGGCTCAAGGAATCCTATGCTTTTAGACACACCTTTACTTATAAGTTGCTTTCATAAAATGTATCATATGTCAGTAATGCATCTTGCACCATGCACATTGCACAACATTGTATCTGAATAATGATCATATTTTATAAAAATCTTTTTAATGAACAATTTTCACATATACTATGAGAGAAGTCTTTTTCTTAAAAATAAATATGAATAACTGTATGAAATGGTCTTGTAACTAAATGAAATACTGTGCATTTCAGATTATATTTACTAAAAGATATAACTGGGAAATGCTTCCAAACAGATGCTAGTCTTCACATCAGTGGCTCTCAGATAGATTGTTGTAAGTACCACCTTAACTATTAAAACAAATTCATTTCCTCTTATGACTTATGGAAATAAATTTAGTTATATTATTCTTGCATCTGGAACATCTCTATTTAGTTCAGGAAGGAAAGCCACTCAAGTGAATTGAATTTGAAATGAAAATAATACACAATGTTGTCTTCTGGAATACTTACCATGTCTGACATTTAATGAACAATAAACAATATATGCTAATAGAAACATTTATCTATTTGGGAATCCCTGAAAGACTTGGCTATGGAATACAAACACTGGCTCTGATTCTTGATCTGCCACTTTTTATCTGTATGATTTTTGGCAAGTCATGTAGCAATTTTCCTTGCTTACAGCTTTTTTTTTTTTTTTTTTTTAATTCTGTTAAATGTGTGTAGGTAAGCTCTACCTCACGGTGGTTCTAAGAAGTATATGAAATTACATGTGATTTACTAGGGGCATGATATTTGGTACACTGTGAATGCTCAATTAAAGTTAATTTTAAAGTGATTATGGATAATTGCTAGAACAAAATTATGATTATGTTTGTGGTTCCAGAACCTGTCTATACAGAGTGTATAAACAGTTATATTTGATGTAGAAAGAATAACTTGCTATTCATACATGGGTCTTAAGCTTTCCGTTTTAACCATCTTGATGCTGGCTGCCAAGGAGGTACCCCATTTTACAGTATACTTAAAAGCTCAGTTAAAACTGGCACTCACGTTGCTGATAGGCTAATGGAAAAAAAAAATCAAGAAGTAAAAATACTTCATATGATGCAATTCCAACATAATCTTTTTGGCATTCTTCTGACTGGACCTATCAGGAAAGAAAGCTTTAAAACTAATAGAAGTCACTTTGGAAAAGATACTTCATAATACTTGTGAAATCCTACTGTAAGGAAACATCCCCCAAATATAAGAATCTCAAAACATAAATGTCCTTCAAAAATGATTTTCACTTTTTGAAACCTTTTTTAGATTATAAGTTTTCCGTGGTAGTTAACCGGTGATTTATAAAAAATAAATAAAAACCTAAAACGTTGCTTTACTTTATTGATAGCAATGTTGTACCAAATGAACTTGTAGCTACCACATTATACACAAAGAGTTGTGTTGAAAAAAAATCCTTTCTTATTTTTCAGTAAAGATAAACATGCCTGGAAATTGGTTATCAAGAAAAAATATTTTGAGACAGGTAAAGTGATAACTAATGACAGTTGTTCAAAACACCTTTTCGGAGATGTAACAAGATTTATGTAATTTCACTGACATCTCTGCAAGATTGGAAATTAAGCAGTCAGATGCTAGTGTGCCTGAGAATTTCTAACATTCCATCCTAGTTGGAATTTGCCATAAAAATATGTTTTCTGCTATGAAACTAAATATTCTGTTTGATTAATATTAGATTTAAAAGTTTGCTTTAAGTTATCCTTTTGTGGTGAAAACCTTGCTTATATTTTTAAATGCAGAGGATAGTTAGGCTTTTCTCTCTTTTTTTCTGTCTTCAGTCTTGATGTCCTACAACCCATGATTAAAGAACTTCTGGCTTCCTTCTTAGTAATCTACATATTTGCCTCAAGCATTTAACTTTTTGAAACCCCAGAGGATCATTTCATGCTAAAAGGTAGTTTGATTTGAAATTTATTGTACTGCTTTTTCCTGTAGGAGCTGGTGTTAAATTTGGTGGTATTTGTTTAATTATACCTGGAAGTTAATCATAAATTATTTGTAAATATAAAGAAATTAGGCTACATTATTAAATAACAGATGTCACAAAAAGCCCTCATTTGATAAATATAAAAACCTTCATAAAGGCTTAAAATAAATATTTGTTGATGGACAAAACATACATATAAATTTTTTCCAAAAGAAAATATATTTAAACTGTTGTTTAGAAGTCATTGTTCCCTAAGAATAAGTAATCATTTGTCAGAAAGAAAGTATAAGTAGAAAAGAAAATGGTACAGGGTGATAAACATGGGAAATAAAAATAAAAAATAAAACAATGCAAATTATTTTGCAAACTAATTTCCAAAACTCATAAATTTAAGACAAAATAAGTTAGGATACTGTATTATTAATTTCTGCCTTCCAAATCAGTATTTTGCATTATCTATAGTAAGAAATAGTATTGTTTAGAATTAATGTTTTAAATTATATTAATATTTTTGAGTTATATTTAAAAATCTATCCTGATAAAGATCTTTTTTTTTTTCCTTTTGCGGTACGCGGGCCTCTCACTGTTGTGGCCTCTCCCGTTGCGGAGCACAGGCTCCGGAAGCGCAGGCTCAGCGGTCATGGCTCACGGGCCCAGCCGCTCCGCGGCACGTGGGATCCTCCCGGACTGGGGCACAAACCCGTGCCCCTTGCATTGGCAGGCAGATTCTTAACCACTGTGCCACGAGGGAAGCCCTAATAAACATCTTTTAACTAGATACCAAAGAACTAGAAATTTTATATCCTGATTTTATATATACAAAGACTAATTCCCAAGATCTTTAAGATGTCTAGCTGATATATGAGAGCACTGAATTAATTGCCCTGATACCTGCCCATCTCTACATGTAGCACAATACTCTTACTGGAACATTGTTTTTGCTTTTTGTTTTCTGGCTCTATTTGTAATAAATGGATCAGCCGTAAATATTTAACTCAATTGCACTAAAATTTTCATTAAAAAGATATTTACACCATTGTAAAGCAATTATACTCCAATAAAGATGTTAAAAAAAATGTTTGCCAAAATTGTTTACAGTAATAGAGTTGAAAATAATTTAAATGTCACCTTGAAGAGACAAATAAAATGTTATATGACAGTGATAGAATACAAGTTAACAGAATTAGCAAAACCTATCATGAATAAATTTCAAAAACATGTTTGAGTTATAAATTAAGCTAAGTGAGATGTAACATACTGCCATTTATGCAAATTACAAATACCATACTATTCATGGACATGTACATGAGTGTGTATACATGTGTATTAAAAAAAAGATATTTAGTTCATGGGACAGTAATTGTTAGTGATTTTAATGGTTAGATCTCAGTGTAAAATACTGTATAATGGCTCTATCTGTGGTATATTTGGATCTGTCCTCCTAAAAGCTGACAATTTAGTTCACAAACTTTTAATTTTTGAGCATATAGAATGCTGTCATTCTGTGAGTTGAACTGTTGTGTTCTACTACTAACAGTAATTAAATCATTATTTGCCCAATTAAAAAAATGTTAAGCATATAAATATGTTTAACTATTACAAGCTTTCCCCCCATACTTTAAAAAATTCTTTGTTTTACTACAGAGAAGCCTAATTAGGAACTATTATAAGTAGGAATCTAATTAATATCAAATTTTAAATTTTATTTATTTTTAGTGTATTCCATGGGTATTTGGTTTCTCAAAGGAAAAAGAAGTCTTGACTTCCATAGGTTTTGCCATCTGATTAATAATAGTAGTTGCAGTGGGCTTCCCTGATGGCGCAGTGGTTGAGAGTCCGCCTGCGGATGCAGGGGACATGGGTTCGTGCCCCTGTCCGGGAAGATCCCACATGACGCGGAGCCTGCGCGTCCGGAGCCTGTGCCCCACAACGGGAGAGGCCACAACAGTGAGAGGCCCGAGTACCGCAAAAGGAAAAAAAAAAAAAATACAAACCATTTTCGTTACCTGGAGGAAAGATGTATTTTCTTATAACTTAATCTACTACTTGGAATAGGTCAGTAAAAGTTACACTGGTGTTTAGCAAGTAAAATATTATAATCTGGCCATATTTATGAAGAATATGAAGAACACTTTCTAATTTTTATTCTCTTTCCATCTCTATATTCCATTATAGAGATGGAAAAATATGTTCAGATCAAATCTCTGATTTTATCTCTTATTTGAGGTGGACGTTATTATTGTCATTTCCCAATGGGGTAAATTGTCAAATGACCCACCCAAGGTCACGCAGTGACAGGGCTAGAATTAACTCATTCTATTAAATGCAATATTTTTCTGGTGTGAGCACCAGAAATACAAAGATGAATAAAATTCTATTCTATGATACGAAGAGCAAAGGGGCAAAAGGCCAAGAATTTACTCTGTATTCGAGACAGTTGTTTCAAAAAACTTATTCTTCCGAATACTGATTGTTTGAGATAAAAGACGATTGACACATCCATGGAGCGGCTGGGCCCATGAGCCGTGGCCGCTGAGCCTGCGCGTCCGGAGCCTGTGCTCCGCAGTGGGAGGGGCCACAACAGTGAGAGGCCCGCGTACCTCAAAAAAAAAAAAAAAAAAGACGATTGAAGTTATTATATCATCAGCTGCATTATAAAGCTAAGGTAAGCTGCATGTATCCAGGGAAATATGAGCATAGCTAGATAGGTGGATGAATAATAAAGATATAAATACACAAATTATGAACCTGAAACACCCAACTCAATCATGTAAAAAGGCATGTAACTTCATATTGACTATAATTCTTGATATATTTATGCTGTCATTTAGCATTTCTATGGACATGCTGACGGATTATATATTAACATCTTAGTGTTTATGTGATTATAAAAATTGTTTTAAAAGTAAGTGGATAGGTGGAATGTTAGAAAACAGTGTTCCACTCTTCTTAGTACTTGGTAACACGTATACCTGAATGAAATGTATCAGAAAGGATGATAGTTTTAAAATACACATCCTTTTTCCACATTGTTCAAAGATAAGAGTTTGAAGAGCAGGATTTTCTTTGTGTTATCAAACTGAAATACTAAACATGTAAATAGGAAAATCGTTACTGATGTTTATCCCCACCTGACAGAATAATGAGGCCATTTTTTTCAAATGGAAATTTATTTTTGAAACATTGTGTAGTGAGTAACAATGCATTTTTAACTTAAATTTTTAATTCATATTTTACATACAGTAACATTTGTTAAAAAAAGTGTTTGGATAAAAGAAACTGGGAGAGCAGTGAATGCGTTGATAATTTTCCAAACTATAGACATTGTTCAAGCCTTCCATATATGTGCTTAACTTATCATAAATATAAAGTAGATTGCAATGAAAAAATACCAATCTAAAAAGTAAAGAGTGTTATTATAAAGATCAAAGTCAACAAATGCAAAAACAAGAGAAGAAAAAATAGAGCAAAAGAATCCATGTTATCATTTGAGTAGAGGAAGAAACTATCAATAAAAAGTAGAGGTCCTCAATATAATTTTGAACCTATCTCTCAGCTTTATCGCTATGTTATTTTCAGGCACCAGTGGGCATCTGCCCTGAGAATGGATTATTAGAACTTTCTGCCTATTTTACTAATTAATTTAAGTGGTATATAAGCCCCACTCATGGCAGAAAGTGCAGAAAGTGAAGCAGAGCAAGAGAAAAAGTAAGGCTCATGAAGTAAAAGAAAGAAAATGTCTTCCCTCAAGAATCAATATTCAATTTTTTCTGGCTCTATGATACATAAATTAACAATATTTTAATAGTAGCTACCATATCCCATTTGGAAGAACCACTTAGCATAAATAACATGTTTTAACATTCCTGTTAACAACGTGGTTTAATAACATGAATGCCATATCACATACAAAATTCAGGACAAACTTTTTTCTGGATTTAAAAAGATGCTTCTGGCCAGCCTACAGTTATCATTCTATGACAACTCTCACAGTTTGTACCTAATGAAAAAGAGAAGTTGAGAGAGAGAGATTAGCCTCTGTGATTTCATGATCTTTGAGTCACAAATGTCCTATGTCACCTCGAATCTATTTTTTCATTTTCCTTGCCTTGCCCTTCATGCCAACAAGGCCTTCTCTTAAAATCAACAGGTTTAGCAATATTATAGTCATATCAGTCTGTTCTCATCTTAACTAGCCAAGATCTGCTGTTTCTTCTGACTGATTGAAAGCTGGTGCTGATTAAGAACCACCACAAAATATTGCTGTACCCATCTAGGAAAAATAACCACCACTTTCTTTATAAACATTTACATAGAAATGTCATTTACATGAAGTATTCTTAAACATACTTGAATGTCTCCCCTGGATTCCACAATTTTAATCCCGAGTCAGAGTTTTATAGAATAAAGTCCTATCAAAGTTACTATTCAATCAGTCCAGATTTATGCTGTTAGTCGGTAATGCTTTTGCTGCAATGTATACTTTACCTCAAAATATACTGAGCAAATATTTGATTTGGCTACTCTGTGTAAATACTGCTTATCTTTAGGTATGTCCACTAACTTAGGGACATATTAACTTCATGATTGTTTTCACTGAAATGGTCAACTTGAAATGGCTGAAATATGTCTGCTAAGTAGCTGGAAATATTTTGCATATTTCCTTGTAAAAACTGAACATTAAAATACAGCGACATCTCATATATCAGGGTATTAGTCTTCTGCCAACTTTCAGATTTCAAGAACAGTGCTCAGATCCCAATAGTGACCCTGAAAAGCTTCTTAGAATCACTTTTGCTTGAATCCACATACCTTATCCCTATCTTAGGTTTTAATGATTTTTCAATAACAAGGAAAACAAAGAAAGACACAAACTTTCTCAGCAGAAGATTCAAAGTAAACTGGAAGATGAATTTTAGAGAGAGGCAGTGACAAAATTAGTTAAATATCACAGCATGAAATTGGAGAAAGAAAAAAAAACCAACATAATCTATATGCAGAAAGAATACCAGGATGCTAATTGAGATGACCCTGGGACATCAGGAAATTATTAACTTATATTTAGTGATTTCTGATTGAGCACGTAGGAAAACACAATATGCTTAATATAACTTCTATCCAAAATATTTTAAACTAAAAACAATTGCTTTGGTGTTTCAAGGAGTAAGCCCTGGAGTTCAATGGTATTAATGGTAATTACTTCTCAAAAGTTAATATGCATAGAAACCACCTTGGGATCTTGTGAGAACATGGATTCTTGTTAAGCAGACCTGGGGGTGTGGGCAAGACTCTACATTTCTAATAAGCTCCCAGTTAATGCTGATAGTTTTTCTGGCAAGAGCGTAGAATGCATTAATTTCCAATGTCAGATAAATGAGATGTTACTGTATTCGATCTCAAATACTTTTTGAAATTTGAAATTAAAACATACTACTCATGTAAGTTAAGTTACATACAATTTGTTCACTTTGGAAATAAGGAAATAGCATTATAATAAACAAGTTTTAAAATATGAACTATGTAGGAGAGAAATAGTAACACATTATTCAGTCTTTCAACCATATAATAAGCGTGCATGACAGAATTTTATTGAAATCTGAACTTGGTCAATACTGTGCAAAATTTGAGGTGAGCTACATCTATAAAATACTAAGCCATAAGAAATTCTGAATTCTTTTAAATTATATTGCTTCATCCTTTTTATATCTGGAGAGAATGCAACACACAAGGCAAGTTTGGGGGATTTTTTTCTGAAAGGATATTTTGTTTTCATTTCTGTTAATGGTGAAACACTGTGCTTTGTTCAATGGTGAAAAATCAAGACTGGGTTCTTTGATTAAAAAAATGGATGGACCCAGGCGATCATTTTCTGGTCTACATTTTATGCACATACTATGTGCATTAAATATTTTATGAATAAACTGGAGCTGGGAAAAGTAAAATACTATAATATGTTTGAAGCTATGAATTTACAGCCTTTATTGGCATTTCACATATTATATAAGTTCTTGACCCTGCCAAATTCCTTTATACTGAGTTAATAAAATATTCATGTTTGGTGGCATTAATGTGAGACGTCTCTGATCTTACTATACCTTCCATACTGAAATTGTGGCTCTAGATGCATTACTGCCTATTTGACCCTTTCTTGCCTCAGGAAGCTTTTGCTCTGATGCTCCAAATAATTATTTAACTTCAAATGGCTACACTAAATTGCCTATTATGATTGGTATGGTTAGAGTGTTTACAGAGTGTGGGGCGCACACCAGGGAAAATTGTAAATGATATTTATAAAAGAGATATGACTTCAAGTGTTGTTTAATAGGTCAACATATACATACGAAAAATTGGAAAAACTTTCTATTGGACAATAAAGAAAATAGGCCCATGATTCTACATAATTTACAGAAGGTCCCCACATTAACTATCACTCTTTGTAATTCAGTCTTTCATTTAAAAAATCAGGATGGTATAGACAGCAACTGTATAAAACTGTTACCTGTAAAATCCTCTAATATAAATTTTTCCCATTTTTTATGAAAAGTAAAATTACATGCACCAAAACAAGTTCTGTGAAGCTAGAGATGAAAAGTAATCTATGTTAATCAACAAAATATAAATGCTTATTTAGTAAATATTATTTCTTCTTTATTAAAATGAAAAACATTTCAAGGCCCCAAAAAACAGCTAAATGTTTAAATGACGTTATATAGTGAATTGAGAGTCTGTCCAAAAAGATATTTGGGAAGAACAATTAGTTGATACAAATGTGAGTGTAAATCTGTCTCTTTTTAAACTTTAAAGCCTACTGTTCAAAGTTTTAGCTTGTGTGCATGATATAAATCCCATACGTTGTTTTCTCAGTGACAATAAAAAGGGCAGTTTATTAAAAACTGAAGTAAAACCAAAATAACTTAAAAAAAAATCAGTCACAGTTTTGTCATTGGTATATGGAGGTTGTTCCAGGGACCCATCCAAAGCTCCTCGTCATCTGACTGCGTGTGGTCACTATGGAAGTCCAGAACCTCCTTGATGTTCTTACTGTCAACCATGGACTCCTGTTCAACTGTGCTTTTCAGCCTGTTCCCCAAAGTCTTCACTGTTGTACTGTCAGTCCCCACGTGGTAAGGGGCAAATGTAACCAGAGTTGGTCTTGTGTTCATTTTCTCAGTAGAAAATGGCCCCTTTGATAATGTGTTCAAGGGGACATTCTCTTCATGTGTCACTGCCAACTTGTCTAGTTTCTTAAAGTGCCTCCCCAATTGAACAGGGGAAGTAACTTTTAAGTTATCGGTGAGGCAGGCACGGCGGGTTCTCACCACAGAGCCATTCTGTGCAATGTATATATTGCCATTGATATTACTGTGGATATTGGGATTGTGAAGACGGTTTCTCTGACATTCAGGAGCACTGTCTTCTCCAGCTGAGCTACTTTCATACTCTCGATCAACAACTAACTTTATCATTCTTTTTCTTGCCCACTGTCAAAATAAAAAAGCATGAATCATTATCAAAGGAATTAAAAGGGTAAAGAGTACAATGCCTGCAAAATTCAAAACCTTTGACAGAAAGCTATCAAAAGTAACAACCCAAGAGGTAGAGGGAAGAACCTTTTTATTAACATCAGTTTCTCTTCCACAAATTCTTCATTGGTTTGAGAGCTTAATAACTTCTGAAAAATTTTGCTAGATTGGAAAGTATACATTTCAGGAAGTACTTGTATTATTTTAGATCAAATTACTGCTATACTATGAAAAAAAAGTATACTGGTTATATTTAAGAATCTGATCCGTTCTTTGACAGTTGCTATACTTTTCAGGAATGTTAAATTGAAAGGAAAAACCCAGCATTATTAGTATATTCTGTTCATGCTAATACTTCCATTCCCAATATTTTAAAGATATTTTTAAACCCACAATATTGTAATTCTTAATTAATCCTCCATTATTAGCCAAACTTTTTGTATAATTTAATGCATTTATTCACTTGAAGTGTCCTGGTTTTCTGGATCATCCATTTAAATATATGTTAACTTAAAAGAAAATATCTTCCCATCCTGCACAATTTATTTTGTAATACACAAAACAGAAAACTAATGATTGTAAATTTTCCTTTAGTAAGCAACTGGAACACAATGGAAATTTTCACAAATTTATTTTTCTTTTACCAATCCACATTAGAAATGACAAGGTGCAGAGGTGAAAAACTCCTTGGTTATTCTTAAAATAGTATTGCCATTTTTGGGATATGTAAAGTACCAACATGTTGCACTAAGTAAGCCATGATTTTGGATTTCCAGATATATATTTCAAAATTATTATGTTACCCAGAAAAAAAATTTATAACTGTTACAATTCAATTTTTTTCTAAATCCACTTTAATTCCTATCCACAACAGAAGGGAAATGGTAATAACTTTTATTTTTTTAAATTTATATCATTTAACTTCTAATATTTGAAACTGCCAGCTATAAACCTAATTGAACATGTTCATGATATTTTTGATAATGTTTGCCATCTGAAATGTACATATATGCAAAAGTAGTCTTGTAGAGATCTTATTTGTTACATATTGTCCTAAGGATTTAAGATGATACAAAACCACTATATATATATATATATATATATATATATATATATATATATATGTGTGTGTGTGTGTCTATATATATATATATATATATATATTCATATAGTCCATTCCAGTAGTCAGAGCATTACTGGCAATACATAATGCCACATTGCATTAACAGAAATCACACTATGAAATATTAAATACTGAGTAACTGATTGTATGTCTTCTGAATTACTAATATAGGAAAGATCAGTCAGATTTACCCTAATATATTCTGATATACAAATCTGTTTGGATAGCATATATATTCACTTCTCTGGCATGCTTCTAAATCTTAAGTCAGATAAGAATTATGATCAATTTCCTCCCCTTCAAGTGTCATTTCAGAGAACACACAGAAGGCACTGCACACAAGAGCACTCATCACTGCAAAACTTTCACCTACTGTGATCTCTTTTAAAGTGCTGTGTTGTAACCTTCTGAGCTTGCTCCTGGAGGCTTCTTTTCGTTTGCCTGCTTGCTTGGGTCATACTCTGGCACCTGAAAGCCCCAAGGACCTCCAGACTGACTTTCACTACTACTGCTACTCATACTTGATTCTGACTCCTCCTCACTTTCCACACCTCCTTCCACTGAAGCTGATTCTGCACTGCCCTCCTCAGTGATGTCTTGAGATTCGAGGTCCGTGGGCTCTTCCACAGTGGCCAGTTCACTTTCCTGTTCTTCTGCTGGGCGTTCCTCCTCTTCTTCCACGTTCCGTTCTTCTGGCTCTTCAGGTAGCTCCTCTTTTCTATCTTTGACTTTCTGGACCTCTTCAGCAATGGGCCTTCTTCTTGCAAGAAAAATGTTCTTCCTTGCCTTTTCTCCTTCTGACTCCGTGGATTCTTCTGATTCAGGGGTAGAACTTTCTTCCTCCTCAGAGGGTGTCTCTGATTCAGACTCTTCTGTCGTCTCAGACTCACTGAACTCGGATTCCTCTTCACTGTATTCAGTATAGTCACTTGAGGATTCCTCCTCTGACTCTACCGTGCTTTCTGTAGCTTCCTCTTGGTCCAGTGTTAGTTTCAAATAATCTTTATCTTCTGCCTCAAGGCGTCTCTGCCACTCTTCATCTTCAAGGTCAATGACGCCTCTTCTATCAGCTAGTCCTCTAACTTTCTTAAAAATCATGGGGAATATCCTGGCACTCTTCCACGTCGTATATGTTGGCTCAGCTGCTGGTGGCTTTTCAATAGTGACAACTACTTCTTCCTCCTCACTAGGCTCTATAATTTCAACTTTTGGTTTTTTAACTTTCTTTGCCTTTTCCTGAAAATCACGAAAATGCAATTGAAGTGTCAGCTGGGGAATGGTTATTATGTGACCATGTCTCACACAAGTTAAGCAAGAGTGAATCTGCAGGCTGACAGCTTCATGCAAGTTATAAAACTGGTTTCATAGAACAATCACACAATTCCCTACTGTTTATCCCCACTGCATATAGGCAGAAGATGTTCAAGGAAATGTAAATTATTTTATTTTAGCTTATACCTTATAATACCAAAATTTAATGCTTTCTCATTTTTTCTTACTCAAAATTTATTTTGCACCTTAGATCAAAGGAGAAAGAAAATTAATCATTACCTCTTCCCTCTCCCATCCCTAGACTTTGATTAATAGTTTTATGTATTTGCTTTAACAAAATTTTAAGCAATCAGGAAATTATGATAGCTTATCTGAATAGCTAATGTAAAATCTGACTATTTGTAAAATTTTGAACAGGGTAAAAGTACAGTGACATTAAAACTTTTTTCTTTAAAATTTTTGGATAAGTATTCCAAATAAATATTTCAGGCAAAGTATAAGAATTGATATAGATGAATTAAATGATGTAATTCCATTAAGAATACTGGTGGTTTTATTTTTCTCTTAATTAAAAGATTGATATTGTACTTTCATGAGTTTTAGGTTTGCTAGACAATGTGCGAGCATTTTGTTTTGCAAAATACTTTTTAACATATTTGATTATAATATCTTTATGGAATAACATTTAGGATTTTATAAAATATAAATTTTATTGTGGCTTTATTCCAAGTGTTTAATGTTTTATAGAAATAAATAAACTTATAAAAAATTTCTTTCTGTAGACAAGGCAATGGAATGGTTAGCGTTATTAAATTGTTCTATGGAAATCAACTACTAAGTGAATAGGATTTCTGAAATTTTGAAATGTTTTGTAGCCTGCTATTCAAATAGGGCCAAAAAATATTATTCTTGAAATATTAATATTCCATTAAAAAATTACAGTAATTACCTCTTCTTCCTCATATTCCTCCTCAGCTTCGCCAACCACCTCACCATATTCCTCTTGTCCAGTTGGTGGTAACAAACGACGGCGACTTCCATATTGAGGCATTTCATACCTGTAACAGAAACTTACAACTTTAAGCAGTTTTTCATTTGATCTGTATAACCATGACTGATCTCTGTTTTCTTCTTTTTCTTCATCATTCAATCAACAGATATTTATACAGCACCTGTTGGGCTCCTTGTAAACTAGTTACAAAATCATAGAGAAAGAACTACAACCTGATGACCAATGACTTTTGCCATAATGGTACCCTGGAATAACAAGAAAAAGAGTTATTTCAGATTTAAGTTTTAGGAGAGACTAAAGAGAAAGGAATATTTTTCCTTGACTAACTGAAGAATTTAGGGCACCAAATTGGTTCTTTCTGAAAGTATGATAGCTTATTCAAAACATAAATTCTCTAAGTTTATAGTAAAAATCTGCTTCAAATGTGATCTGTAATGGTCTTTATTTTCCTCTACTGTATGTTTAGAAAGCAGTTAACTTATGTGTGTAGAACTGACTTTCGAAATGCTTATTTACCGGATTCTAAAGTATGTTTTCTTCGTTTCTCTTGGGCAAATCTTGAGGCTGATTGGTTAGATAAAATATTAAATATCTCATATGAAAGAAATGGTGAATTCAGGAATTGAGCAAATATGTTTGACTTCTATTTCTCATTTAAATAATTTGAATAATTTTATTGCATTTTTCAAGTTGTAGCCAATATCAATATAAACATCAAAACAGAATTCAATATAGAAACATGGTTAAACTTGATTGAAGCTAAAACTAGATACATAACTCATTTTCAAAAATGAAACTGATGAAATGACACTCATAAAAATGCTAGTAATAATATTTAATAACACCTTATTATTCATAAAAATATTAAGATACTGGATAAAAAATCTGAAGATGTACCCATGATCATAACTGTAATAATCTTGTCCATATTCCTGGCCAGGATCAATTCCAGACTCCATGGATAACTCCTATTATTCAAAAAGAGAAATCGCATTTGAAAATAAATTCTTATCACATTTCAGCTCAATGTCAGATTTCCAGACCTAGTATTCGATGACTCAAAACACTGCTGTCAAAATAACTTTAATTAAAAATGTTAGACATATTCAAATATATATATATATATATTTGGCTGTAACTCTTACACAAAATTAAGTTATGCTATTAGAACTGAGGAGGGGGAAAGTAAATTTTGTCTAATGGTAAACCTGTTAAAGATAACAGATAAGCATATCATTTGTTCTTAGATAATTTTTAAAACTATCAATAGACAGTTAATATTTCAGTCTAGTTAACACATTACTAATAGACTTTAGCCTTGAAGAAAATTATAACATTATCTTCAGCACTGTTGCATCATCCTGATAACAATTTTCCAGTATCTAGAGCTCTCCCATTCACCAAATGCTATTCTTATGAAAGGATCTGAAAATCATTTATACATTAATAAAAAATGTGCTAATATGCGATATAGCCCAAGGATATTTACATTTTAAAACTACTGCTAATTCTGAATTTAATTTTTTTAAAGAAATTTGTCAGACAATAGGCCCTTTCAAGGTTTCCAGTTCTAAATTCCAGACAATATTGATTTTTGTCACTCTACACTTATGGAAAGATATTTTTCCTGAGACATACATATAGAACTAGCTTTAAATAACTATTAAGTTCAATTTCACTGTATTTTCCTCTTTAACTCCATTTTAACGTTTAAATAAATTGAACTGCCAAGGTTTAACCAAATTAATTTGCAATGAAGTAAGAAAAGGGAAGAAGGAAAACGTATAGGTATACATAGGAAAACCAGTGGATACTTATTTGTAAGATCATCTGCTATTCATAAGAACTAATTTTGTTGATCCAGGTATAGTATTAGTTAGGAAAAAAAGTCCTCTGTGGACACTAATATATCATTTAAAAAGTGTGGAAATTCACAGCCTGCATGATGGAAATGTACAATAGACTTCACTTGTGCTTTGTTTGGCAAATATCATTTTAAAAAAGTGATTAGTTGCCCAAATGCTCATCAGAAAATGCTATTAAAGATCTGAGTTTTGATTTCTCTCAAAAAATAAAAAGATGGCAACACTGGGCTCATATTTTTACACGTCATGAATTTAGTTGGTGGTACTACTCCTTAAAGCAATCATGTTTTCTCCTGGTTACTGCTGTATTCTCCACCAGACTATTTTACATCACACCCCCAGTCACAACAGGATGCCCCATCTGCTCTTTTTTATTTTTACATTGAATAAACTCTGTTCAATTTACATCACTTCCCTAGATTTTTATAAGTTCGCAATTACTCTACTAAATGTACTCTCTGATGCATTTGCGGTTACAAATACTTTGTGAATTAACTGCAAAGGAATCCAGTTTTGATGTTAAAAAGGATTCAGTTTACCCACAAGATTAACTAAAAGTAATATATATAGATAGATAGATAGATCAGCAATACCATCTTGCATCAAGGACATGGAGCTCTCATATACTTCTGGAGGGATTATAAATTAGCAAAACCATTTGGGAAATGTTTGGGAATAATACCAAAGTCAAATATATGCATCTCTTTTCACAGAAATTCAATTTAGTTCAGTCTATGTGCCCAACATATATATGTAAAATTGTTCACCAAAATGCATCATTTGTAACAGCCCAAAACTGGAACTGATGCAAAAGTCCATGAGATAAGCACACTACTACATCACATAGCAGAGATGAATCTCCCCAAGAGAATGATGAGCAAAGGAAGTCAGGTACAAAATGAAACATGATTCTATATTATTCTATTTATATAAACTTCAAAAACAGACAAACCAATCTGGGTGTTAGAAGCCAGGTAAAAAGTTTTCAATTGGCAGTAATCCCACTTCGGAAAAACCTCATTGGCTACAATATTGCTACTACTGAGCAATAAATGGCTATATTTAGAAGGAACTCATGCCATTTGTGATGACAACATGAAATGAACCTTGAGGGCATTATGCTAAGTGAGACAAGCCAGACACAGATACAAATACTGTATGGTATTACTTATATGTGGAATCTGAAAATAAAAAACCAAATTAAAAGCCAAACTCATAGAAACAGAGTAGAAAAGTGGTTGCTGAGTAGAGGAAATAGGGAGAGGTTAGTGAAAGTGTCCAAATTTTCAGCTATAAGATGAACAAGGTCTGAGCGTCTAATATAAAACATGGTGACTACAGTTGGTAACACTGTACTGTATGACTGAAATTTGCTAAAAGGATACAACTTAAATATTCTCACCAAAAAAATAATTTAAAGAAAGATGAATATGTGAGGAAGGATGCGTTAGTCTTTTCACAGTGTATACATATGTCAAATCACCACAATGGACACTTGAATTATCTTACAATTTAATTTGTCACTTATACCTTGATAAAGCTGAAATTAAATATACGTATTAAATATTTATCTTGGGAAAAAAGCTAGGTGAGTGGTTAGGGAAAGGAGAAATAATATCTGAGTGTTAACATGGAGGGGCTACCGGAGAGCTAGTAGGGCATGAGCATGCTGTAAAAATTCATTTTGCTGCACTATATGATTTTATGTCTGCAGTTTTATTTCCAATAAAAATGTTTATTATAGGAAAAGTTTTATTGTAGGAAGCCAATTCAGACCAATAAGAAATTGGGACAAAGTTAAAGTCTAAGTTTGACTTATTCAAATTTTAAAAATACACGTTTTTAAAACGTATATTTAAAAAATACAGATTTAAAAAATTTAAAAAATACACGTTTTAAAAACATCTATTTAAAAAATACACGTTTCATATTGGTAGGCTTAGACTTCTGAGGCATCCAAAACCCAACGTAATTATACTGGTTTAAATGAAGCAAATAGGTCTCAGAAGTAATATTTAACTACTTGACCAATGCATGTTTTATCTAATACATAGGGAGACTGAGCAAAGACTGCCAAGTGATTTTGAAGTTGAAACCTAAATGTCCATGAATGGAAGAATGTATAAAGAAAATGTGGTACATAATGGAGTATTATTCAGCCTTCAAAAGAAAAAAAAGAAGGAACTCTTGCCATATGCTACCACATGGATGAAACTTGAGAACACTGTGCTAAGTGAAATAAGACAGTCACAGAAGGGCAAATGCTGCATGACTTCACTTACATATGGTATCTAAAATAGTCAATCTCAGAGAAGCAGAAAGTAAAATGATGGTTGCCAGGTGATGGGGAGAGGGGGAAATGTGGAGTTGCTATGTAACAGGTCTAAAGTTTGAATTAAGCAAGATGAAAATGTTTAGAGATTGCTGTGCAGCATTCTGCTTACAGCTAACAATACTGTATTGTGAACTTAAAAATCTAAGAAGAAAGATCTCAAGTTATGTGTTCTTACAACAATTAAAAAAAACAAAGGTTTTGAAGTTGAATTCTAATAACTTTTAGCAATAATGAAAAATATTTATGGAAACATAATGCGACTGAGTGGATTTCAGATTTTAAAAGAATCAATTTACAGACACGTACTTTTTCTTTTTCTCTGAACAGTAAATGAAACTTAGCTCTTGCTAGCTACAATATATATCTGGCATCAAATGACTTTAAAAAATACAATAGAAGGATAGAGCAACTGGGAAAGAGCCCAGGAAACTCAATCATAGATTTAATCTGTCACTCTGTATTCTGTAGGGAGAGACAGGAGCTAGTAGAAGGGAATACTCTGAAGGGTTGGTCTTGGATACTTATACCACCCAGAAAAAAAGAAAATGGAGGAAGGACTTGGTGACCATTAAGCTCCTTAAGTCAGCCCTAAAAAAGAGTGTAATATTGGCCTTTTTTGCTGTTCCACACAGTCCCTGTTGCCATCCACTTAGCAGGTAAATCCTAGAGTTTAGAAAATCATGCTAAGTAGCTTACTAAAAGGTGCTTTTATGGGCAGATCAAATGCTTAATGTTATTTTAAAAATTCATTTTTGCTGACCGCACACACATAGAATTAACCTAGTTTCTTACTGATCAAAGTATAAAAATTTATACTGATGCAAACAAAACAAGAAAAATAACTACCATTTACTGAATTTCTTCCCACTATGTTCCAGTTGCTGAGCTAGGAGCTTATATATGAAATATTACTGCCAACATTCTATAAAAGATGAAATTGATGCTTAGGAGGATACATAGCTTGACTAAGGCCTTGCATCAGGTAACTGGCATTTGGATTTTAACTCTGAGTTATCAGATTCAACAGTTTATGGAGAAGTCTCCATGGAAATTTTTGATAAAATGTATAAAAGTTGAATATTCCTGTCACTGAACCTCCCAATGATTTGGGGGAGTAAATTCTAACCACAAAATGCCTGTCTTTAGCAAAGTTAAGATTCTGTTGTTAAGAAATAGGAATAAAGGAATAATTTTTTAAGTGGAGCTTAGAAAATACTAAATTTTCCAAAGTAAGGAGATATTTAAAATTAACTTTAATATATATGTTTTTTTATTTAGGAAGTATATATGAATAATAAATAAATAAAAATCATATGCATTTATTATATAACTCCAAATATCTTCTTTTCTTCTTGCAGAAGAAAATGTCATAAGCATCTTAAAATAGACATGTGCCCAAAGGCAGTATTTTGAATCACATTTCAATGATCAAAGTCTGTTTATCACAACCCAATTTCTACCTTTGTTATTTTAGCACAGATGTCAGCGTTCTTTCTTCAGACTTTGCCTAACCTAAATCTGATCTCAAGAACAGTTCTGATGAATCTAGATTCACTAAGATAACTGACAGATCAGGTTCATGACTCGCTTCATTTAATGCTTGCTTGTTTTTAATAGGAACAAAGGTCTTATTTATCTAATTCCCAGAGAGTGAAGCTAAAAATTTGGGATTTCAGTCACCAGAAAACAGCAGAGAGGTGATTTGCTTGCTTATTTATTTGCTTATTTGTTTTAATTTAAAACCACCTCTTCTCTTCCTTGTAAAATTATGCCATACTGGCAGCCACCCACTCTGCCCACATGTTAGATGGGCCTCAGAGTCACATAAAGTATTGTCAAGACTCAGTGAAGGTTGAAAAGAAAAAGAAAATTGATACCTCTGGTTTAAGGAGAGAAGGCCTCAGCAGTTGTTGTTGCTGCCAAAGGAAAGTAAAATAGAAAAAGGTTTAGAAAATAATTCAGGTGGAAAAAGTAGATTATCATTGAAAAGAGAGAAAATAAGGCCACAGCTTAAAACTGGTTACCTTGGGATATGATTTATTATTCATGTGATAGCTACTAACAGCATTAAATAATATTTTGACTATTAATGTTAGAACATAATTAATTAATGTGCTTTAATTTCATCATTGTTTTAATTAACATCAAAGCTAATAACCTTAATAAATAAAAATCTATAAATAACTTTTTGGTTTAAGCTTCATAGTACAAAGAGTCATTTATGGTTCTGAAGCACTTTAAGTATCACACAATTCTTTTTAGCAAATTTAACCTTGTTTTAAATTGGCCCTCTTTTTTTCTCCCCGGTCATATTAGGTATAATCATATTATATATACATAATCAGGAAGAAGGGTAGGGCACACAAAATAATGATATGGTTGTAATATATTCATCATTATATTTAAGACATGCTCCCCATTTTTCTTTTTACCAAAATGTGGAATGCTTGAACTCAAGCATTAAGCACGTTTTCAGAAATTCTTTTGTGATTAAAGAAATTGTCCTTCCTCAGTTTTTGCAGAGATCATTTCCCACTGCCCCCCATTTCACCCATATTTTTCAAAAAACAGAGTCTCTATTGATCTGTTTCATGATAACTTACACTTTAACCAGATGAAAACAAGATACACAATTTAAATTTTGGCGTCTCAAGTCTTGAGGGGAATAGTTATACAACATAAATCTTAAAGTAAGCATTGGGAAAGCGGACAGAGAAGTTCAGGGAGATAATCCTACCAATGAACCAACTGTTTGAAATGGCCAATAGAACAACTATTTGACTGAAGGGATAGATTTTCCATGATACAGATGTTAATGAGTTAGTGCAGTTAAGGTATTAACTTAAAGGGGTAGGAAGTTGAAGTTAGAGATATTCTGATTCAATCTGCTAGCTGTTATAATTATTCCTGAAAATCAGTTTTTCTTAAATGCATTCATTTTGATTTCCAAAAAACCTAGGACGTATGAATTCTAAACTGTTAGCCAATTAAGTCATATGCTTATTTCATTCTCTTAACTGAAGAGCTGTATGCCAAACCATACTAACTTCTCAGTGATTCATTGATAGCACCACTTACAGTATTATTCACCAAATACCATTGGCCAGAATGCCCAGTATCTTCTCTGTGGACTGAGAATCAAATTAACACAAAGAAAAGCCACAGCTTTCTAATAGTCTGACTTGTTTTTAACTCTTCAAAAGCTCAAGCTCAAACATGGTAGGAATGAGCCTTGGACTGATTAAAAAAAAAAGTATCTAAATTAGAAACAGTTTCTAGATTAGATTTATAGCCTTAGAAAAATAAATTTGGGGGAATGTCACAATATTGAGAGAGAATAATTCAGGAAAAAATAAATTTATCTTTGAAAAGGTTGGCAGTTGATCTTTATTCACCCATTGAAAAATAGACTTAAAACCCCAAAACAAAGAAGCAACAGATATACAAGAAAATAAATAGCAAAGCATACTTATGTTTTGTTAAATGAAAATACCCTCATTTTGAAAGAATGTAAATCAGTCCTGCCTATAACATAAATATTGTCCTAATAAGCTTATAATGTAACATAACACCATAAAGCCCTTACCTCTGATGTATAACCTCTCCTGCAAGGCAGAAACGAAGAAATCAGTATTAAACATCTTGGATTTTCAGATTCAATAGAATTATAGATAAGGGTAACTTAAGAAAATCAGAGAAAAACTGAGAAGGCAAATTTTTCTAAAATGTTGTCTCAGTGAGAAATATATTTTGTGGCAGTATCAAGGACAGGAGAATCAAGGTTTCATGCCTGCATTATTAAAAATAATTATCACGCCAGACCCTCATTCCATATGAACACCAAACTATTCACAATCTATTTTATCTCAATGGTGTTTAATAACATACCTTGACATACTTTGACTCTGTTATGATCAGTTGTATTAAAAATATTCTACATCATGTCTGTCCTAAACAAGTCTTGATACATGTAAGATACTCATTTGGGGAAAAGATATGCTTCATACATGAAAAACATATTGGTACAGGACAAAAAAAAATATCTCCATGACTAGAACATATTCTTCCAAATGTTTGTAAGATTTTTTTGTCTGTGTCCATTTATTCTAAAAATAATAAATGCGAAATATTAACTGGCCTTTAAAGGTCAATTACATTATTAAACATGAAGTAAAAAAGTTTTTAGAGATATAATAGCCAAACATTCAATATTACCTAAAGATTTATAAAGTTAAATGGACAAGTAAGTGAAACAGTAGTTGACTGTACTTGAGAGGGAAAAAAGCATGGAATTTTTTTCAATGTTGAATGTCATTAATTATGAAGATTTTTCATTTATTATTCATTAAACACTTGACCTAAAGTATAAACCTGGTGCTGTTGACTATGCTATATGAAATTAATAAACAACTGCAATGAAGAGTTATTATGAAGACTTTCTAAAGTTCAGCAAAACAATCTGTAGAAAATTTATTTAAAATATTTCAAGGACTTTGAAAAATAAGTCTGCTTATTTGAATGCATCTTAAGTGCTTAAGGCATTGTTGATTGAAATGGCTGGAAATAATGGTAATATAATGCTTATACATATATATTGCTATCAGCAATTTATACAATAGTCCTCCCTTATCTGTGGTATCTCTATTTGCTACCTGCAGTCAACCATGGTCCAAAAACATTAAGTGGAAAGTTCTGGAAATAAAAAATTTGTAAGTTTTAAATTGCACTCCAATCTGAGTAGCATTATGAAACCTCACACCATCCTTCTCTGTCCCTCCCAGGATATGAGTAGGCCCTTTTTCCAGTATATCCATGCTGTATACACTACCCACCCATTAGTATAGGACAGAAAAGTATATATAGGGTTTGGTACTATCCGAGGTTTCAGGCATCCACTGGGGGTGTTGCAGGGTGCTTATATTATATGGTTCTGCCAATAGAGGAATGATAATCCTAAAGCATTTAGAAGTTTAGACATTTTCATCTTTTACTCAATTTGTATCTTTTAGAGATATGTAGAGTTGAGAGCTCATACTTAGGTTTTAATAATGACTACTGAGTCACATATGTAATATAAAATATCCAATAAAACCTATATTTTATTTTCTAGGATATTTAACTTGCTTCTTTTCATTAGCAATATTTTCCATAATGTAGGAACTAAAATATCAAT
Organism: Leucopleurus acutus; assembly: GCF_964270905.1. Lineage (NCBI taxonomy): Eukaryota > Metazoa > Chordata > Mammalia > Artiodactyla > Delphinidae > Leucopleurus > Leucopleurus acutus. Next base: position 40,870,313 of record NC_139156.1, read on the forward strand.
AGATGAACTATACTTTTTTGTTGAACTATACTTTTTGAAACTTTTTGTTGCTTTTTATTTGGTTATTTGTATTGTTTGTCTTAGCTCAAAGGCAAAAAGTAACTCAGAAAAGGTAAACAGCAGAATCAATATGTGTAGTTATGTCTGCTTTCAATTAACATGACTTCCTATTGATCCTTATAAAGCCATTCATATGATATTGATACGTCGTTATGTAGTTTATATCCAATGTGTAGCTTTCATTTTACATCATTTGTATGTATTACTGTTTACTTTTAACAATACGGATAATGTATGGTAACCTGTTTATGTCTTTTAATAAGGTGTCTAATAATTTCTTGTGCACTAATTGGATCATAATAAATGCAGAATGAAAAAAGGGCATTCTTTTCTTAGAGGTTGGTTGTCAGGTTATGGGGGCTTAGGAGCTGTGGAGAGAAATAATATTTTGGCTTGTATACTCAAAGGATATTTTTAGGTCTCATGTGGAAGATGTTCCAATTGACTTTTATGATGAAGGGAATCTCTAAATATAATGTGTCAGTAAAAGACTAGATTAAACATAAAACATGGCAATGGACGTTTCGTTTGAAAAGTGTAAGATGCAAGAGGGAGGGGGTATGGGAATATATGTATACGTGTAGTTGATTCACTTTGTTATAAAGCAGAAACTAACACACCATTGTAAAGCAATTATACGCCAATAAAGATATTTTTAAAAAAAAAGGAAAGAAAAGAGTTCCCAGTCAAAAAAAGATACTAATAAAATTTTTAAATTATAAAAATATTATAAAAAGGACAAAGTAACAATTTAATAAGGCTATACATACCTACATAAAATTGTTATTTGGATTTCTTATATTTCTTTGGTAATTAGAGATTTCATTATCAAAGAATTCTAAGGAATTATCAAGAAATTTCTTTCACATTTCCAAGAGGTTGATACAAAATAGCATAAACACACACACACACACACACACACACTTGCACATTAAACGCTTACACAGTTGTCAATAATACCTTTTCAGAGTCCGCCAAATAGCACAAGTTCTCATGCATATGACCAGCTGCCAACAAAAACTCCAACTGAAGTTTTTCAGTGAAAGAGAGAAAAAAATCATGTTCAAGAACCCCAGGAAAAAAAAATTACTCTTGATTTGGATGAAAAGAATCTGAAGTAGAGGAACTAATGAAAATAATTAACTTTACATTTTTTATTTGGTATTGTTAATTGGGGATGCCAGATCAAATTCTTGAAGAAATGTCACATAATATGAGTCAAACAAAACCAATGAAATGATGCATTCACTGTAGGGCTCTGAATCTATATTAATATACTTACAATGGCAATTATCAAGCAAGACTTTCCCTATATTTCAGAATTGTGTTTTTCTCTGTGCAGACTTATATCTTCTAAAATATTAAAGCTGAAGAGTATAATAAACAATTACACTTGTATTCAAAGTGGGGATTTCCAGTAAGTAAAATTTATTCCATGTGTGAGATGGAAAAAACAAAGTAATTACTCGATGGTCCAGTGTAGCTTTCATTAGGACAGAAAGATGGTACTTAGCTTAGCTGATGCCTTTAAGAATTTAACAAGTTTAGCTCTAAGATGTAAGAACAACTACAACTACTGAAATTTCTACCTAGAGTATAATTTTTTATTTTCTTTGCCTAAACCAAAGAGGAAAGACATATATAAAACTGGTGACAGTTCACCAGATATATTCCGCTTGATTTCTATTTGAAATTTTTATATTTCATTTACATGCTATAGGCTAAATTTGGATGATTTATCCATAGCAATTAAAAGTAACTAGGAATAAAACTGATAATGCATTTTTCTAAATTTTAATAACATAATAAGCACATTTTATACTATTGATAAACTTAATGGAAATATAATTTTCAACAGTGAAATAACTAAATTCACACTAGATAAAACTTTGTAGGCATTTACTTAACCTTTTGCTGAAACGGATGAGAATTTATTTATTAAACTGGAGATAACTATTATTTTTGAAGGAGAATCTTATGATAAAATTATAATTAAGGAGATGATATAATAATGTGAACAAGCAAAACTAAAGAGCACTTTAAACATTTGTGGGAACAATGAAATGTCTTACAGAAGTCAGCAACTCAAGATTTATTTCCATTATAAAGAAGGGAAGAGAAAGCACAATGAGAAATAAATAGAATAAAACAGCCATTGAAAAAAGTAAAAGATTTATCAAATGTATAAGCATACTAGGAAGATAAAAGCAAGCCAGAGTAAAGGGTGTTCTTATAAGAAAACAGATGCCTACATCTTATAGCACCTGAGATTTATTTTGGAATACCATAATATCTGTCATCTCCTACATTTCTAGATACATAACATTTTACTTTGGTAGTATTTCTTCTTACCAAATACATAGGCTTCAAGGCAATAACAGAACATATGATACCATTTTTTAGCTTACTTGTAACAGTCTGCTGTTTTCCTGGAACACTCATATAAAACTATGATCAAAAAGCAAATGTAAAACTTAACATGATAAACAAGCAAGCCATTGATTTAAGTTGGATATCTAACTTTCATGCCCATATATGCCCATTGAAAAATAGATTGAAATTACTTACTTTTTAAATAAATGTAGACAAATAATACTACTTCGTAGTTAAGAAAATTAAGGTACATCTATAATATGAGTTAGTAATGGTGAGATTAATAATCTTTTAAATTAAAAATGAGGAAAAAACAGCATTGCATTGAGTTTCAAGTAAAAGAATGGAATCTTCTTTAAAGTTCAAATTTGCCTCCACTTGAAGCTTATGGTCAACAAAAGAGTTGTCCATTTAAAACCAGAAAAGCAACATTACAGTGAAGTAAACTGACTGTGAGTTTGTGTTTCAATTCCCTCAACAATATTGTGCAAATTCTCCTGGTTTTGTTCAGATGTCATTTCCATATTTGTTGTCTCTGAAAGGCAACTCATTTGAAGTTTTAAGAGGTGTGCTGGTGGATTATTGTTTTCTATTTGACTGTACATGTTAGCTACTGACTTTTCAAGTTCTGCTAAGTTTTTTATATGCTTGAGGATGCCTTTTGGTTCCCTTTGAGGATTTGCATTACACACTGTTGTTGATGTTGACAGCTGTATTGCAGTGGACTTCATTTCCTTGGCTGGTGTCACATTGACAGTGTGTTTAATAGCTGGTGTAAACACACACTTCGTGGATGGAGCTGAAGTTGAAGGAGGCAGTGAAGAAGGAAGAGGAGGAGATGGTGGAGGAAGAGAGGAAAGTGAAGGTGGAGGAGTAGTAGAGGGAGGAGGAGGGGGAACAGATAGTGGAAGAAGTGGAGGAGGAGGACAAAGAGGACGATTAGAAGGAGGGGAAGGAGGAAGACTGGAAAGAGCAAAAGGAGTAAGGATAAGAGGCACAGGAGGAGGAGGAGAGATTTTTAGTGGATGGGGAAGGTTTTCGAAAATGTCCCTTTTGGCTTCAAAAGTCATCATACAAGTGGGTGTCTCTCTGCTAAGGAGTGCAGAATTTAAAATGCAAGGCATTGACGGAGAAAGTTCCAAGGAACACTCAGCAGGAGAAACAACATTAGGTTCTGATTTGAGTTCCACAGGTCTTGAAACAGTTGGCAAAGTGGAGAATGAGGGGTGAGACCAAGGAGAGGAAAGTGAAGAGTCTGAAGACAGAGATTGTAACTGTTCTGTTCCTTGTATAATCAGTGATTCACTTTGCCTTATTTCCTCTTTTTCTGTTACATTTGTGTCTTCAGCTGTAAGCAAGGGACTATTGTTACCTCTTTTGTTTGGATTGGTTCCAGTACTTTCATTTTCAGCTTCTTGCCTGTTGCTTTGCCTTTGCTTTAGAGCTATGGTTTCTGACCTATTGGGAAGTTCCCACATTGGTCTCCTAGGTAAGCAGACTGGCCGATTCCACATCCTCTGAATCTTTTCTCTTGGTCCCCTCAGAAACTCATTCTTGGCTTGCGTTTTGGATAAAAATGACTCTACAAAATCTGTTCTTAGTAAAAAGTCTGAATTTGATGGTCTTTGATCTGTATATTCCTTGTAAATGGTACTGTGGGTATATAAGTCATCATCATCAGACATCAGTGTGAATTCTCTTGCAGACTTGGGCCAGCTGTTCTTAACAGATCCATCTACATGAGTCTGCTTGTGAGCCTCAACAGTACTGGAAGAAAAGTGCTGATGTTTCCTGTCTTCTGAGACTGATTTATTTTCCCTGCTTTGTTGGAAATGGTAGAGAAGGAAAAGACTTGAAAGAAAAGAAGATAATGAAATGTAAGGAAACAGGTTGTGACATAGCTTTTATGAGAAAGATGTTTTTAAGGTTCTCATTACTACTTCAAAATATAAAAGGCCAAATAACACTAATCTACTAAAGCAAGCCATTACTTTGATGTTTCTGTTCTCAAAAAAGCAGGGCAGGAAAAGCTAGAGAGCTGTGAGCAGCATGAGAAATTTTCATTTTTTAAAAAATGTGTCAATCTGCACACTGATTTTTTTTTTCTTTTTTTAGTTTCCATGTGAAGCTTCCATGACCACACATTATAGTTCTCTCATGTATAAATCACAGTTCTCCAAATTGCAGACCAGCATGTTGGCTAGTGGTTTCATACCCTTTGCCTTGTTTAAGGATGCTCAGAACTGACTGTTTTGAGGAAAGGATCCTTAGCTGTATCTGATTCAGTACCTGTCCATTATCTCTCATTTTGGTAATTCTGTCCTGGAGCTAAAAGTACTCTCCTATTTGACATAAAGCTTGCAGGAGGATACAGAAAGAGCCCCTCAATTTTATGCTTAATAGTTTAAAAACACTATAAATATTACAAATAAGAAGAGGGGCTTCTGGTGTTTCTTTTGAACATGATATGGATCAAATTTCAATCAAGACTCACTTTAATGAAAAGATATACTAATACAACATAGTTTTGATATCACCGAAAGATTTGCTCAGGCATGGTCATTGAGTCATAGTGGCTATGCGTCATAGATAAAATTGGATAAGTCAAAGGACACAAATAAGTGTCTCTAATGAAAGCATTGGGACCCTTTCCCCAGACAGACTGGGGAGTTGTGGTTTTAAATAGTTTGTCATTAAACTTTGCTCTCAAGCTCAGAGTAACAGATATATTTTCGTTATTTAATATTTACCAACATAGTATAAATGAAATAAAAGGGAAATTTTTTGAAAAAAAATTAAAAGCCACATTGACACAAAGCCACATCCTAATAAAAATTAGGATGAGAGGTGAGACAATAAAATGATACATAAAGCCAAAGTTATTATTGTGGCATTTGGCAAAAATACAAACTGGAAGAGAGAATTCTTAGAGGTGGTCAGGACCTCCTGAATAATTCAAAAAGTGGAGACAACTTGGATTAAACAAACAGCAATCACTTTTAAAACATTAAAAAGTAGTTTTTAAAAATCAGGGTTGACATTATATAGCAGTTGTTTCTGTGTAGATCTGTTCTTGGTTTTCTTTTTCTTGGAAAGAACTGTCTGTACAATACCACATCATTTTTGATGGAAAGATATCCATAAATATTTTTAACAAATTAAAAAATAAGGAGAGTTTTGAAACTCCTTTTGCTAGGCACAGGTACTATCTGTGGGAACACTTGTTTAAACTCATGCAATTTCAAGATATCAAGAGGGAATGAGGTACAGAAGATATAACTTTCTTTTTAAAAGTAAATGTACAGTTAAAGATGAAGATTACTGCATATAGTCTAAAACAGCAGTTAATCTATTCTATTGCATCTTTTTTTTTTCTAATACCCTTGTATTAGAATGATATTATTTACTTACTTATGCCTATGTATCCACAGGTGAGAAAGAGAAAACATGTGATAGAAAAAAAAAAGTTTTGACTATAGTTAAATTGAGATGATTATGAAAATATTAACAGGAACTTGCTTTAAACACTTAATATTCATATCCAAAAAAGAAAATGCATGTATCTTATATTTTCTTTGTATTTATTCATATGAATAATTTTAATAATGCTTTAGATAAACTCATACGGCATTTATTTGGTCATCTTATCACAAAAAATTACACCTATCTATCTCCTATACACAGGTAAAATTCATCTCTATCAAACGTGGATGACTTCAACTCTAAAACAGAAATTTTAAATGAGATTCTAAGAATTGCTTCCATGTCCTAAGTGAAAAGTTACTCCACACTGATTTATAAAGAAGACCTGAGTATTGTTTGAAGGAATATAGAAGTACTATGATGACTCTTACAGAGTAATTGTTGAATCTACATGAAGTTGTTAATTATTTTGTGAAGGCTTTTTTTTTTTTCAAAATGACCTTTGATTTTTTAAAGAAAATATTTGATAATAATTCATTTGGAGATAGCTTATTTTCTAGTAATTTATGCTTAGAATCCTTGAAAAGGTTTTTGAATAGATAATTTAAACATCTGTCAGATAATAAATGTGTAGAGCTTGACACTTCAATAAATACATATTAGAATTAGAATTGCAAAATCCTCTACTATCTACCACAATTTTCCAAATAAAAATAATCCCTAAGTGTTGCTATTTGAAAATTATCATCATCAAATATATGATTCCAGGTGATGTCATAGTATACATATATTAATATATATCCCGCACTAATTTCAAATAAAACACATTCCACTTTCCACATAAATCTTTTTTTAGTTCACACATGTTTTGCTAATTGTGGTCAACACAATCAAAGAGAATCAAATCTTATTGGCTCAATTCCTACATTCACCAATAATTCAAAAAGAGACCATCATTTTCAACTTATAAAAAAATGAAAAAAATATTTAAAGCATAATCCTATATTATATTATTACTCTAGAAGTAGCATGCCAGGCATTAAGTTCTTTTAAATTCAATTTTAGCATTAAAATATATATTAAAATCAGTTTTAACATTTTAAAAACTATTTTCAATATAACCTTGTATAATAGTATTAATACAGCTATAATATGATATATATGTTTAAAAACAGTTTTCCCATTAAAAGGTAAATTTCATAATTTTTGAGGCTCGCTTTATTCCTACTAGTAAATACTACAAATATAACACAGTAGAATGTGTCTTAGTCCCTCATTCCACCAAATGCCAGTTAATAAAATTTTCCTGGATTTAATTTAATCATATTCAAAATTGTATAATATCCTTGGTTGTTCTGCATTTCATGTTGATACAGTTACTCTTGAATTTTTAAAAAATATAGACAAGTTAAACATCTCCAAAAGAAATAAGGGTTTGAGGGTAGCATCGTTATAGAAACTATGAAGTCTTTTAGCAATAATTTAAAAGACTTTTTCAAAAATGATGGTTTAATATTGCTTAGAGTCCAAATAGTGCAAGAGAAATATAAAGTTATATATGAGAGTATATACAAGAGTTAAATATTAAGTTATATATAACAAGACAGCAGTCTCATTAGAGAGGAATATGATGAAAAGAATATTCCTAAGTGGTTAGATATTTAATATTAATTCTTTATTTTCATTCAGATTTTAATTATTCTATTGTATAACATCTCAAAGTAGTATCTTAGAAAAGTCTATTATTTTAGACCACAGAATTGTTTTTTTCTTACCAAATAGGAGTTGGCTTTTGATACGAAATCAGGAATTACTATTTTATGATTGTGCTTTATTTTCCTCATTTTTTATGAGAAAATATATCTTCAGAATTAATTTTTAATTTGGGGGAAAATGCCTGATTCTGAAGGTTTAGAAATTAAATATGATACTCAAGCTATTCATCTGCAAATGTCTCCTCAAATTGAATACATCTTTCCTGTTACTCAGTTTTTTTAATGATCTTTTGTTTGTTTCTTGGTTATTACTTTTCAATTTAACTTTTCTTAGGTTTTCATCTTAACAATTTTCTGTTTGAAATAATGTAATAAAGCAGGCCGTAAACGGTACTTCCACATCAAGTTGAAATTAAATACTCACCACACAGCATCCATCAAAACCCACTTCTAAAAGCCCCTGAAAGGTCTACTTACGTCGTGCTGTCCCCCACTTCTTCATAGAGATGCGCCCCTGGAGGCGGCGGGGGCGGCGGGGGCGCGGCCACTGGTGCAGGGGCAGGCGCTGCAGGTTTCGCTGCAGTTAGGGTGGATTGCATTCGGGCTGTCTTGGTGCACTCAGCTTGGCGCCTTCGGTAAAGTAAGGATGTTTTGTAAAACTCATTTTAGAAATCATATACTTATCAATAGGCTACCTTTCAATAATAAAGTCCAGTTATCAGAGGAACTCAAACATTTTTACACAAATATTTGAACTTATTAACTGATAAAATTACAAAAGCATCCCCACAGAGTATCTTTTATGTATAACCCCTTCTCCTTAGTTCTTTAAAATATTTACACCTTGAAAAACAGGTAGAATTCAGTAGAAAAATTTGCAAATTAAGTTAAATGATAACATTAAAGGGAGAAGGCAAAATATTTATAAAAAATGTGATTGATAATTGGTAGTTGTTTAATGGATCTCTTTCATAACGTGAGGCATATAGAAGATACATAATTTTCCTTCCATCTATTTAAAGAAAAGTTATTTAAAAATGATTTAAAACATTTTTGACATTAGTTTACAGGGGCTGTGTAGATGTACACATTTAGGAGGGAGATTTGGTTAGCTTTTATTTCCTTTGAATTCCTAGGAATGCCTGTGATTCTTGCATTGGAGGTAAGCTGCTCTTTTTTGACTTTCTTGGGTCCTGATTGTTAACTCTTGCCTCAAAATCAAGATCCCAAAGGGTGGATGGAGGCTATAAGGGCAAACTGTCTTTTTCACATTTCTTCCACTTGTATCCAATTGTCTAAAACTAGCTCAATTCTATATATACAAAACCACAAAGGAATTTGAACTAAAAAGTAGCTCAAATACAAAATACAAACACAAAATAGACAAATAATACATGGTTCAGGGCAGGCTGCCTACCTTATCAGCGTTATCTCTTTTTTTTTCTTTTTATATCACATAAAATCATATGCAAAATATTGGTAATTATACTTACACTTTAAACCTGTTTGGGAAGCAATGAATAAAAAAAAGAGAAAGCTACATGAGAAATACTGCATTCATAATATTTTAACATTTGATTTAATCTAAATTGTGAATAATTTACTGGTTAAACTCATAACGACACAGACTTAATGACATAGTAGGGGAACTATGTATTTCAATTCAAAAAGTGAAAATGGTGACCACTGTCAGTCCTACAAGATGTTAAAACATTCATTGCAGGAAAACAAAGAAATTAACAATGGAATAAAAAAACTGGATTAAAACATGCATATGTGAATTTCAACGCTGATAGAGAAATGGAATATTAAAGATGATATGATCTTTATAATTAGTTTTTTGGTTTACTACACTTGAACAATATTAAAAGAATGGAGTCAAGCAGCAATCCCTGATTATACTCTTGGCCTCACTTTGAAGCTGAAGCTAGAATTGGAAGGTGCCACTCCTGGGTAATGAATTTACGACACTTTTTTTCACATGTGCCTCCTAGTTTTCCATGCATAGCAAATTTCAAAGACACATCTTAGTATTAAAGAATAACCATTCATTCTAATCTATTTATAAGCAGAATACAAATGTACAAAAGTTAGGTTTTAAAATATTAGAATTTTACTTTGAAACATGTTTACTTCTGTTACTCTATAAAAAAGAGTAACCAAAATTCATTCATAGAGTGTTAGGCTGATTACTGAACTAAAAAGATTAAATAATGCATCTTTACAATGTTTAAATATTAAGCATCTTAATTTTTTGTTAAAATTCAGACCATTTAACATAACATCCAGGGTGCTTCAGTTTTGATCACTGCATTGTCTGCCAAATATATGAAGTTTTCTCACTGATTTTAATGCTAGCAGGATATAATAAAGCTCCTTTGAGAAATATTTGAATGAAAAAGAAAAACTGTAATACAGACTAAATTTAACATGAAAATTAATATTGGATTGATAGCTTAATCTAAAAATTTGTTATTAAGTTTGTGCATAGGCTTTAGATTTGGCATATCAACTGATTTATTAACACATGTTGAACTCCAATATATCAACCTAAATGTTATATTTGCAACTTCACATTAGTTTTGTGAAGGAAAATATTCCTATAGTATCTTCATGTAGAGGGTACTTTTTAACTTTCAGGTTGGAATTACCTTATCTTATTTAATTCAAAAGAAAATTCTCAGTGTTACACAACAAAGATAACAGTTTAAGAATATATAAGGACTTTTTCAGTCCTTTCCTTTTATTTTAAATGGTGAGTAGCTGTTCTACCATTATTTCTTACTGTTTTTTATGTCAAGTAATTTATATGACTTATGATTCCTGTCTTGTCATTTACTTTCATTTTGTGGCACCTTCAGGGTTACCTCTCTTCTTAACCTATTCCACAATTTTTTCACCAATCATCATCAATAGGGATATACTTAAAGTACAGCCCTGTATCACAAAGGGTCCTCATTCCTAGTGTCAAATAAAGAATAGCTCGCTAGACTATTTTAAATATAGATGTTTAAATTAGGAAAAATTTACTTGACTACTTTGAAGAGCCTAAACAAGAAAAATATAGATATTTTAAATGGATGTATTTGCCTGTAGGAACCAGAGAAATGTAAGGCCTCTACAGCCAAAATATACTGTTAGATGTTACAGTATAGGCTCTAGCAAGGCTAGCCAGGAAAGAAGAAACCATATGGAAAATTACATATTGTGTGCTATGATTTTTAAATGATTTTTTCAAACATTGTAATCATCTGCATAGAGGTAAATTTAACAATACGGATAAAAACCTAGCATGACAATGTATTTAGGTTACAGACCTTCCTTTGGAACTGGGTTATCGCTATATGACATTTCACTGCCTTTGCCCCAGGATACCTCGTACCTTTCCTGCAAGGCTCTTAACCTGATGAAGAGCATAAACAAAGCTACAGGAGGTAACCTAATATTCCTAGCAGATAAGAATATTTAAGAGCACAGGAACACTGAGCAATCTGTGACAAATGTTTTGAAAGTTTGTATTGCTTTCCCTTAAAGGAAGGTCATTTGGTACAAGAAAAATACAGCACTCCCAAAATGGCTGCAGCCTTAATATTTTACAGCTACAAAGCCATTTTAGCAGAGATAGTTTTTTGATAATGCCTTCTTGAGGAACTCTCCATGTTCAGCATGTATGAATACTTACTGTCTGTAGCTGACCAAAACCACCAAGACGGCAGGAATACAGCAGAGGATGATGATGAAGGCCAGAGCCAGCAAGGCCCCTTCTGTGTAGCCTAGACTTTCTCCTCGCTTCTTAATGCTGGTTACTGCCGCCGGAGGCCGGATCTCCAGAATGCGTCCTCCTTCCCCGTAATACGGCTGAAAGTCTTTATTGATATCGAGGAGTTTGCCATCTAAAAATCTTTATTGTTAAACAGTAAAAGCAATGATGTTAACAAAGAAAGGCTTTTATTTATTTATTTATTTATTTTTTGCGGTACGCAGGGCTCTCACTGCCGCGGCCTCTCCCATCGCGGAGCATAGGCTCCGGACGCGCAGGCCCAGCGGCCATGGCTCACGGGCCCAGCCGCTCCGCGGCACGTGGGATCCTCCCGGACCGGGGCACGAACCCGCATCCCCTGCATCGGCAGGCAGACTCCCCAACTACTGCGCCAGCAGGGGAGCCCGAAAGGCTTTTTTTTAAACAAAATATTTTTTGTGATACCTTTTAATATTTTCTTTAATTATAACATAAGCTGAGTCAGAAGTCTTATTATGAATAAGAAAAGCATATATAAAAAGCAAGACCAATAAAAAAGAGTAACGCCTCTATATTCACATATCAAAGATACTAATAACAATGACCCTTACTTAATACACTTACAGACTGGGGGAAAATAATTACCAATGTCATTGAAATTTATATCACTATGTTGAGATTATTTACTTTAAGTTATTCGGGTGGGATAAAATATAATATTCTAAATTATTTAGTGTAGTTTAAAAATATATTCCTGCATTATATATCCTTTGGTTCTCAAAGTAGTCCTGTAAAACAGAACCTTAATACTGACTTCCTGCAGACCACAAAGCTACACAGTTAGGGAAACAAATCTGAGATACCAACCCAAGCCTTCATAGTGTATCTTTGTGTTTCAACACACCACCTTAAATACTGACACTCTCAAATCTCAAACCAAAATACCTTTATGGGCTAGGAGTGAACAAATTAAAAAGTTTTTTCTTCCTGGAAACAGAAAACTAAATAAATGATGCAGGTAGTAAATCAGTGTAGTCAGGATGACAGGAATTGGTGGTCAATTTAATCTAGTAGTTCTTGCAAACCCGTTCTCTAAATAATGCAATTCCAACTATGAGCATTGTGTTGGGGAGGAGAATTAAGGAATAATTGTTACTTAATTCTATTAGACTGAACAATTTTTTTTACATATTTTATGCTGTAATTAGCAGGCATTTTTTTTTTCAAAATTCCCCAGAAACACTTAAATGATCCTTTACAAATCCTATAATATTGAAGCAACAATTATGTTCTTAAAACCACAAAGTCGCAATATTTCTTAGGTATTTTTTTTAATTTTTAAGACTTTTATCTATAAAGGTGAAATGTCTTGCTATAGAAAATTGAAAAACACAAAATAGTTCAAAAGGCAAAATTACTCAAATGCCCACAATACAAAGATTACTACTGCTAATATTTTGGTGTACTCAAGTCTAATCTTTTTTTTTTTTTTGCTATTAATAAACATTTTTATATACTTGTAACCACACAGCATACACAAAGTGAAAATATTTTAGAAATACATGTCTTAATATAAAATACCATACTTATGCTGAAGATGTGGAAAATACAAAGAAATGTGAAAGAAAAGATTTAAATGGCCCCAAGTTTCACCATCAAATGGTAACCAAAGAATGCTATGCTTGTGCATTTTACAGGCTATTTCATCCCTTTGAATACTTTTTATTCTAATTTTCCAAGTGATCATGCTGACTTTAAATCTAGTTAAACATACTGTTCATAGCTTCCATAGAGAAAAAAACAAAGAGATGCTTGATATCAGATATGAATTCCACTGGATAGTTTATTAATCTTCCAATTTAGGAAACCTAATGGCTCAAGTAACTCAATTTTAGTTTTAAAGCTGCACAGTTTTTCATTTAAGTTTTCATGCTATAACTTAAGGCAGTTAGGATGCTTTCCTTGTTTTTTTACGAATATGCTTTTGGAGATGAAAATATACTTTTTATATCAATTTTTCCAGGCCATTTTCAGATACATTAAGAAGTGTAATAAAGTTTTACCCATTGTTCTAAGTTCTAGATTGGAATAGAATTTAAAACACTTTGTTTGAATTGTTTATCAGATAAAGTAAGAAATTCCAAATGAAGTACAGATAAGAGTTATGTCACAAGAACTGTATCATTAGAAACTGGGAAGGATCAGAAGCAGAGGAAGATCATTAATTGCAGGGAAAATTTATTCCTATCATGTGTATCCACGGATCACAATTCTATTGGATTCCTACTGGATTCTATTTGATATCCAAACCACCTAAAGGAAGATTTATTAGTCTTTTTACGCTACAATAACTCCATTATTTAGATCTTCATTTTGTTTTATTTCTCAATTTCGGTAATCATAAGTAATTGTTTACTAGAAGAGTTGATAGCTTTTGAATCCATAACTGATCTAGAATATCTTTCTTTTTTGCTGTATATATGCAAAACAACTTGCCTAGGCCAAGATTCTTAAGTCATAACATTTTCCTTAAAATACTGTGGATTTGATCCCATTGATTTTTGGCATTTCATCATGCAGGTGGGATGTATAAGGCTTATCTAATTTTTATTCCTTTACGATTAAGTCTTTTTTTTTTTGTTTCAATAGTTTTAAAACATACTCAGGTACTTTTCGAGGACATATGACAACATTTTCATTCATTTCACCTGTAATGTAATGAAATATTTTAATTACATTTTTACCTCAGAGATACATGCAATTATCAGGTTGTATCTTGATTGTCCTCTAAATATATTCTGACTTCTGTTATGATTATTTTTTTCTTTTCTATAATATGCTGTGAACTTCTTATGTTTATACTTCATTTTGCCAGTTTATTTTTCAGATGCTTTTTCATTCTAGGCAAGGTTGAATCCAGATAGTCAATGGATTTTAGGAGAATTTCTTCCTAAGATCGAAAAATTAGCCCCAAGAAACTTCAGGCTTTTGTTTTATACTTTTTCTGATTTCAGGACTAAGAGCTCTACTGTCTCCTAACATCCATGTAAATCCTTGAGATGAAATCTAATTGACCTTCTCGTGAATGTGCACTAACCCACACCTACTCAATGTGAGCAGAGGAAAGGCATACTCCAAATGGCCTGAGGGGAAAGCACTTCATCAAAGCCCACCACCAGGGACTTCCCTAGTGGTCCAGTGGTTAAGATGCCACTGCAGGGGGCATGCGTTCAATCCCTGGTCAGGGAACGAAGATCCTACATGCCACATGGCTAAAATCAAAACAAAACAAAACAAAAAGCCCACCACCATGTTGGAGAAGGTCAATCCTCACTATTCTTTTGTGGAGCATTTTTTACCAGAAGCAGGTAAGGATTCAGGGCATGCAAAACACATACACCATTTGTCTTATACGGTCTTGTTTTCTACAGAAAATACTAAACTGTTTTCTAGTGGTTTCTGTAAGAGAATTATTTCCAGAGCTATAGTCTACCTCTGAGTTATCAGGGTGTTATTTCTTTTATTTTGTTTTTCAGTATTTATTACTGATCCCATTTTTCACCTTGCTTACTTATTTAGAAAGGAGATAAAGCTGTCAGATTCAATATCAATAAAGAAATGTGATTTTCTCTTTATTCTCATCCATAGTCTACTTAGCTGCTGGTTAAAATGCTTTTCAAGTCTAAGGGTGAGGTGAACAGACCCCTTCCTAGTATTTAGCCAACATTAATTAATTACTGTTCTGTTTTCCTGACATGAGGTAAATTCCTAAGCCAATTCCATGTCTTCTGATTCACCCAACTGATGGAGCACATGCAAACAGGTATCCCTGGCTCCATTCACTTGAACACAACTTTCAAAGTACAATGTATAACTACAGATCACTCTGCATTTTACCTTGAGGATTTCAGTGTTTCAATGTACATATGGATGTAGAAATAAAGGGGAGGGTGAGCAGGAGAATGTATTCTGTACTTCACAAAAGCACACACCTAAACAGTGGAGGGGCAACTGCCTATTTCCTTTGTCAGTAAATAATGTGCGTCTCTGAAACAGGTTTACAGAATTGGCAATGGTTAACATATCTGCCCACATTCATTCCACTTGGATAAGGTTGTTCTTCTTAATAAAACAAATCAAGGGTGGACCACTATTTCCTCTATACAGTTCCACAATTATTTTAACTAAATTCTAACATTTAGTTTTCCAATTATTTGAATTTTCAGTATGTTGAATTTTTTTTCTGGACTTAGTAAGTTGAAAGAAGTTTTATCAGAGGTAGTTAGATTTATTTTAAAGTATTTTTTAACATTGTACTTTTTTTTTTTTTTTTTTTTTTTTTTTTGCGGTACGCAGGCCTCTCACCGCTGTGGCCTCTCCCGTTGCGGAGCACAGGCTCTGGACGTGCAGGCCCAGCGGCCATAGCTCACGGGCCCAGCCGCTCCACGGCACGCGGGATCCTCCCAGACCGGGGCATCGGCAGGTGGATTCCCAACCACTGCGCCACCAGGGAAGCCCTTTAACACTGTACTTTTAAATGCAGTTTATAGAATATATCAGCTTTCTCTCCTTCTTCTTTATCTATCATTTACTATCTGGACAGACTAATTTTAAGCAGACTGGACTATTAAGTGTACAAGCTAAAATTGTATTTGCTCATTTTTAAATTTAATTAAGTTTTGCTTGAAAATAGTATGGTCTGTTTCTGCTCAGAAGGCAGAAAGCCTTAAGAGAATGTGGCACCCACCCTAATGAAGGGAAAGTCAAATAACATTAAAATCATAAATTTTTTTGCAAGCATAAAACCAAATTCCAAAGAGTGACAATTTCCTCCAACAGTGGGATGAGACCATGTATTGTCTCACCTTTCTCAGAACAAGCCAAGAGTAGGTACCATAAATTCAAATAAAACAAACCAGCTAAATTTTTAATAAATGCTTAAAAGCTAAGTGTGTATCAGCATGTAAGGTTAGATAGAATAAGTGACCCACAAACACAAGTGGGGGTGTGCACTCACTCACAAACTCTTTTCCATGGCCCACCATAAGATAGATTGGGTACAGGGCAGGAGACCAGAGAAATCCTCTTCATAGTGCAGGGATATAGGCAGTAATCAGCTAAGGCTGGGGTGCTCTGCAATTTTCTGGACCTGTATCTCACATAAAGCAAGAGCCATATAGAGAGAGAGGGAGGAAGTACTCCCGTCCCTAAGGCTCAAGTAAAGGTCCACTGCTTCTGGAGAAGAGCTATGAGCAAAATCCACCCCATCTGGGGGAGGAGAAGGAGCTCTCTTGGGCCTAAGACCCTGCAAAGTAGAGGTCTACTACTGGTTGGGGAGGGGCAGGGAACTCTCTTACACCCAAGAACCTCCACAAATATGAAGCAGAGTATGGATGCCATGGGAAGGCATGGAAGAAAAGCTGAGAAAGCCCCACCCCAAATCCTAGGCACACCGGCTAGACAAGGAAAACAGAATCCCCCAACCTCTCATTGTCTCATTCTCACCCTTAGAGTAGAACCAAGCAATAAGCAAGAGCCATTTACTACATCGGGAGAGTTAAGAGAATGGAGAGAAACCCTTTCTGTGTCACAGGCATTCAGGAACTGCTGAAAGATAAAGAAAGCAATAGACCAGACACAGAGGTAACCCAGATATTGGAACCGTCACATAGGGACTTTGATAAAACTCTGATTAATATTTTACAGGATCTACTAGTAAGGCAGAAAACATGCCTGAAATGATGGAGAAACTCAGTAAAGTGGTAGAAACTGTAAGAACCAAATGGAAATGCAAGAATTTTTTAAAAAGATATGAAGATGAAGAATTCCTTCAATGAGCTTATCAATAGGCTAACATAGACGAATCAGTGAACTTGAAAACAGGGCAGCAGAATTTATTCAAACTAAAACACAAAGAGGGAGGGACCTTCAAGATGGCAGGGGAGTAAGATGTAGAGCTCACCTTCCTCCCCACAAATACATCAAAAATACATCTACATGTGGAACAACTCCTACAGAACACCTACTGAATGTTGGCAGAAGACCTCAGACTTCCCAAAAGGCAAGAAAATCCCCAGGTACCTGGGTAGGGCAAAAGAAAAAACAGAGACAAAAGAATAGGTACGGACGGGACCTGCACCTCTGGGAGGGAGCTGTGAAGGAGGAAAAGTTTCCACAAACTAGGAAGGCCCTTTACTGGTGGAGATGGGGGATGGCCGGGGGGCGAAGCTTTGGAGCCACAGAGGAGAGCGCAGCAACAATGGTGCAGAGGGCAAAGCGGAGATTCCTTCACAGAGGATCAGTGCCGACCAGCACTCACCAGCCTGAGAGGCTTGTCTGCTCACCTGCCAGGATGGGCAGGGGCTGGGAACTGAGGCTCGGCTTCAGAGGTCAGACCCCAGGGAGAGGACTGGGGTTGGCTGTGTGAACACAGCCTGAAGGGGGCTACTGCGCC
Source organism: Leucopleurus acutus (assembly GCF_964270905.1). Taxonomy (NCBI): domain Eukaryota; kingdom Metazoa; phylum Chordata; class Mammalia; order Artiodactyla; family Delphinidae; genus Leucopleurus; species Leucopleurus acutus. The sequence goes on from NC_139156.1 coordinate 40,888,077, forward strand.
ACAGATAGCTGGGAGGGAGTCCGGGAAAAAGTCTGAAACTCCCCAAGAGGCAAGGAACCATTGTTTCAGGGTGCGCGAGGAGGGGGGATTCAGAGCACCGCCTAAATGAGCTGCAGAGATGGGGGCAAGCTGCGGCTATCAGTGCGGACCCCAGAGATGGGCATGAGACGCTAAGGCTGCTTCTGCCGCCACCAAGAAGCCTGTGTGCAAGCACAGGTCACTATCCACACCTCCCCTCCCGGGAGCCTGTGTAGCCCGCCACTGCCAGGGTCCTGTGATCCAGGGACATCTTCCTTGGGAGAACACAGAGAGCGCCTCAGGCTGGTGCAATGTCACGCTGGCATCTGCCACCACAGGCTCGCACCACATTCCGTACCCCTCCCTCCCCCCGTCCAGAGTGAGCCAGAGCCCCCGAATCAGCTGCTGCTTTAACCCCGTCCTGTCTGGGTGGGGAACAGATGCCCTCAGGCGACCTACGCGCAGAGGCGGGGCCAAATCCAAAGCTGAGCCCCTGGGAGCTGTGAGAATAAAGAAGAGAAAGGGATATCTCTCCCAGCAGCCTCAGGAGCAGCGGATTAAATCTCCAGAGTCAGCTTGATGTGCCCTGCATCTGTGGAATACATGAATAGACAACGAATCATCCCAAAATTGAGGCAGTGGACTTTGGGAGCAAATGTAGACTTGGGGTTTCCTTTCTGCATCTAATTTGTTTCTGTTTTTATGTTTATCTTAGTTTAGTACTTAAAGCTTATTATAATTGGTAGATTTATTGATTTGGTTGCTCTCTTCCTCCTTTTTGTTATATAAATATATTTTATTTTCCTTTTTCTCTTTTTGTGAGTGTGTATGTATATGCTTCTTTCTGTCATTAGGTCTGTATAGCTTTGCTTTTACCATTTGTCCCAGGGTTCGGTCTGTCCGTTTGTTTTTTTTTTTAGTATAGTTTTTAGTGCTTGTTATCATTGGTGAATTTGTTTTTTGGTTTGGTTGCTCTCTTCTTTCTTTCTTTTTTTTATTACTTATTTTTTTATTTCTTAATAATATTTTTTATTTTAATAACTATTTTATTTTATTTATTTTATTTTATTTCCTTCTTTTTCTTTCCTCCCTTTTCATCTAAGTCATGTGGCTGACAGGGTCTTGGTGCTCTGGCCTGGGGTCAGGCCTGAGCCTCTGAGGTAGGAGAGCCGGGTTCAGGACACTTGTCCACCAGAGACCTCCCGGCACCATGTAATATCATGTAATATCTCCCAGAGATCTCCATCTCAACACTTACACATAGCTCCACTCAATGACCAGCCAGCTACAGTGCTGGACACCCTATGCCAAACAACTAGCAAGACAGGAACAAAAACCCACACATTAGCAGGGAGGCTCCCTAAAATCATAGTAAGTTCACAGACACCCCAAAACACACCACCAGATGCAGTCCCGCCACCAGAGAGACAATATCCAACCTCATCCACCAGAACACAGGCACCAGTCCCCTCCACCAGGAAGCCTACACAACACACCGAACCAAACTTACCCACTGCGGGCAGACAACTAAAACAATGGGAACTACGAACATGCAGCTTGTGAAAAGGAGACCCCAAACACAGGAGGTTAAGCAAAATTAGAAGACAGAGAAACATGCAGCAGATGAAGGAGCAAGATAAAAATCCACCAGACCAAACAAAAGAAGAGGAAATAGGCAGTCTACCTGAAAAAGAATTCAGAGTAATGATAGTAAAGATGATACAAAATGTTGGAAATAGAATGGAGAAAATACAAGAAACGTTTAACAAGGAACTAGAAGAACTAAAGAGCAAACAAACAATGATAAACAATGCAATAAATGAAATTAAAAATTCTCTAGAAGCAATCAATACCAGAATAACTGAGGCAGAAGAACAGATAAGTGACCCAGAAGATAAAATAGTAGAAATAACTACCACAGAGCAGAATAAACACAAAAGAATGAAAAGAATTGAGGACAGTCCCAAAGACCTCTGGGACAACAGGAAATGCACCAACATTTGATTAATAGGGGTCCCAGAAGAAGAAGAGAAAAAAAAAAGGGACTGAGAAAATATTTGAAGAGATTATAGTTGAAAACTTCCCTAATATGGAAAGGAAATAGTCAAGCAAAGGAAGTGCATTGAGTCCCATAAAGGATAAATCCAAGGAGAAACATGACAACACACATATTAATCAAACTATCAAAAATTAAATACAAAGAAAACATATTAAAAGCAGCAAGGGAAAAACAAAAAATAACACACAAGGGAATCCCCATAAGGTTAACAGCTGATCTTTCAGCAGAAACTCTGCAAGCCAGAAGGGACAGGCAGGACACATTTAAAGAGATGAAAAGGAAAAACCTACAACCAAGATTACTATACTCAGCAAGGATCTCATTCAGATTTGATGGAGAAATTAAAACCTTTACAGACAAGCAAAGGTAAGAGAATTCAACACCACCAAACCAGCTTTACAACAAATGCGAAAGGAACTTCTCTAGGCAGGAAACACATGAGAAGGAAAAGACCTACAATAATAAACCCAAAACAATTAAGAAAATGGTAATAGGAACATACATATTGATAGCTACCTTAAATGTAAATGCATTAAACGCTCCAAGCAAAAGACATAGACTGGCTGAATAGATACAAAAACAAGACCCATATATATGCTGTCTACAAGAGACTCACTTCATACCTAGGGACACATACAGACTGGAAGTGAGGGGATGGAAAAAGATATTCCATACAAATGGAAATCGAAAGAAAGCTGGAGTAGGAATTCTCATATCAGACAAAATAGACTTTAAAATAAAGACTATTAGGAGAGACAAAGAAGGACACTACATAATGATGAAGGGATCAATCCAAGAAGAAAATATAACAATTGTAAGTATTTATGCACCCAACATAGGAGCACCTCAATACATAAGGCAAATGCTAACAGCCATAAAAGGGGAAATCGACAGTAACACAATCACAGTAGGGGACTTTAACACCCCACTTTCACCAATGGACAGATCATCCAAAATGAAAATAAGGAAACATAAGCTTTAAATGATACATTAAACAAGATGGACTTAATTGATATTTATAGGACACTCCATCCAAAAACAACAGAATACACTTTTTTCTCAAGTGCTCATAGAACATTCTCCAGGATAGATCATATCTTGGGTCACAAATCAAGCCTTGGTAAATTTAAGAAAATTGAAATCATATCAAGTATCTTTTCTGACCACAACACTATGAGACTAGATATCAATTATAGGTAAAAATCTGTAAAAAATACAAACACATGGAGGCTAAGTAACACGACTAAATGACCAAGAGATCACTGAAGAAATCAAAGAGGAAATCAAAAAATACCTAGAAACAAATGAAAATGAAAACATGATGACCCAAAACCTATGGGATGCAGCAAAAGCAGTTCAAAGAGGGAAGTTTACAGCAATACAATCCTACCTCAAGAAACAAGAAAAATCTCAAATAGACAACCTAAACTTACACCTAAATCAATTAGAGAAACAAGAACAAAAAAACCCCCAAAGTTAGCAGAAGGAAAGAAATCATAAAGATTAGATCAGAAATAAATGAAAAGAAATGAAGGAAATGATAGAAAAGATCAATAAAACTAAAAGCTGGTTCTTTCAGAAGATAAACAAAATTGATAAAGCATTAGCCAGACTCTTCAAGAAAAAAAGGGAAAAGACTCAAATCAATAGAAGTAGCAATGAAAAGGGAGAAGTAGCAACTGACACTGCAGAAATGCAAAGGATCATGAGAGATTATTACAAGCAACAATATGCTAATAAAATGGACAACCTGGAAGAAATGGACAAATTCTTAGAAAGGCACAACCTTCCGGAGACTCAACCAGGAAGAAATAGAAAATATAAACAGAACAATCACAAGCAATGAAATTGAAACTGTGATTAAAAAGCTTCCAACAGACACAAGCCCAGGACCAGATGGCTTCACAGGTGAATTCAATCAAACATTTAGAGAAGAGCTAACACCTAACCCTGTCAAGCTCTTCAAAATAGAGCAGAGGGAAGAACACCCCCAAACTCATTCTACAAGGTCACCATCACCCTGATACCAAAACCAGACAAAGATGTCACAAAAAAAGAAAACTACAGGCCAATGTCACTGATGAGCATGGATGCAAAAATCCTCAACAAAATGCTAGCAAACAGAATCCAACAGCACATTAAAAGGATCATACACCATGATCAAGTGGAGTTTATTCCAGGAATGCAAGGATTCTTCAATATACACAAATCAATCAATGTGATACAACATATTAACAAACTGAAAGATAAAAATCATATGATCATCTCAATAGATGCAGAAAAAGCTTTCAACAAAATTCAACACCCATTTAAGATAAAAACTTCCAGAAAATAGGCACAGAGGGAAGCTATCTCAACATAATAAAGGCCATATATGACAAACCCACAGCCAACTTCATTCTCAATGGTGAAAACATGAAACCATTTCCACTAAGATCAGGAACAAGACAAGTTTGCCCACTCTCACCACTATTTTGGAAGTTTTACAAACAGTAATCAGAGAAGAGAAAGAAATAAAAGGAATCCAGATTAGAAAAAGAAGAAGTAAAATTTTCACTCTTTGCAGATGACATGATACTATACATAAAGAATCCTAAAGACTCTAACAGAAAACTACTAGAGCTAACCAATGAATTTGGTAAACTAGCAGCATGCAAAATTAATGCACAGAAATCTTTTGCATTCCTATACACTAATGATGAAAACTCTGAAAGAGAAATGAAGGAAACACTCCCATGTACCAATGCAACAAAAAGAATAAAATACCTAGGAATAAACCTATGTAAGGAGACAAAAGACCTGTATGCAGAAAACTACAAGACACTGATGAAAGAAATTAAATACAATACAAACAGATGGAGAGATATACCATGTTCTTGGATTGGAAGTATCATCATTGTGAAAATGACTATACTCCCCAAAGCAATCTACAGATTCAGTGCAATCCCTATCAAACTACCAATGACATTTTTTACAGAACTAGAACAAAAAATTTCACAATTTGTATGAAAACACAAAAGACTCCGAATAGCCAAAGCAATCTTGAGAAAACGGAGCTGGAGGAATCAGGCTCCCTGACTTCAGACTATACAACAAAGCTACAGTAATCAAGACAGTATGGTACTTGCACAAAATCTGAAATATAGATCAATGGAACAGGATAGAAAGCTGAGAGATCAACCCACGCACATATGGTCACCTTATCTTTGATAAAGGAGGCAAGAATATACAATGGAGAAAAGACAGCCTCTTCAATAAGTGGTGCTAGGAAAACTGGATAGCTACATGTAAAAGAATGAAATTGGAACATTCCCTAACACCATACACAAAAATAAACTCAAAATGGATTAAAGACCTAAATTTAAGGCCAGACACCATAAAACTCTTAGAGGAAAACATAGGCAAAACACTCTATGACATAAATCACAGCAAGATTCTTTTTGACCCACCTTAGAGAAATGGAAATAAAAACAAAAATAAACAAACGGGACCTAATGAAACTTAAAAGCTTTTGCACAGCAAAGGAAACCATAAACAAGACCAAAAGACAACCCTCAGAATGAGAGAAAATATTTGCAAACAAAGCAACAAAGGATTAATCTCCAAAATATACAAGCAGCTCATGCAGCTCAATATCAAAAAACAAACAACCCAATCCAAAAATGGGCAGAAGACCTAAATAGACATTTCTCCAATGGAGATATACAGATTGCCAACAAACACGTGAAAGGATGGTTAACATCACTAATCATTAGAGAAATGCAAATCAAAACTACAATGAGGTATCACCTCACACCGGTCAGAATGTCCATCATCAAAAAATCTACAAACATAAATGCTGGAGAGTGTGTGGAGAAAAGAGAAGCCTCTTGCACTGTTGGTGGGAATGTAAATTGATACAGCTACTATGGAGAACAGTATGGAGGTTCCTTAAAAAACTAAAAATAGAACTAACAAACGAGCCAGCAGTCCCACTACTGGGCATATAGCCTCAGAAAACCATAATTCAAAAAGAGTCATGTACCACAATGTTCATTGCAGCTGTATTTATAATAGCCAGGACATGGAAGCAACCTAAGTGTCAATCGACAAATGAATGGATAAAGAAGATGTGGCACATATATACATACATGTGTATATATGTATCCCATATATACAATGGAATATTACTCAGCCATAAAAGGAAATGAAATTGAGTTATCTGTAGTGAGGTGGAAGGACCTAGAGACTGTTATACAGAGTGAAGTAAGCCAGAAAGAGGAAAACAAATATCGTATGATAATACATATATATGGAATCTAAAAAAAAATAGTTTTGAAGAACCTAGGGACAGGACAAGAATAAAGACGCAGATGTAGAGAATGGACTTGAGTACACGGGGATTGAGAAGTGTAAGCTGGGACAAAATGAGAGAGTGGCACGGAGATATATACACTACCAAATGTAAGATAGATAGCTAGTGGGAAGCAGCCGCATAGCACAGGGGGATCAGCTCAGTGCTTTGTGTCCACCTAGAGGGGTGGGATAGGGTGGGTGGGAGGGAGGTGCAAGAGGGAGGGGATATGTATACATATAGCTGATTCACTTTGTGATACAGCAGAAACTGGCACAACATTGTAAAGCAACTATACTCCAATAAAGATGTTAAAAAATAAATTAGTTAAAACAATAAAAAAACAAAATAGTACTTTTAGCTGAAAAAAACCCACAAAGTGATAAGAATGTTGGGGGAGGGGAGAGGAATAAGAACAAAGCATCCAAAAGCTATGAGAAAAAAAAATTTTAATTGGAGTCCCAGAAAAGGTAAAGAAAAAACAGGGTATAAGAAATATTTGAATATATATTGTCTAGGAATATTCCAGAAATGAAAACAGCAACAACAAAACCCCCCAAAAATGCAGATTAAAGATGCTCAAAGAACCACAAGAAGAATAAAAGGAAATAAAAGTAATATACACTTATTGTAGAAAATCTAAGCAATTCACATATCCCAAAATCATCAACATACTCATAACCTTGTGAAACAAAATATGTAATTAATGAGTTGTAAAGCCATTCCAGTCTTCTCTATGCACTTATAAAGTTTTTACATTTTTTTGATATTGTTAAATCAATTTTTAAATATCTTAGTGAACTCCTTGGAGGAAGTATCTTTTTTGTTTCTAAATCTTTGCCCTAAAAATTCTAACAGTCTCAGAAGCTTAGATTTTAGCATAAGGAGAAATTGAGAGGATAATCCTATTTCCACTGGTCTGGGCATTAGGCAACAATCAATGTTCTAGTATATTTGTTCAGTGTTAAAACTAAATATACAAAAACTTTTATAACTTCAGAATAGGTAATAGTATCTGATAATAATATCTATGCATCTCAACCTTGCATTTTGAAATATATCTATATAATCTCATTACAAAATATTTCAAAGAACAATTCTAGGGTTTAAATTAGACCAGTGTTCTCAGCTAACAGTTCAAGGTGAAGACCGCTAAGGCAAAATTTTTAATACTTCATGGCTATTCCATCCTCTCCTCAATATAATTTTTTAAAATTTATAGTTATTCTATATTTTTTTTCCTTTTTTCTTGGCTATAATAGTTATTCAGTTGAATTTAGAACTCTACTTTTCACAATATAATCTAGGTTTTGGAAAACTTAATAGAATGAAGAATGTTTATCTTGTACTTCACAGTGTCAGTTGAAACCAAATTGGCTTCAGTTTCCAAATCTTTTATCTCTAAAATATTTACAAGTACAATTCAAATTATAATCACCATTATTTTGCTCTTTAGAGCCAGGCTGTCAGCCTAGAGAAAATAGATATTTTTAAATTTAGGAAAGCACCTTAAATTTGAACAATCTATCATCATATTTTAAAATAAAACCAGTGTATATAAAAAAGAATGCAGGGCTTCCCTGGTGGCGCAGTGGTTAAGAATCCGCCTGCCAATGCAGGGGACACGGGGTTTGAGCCCTGGTCCGGGAATATCCCACATACCGCAGAGCAACTAAGCTGTGTGCCACTACTACTGAACCTGCACTCTAGAGCCTGTGAGCCACAACTACAGAGCCTGCGTGCCACAACTACTGAAGCCTATGTGCCTAGAGCCCGTGCTCCACAACAAGAGAAGCCACCGCAATGAGAAGCCCGTCGACACAATTAGAGAAAGCCCGTGTGCAGCAACGAAGACCCAACATAGCCAAAAATAAATAAATTTTAAAAAAAGAATGCAGATAGATTTAAATAAATGTTAATAATGACAATCGAAAGAATATAAAAATTACTTTTAATGTATATTTCTAAATAATTTTTTAAATTAATAAAGTAAGCAATTATTGTCTTAGTAGACCTAAATGCTCCTTCATTTGGATGGTGAGTCTAAAACCTGAGAAGAAGCCATTGCTTCAGTAATCTGTATTTCTTCATAGTGATTAATATACTCTCTTGCATATCACCCAAATATCTATTATATATAAATTAATCATACATACTTAATTATTAATACTTAATAACTATGGCTTTTTAAGAAATTAAGTTGATACTAAATCACTATTTCATTGCTAAAATAGTAGTGAAATTTTGTTGACGAACAGATATAAAGTAAAACTAAATTCAGAATTTATGAGTTTTAATAAATAAATGGGTAAATAGATGTTTACTAAATAAAAACATGCACCCATATATGGATATATGCATGTAAATTTGTATATGCATATATTTATTTGCATGATGTTTATTATATAGAGAGACATAGAAAAACTAAATTCTGAAATAATGGATTTTGGAGATTATGTGTATATATATACACACATCTCTGAATATTTAGAATATATATATATGATTATATATCAATATGTATTTTTTACTGCAAAACATGTTTTTAGGTAAGAATTACATGCCAATAATCTTTTGGACACTAGATGTCACTAGAGTAAAGGAGAAACTAACAACAACAACTAAAGCTGTTCTAGAATAATTTCCAAAGGAGAATATGTAGCAGGGTTTTGTTTAAGATTTTGTATATTCCTTATTTTTAAAGGATTTAAAACTCAAATATTCAAATTCATACCTGGAAGAAATGTCACATGGACTTCGGTGGAAGTGATTATCTCCTCTGTTCTCTACCCCCAAGTCAAGGGAAAAATCAGATGTTAATTTTTGCCTATTCAATAAGACCGTGAAGAGAGCTAGGCTTGTTCTGAAAATTCAAGCCTACTGACATCATTGCAGGCAACTTGCCACTTTAAGAAGGGATCTGTGCTTTCCTCTCAAAGAGCAGGGTCTTGGAGCAAGAGTGGAAGCCGATGCAAGGTGATCTTGGTGAACTGCTTCTTGCTCTTAAGCATAATGGATCCTCAGACATCTCAAGGAGAACAGATCCCCCGAAGTCACTTTATCTCATACTTAGACTTAAAAATTCTAGGCGTGAGTACCCTAGGTATTGTTTCTTAGATTTTTTTTCTTTTGTTTTGATTACACTTCACTTTCAAGAAAAATCTGATGGGTTTTAAACTATTTACTTATATCCTTAAATCAGGATTATCTATGGGTGATACTGTAACCATAAAGCTGTTACAGACAATAAAAATACTCACTTAAAAAGCTCATGTCTGTCGATGGCTCTGTTGGTTTGGGGGTCGATTGCATAGACAGTCAAGTCACACTTTGTGTAATCTTCTAGAGAAAAGGCATCGCCATGCCGGCGAGCTCCAACGTTCTCTACCACAACCTTGGAACCAGGAATTTGCTCCTGAACATAGCGATCCAAAATCCTGTAAATCAAACAAAGCACAAACATGACATTCTGACAGCCTCGCTGAGGAAAAAAATCACCTTCAACCTGAAATGACATTTAGTAAATTAGAAATGATGACAGCCTGGTTTTTGTTAATGTTAATGGTTACTGAATATGAACTCTTGAAAAAAGTTCTCTATATATTTAGAGTGTTTAACTCCCAATGATGCTAGAAGCTGAATAAGGTAGAAAGAGGTCATCAACCATGTCATATTTAAGTCTGGACTTTTAAAATTTATGATACCATTTGAGCTTTCACATGGCTCATGAGAAATGCCAACTATGTTGTACAAATAAAACTGTCTATGCTTCATGGGAACCATGGGGTCTTAGAACTCTTGAGTTCATATGGTTGGTGTTATAAATTACACCTTCCACCAGATTTTGTGATATGTCAAGGTGCAACAGTAGGATACCTTTTTTTCCTAAGAGTGTAAAGACCCTTAGAGCATTATAGCAGTGAGAATGTAGAGATATTTTGCTTTGTCAGGTTTAACAGGTTAAGATAAAAATATTGTATTCTGGGCTATCTTAATTTTGTAAAAAAACTATGACTTCTTATAACGTAATTAATTGAAAGTATTTCTTCCTGGAAAGGCAGGAAGTTACTTCTTTCTCTATCAAAATAAAGTTCCAAACTAAGTATTTCAGAAAAACAGTAGATGCATCCCTTTTGTGTCACAAAGATGAACCACGTAGACTTTGAATAAAACCAAATTACACTTACCTTTTTTAAAAAGAATCATAACTTATACCTTGAATATTAACAAGTAGGATTTCATTTTATTTCAAGTTTATATTTTATTTTATCACTGGTTTCAATTTATTTTACAGCTATTATACGCCTATTACAGAAAATGTTACTTTCCAAAGCTGTGCTATTGAAATGTCTGTGCTTTACTATCTGATAAAATTAGGTCATTTATGGTCATTCTCTGTTGATAACCTCTTCAACTTCAACTACATCTTTGTGTTAAGGATACTTGAACAAAATTGGCATGTGACTGGAAACATTTATAGCAATTCTATTTAGCATACAGCAGATAAGAAAAACTACACAACAAAACTTTCAATTCAATAATATATTTCATATGTCCCAGCTGGGCTTATATTTTTTAACAGATTTTCATTGGTTTGATATCAGCACCATACCTGATACATATAATATACTCAGTTCACATGGAATAAATGAGACAAAAGAGAATAATATTAATGTAGGGCTAAAAAAGTGACTGTGGGTAATAGATAATGGAGTTTTAATCCATCACCAAGTTGGGAAACCATCAGGGCGATGGTGAGAGTGCAAGCTGACATCTGGGGTCTTTATGGATGTGAATCAACTATTGCTAAATAAAGTCAATCCTCTCTAAGAACACACCATTACTTTCGCCATGTATAATTTTATCAAATTCTTCAGTGTCCAAGTATGGCAAATATTATTTTTATTTTATTTGCTCAGACCCAACACCTAGGAGTCATTATTGTTTCTTACCTTTTCTCATACATCCAATCCATAACAAATTCGGTAGGTTGTACCTTCAAAATTATACCCTTAACTTAACCCCTTCCTATATCCATACCTACCACCAGTCCAAGCCACATTGATCTCTCTCCTGGACTACTGCTCTAGACTCGTAACTTGTCTCCTGATCTCCCACTCAACAATCTTTTAAAACTTAAGCTAGAATGTTATTTTTCTGTGCAAAACATTTAAAGCAATGCTGCCCAAAAGAAATACAATGCAAGTTACACATGTAAGTTCAAATTTTTTGTAGCCACATTAGAAAATTAAAAATAAAAATGGTGAGATTAATTTAATATATTTATTTAACTAAATCTATCCAAAAATGATCATTTCAGTATGTAATCCATATAAAAATATTAAGGAGATATTTTACTTTCTTTTTTGTACTAAGTCTTTGAAATCTGATGTGTATTTTACACTTACAGCACCTCTCATTTGGAACTGTCACTTTTCAAGCACTCGATAACCACATGGAACTAGTGGCTACTATATTGGATAGTTATAAGGATTTTCTATCTTGTGCAGAGTAAAATGTTAAATCCTTCAAGTGGCCTATGAGATCCTATATAACTCATTCCCTACCTTGACATCTATATCTTGATATGACCAGTATGCCCCTTAATCTTGATTTTCATATCTGTGGTGTCCTCTTTCTGGGATAACTCCCTCCACCCCAACCCTCCCCACATCACCGCAGACCCATGACTTTCTCCCTCACTTCTCTCAGGTTTCTGCTCAGCTTTCACCTTATTAGAAAGGTTTTCCTCAATCATCCTATATGAAATAGTACTTCTCTTTCATATTTTTATATTGTTACTTTTATTTGTCTTTATCATAGTTATCACTACTTAGCATCACATTATAAATTAATTTATTATTCTTATTCTATTTGCTGTTTTCCCCCAACAGAATGTAAGCATCATGGGAACAGGGACTTTGCTTTAGTTCACTGTTAAATCTACAGTGCTTACAACCAGAAACTATCCTTTTTTTTTTTTTTTTTTTGCGGTACGCGGGCCTTTCACTGCCGTGGCCTCTCCCATTGTGGAGCACAGGCTCCGGACGCACAGGCTCAGCGGCCATGGCTCACGGGCCCAGCCACTCCGCGGCATGTGGGATCCTCCCGGACCGGGGCACGAACCCGTGTCCCCTGCATTGGCAGGTGGACTCTCAACCACTGCGCCACCAGGGAAGCCCTATCCTTTTTTTAATGACTAAATTGCCAGCTTTAAGATATGGATATTAGGAATCAAAAAGTTTAATTTCCTGGCCCGAGACCTCCTAGTCACTGGTGGGCCAGGGCTTGAGCCTAGGTCCTCTGAATTCAAAAGGAACAGCCTTCCTAGGAAAAAAAATAGTAATATATATTACTTGGGAATTTCACACAAGATGTTCCCCAATGTGTTTTCCTATAGGAGTTTGAATAGAATAGATATTGCATTGTAACTTTTTCTCTCTACAATGTATAATGCTCTAAAATTAGGAGTTGCTAACTTAGAGCCCTCAGGCTAAATCCAGCCTACTACCTCTTTTTGGAAATAAAGTTTTATTTGCAAAAGGATTTTGCTACATAAATTACTAATTATTGTTAACATTTAAATATTATAATAAAAAGAATTAACTTAATGAAATAACAAAATTTAAATAACATTATTAAAAGTAAAAATATTATTTTTAAATTTATACTTACTAAACTATTAATATATCCCTTTATAGAAAGTTCCCTGAGCTCCTCAACTCTAAAGCAAAGGGTAGGTAAAAATGATCAAAGATAATGTGTTGATTGATTTACCTTTCAACTTCACCCTTCCCCTCAACACCAAGTCTTTATTATGCAGATTTAAGACAATGTAAGTGCTGGCACTTATTTTTTACTGTTTCATAGGTTTTCTTCCCAAGAGACTTTATCATTCTTATCCCAGAAATACACATTTTGGCTAGATTTCTAAAGTATGTTTGGAACCTTAATTCCAGGAGCTATAAATTAATTACACTTTCATATGCTATGTAAATATTCTAGGAAATAGACTCTTCCAAACCAGAGCAATAACTACATCAATAAAGTCCTGATTTCACTGAATTTCCATATTGTATTTAGAAAGTAAGAGAAGCATTTGATCAACTCCAAGATCTAAGTTATCAATTCTGATTCATACTATAACACAATATTTCTAAACTCTTTTATTTATATTTTTGAAAATGCCATTTCCATAGATTCTTAAGGATTTAAATTTTAGAATCCCAAACTTCTTTATCTGGGCTTCATGGTGAAGTGGAAAGAGAAAGGAAGAAGACACAAAATGCAAACATTTCTTAGCTTCTTTAGACATTACTGCCAATCATTTCTAGGTTATAATAAGGTCTCCTTAACCTTATCCTCACAGCTATTTCTACTCAATCTCAAGAATTTGTAAGAGAAAAACAAGGCTCACAAAGAGATACATGCTAAGGTCAACCTAAAATTCTTCAAAACATAAACATGTGAGGCCACTTGTAAGGGGCATAGCTTCGCATTATGGGGGAATTTGCTGAATACATTAATATAATTAAAAAGAGATGTGTTTCATTGCAAAGGGTCACTGGTTAATTCTATAAGCATTAAAAAACAAAGTAATAAAAATTTTGTTCAGTAGAGCCATTTCAGCCAGTTCCAAGGGAGTGGGAAGTAATTATTAGCATTCCTATAGCAGCTAACATTTACTCTTTGAGCATTCTGTTTTCCAGGCACTGTGCTCTTAGCTATCAAAGGATACTGACCCCTTCTGAAAAACCTTCCCCATTGTGAAATGGATATATTAGGTCATGAATTTTTTCTTTCATCAACTCTCCCAATTTGTACTGATTTTTTTCTTATCAAAAAAGCTTTGGATTATGATCTGGCCTCATATATGGCCTCATATATGGGCCTACCTAAAGAAAAAAATAAAAGTGATGATCATATGCAGTTCAAGTTTCCCCTTCTTAAGATAGGGTTAAGTCTCATAGGAAATACAGAACATGGCTTTGATGATGATGTGATTTGTCATCTAAGAACGTCTACAGGAAATGAATGTGTTCGTTAGTCTGGTCACTGGAACAATAAATTCCTATATATATTTTTAACATCTTTATTAGAGTTTAATTGCTTTACAATGGTGTGTTACTTTCTGCTTTATAACAAAGTGAATCAGCTATACATATACGTATATCCCCATATCTCCCCCCTCTTGCGTCTCCCTCCCATCCTCCCTATCCCATTCCTATTTTTAATTAATAGATTGGTACTCTGCTGTCTACCTTGGCTATATGTATGTTTTCATTATGCCCTTCCCATCCCCTCCTGGCCACCCCAAGACACTGAGAATGAGCGTTTTGGGCTTCATGGTGCTGGATTAGATCTAACAGTCTTTATCTCTACTTCCATCTACTAAAGTAGCTTTCAAAAAGCAATCATAATGACATCATACTATATGATTCCAAGGGTATTATGTTCTGGAAAAGCTAAAACTATGGATATAGTAAAAAGATCACTGATTTCTGGGGGTTAGTGGGGAAGGGAGGTTTGAATAGGTGGAGCATGGAGGATTTTTTAGAGCAGTGAATCTATTCTGTATGATACTACAGTGATAGATACATGTCTTTATACATTAGTCCAAACCACAGAATGTACAACACCAAGAGTGAACCCTATGCAAATTATGGATTTGGGATGATTATGACGTGTCGAACTAGGTTTGTTGATTATAACAAATGCACTACTCTGGTGTAAGATGTGGATAGTGAGGGAAGCTATATGTGTGGGGGAAAGAAGTATATGGGTATTCTCTGTATCTTCTACTCTATTTTCCTATGAACATAAAAGTGCTCTGAAAAATAAAGCCTCTTTTTTTAAAAAGAGATCCAAAGTTGTTGTGCTTAAGAATCTCTAAATTAACACAGATTGTAAAAAAAAAAAAAAAAAACTATAAAAGGGAATCTGGCATGTGCCTGCTGTGCTTACTGCACTAGCAAATTTATGTTTCATTCCATCAAAAGCAACACAAGATTGACATCCTTATTCCAGTTTTCAAGATGAGAAAATGTGGTCCTAAGTGTTAAATATCTTTCTCAGAGGTCACACAGCTATAACAGGATTCAAACTTGTTTATTTGAACCCATAGTCTGAGCTCCATTACTAAACTATGCTCTTTTAATAGAACATGCAGAAACTCTGGCATCTCTCTGCCTTACCCTACTGACTTTGGATCACTAACCTCATATGTATAGGATATCTATTATTCATTGAATGTTCACAATTTCCATTGTCCTAGATGGCTTATATTATTTAGTTCTCACAACAGTTCTATGACAGGAGTTTTATCTGGTCAACAAGTGGTGAAAATGAGTCTGGGGAAGATTAAATTATTTGCCGAAGCTCATGTTTCACAACCAGTATTATATGAAGTCAAAGCTCCTTTCACAGTGATATATTTCTCTCAAGACTTGAAAGATGCCTGATTTTTCTCTTTCATATCTTCATATCCATGTAAGAGGAATAAATCATATAATTGCTATGAAATTATACTTTTACATTGCCATTTTTTCCAGTTTTTATAAATTTTGTCTCAATATGAAGAAAAGGGCATCATGATTTTGCTTGTATAACATTTTCATTCAGTAAAATGCATCAAATGCTTACTATATAACTGGGATTATGGTAGTGAAAAGTAGATTTCCTATCCTTATGAAGCTTATGTTAAATTGATATAAATATAAACATTAAATAATGCTTTGAACAAAAGCAGAACAAAGGCTTAGAGGTTGAGAAGAGTGTCATCTATTTTGGATAGGGTAATCAGAAAAGCCTGCCTCAATAGATGACATTAAAGCAGCTAAGAGACAGGCATAATTCTAACTTTTTTCAGGTGTAATCAGCTATTATTTTAATAAAGGTTAAGCATGTGTAAACCACTTTTGCAGAAGTAAACAAGACACTGTGTGATTGCTATTCTACACTTAAATGTTGA
Organism: Leucopleurus acutus; assembly: GCF_964270905.1. Taxonomy (NCBI): domain Eukaryota; kingdom Metazoa; phylum Chordata; class Mammalia; order Artiodactyla; family Delphinidae; genus Leucopleurus; species Leucopleurus acutus. The sequence goes on from NC_139156.1 coordinate 40,904,457, forward strand.
TAATCACCTCTTTCATAGGACATTTTATGTGACACCCATAGGTTAAATTTTGTGAAACTAACAAGTAATGGTTGCAAAGCACATATGCTTTTATTACAGGAGAGTCTCTCATGCCTTAATCAGTGCCTATTGTATTTTATTTCACACATAATTACTAAAAGGTTAGCTGTATGACAATCTGAAGCTTCTTCTGGCAACTTGGAAGTATAAGATATTTTGCTCAAAAGAGACAAATTGACAGTAATTGACATCTGTCAACATGAACTCAACAGAAGACAAGGGATAACTAACAAATACAACTATAAAATTATTAAATGACGGAAGGCTAGGTTAGGGTAGTTAAGAGTGAAATAGTAAAGACATTTTAATAATCCTTGATAACATTTAGAATATTAGACAACTGTGAATTCATAATCACAATTTGTCAACAATAACATATTCAGCCATGTACAGTGTACACACTGTTCAAAAGGCAGAGGGGAATGACATATATTTTAGAATAATTTAAATATATGTTGTTTAAAATTAGCAATCTTAGTTTTTAAAAGAATAAGCTTTAGCCATCTAGATACATCACTTTGAGAAATAGCATTCCCCAGACTGGATTACTGAGATAATGAGCTTTTTCAAGAATCTGGGGCCACAAAATCAAGACATATACTCAAATAATTAAGTTATGATTTATTTGTTATATGAAGCATTTTGAGTTTATGTTGACCCATCAGTCAAAGCATTCTGAATAATAAGATCTTCTCACATCTAATTTTCATTCCTATTTGAACGTACTCTTAGAATCTTCACATATTCCAAATGAAGCTACCTATTTCAAGAAAAGAGTGAGCTAAATTGTTTTTAAGAAGGTATTATAAAATATATGTTTAGTCTGAACACTATAATTATTAAAATGACTTAATTCAATAAAAACTATAGCCATATGAAAATAAACATATAAGTAAAGAAAAACCATTACTCTGTAAGCTCTTCTATCTGTCTTTCCACTAGAGTAGGGGGTACATTCGAAACAATGACTTGCATATCCAGCTGATTGACCACAGAGACCTGAAAGAAGAAAAAACAGAATTCATTTGGCTTTTACTCATTAGCATTTCTATAATCAAAAATTAACATCTTTCCTTCCCTACTATGCATAGTGGTTTCCCATTTATAAATTTAGGAATAAATGATATTTCTAGCTACACAATCTCTACTAGGTATGTTGAAGCAGGTTGAGAATGACAGACTAATTGTTTACTTAGAAGTTATAGAACCCTAAGTGACTTCGACTGTTGTTGGTTTTGCGTTTGTTTTCTTGGCTTTTACAAAAGCATAAACGAAGGTGGTTTTGTATGTTTCTTTAATTGGGTTATTTAAGAACACTCAGAAAAATGGAAAACCCAGCTTTTAGATTTTATAAATCCTAAGAGATCATTTATTCATTGTGACTAAGAATCTGGGATATGGATAGTTAGAATAATTCATTCCATGAAATCACCACATACAGAATTCATGTCTGCTTTAGCCAACTTTATGTTTGTGTAGATAAAGAGATATATACATACAAACTTACAGAGAGGGCCAAGATGAACTAATTTAACAGCTGTTTATGAATCCATTCTTTCATGTAACATTTAGAGTCCATTCTATGTTCTTATTTAGAAAAATGGAATAAAAACCATAGCATTTATTCTCTGCTTACAATGTATCATTTACTGTTTTTCTCAATGCTCTACAGGAATTAGCACTCATGTAATTCTATAAATCACCGTATCAGGTAGTTATGACTATCATTCCAATTTTTTAATATGAAAACTAATAAAACAAAGAGCCATTAATAACCTGGGCCCAAATAAGCATAATCTCCAGAATATGTGATCTTTACTATTACCCAATACAGATGTAAAAACTGTAAAGTCAAATCATACACTGTGCTGCACATACATTACACAATTAAAATTGTGTAAATGCATATACACCAGGACCATGAATTGGATACTCTGGATTAGGTATATTTAGCACCATATATCTGAATATAATTTATACTAGGGAATAACTTCATGTTTATATATATTTTTGATATAGGCTGCAAATATAGTTGCCCATAGATGCCCTATCAGGAGTCACAAACTCAAATGTTTTCAGGGACCAGGCAGGTAACCTAAATGAGTGAAGTAGCCGAAAGTATGAAATAATAGGGAGAACTGGAAGTCTCTCAAATCAGAGAGCATACAACTCCTCTGAAGAGGTCACCTACTACTCATCTCTAATGAATGTTGCCATGTGGGAAAACAGGTGCAGATTTCCTGGGGTTTTCCATTTTTTAGGAAAAGAAATACTATGTGAAATATTTACAACTAATTTGAAATCTTTCAAACCATTTTGTGGGCCTAATAATTCATGTCTGCCCACTAGCCAGGTGTCTATCTTATTATCACCTGTGAGCAAATCGCTAACATTGGCAGTTCCAATCCTGTATCCCTAACTCATTACAGGCATCTGGGATCAAATGTTTAAATTTCCCTTAAACATGTACATGAATCTTGATTGTGTCTCCACACACATAAAAAAAATCTAAGTTCATTAGAATTAGGGATTATCACAGATTTTCTGTAATTTTGTCTTTTTATCTTTTTGTATTGGTCCTGAATAAAAAAACAGACAGAAATTACATATAAGGTTTTTTGTTATTTTTTTGTTTTGTTTTCTGTTTTTTGTTTTAGTTTTTAGTAGTAAAAATACATGGTAAAAATCTCTAGAAAAATATATATGAGATTTGTGCAAATGTGTTTCCTTTCTTCCTTCCTTTGCTCTCTTTCTTCTTTCTTTTCTTCCTTCCTTCCTTATCTTTTTTTCCCTTCCTTTCAACATTGGACCAGGAAAGGTAAAAAAAAAAATTCTGCTCAAAAGCAAACAGCCTGGAACAAATAGTAATCATGGACTGTTTTCTCAACAAGAGTAGATTTCTCAACTTCCTCTGGAGTTTAGTGGAACCGTATGGTGGAGTTTTGACCAATGGAAAGTTAGTGGAAAGGAAGAAATAAATATTCTTAAATCTGCCTCATGAGTGAACTTCCCCTTTCTTTCCCAATCTCTATCTGAATAAAGAGGCCATAGAGAAGGGCACAGAAACATTTGCAAGAGAGCTGTCAAGAACACTACCCAACCATATATGCTCTCATTGTTGTGTCATGTGAAAGAAAAATAAAACTTGTTAGTTTAAACCACTGAAATTTTAGAGTTTTCTGTTACACAATCAGCCTACCAAGACAAACACCCAGGGATTTATTACACACAGCTGTTAGATTTTCACTAATTGTAGAACAACGAAAAACTAGAATGTTAGTTATATTTGGTGCAGGGAAATGGTAAAATTTCCCCTTGTGTACATAAGTTCTGAGTTTTGGAAGTTGATTTACAAGTCAACTGTTGGAATGCAATCAATTCAAGTGCTAGAGACTCTATTTGGAAGCAAAATTTGGCCTTGCAGATATAAGTAACTCTTATCATTTGCCTTTAAAGGACTGTTAGTACTTTCTCTTTATTCAGAAGGATAAATTACTTCAAAAGGAATTTTTAATTTGTTAAACAAAATGAATTAAGATTTAAGGTCCTCTGGAATATATACATATTAAGCTTACAATTTATCAAAAATATCTTCTGAACTTAATTATTTTGAAAACATGCTTTTGTGCTCTTAAAACAATAATGTATTTCTAATTCTGATAAGATACAAAACTCAGACTGCATTTAACTACAAAAGTAGTTTTCTTAGATTTACCTATAAATACTTAATTTAAAATTTAAAAATCTCCTTAAAGTATTGACATATTATTCATGTAGAAGGTACATAGTTTAACTATGAAGACAATAAGCTATTATAGCTTAAATTTTGATCTTTCAAAAATATTATATGTCCCTGAATCATTGGTTTCTTATACCATCTATAGCAAAGATATTTATATGTTTAAGATTACTAGACTTTATTTATGTTACTTTTCTAGTATAGCCTTTATGCAAATACTTTCAGAAATACACATCAGTTTATTATACTAAACACTTAAAAAATTCTACTTTAAAGTTGCTTCACTTAATTCTTTATGCCTTAATTACTATGAAAGTTTTTCCAAAAAATTATTTTTATCATTTTTGGGATTGATCTTTGTAATGGATTAAAATTACTAGGTATTGTCAAAAGGAAAAAAGAAAAGTAACATTTGTGCAGCACATAATTCCAAAAACAGAGGTTATCAATTTACATAATTACTTCTAAATCCTTTTAATTCTTTCTCATAAACCTCTTATAACTCCCCTTTTTTTCTATTCATTCTCATATAGTTTAGATAGGCAGTCCAATAGAAATATAATGTGAGACACAAAAACATGTCAGATACATAATTTTCAATTTTCTGGTAATCACAATAGAAAGATAAAAACTAGTGAAATTAATTCAATAATACATTTAACTCAATATATTATCATTCCAACATGTAATCAATCTAAAACAACTTATTAAGGAGAATTTTTACTTTTTTTTTTTCATTTTAAGTCTTTGAAGTCCAGTGTGTATTTTACACAGTACATCTAAATGCAACCTAGCCACATTTCAAGTGCTCGGAAGCCACAGAGCTAACATATTATACAGTGAATAGAGACCCACACAATTTACTGCTTGGACTGGACAATATCTCTCCTGTCTCTGGTGCCACCTCACTTTTCTTGAAAAGAAGAGGTATCTTAAGAACTTTTTAAAGATAATTGTGTATATTTTCTTCAATACTCCACCAAAACTCAAGTGGAAGCTTCTTCAAGGTGAGTTTCAATGTGAAATCTAAAACCATGTTCAGTTACATTAAAATACATTTATCTGTCTTGCACTTTGAATGGATTTTTTATCTTTGAATTTTTTTTAACATCTTGCATTGGTCATTTGGAAAATATTGGTTCACTGAATATTGCAGATTTTTCAAATGTTGACACATTTCATTACACAATATCAAGAAAAAAAATCAAATTCTTTAATATGACCACTGATCTCATCAGAAAAGTCTTTGAGTAATGGGGAAGCTGTCAAGTTCACAGTAGTGAATGCATGCTTCCCAATATTCTAATTTGTGCTTGAAGGCTTGAATGTCATCATTAACAATAAATACTGTCAGTTGTTTTCCTTGAATTGACAGTCTCACCTTATTCATTTTTGTGTAAATGCCTATCAAATATTCAAGTCTGAATAACCGTATTTTATCTCTAAGTTATTTTTTCAAATAAAAAGCTATTCCTTGAAAAAAGCAGCTAATTCAACTTGCATAGAGCTTTTCTCTCAGACAACCATGATACTTCCATACACACCAGAAGTGCTTTATACCTACTTCCTATTTCATTACAGAAAATATTGAAAAAGTATTTAGTCAAGAGTAGACATTGGTTAAAATTAATGTTTTACTGCATTAGTAAGGGCATTCTTAGTTGAAACAGGCTTTCTCTTTTTCTGTTTATGTATGGCTATGAAGCATACAATGGCAGCAGCAGAGCAAATGCAACATGGTAAAAAGGCAAATCATGTCCTAGTATCCTTATTAAAAGAGTTTTGATCTCATGGGCCCTGAAATGATTTGGGGGACCCTCAGGTTTTCATGGACCACACTTTGAGAACTGCTAACCTGTATTGTAAGAGAGGGGCCATTCACTCACTGAACTCATAGGCATTTAGTACTCACTAACAGGAATTATTCTAGGTGCTTGAGATAACATCAGGGAGTTAAATAAATAAATAAATAAATAATATGTCCTCATGGAGTTTTTCTGAGGAAAATCCATGAATATGATAAGTCTTTTGAAAAAAGAAAGCAATAAAGTGATGTAAAATGACACAGTATGTTGCAATATTAACTAGGATGGTGAGAGTAGGCTTCACTGTGAAATACATTCTTGCAAATATTTAGAAGAGGTAAGAGAGCTAGTCCTGAACACGTTTGGGGGAAAAGCATTCTAGGTAGAGCCATTGCAAAATCTCTAAAGTGAGAGCATTTCTGGCTATTTGAGGAAAAGCAAATTGGCCAATATTATTGGGTTTAAAGGAGTTAGAGGGAGAAGAGTAGAAAACGGATCATTGGAGGCCAGATTACCAAGGGTCTCATAGTCTTCTATAATGATCTAAGTAATTTCTCTGAAAGAACTGGGGTGATATTAGAAAGTTCTGAGCAGAGAAATAACAGGACCTGAATTACATTTTAAGATATCACTTTACTTGCTATATTAAAACCAGACTTTAGCAGGGCAAGCGTGGAAGCATGAGAGCAAGTTAGTGAGTTTGCACAATGACACAGGTGAGTTATGATGATTGTTCAACCAAATTGTAACAGAACTTTTGGAAAATGTGCTGATAACACACATATGTAGCATATGTATCTTATAGTACATATATATACACAACATTATTTACTGAGGAATTAAATGTGTGGTTGAGTAGAGAAAGGAATTAAGAAATTTTTAGCCTAAAGAATTCAAAGTTCATTTGGTCATCAAGCGAAACTGGGAAGATTATAGGTGGGAGAGATGTAATGAGGGAGAGGAGTTCAGCTTAGGAAACATAAATAGATCTTTAGTAGATATTCAATGTAACACTGCATGTACACCTGGACATTTGAATTTGCTGTTCAGGAATGAGCTTTGGGGTGAAGATATAAATCTGACATTTTCTAATGTATAGACGATATATATATATATATATATTTTTTTTTTTTTGCAGTGCGCGGGCCTCTCACTGTTGTGGCCTCTCCCGTTGCGGAGCACAGGCTCCGGACGCACAGGCTCAGCGGCCATAGCTCACGGGCCCAGCCGCTCCGCGGCATGTGGGATCTTCCCGGACCAGGGCACGAACCCATGTCCCCTGCATTGGCAGGCAGATTCTCAACCACTGCGCCACCAGGGAAGCCCTATAGACGATATTTTAAAGTTGTTGGACTGAATGAGTTTACTGAGTCAGTGAGTGCAGATAGAAAAGAGAATTAACGTCCAAGCTCTACGGAACATTGACTAAAAGGTCAGGAGCAGAAAATGAACCAGCAAAAGAGGTTGAGAAGGAATGAACAGTGAGGGAAGAGAAAAATAAGAGCATGGTGGCCTGAAAGCCTAGGAAAGGTAATAATCAATCAAGTGTTGCTGATGGTTCAAATAAGCTGAAGACTGAAATTACCAGTGCGTTTAATAAGTGAAAGCCATTGATGATGCTGACATAAGCAATTCTGGGTGAGTGCTGGGAGAGGAATTTTGGTTCAAGAGGGTTTAAGAGGTTAGATGGTGAGAAATTAGAGTTGGCACTAACAATGAATTTTTCTGGAAAGAGGAACATAGAAATGAAGTGGTAGCTGGAACGAGATGTAAGTCAAGAGGGTTTTTTTTTTATAATTTTTGAAGCTAGGAAAAATAGCACAGTTATGGGAATAATCAAATAAAGAGGGGCTATTGTTACTGATAATGTATAAAAGAAGTAGGAGAATTGCTGAAACAGTGTCCTAGCGCTGGTGAGCAGAATTGGATCTGTTGCACATGTGGAAGTAATGGCTCCAGATAAAAGCATAGAGAATTGGGCTTCCCTGGTGGCGCAGTGGTTAAGAATCCGCCTGCCAGTGCAGGGGACAAGGGTTCGAGCCCTGGTCCTGGAAGATCCCACATGCCGCGGACCAACTAAGCCTGTGCGCCACAGCTACTGAGCCTGTGCTCTAGAGCTTGCGAGACACCACTATTGAGCCTGCGTGCCACAACTACTGAAACCCACGTGCCTAGAGCCCATGCTCTGCAACAAAAGAAGCCATCACAATGAGAATCCTGCGCACCGCAGTGAAGAGTAGCCCCCGCTCGCCACAACTAGAGAAAGCCCACATGCAGCAATGAAGACCCAATGCAGCCAAAAAAAAAAAAAAAAAAAAAGCATAGAGAATTCATCTAAACAAACAGGAAATAAGGCATAGAATGTTGGTGAAAATACTGGTAAGTAGGCGGATTTAGTGGCAGGAATTGTAGAATTATCTTTCTAAATGCTTTATCTTTCAGTGAAATAGGATGCCAGTTAATTAGGCAATTGTGAGGATGAGGAAGCGTTGGAGGATTGTGAGAGAGAAGCTCTTCTAGGAGAGAAGGAACATGAATGGACCAGGAAATACAATATGGTTACTGGACAATGTAAGAGCTCACTTGGGGGCTTTCATCATCAATTTAAAGTAAGACTAACTATATAATTGTACATGTTTTTGCAGGCATCCAGCATGGATATAGGTCTGGAGAAAGGAGAAAGCTGGAATTAACAAGAGTTATGTTTTTTCCAAGTGAGTGTGATGTAGGGAAAGAGGGCAAGGAAGTTGCATTTTTATGTGATTGAGTGCTTGTAATAATTAATAATGTACTATAAATCTGGCAAGCAGGAAAGAGAAAAACATGAGGGGTAGAGGGAAAATGAAAACATAGTAGGCTAAACAGGAAATAGACTGAAGGTCTTGGTGGAGGTAGAAGAGTGCTGCAGTTAGCTGAACACACCTAGTATTATGGTCAAAGAATGGGAGGTCTGAAATGGAGGTTACAGAGGGGGTGCCGTAAGTGGTAATGGCAAAAATAACTCATGTTTTAAGTGGTTGCAGTAGGATGGAGAGTAAAGCCATTGGAGGAAGGGCATTCAAGAGATTGTGAGTTCAGGATATTGGAAGAATCATCTCTGCATATAATGAAATTGCTCAAACTTAGGACTGGAGGATTGTTGGAGAAAGTAACAGTAACGGAACTCATTGAGATATGTTGGGGATTGACCCAAGGCTTGGGAGATCCCAGCAATAAAGTGAGGCAGCGAGTGACAGTCAGATGATGAAAATCAAGGCTGATTCCTAGGAAGGAGGGTCTAGAAGCAGTGATGCTGTACATTGAGGATCCTACTCCAGCAGTGGATAGTACGAAGTCTGTGACAAACAAAAACAGAAAAGAATACAAACAAAAGCTACTGCTTGAGAAGGCAGCAGTAGAAGTAGCAGCCTCAGGGGAAAACCAGATTTGCATTAAGTAAGAAAGTTTTATCTAAATTAAAAATCATATCTTCACTCACCTTTACTCACCTTTTTCAACGATTTCCCATTATTTTAAGAAAAAGTTCTAATATTTTTAATATGGGCTACATCTTTTATTGATAAATGGACCACCTACTTCCATCTCCAGCCCTGTCTCTCATTCACTTTCTCTCTCTCACTCTCCCAAGCTGAGTAAATATCTATCAGTCTTTCAGAACTGTCATGATTTCCCTTCCTTCTTGGTTCTGGCATGTGTTGTTCCCTCTGCTTAAATCTTATTTCTCTACGTCTCCCTTCTCTTGATTGAAAGGATTTCTGATTTTATAATAAATATCATTTTGCTAGGAAGGGTTCCTCATATACATATTGTGGTTAATAAATATATCACATTATGTTTACCTTAAATTTTATCTTTCTAAATATATTTTGGATAATTTTAAAGATATACTTTTAAATTTCCTCACAATAGTTTAGAGTCCAAATGAGAAATCTATAAACTTCACATTGCTTATGTACATATTACATATATAACCTATAGTTATGTTTTGTTCATGTTATTGTAATATTTTAATTATATAATATTTTAATTATATAGTGTAGTATCCTTATTATGTTGCCTTAAAGACCACAATGTGCGTATCTTAAATAACAGGAAGAGAAATGACAACATTATTTTATATAAGGTTTACAGATCTTATTTTAATCAGAAAATCTATGCCAACCTTAATATCTTCTATGTCAAAAGTGTTTTGGCTTAGACTGGCCTTTGTTTATTCTGTTGCAGCTTTACTGTTATAAATGTAAAGAGTGTTCTGGTCTTCATTTCCACCACAATTATGGTGATTGGTCTTCACCATTACCTAAGAAAAATTTGATTGAGTCTGCACCTATTTGATGGTTAATATTGTCCTGATAACTAGATTAGGAGAACAGTGAAGACTGAAGATTTAGTAAGGTATAAACAGCAAAAGAAAAATTATACTTGATTTTGTCTTTATGTGACAAGTATTTCCAATAGTAATGATAATTATAACTTTTACTAATTTCATCAGAAAAAAGTCTAAATAATCCACACTTCCAAAGTTGGTAGCAATTCCATAGGATAAATGCTTTGGTGTTGAGTATTTTGAATAAATGCCAATATCAGACTGCCCTTGGTAATGACCCACCACTGACCTTGTGTACAGCCTAAGAAAAAGTCAGAGTAGAAAAGTGATATTATTGACTGAAGCCAAATATAACTCTGTCAAGGATCACCAATGTCATCAGTGGGGATTTTGGTAAAACAAGGAAGTCACCTCTGCTGGATCATGAATTTGCTCTAATACATTTCCTTTTGTTTTCTTAATTACAAAAGGCCTAAAAGTAAACAGTAATAAAAATTTCATACATTTTAATTTCTACAGCACAACTCTGTGAAGCATTTTAAAATTTTAAAAATGCTTTTTTAAAGCTTTTAAAAAGCCAACTTTATATTAAAATTGAGATCTGTAGACCAAACAGAAAACCAGTGCTTAAGACATTGCTGTCACAGTCATGTTTAAAAACGATATGGTACATTTCCAAAATGTCAGAAAAAAAAAAACAACCCATAAAGTATTTTTTAATATTCTAAACTATACATATTAACAACCTGGATGAAAATTAATCACATTCATGTTTTGGAAGACCTATTTCAAACATTTAAAAGTTCTAGGAATTAAAACACTGACCCCTGGTTAGTACTTGCATGTGCCCACCTATCTGAAGTTTTATCTACTCACAAGAACATCTGCTTTGCCACTTAGGCCCTTCCCATAGTCGTCAGTTGCAATGACTTGAAACTTGAAGTAAGACCTCCTCATATTATGGAAGAGCATAGCCGTTTTGATAAGCCCTGTGTATGTTTCCACCACGAATCCTTCTTTTCCCTCTTTAATTGGTGGTATTATGAGTCTGTATGCCATGGCACTATAATTGCCGGTATCTTTATCAGTAGCCTAGGAGGGAAAAATCACAGGTTATAAATAAGCAGGTAAAAAATAACCTTTGTTAAAGGGCTTATTTATGTTTGTGAGACAGTTTGTATTTCTTGTGTAATAATAACACAATAAAGCCCTCCTAAGGTTATATTTTTCTAGATGCTGTTATATAGATTTATAGACTTTGTGTACACAGGGTTGAATGGCTATTATGAGAAGGATAATGACTATTAAACTGTGAATACAAGGGACACTAACTCAGACACAAGAGACACTAACTCAGTCCAGTTGATGAACCAAGTGTTTTGACTGGCATGTTTCATGGGTTCAACTCTGGGCTGAGATCCAAAATGGTTTAAGGATGAAACTGTTTACCTAAACATTGTCTTGTGTAATAGGCATAGCGTGTGATTGTGCTTTTGATCTAACCTACTTCCTAAAGGGAAAAAAATAATGTATTAAAATATCTCAAATGACAACAGGACAGTATTCAGGTCTTTTAAACAATAAATCTATTTTTTTTTTTTTTTTTTGCGGTACGCAGGCGTCTCACTGTTGTGGCCTCTCCCGTTGTGGAGCACAGGCTCTGGACACGCAGGCTCAGCAGCCATGGCTCACGGGCCCAGCCGCTCCGCAGCATGTGGGATCTTCCCGGACCAGGGCACGAACCCGTGTCCCCTGCATCGGCAGGTGGACTCTCAACCACTGCGCCACCAGGGAAGCCCTAAATCTAGATATATATATGAAGAGATCCTAATTAGTTAGTGCCATATCAAAATTAGAGAGGGTTAGAATACCAATCCAGCTTCCTTTTTCATCAGCTTGTATCCTGATTAACCAATTTTTTTCCTGGTTGTAGGTACTTATGTTCTACATGTTGAGGTTTCTTCACATTTAGAATTTTAAAAGAAATAGTTGCTTAGAATACTTTTTTAAAAATAAAGCTGTGAGCATAATAATATTAGCCTGGCTCTATGGTTTCTACTTCAGGGGAATTTTTCAGCATGCCAATTTGAGAATTATGTCACAGTGAAATATTTGAAAGTGGAATGGTGGATGAGATAGTTTTTAGTGAATTTATACAAGGCTATGTAACTTTATTCATGATACTAGATGGGTAACATTTATATCTTAATTATTATAATTACTATTTTTATTATCTGGTTATTCTTATTTTATTAAATATTATTGTTAAATATCAGATATCAAGCATTTATGATTTACCATTACAATGCTAATAATTCTACAAAAATAATTTTGTTTAACAAAACTAAAACTCTGAGGAATATATTATTCTAGTTACATAAATTAGTGCCGTCCAATAGAATTTTCTGCAATGATGGAAATACTCTACATGTCTTCTGTCCAATGCAGTGGTCACTAGCCACATATGACCACTGAACACTTGAAATGAGGCTAACATGACCAAGGCAGTGAAATGTGAATTTTTTATTAAATGTAAATAGCCAAAGACTACAAAGTAAGTGGTAAAGTTGGGCTACAAATAATGACAATAACAGTAAATAATAGCAAATGTGTGTTGAGATTCAGCGTAAGTTTGAATCTCTGGCTTTAAATCCTATATATGTGCTTAACCATTTAAAACATTTCAGGATAAATTTATCTGTTAGACAAGGTAACTTAAAGTAAAAAAAATCCAGATATTTTGCTTCAGGATAAAATATTTCTTGAAATTCGTAAGTTAAAATTCTCAGCTTTAGAATAGGACAAGCTCGAGCTACCAGCTCATCTCTTTAAATGCTCCATATGTTTTACATAACGGCAGAGCTTAGTTTTTGCATTAGAGGAATAGTAATTAGATTCCAACATAGGTCACATTATCACTAAAGAGAAAAAAAAGAAAGAAAAATAGTTATCAAAGTGTTTATTTTTAAGCTTTGAATCCAGGTTTTTATTCATTTAACAAAGTATAAAATAAGAAATAAAAAGCACATTCCCAACTAAAATTAAAATCAGTTTGAATTAAGTAATCAAAGACATTTCTTTCATATACTGAGAGCAAATTTAAGACATGCTGAATCAGTCAAAGATTAGGCTGAATATCATCCTTTCACTTATGATTAACATAGGTATTTCCCCTGAAATAAACATTTTACCATTAATGCAAACTTTATTGAGGTGTAAGAAACTGGCACAAAAATGTACAAATCATAAATACACAGCTCAATAAAAATTTGCAAAATATACACATCCAATGGACCAGCACCTGCATCAAGAAATCAAACATTACCACCATCCCAGAACGTCCATCATGTCCTTCCAGCCATACCCAGTTCGCCAGAGAAACCACTATCCTGATTTCTAACACCATTGATTAGTTATGCTTATTTTTAAACTTTATATTGATGGAATCATAATACATGGTCTGTTTCCTGTCTGACTTCTTCTACTCAATTTTGTGTTGTAAGATTGTAAACCTCAATATTTTAAAATAAACCCTGTAACACAACATAATCACATTTAGAAAAGAAAAGGCAGTTAAAGTAAAATCATCATGATTGCTTGGTATATTAAGCCTCTTTGCACAGTTCTTACTGATTAACTTCCATTTCAATAAACAAGTAATTTCACTTTGCTCTATTCCTAATTTATTAAATTATTATAACCACAAAGTGCCATATTTTACCTTAACAGATTAAGGTGTTTTTAAATATACTTTTCCTGAAACAAACAATCATTTAATACAAAAGTTTGGGTAACTCAGAAATATCTTTTTTAAATGATTTTCCCTAGTACATTAGTAGCAAATTGTCAAAAATGAGATACAAGGTTTAAAAAAATCATGTTTACTGGACCTTTTTTTTTTTAATTGAATGAAAGATTTCTTAAATTCTATAGTGCTTTACAATTTTCAAAACTTTCACACAGATGATTTTATATAATCCCATTATAACCGCTTTTTTTTTTCTCCTACTCCTATATTGCCCCTCTCCCCTTCCCTCTTTCCACTGGTAACCACTGGATTGTCCTCTATATCTGTGAGTCTGCTTCTTTTGTGTTTTTTTTTCAAATATATAAAACTTTACTGTCATATGTATGTTGTTAGTAATGACTCCACTTTAAATTTTTAATCTTTGAGTAGGTTTGATCCTCTTTGGAATCTGAAAAGATCTTATTTCAGAAAACACACATAAGGATAGTTGCCAGAACCACTAGCAGTCTTTCAAATCTACCCCCTCTCTCCCAAGTATAGTTGAAACTAACAAGTTAAAACATGAATGATAAAAATTCCAGTAGGTACTCTACTTATGATCAATTTAAAGGAGTATTAAGTTTAACTTTGTCTATTCAATTTCAATAAACACATGATTTAAAACAAAAACCTATATGCAGTTGACCCTTGCACAACTGGGTTTGAACTGCGGAGGGTCCACTTAAAGTCAGTGACTGAGGCTGGGTCAGTCTCAGGTTAACAACCTGTCAAGTGCTCTTTAAACCACAAAGTCCATTTACATTATTTGTGTAATGTTATGTTATAGCTGCTGTGGCGAGCTAACTTTTATTGAGCTATTATGATTTTCCAGGTGCTATGTAAATACTTTTCATACATAATCTCATGCCATCCCTTCTTTTAAGTTTTTTTTTTTTTTTTCGGTACGCAGGCTTCTCACGGTTGTGGCCTCTCCCGTTGAGGAGCACAGGCTCCGGATGCGCAGGCCCAGCGGCCATGGCTCACGGGCCCAGCCGCTCCACGGCATGTGGGATGTTCCCAGACCGGGGCACGAACCCATGTCCCCTGCATCGGCAGGCGGACTCTCAACCACTGCGCCACCAGGGAAGCCCTTGAGTAAGTTTTATTGTTATTATTTTATAGGTGAAGAGATGGAGGCACAGAGAGATTAGTAAGTTGCTCATAATCACAAAGATAGTTGATAGCAAAGTTGGGTAAGTCTCATTCTAAAACCTATACTATAACCACTACATTCAATATGTCAAAATAAGTACCAGGACTAAAATCCCAGTGAAAACAACATTAAATGCTAGATAAATGATCTTCAGAATTTTTCCTAGACATATCAAGGAGATAGAAAGACACTAATAAATATGCAGGTCAACAACCAAGAGAAAGCAAGAATACAAACAGCTTAGTACTGATGGTAGTTTCACCTAGAGGGTTTCTTCTGATCTAGGTGAACTTAAAATTTAATTTATGAGGTCTTGAGTGGCTCAGAGAATAGGAGGCAAGACCGAAGGCCCACGCATAGAAGTTAGTCTAAAGACTCCCCTCTCAAGAATGCTAAATTCTCACTTTAAGGGTGAATGAGAAAGTCATCTCTCCTTTCCAGCAACCACTGCCACTACCACCCAAAACTAAAAAGAAAACTGCCTGGTTTAAACCTTGATGTTGAATGCAGTGCAGAAAAAAGAAACAACCAAACAACAACAGAAAACAAAAACAAAAAAACCCCAAAACTTCCTTGAGACTCAATCCATAACCAACACAAGCCTTCATCGGAGTTTGTAGCCTTTATTCACACACTACCAATGCCCTCAACTCAAGGATAAACCACAGTATTCTCAATTTGTAAATTTGGTGGTCCTGAGCTCTACCTGAATGAACAGAAAACCCACAACTGAGAATTTGAGAAACTGGTCTTTGATAATGGCCTGGCCTCCTCACAGAAGCAAGCACTTTTTCAAAAAAGCTACCTCCAACATATGCCTCAAAGAATTCTAACAAATAAGGTGCAAGAAAGATGAAAACTTAAAGTCACATAATTCTCAAAATGAACAAGAAACAAAATACCACGAATAAAGAGTCTGTTGTGATAAAAAATGAAAGTCGAACCACAAAGGCTTTAGATATTTGAATTAGTGGACAGAGAGCATAAAGTAAATGAACAGTATGTTCCACTAAACAACAGTGATCTTTAAAATACAAATAAAATGAGAATAGTTGAACTTAAGTAAAATGTATTTTCTAGAAATGAAAAAAATAATAATTGAAATAAAAAGCTCATAAATGAAGTTGTTAGAAGGTTAGGCATAGGGCACAAGAGTATTAGTGAACTAAATGACAGAGCAAAAGTTAGGCCTGATGCATTCTGGGGGGCTAAGTACCAGTCTGGGAGGAAAAGCTTTGCCTAAAATGTCATTAGTGAACTCAAGCATGAATAGAGCAAAAGAGCCAAAAGGTTAGAGCCAAGAGGTTTTTTCTTAAATAAATAAACCATTGTGTATATAACCTGCATTGTTTCCTTAAAAATGGGAAAACATTCATAGAGATATTCTATGAAAGGGAAAAAATTATAAATCTAGTCCATCATTTTTTAGATAGTAATAAGGGGACATCTAACAAGTTTGGCTAAACAAATGTCTAAAAATTAAAACTGATCTATCATGAAAACTCTAAATGAATCAAATTTACTAAAGAATGAATGTCACTTTATTTATAACATCAGCTTCTTTATAATCAAAACTTTATACTGGGTTCCTGACACAGCCATTATTATGTAGAAGAGGTGACTCTGGAAGATCTGACTCACTGACTTTTGTGAGTTTCTCTTAGCAAAATCAGGAAAGTTATGTCTAGAGCTGTTTTTAAAAAATGAAAGTCAGAAATGAATATTATAATTATATTTGCTGTAATTATATTTTTAAATGAAGGTTAAGACACAGGAAACCACTTATGCATTTCTAAGACCTCATCTGGAAATTTTAATGCACACAGGTGCCCAACATTAAGAGAAAATCACCAAGTAACTGCTTCTATCATACAGGGGAGTAGGTGAGCCCATTAATTTTCTCACAGCCTAAATAACTGTTCCCCTCTGTTGCCTAAATGAATACTATGGATGCAGAAATATTAGTGGAATAATTAGTGATATCCAAAGAACTTCCAAAGCCCATTAAAGTCCAATAATGCTAACTTTAATTTTGCTTCTCAATTAGACCCCGTTTTAACAGTTAACAGCACTGAAGGCTCACTCTCCCTGAAATAGAGTGTAAATATTTTTGAATGTCAGGGTGAAAGTTCTCAAATCTCACATTACCACGACCAATGTCAGTATGTCAAGCTGTGTTTGTAAGGGACAAAATGGCTCGTGCATTTTTAGAAACTACAAAGAAACCTTCATTTTAAAGACCTTAAAGGCAATATGTCCAACATATAATAAAATGTAAATAAGGAAAGTCTCAGGTAGATTGATCTAGTTAGAAGGCTATTTAAGACTTCTGTAAAAATGAAAACAAAAAAAAAAAGAGAGGAAAGAAACATTTTAAATAAGAAATCTTAGTATTTAAATTTTATAAGAACATCAAAAAAAGGACCATAGTCCAATAAAATAATCTCTAATTTCAATATGCCCATTAATCATTTACCTAATTATAGTTAAGTAAAAGTCTAATGTAATTCAGAGATATTCTAATGAGTAAAACACAACTTGGTGTAGAAACAACAATTTAATAATGGTTTGTAAGATCATGCAACACAGAATTACGGAATTTTCAGGGGTTTTATTATTATTTTATCCTAGTTAGAATTTGCCAGTTTACTCTTAAGTTCAAGAGTGGTGGCAAATATCACACAGTAGTATCTATTTGAAAAATTAAAGAGAGAAACTGACCTGAAGATTAGCAAAATATTCCTTTTATAATTTTTTTAAAGTTATACATTGAAACATTCTGTATTACAGAAGGCATGAGAGTTCAAAATAATCAAGTCCTGCATTTATGTAATAACTGAAACTTTTTTTAGTTTTATTTCCATTTCCTTATAAAATATATTAAAAAATAAATATTATCTCAAAAAATAATTTATTCTTTTCATGATTGCTAATATAATGTGATCATATATTCTTCAATGATGCTTTGAAATGAACTCTGAAATCATTTTTTTTAACTTCTCATTCATGTGGAAAAGAAATTGCACTCTATTCAACAGACATAGTATGAAAAGAAAATACAGGCACAATTTCAGTCCTCTCTTTGAGAGAGGAAACTAGTTTTTAAAGTTGATTTTGGATCATAAAATATTATGGATTTTTACCAAAAACTTACTTATATTAAAATGTTTAAGAAATTTGTACTTTTGCAGAAATTCTGTAGTTACAAATCCTAAATCTTTCCGTATTCAAAAGAAATTAAATGACGTATTCATTATCTCTGACTTTCTGGTTCTTCCTTAGTTACATTACATTTGATCAATCCAAACCAATTTTAGTTTCTTCTCATCTCCCACCCTCCTAGTCCTTCTTCTGGCTACCATACTTGATCCTCCTTCTGTCTTCTTTTTGCCTGGTAAGGGCATCAGTACCTATGGATTGAACTGAGCTAAAAATCTCAGTAGACACTTCAACTGTCTTATCTCACACCTTGCCTTTCTACTCTCAGTCCATCAGCAAGCCCTCTGAGTTCTACTATAAAATCCTTCTCACTTCAGTGACTATCCATGAAGCTGATATTGCCCAAAATCAGGCTCTCCTATCACATTTTTAAATTCAGCAATAGCTTAAAAATGACTGATAACACACACCTCCCAGAAGATGAACTTTAAGACAAGTCCATGAAATATTCACAATCTGATCCTAGTTTAACATTTCAATTTCTTGCCCTACATTTACTCTATTTATATTTCTCCAAAACCAATCACATTACCTACTTTTTTTTTCCTGAACAATCTATGTTCTTTCATGATTCCAGGCCTTTGCACACATGGCTTCTTCTCTCTTAAATGTCTCTTGTCTGCTAGGCCACATGATACTCACTCCTGGACTATACTATGGCATGCATGTTTGCACACACACATTGAATATATGTAATGTTGAATAAGGCACTAAAACCTCAGCTTAAATTACTGCTTTTCTGAAGGCTGGCCTGACTCCCCTAGGGAGTGCTGCTTCCACCTACATGTTTCCAGTAGTATATTTTATATTATTTTTAGTATAGCATTTACCTTTGCATATTACAATATTTAAGTGTCTTTATTACACATAAAGTGTGTTTCTATTCATATCTTTTATTCTAATATCATGTCCAGCAAGTGGTCAAATAATGTTTGGCTGAAATGTCAGTAGAAGAATACCAGAGATCAATATTTAGAAGTGACGGATGTGAGCTTGAATCTACCACTTATTAGCTATATGAGCTCGGGCAAATAACTTTCTAGGGCTTAGTTCCTCATTGTAAAATGAGGAAAATAGGACATGCTGAATAGGGTGGCTGTTGAATATTCACTGAGGTATGAAATGGAGTGCCTCGCACAAACAATCGAGATCATGTCATCTTTATGATTTTATAACTAGTATTCTCAGTCATTAGTCAGCCATTGAGAATTTTGTTTATTTCAAACAAAAGAGAGTGTATTTCCATTTCAGATAAAACATAGCATTAAGAGTAGGATAAAAAATTATGATAATCGGGGCTTCCCTGGTGGCACAGTGGTTGAGAGTCCACCTGCCGATGCAGGGGACACAGGTTCGTGCCCCGGTCCGGGAATATCCCACATGCCGCGGAGCGGCTGGGCTCGTGAGCCATGGCTGCTGAGCCTGCGCGTCCGGAGCCTGCGCGTCCGGAGCCTGTGCTCCGCAACGGGAGAGGCCGCAACAAGTGAGAGGCCCGCGAACCGCAAAAAAAAAAAAAAAAAAAAATTATGATAATCAAGTAAAATTATTTACAAAGAGATAAAAAGCTGTAAATTTTGTAAAACCACCCCACAGAACATCAAAGTTAAAGCTTGAAAGACAGTTACTAGATAGCATTTATATGTAATAAAATTGCTAGTTTTTATTTGTGTGTTTGTATGTTTGTTTTGTTTTGGCCAAAAAATAGCATTGGCCAACCTGTCTTTAACCTAATTGCCTTTGGCTAACTTGCTCTAATCTAAATAGTTCTTCAGCCAATGAAGAATTGGCACTGACAATGACTGAAATAATTAAATGTAGGTTGACTGTCAGCACTGAAAAAGAATAATATATAGAAGATTATAATCAGGAAAGATCTGGGAAAACATCAGAGATAATCTGAAGGTATAACCAGTGTCCTGCATTGGGCTAAGCACTTTATGAATAGAGTATCATTTAATTTTCTTAACTCTGGGATGGGTAGAAGGAACTAAAGACATTCTGTAAATGGTATTCCAAACTGTGGAAGACTCAGTATATGACCCCAAATCACACAGTTGGTGAGCAGAACTTTTAATCTTTGACTTTAAGGCCCATGAAGGATTTGCCAACAGACTTATTGTGCCTAGAGAAGTATGTGGTGGGGTGAAGATTATTACCAGTCTCCTTGCTTCAGAGGTAGCCCCTGTACTAAGCTGACAGATTTCATTAAAAAATGCACTTTAATATTTCTCAATTTTTTCCTTCTGTGCAGATACTATCAGAGTTCAGTAGGAATTAAATTAAGACAAGTAGCTTCATCTCCACATCTCTCTTTCAGGACAAAGCAGAACACAAACACTGGCAGGAAATAGAGTTGTTTATATCCTTATCCTGGTTGTGCTGCTCCATTAAATGACATGTTGAAAGAGAATTCAATATTTTAATTGCATTTAGTGCTAATCAGACCCTTATAAATGTATGTGAGATTACACATTTTCACTGTGTTCTTTTCCTTTTCTCATTAGTTATCCCTAATTTTCATGATGATTATTAACATAACGTTAATATGCTCAGGAGGTGCCAGGAAAGATGAAGTGTCATGCTGTGATTCATTAAAGCCAGAGAAAGGACTGCTTCATGTTTCAACTTTTTAACAGATAGTTCATTTATAAACTTGAAAGATAAATTTTTTGCGTTCAGAATTTTCTATTAATACTTTTTCTTGGAGAAATGGTATTTTTGACCACGTCTATCTACAAGGGGGGAATTTAAGGGATGTCTTTAACATTCTTAAATTGCTGGACTTTTCCAGTCTGGGATTACTTTTTTTATATGGCTTTAGTACCTTCTTTCTGAAAAAGCCTATTTAAGAAATTTTACAGATATCTTAATTATGTTTCTATTTTAGTTAAAAGAACTTCAAGATTTTTTTTCTACTTCTCAGACATATGTTAGTTATTGAAGAGAACCTCGTCCAATTTTGTGGTTTGCTATGGCATGGTATGGTATGATAAGGACCAAAAAAAAAAAAAAAAACCCAATATGCCCTTTTTTAAAAATATTCTTTTTAAAACTGTCCTCTGGATAAGTTGATACTGTACTATCTGAAGGCTGAAATTTCTCCTAGCTGTGCTGTTAGGCTTTGTTTCTCAAACGTCACACCTGTATATATAGAGATTTTTTTCTTCTTAAATTTGCTATGGCTTCCTAAAAGGGAAATATCAAGCTATCGACAATTACTGATAAATAAAATATATACAAAAATACTTCATAATGCAGTGTTAAGATACTACTACTCATTTAAAACTTATAAATATGTTTCAAAAATATCAACATGATCATTGCTTATGTAAGAGAACTGACCACTCATTTAAAATATGTAAGTTGAAAAAGTTATATTGATTACTTCTCATTGGGATAATATCTTAATATTAACTTTCAGCTTTTATAATTATTCTTTATTCTACCATTAAGGTAAGAAGAAAAATTAGTGGTCCATACTGATGCTAAAGGTGAGTTCTAGAAAGACATGCCCACTATTTGGTTTCAAGGGCAATAATAAAATACCTGAGCATTCAATAGAATTGTGTTTTTAATAACTTATATGCACTCTGCATGCTGAATTAAGAACATCTGGAGTCTGAGATTATGATTATCTTATAGGCAAAAAGAACTACTCAGATAAAATAACTAATAATGACTGTGAATATTTATTGAGAGATTTCTGGGAGACAGGCACTGTGTTCATGCTTTTTATGCATTTTTAAAATTTATAACAAAAGAAATTTGTTAGATAGTACTGCCATCACTTGTAGATATGATGCTTAGAGAAATTAAGAAATTTGTCCAAGGTTACACAGCCCAGTAGTAGTTAAAGGACAAAAATCCAGATTTGTGTTCTTCGTTATGTTTTTGGAAAAGATACAGATTTAAATATCAAAACTTCATTTTTATGGCCTTTATGTTTTTTATTCATTTACCTGATATTTTATAATCTTGGGATTTAGCATATTCATAATATTTGATTAACCTTTAATCAATATTGACTTAAGTGAAAAGTTCCCTAGTTCCCTAAGTCATTCCTGCTGTCATAGAAGGAGCAGAGGCATTCCTGTTCTATTCATTTCCTGCCTACAGAAGTACTTTTTTTGTACTTTTGGTCTCAGTCTCATCCCACTCTCTAATTTTAGCTCTAATCCAGAATTGTAAACCCACAAAAAGCCCCTCCCTCAAAACTGGTTGTCTCAGTATCACCTGGCCTTGCCCTTGTTACTGAACCCTGCAGTGAGTGTGTTCTGAGCTCACCTCCGGGGCCTTCTAGGTCTGGAAGGCACACTATATGTTTCCTGTGATGCTTGTTCTCTGCTGAGCACCTAAATCCTTCTTTCACCTGGTTCTTCTAAAACTTCAATCTGTTTCCTCTCACTTATTCTTCCTACTCAGCTCTGATTCTTGGTCAGTGCTCTATATCATAACATAACAGCAAGGCTTTTGCCTGTGCTCATGTGTCTTGCAAGGACTTAGCAATCTGTTTCTAACCTGTGGATACGATCACACAATTTTCAGGTCCAAATCTTATCTCTCTGGCTTATTTTGGATTCTGAAACCAAGAACCAGATAATCCCATGTGCTTGTTCATACCAACCTGCATTCTCTCTACCAATACTATCTTCCAGATTCAACCTACCATGCTTGATAACTGGCATTTCTCAGTCACAGCCACCAATAACATAGTGTCCCATCTTCCCAAAATATGCTTTCTTGCTAAAAATCAAAAGAAAACTATGTGGCGTTGTTTCACTAAGAATTAAAAATAGATAATTCCTTAATATTAACTACACAGAAGGCTAATAAGAAAAATATGAACTCCTCTACTTTGGTCAGAATTATTTTACACCTTCCAAGAAAAACAGCTTGAATTACCAGAAAGTTGAATAAGCTTCTACCTTTTGTTTTTATGAATTTAGCACTTTTTAAACATTTAAAATTTTTATTTTTATTTTTCAAATTATATCTCTAGACCTAACCAGCATCTAGATCAAGAAATAGCGTGCGTTATCAGTCTCCTCCTAAGAATAACAACTATTCTGATTAGACTAGTTTTTCCTGTTTGTGGACTTTATATAAAGGGACTTAAAGAAATTTGTATTTTTTGTCTGAATCCATTTGCTCACATATATTAATGTATGTACTGTTGCTGGACATTGAGGTTGTTTGCAGCTTTTTGATTTTACAGACAGTTAACGTATTTACAAATAGTGGATTTTTTGTACATATCTCTTATGAGCATATGTATTCATTTTTGTTGTGTAAAAACTCAGGAGTAGAAATTATGAATTAGGGGATATGCATATGTTCACACTTAGTAGATGATGTCAAACTGTTTTCCAAAATATTGTTCCAATTTATAACCCTTTGGCAATATCTGAGAAATTCAGTTGTTTTGAAATTTGGTTTTGTCTTTTTTATTTTAGCTATCCTGATGAACATGTGGTGATTTCTTATGGTTTATTTTGTAATTCCCTAGTAGTTAATAAAGTTGAATTCCTCTTTATACATTTTTTTGCCAATTTTTAAATCTTTATTCATGGTCTATTCCAGTCTGATTCCTATCTTTTTATCTTGAGCTCTTTGTTTTGTTCTGTTTTCACTCATCAGTTTGTTAGAGTTCTTATATACTCTGAATTGGAGATCTTTGATATTGTCTTGTAGCATATCTTCAGGTCTATTGGCTTCAGGTGGTAATAAAGTCTTTCAAATTCCTATGAAACTCATTGACTTTGTCTTTTTATGGATCACTGGGATTGTAAGAGGCCATGACTGCTAGGAAAAAAAAAAATCCTGGGAACAAATAAAATGAGGCACTATAAAAAGAGATATAAATTTACAAAAATTAGTGTAGCAACCACATAAAGTTTCAGGATCTACTTGATGAGAATTTCTAGAGTTTTACTATTCCTATTCATTAGAATGCATTTTTGTGATTGCAGACATTTCTGTGTCTGTTTTTGAAAAAAATTTGAAAAGTCTCTTTGTAATTCTCATATATACAGTGACTTATTAACTAACCGATGTAAATTATATTCTCTTTATGTACATAGTCTTGCTCCAGGCCTGCTGGTTTTCATTAATGTAAATTCATTAGAATTACTAGGGAGAGTCATCCATTCTTTATGACTTTTTTAGAAATGAATTTTCTTCAAAATACATTTTAGGGAAATCTACTACTTTACTCTTCTCATTGGCAGTACTAATAGGCAATTCAAAAATAAAGTGTATTTAGAGAAGTATGAATAAAAACCTTTTAAAAAGCTCACTTTTATCATTTTTGCTAAGATTGGTGTTATAGGTCTCCTGTGTCAGTTCAGTACAGCACAAAGTTAAATGGAGGTTTAAAGAATTTCAGAAGAATTTTCAAAAAATTTCAGAAGAATTCTGATTGTCAATATTCCTACCAGGTGATGGAAGATATGGTCCTTGAAACATAAAATAGGAATGTATATATAACCATCACCGCTCAACAACATATAAAATCTTCTACAAGAAAATGCAAGCTTGATTCAAAAGATAATATTCCACATCCATACCTTGGATTGTTAGACATTTAATCATCTGAAAGACATGCAAGCATTAAATACATTTCTAATCTCACTAAAGTGTGATCAGACTTTGAAATATATGGGCCACCAATTAATTTAGGGAAGGTTAAATGATTTGGACATTCACCAAATAAACTACTTTTTCTTCATGTACATGCCTGATGGCTTGAAACCCATAAAAAGTTCTCAAACTCTCTTCTTTTAAGGTAATTTCCAGTTATGAGAGCTATTTTCCTCTACTTTTAAGGACTCCAAATTTGTCATTCTTCAGATATTTATAGCCTGTAAAAAAAATAGTCCCATTCCTATTTTAAGCAATAAAAATTAAGGCAATTCTTAAGTTACATTCAAACCAACAATTGTAAATTGAGTTACTACTACATAAATGAGATGATTTTAGATCTCTCTTCTGGACAATAAAAAGAGATTTTTGCAGAGAAGGGGAAGAGAAAGAGAGTAAAACATATATGTGGAATTATTTTATCTGGAAACTCCATTTGTGGCTACAAAGATAGATGTGGTCTTGTCCATGTATAATACTAGCAACAAAACTATAATTTTCTGCTTGTTCTGACCAAAAGAGGCAAATGTTATGCATCAGAAACTGGTGATGGTGCTATGTTCATATACCTCAACTTGCACAGGGGAAAATACAGGCTTAGAATGTATAGACTCTTAGACACAGAGTGGTTAGTAACCATCTGTTTGCATATACTCCATAGAATTCAAAAATAGACATGAGGTCTTTTCCAAAAATACATAAGATACAATAATATATAACAAAAATACACCAGTTGTTAGGAAAAAATAATTTTCTTGACATTTGGTTTCTCCAGAGTGGTTAAATCAATGGAAAACCATTGGAAAACCAATGGAAAACCATTCATAAAGATATCACCAATCTAAGCTTCTAATTTTGACAAGAAGGGAAATTACCAGAGAAATGATAGGTCCTGTCACTCTCAGTGCTGTAACCAGGCCCAAGAGTTTAATTTAAAGTGTATTTTACTTATCTGAAAGTCAATAATTCATTCAAGTATTACATGGAAAGTCTTGATTAAACATATTAAAAGGCATAACTACATGTGAAAATAAATAAAATTTCTAACACCACCTTAAGATGTTAAGCACCACCTTAAGATGTTAAGCACAATGTATCTATAATGTCATTAAGTTAGTGAGAAAGCATGATACTTGCTTAGATGAAATGTGAATTCTAGTAGAGAAAACAAGCACATAGATACATGATAACAATATAATATCTAAATTAGATAGATAGATAGATAGTAATTCAGTTATAGGGTTATAGCCAAGAAGACAGTGAGCCCTCAGGCACCTGTGTGCATTCACTTTGTTCAAGGTAAAAATCATAGAAGGTTAGACGGCATGGTAATCATGAAGGAAACAAATGGTAAGATCTCCTAAGAAACATCACTCTTGAAACAATAAGTAGTGTTTGTATAAAGCTGGGTTTCCCAGAGTTGGCAAAGGGGAATCAAAATTACTATTTCATGGGATTCAGACTGGTACTTGTTTACATCTTTGTTATATGGAGCAACTAGGGAGAAATTGTCATAAAATAATCCACCAGCTTCAAGTGACCATAACTTCAAGTAAACCATAAAAACTGTGAAAAATAAGTGCTTTGGATTTCAGAATTTGACCTTTACAATGTAGTTATCAAATATAACAATTCTCTTAGGGTACTTGGCTTTTTTTCCCCCACACTGTAATTTTCCTAAGGTAAATAACATGCAAACCATCAGACGCGGTTATAGACGTTTAAGGGCACCTAGTTCTAAGCAGTATTTGCATAAGAGAAGACAACTATGGCCCAGAGTGATGAAGTGTAACGTTCCATAGAGAGTTAAGAGCATATCTGGGACTGAATCCAAGTGATGTGACTCCAGCCCAGCGCTGTTCTACCTGGGAGAACAGAGCATTGTCTCCGGGCTAGAGTGCCTGGCTATGAATCCTGGCTTCACTATGGACTAGGTGTACACATTGGGCAGGTTACATATTGTTTCTGTGTCTCAGTGTTCTCATCTATAAATTGAGAATGATAATAGTAGCTACCTCACGGGCTTTCTGAGGGGAACACATGAGTTCATTCCTGACAAGTGTCTAGAGTACTTAGCATTGTGTAAACATGGGGTAAGGGTTTGCTATTAGTACCAGTTTTGACATAAGCCAGGCATGAGTCTGGCCCAGTAAAAGATGCTACATTGGGGAAACACATGTTAAACCCTCATGGGTGTGCTGGAATTGTTTTCTGTCAGACCCATATGAGCAGGCAGAGGGCCAGGGAACAGGATCCCTCAGAGGCCCTTATCTCTGTCTAGAAACAAATTATGTTGCTCTCTGCATTGTTACTCTTGCATATTTCTATACTTTTTGCCACTAAGGAAATTTGCATCCTCTAACCATGGCTGTGGCTTTTTTCTCTCACCAGCGTCTTTCTGCTAAAATCTCTTGCTGTCATTCCAAGCTTATCTAGGCAATGTAATAAAGAATTAGAGATTGGTCAGAATGCTCCCTTTCTTGATGCTTTTTTGAAATATTACTTTCTTTCAGTCCATAAATTTCTTGAATCTGGCTTCTTTATTAACTCAAAGATGTAATGTTCACGGTCTTTTTGACTTTCAGTAGAAATCAAGTCTACATTTTAATTCAATTTTTCTGACACTGAATTTTTCATATCTGCAACTTATAAGGAGGGGTTAATCCTTATTGCATTAACTTCTGGAAAATATCTTCATACTTCAGAAAGATTTAAATTACTCTTGATCACATTTAACTTGTCCCTATATTTGTATTAAATTAGGCTATCGGTTGCAGTTAAAAAGACATGCAATAAACTAGACAAATTAGTTAATAAATTGAAAAGTGTTTCTAAAACCAGATCTGACTTGTTACCTTAATAGAGGGGGTCATAATTCACAGAGGTCATCTCAATTTGAGAAGCAGTTAGTTGCCATGTTAATTATCTCCACTTTTTTCATAGGAACTCAATATGTTATTTTCTGCCAACGTTCTACCCCTGCCAAGATACTACTCCTCACTTCCCATAGAAAGCAATGTGATACAGAGATTACAAGAAAAAGCCTTGAACTAAGGTAAACTTAAACTTTTAATTCTGACTTCATTGGTTATTGGCTGAGTAATACTTGGAAAGCTATATAACGTTACTAATCTTCAATTTTTCCAACAATAAAACAAGGAATAATTGCATCTACTTTATAGGTAAGTGTGTTTATTTGTTTTATTCGTTTGCTTCTTTATTTAAACACTTTCGGTAGGCTAAAATAAAGAGGTTTTCACAGTTCTCAGAAAAGTAATAAAGACAAATAAATGGCAGCTATTGTTATTAACAAATAATATTCACTGACTGGTATTTTCCAACAGCCCAAGAGGGACAATATTCAAAGGTCTAGCTTAATCTTTCTTACCTCACACAGAAATTTTTGAATAATATGACAAATATTCATGACTTTTCAACCTTGTTTTTACTGGATAAATAGTTGCTGTTTTAAAGTTCTTTCTATATTCTGGAAACTGTTTCTTTGAGTTTTTTTTTTTAAATATATGTTGTAAATATTTGCTTTCAGCTAATTGCTTGTATTTTAATCTTTTATGCTGTCTTTGTCATTGTAGTCCATTATTCTGATGTAATGAAATTTATCAGTCATTTTTCATTAGCATATTTCAGTTATCAATGTTCAACAAAACAAGAAAATTACAGACCAATATCACTGATGAACATAGAGGCAAAAATCCTCAACAAAATACTAGCAAACAGAATCCAACAACACATTAAAAGGATCATACACAATGATCAAGTGGGATTTATACCAGGGATGCAAGGCTTCTTCAATATATGCAACTCAATCAATGTGATACAACATATTAACAAATTAAAGACTAAAAACTATATGATCATCTCAATAAATGGAGAAAAAGCTTTTGACAAAATTCAACACCCATTTATGATAAAAACTCTCCAGAAACTAGGCACAGAGGAAACCTACCTCAACATAATAAAGGCCATATACAACAAGGCCACAGCAAACATCATTCTCAATGGTAAAAAACTGAAAGCATTTCCTCTATGATCAGGAACAAGAGAAGGATGTCCACTCTCACCACTATTATTCAACATAGTATTGGAAATTCGAGCCACGGCAATCAGAGAATAAAAAAAAATAAAAGGAATACAAATTGGCAAAGAAGAAGTAAAACTGTCACTGTTTGCAGATGACATGATACTATACATAGATAATCCTAAAGATGCCACCAGAACACTAGAGCTCATCAATGAATTTAGTAAAGTTGCAGGATACAAAATTAATACACAGAAATCTCTTGCATTCTAATACACTAACAACAAAAGATCAGAAAGAGAAATTAAGGAAACAATACCATTTACCACTGCAACAAAAAGAATAAAATACCTAGGAATAAACCTCCTGAGGAGGCAAAAGACTTGTACTCAGAAAACTATAAAACACTGATGAAGGAAATTAAAGATGACACAGAGGTGGAGAGATATATCATATTCTTGGATTGGAAGAATCAGTATTGTGAAAATGACTATACTACCCAAAGCAATCTATAGATTCAATGCAATCCTTATCAAATTACCAATGTCATTTTTCACAGAATTAAAAGAAAATATTTTACAATTTGTATGGAAACACAAAAGACCTCAAATAGCCAAAGCAGTCTTGAGAAAGAAAAACAGAGCTGGAGGAATCAGGATCCTGGACTTCAGACTATACTACAAAGCTAAGTAATCAAGAAAGCATGGTACTGGCACAAAAACAGAAATATAGATCAATGGTACAGGATAGAAAGCCCAGAGATGAACCCACGCACCTATGGTCACCTAATCTATGACAAAGGAGGCAAGAATATACAATGGAGAAGAGACAGCCTCTTCAATAAGTGGTGCTGGGAAAACTGGAAAGCTATATGTAAAAGAATGAAATTAGAACACTCCCTAATACCATACACAAAAATAAATGCAAAATGGATTAAAGACCTAAATGTAAGATCAGACACTATAAAACTCTTAGAGGAAAACATGGGAAGAACACTCTTTGACATAATCACAGCAAGATCTTTTTTGACCCACCTCCTATAGTAATGAAAATAAAAACAAAAACAAGCAAATCGGGCCTAATTAAACTTAAAAGCTTTTGCACAGCAAAGAAAGCCATAAATAAGACAAAAATACAACCCTGAAAATGGGAGAAAATATTTGCAAATGAAGCAATGGACAAAGGATTAATCTCCAAAATATACAAGCAGCTCATGCAGCTCAACATCAAAAAACTGAACAACCCAATCCAAAAATGGGTGGAAGACCTAAATACATACTTCTCTAAAGAAGACATCCAGATGGCCAAGAGGCACATGATAAGATGCTCAATATCACTAATTATTAGAGAAATGCAAATCAAAACTATAATGAGGTATCATCACACACTTGTCAGAGTGGCCATCATCAAAAAATTTACAAACAATAAATGCTGGAGAGGGTGTGGAGAAAAGGGAAGCCTCTTGCACTGTTGATGGGAATGTAAATTGATACAGCCACTGTGGAGAATAGTATGGAGGTTCCTTAAAAAGCTAAAAATAGAACTATCTAATGACCCAGCAATCCCACTACTGGGCATATACCCTGAGAAAACCATAATTCAAAAAGTCACATGTGTTGGGCTTCCCTGGTGGCACAGTAGTTGAGAGTATGCCTGCCGATGCAGGGGACACGGGTTCGTGCCCCGGTCCGGGAAGATCCCACATGCCGTGGAGCGGCTGGGTCCGTGAGCCATGGCCACTGAGCCTGCGCGTCCGGAGCCTGTGCTCCGCAACGGGAGAGGCCACGACAGTGAGAGGCCCATGTACCGCAAAAAAAAAAAAAAAAAAGTCACATGTACCGCAATGTCCATTGCAGCATTATTTACAATAGCCAGGACATGGAAGCAACCTAACTGTCCATTGACAGATGATCGGATATAGAAGATGTGGTACATATATAATGGAATATTACTTGGCCATAAAAAGGAATGAAATTGTGTCATTTATAGAGATGTGGATGGACCTAGAGTCTGTCATACAGAGTGAAGTAAGTCAGAAAGAGAAAAACAAATATCATATATTAATGCATATATGTGGAATCTTGAAAAACGGTACAGATGAACCTGTCTGCAGGGCAGGAAGAGAGACACAGATGTAGAGAATGGACATGTGGACACAGTGGGGGAAGGGGAGGGTGGGATGAATTGGGAGATTTGGTTTGACATAAATACACTACCATGTGTAATATAGAAAGCTACTGGGAACCTGCTATAAAGCACAGGGAGCTCAGCTTGGTGTTCTGTGATGACACAGATGGGTGGGATGGGGGTGGGGAGGGAGGTCCAAGAGGAAGGGGATATATGTATACATATAGCTGATTCACTTCATTTTACAGCAGAAACTAACACAACATTGTAAAGCAATCACTGTTTATCCATTCATCCATTACTGGACATATAGGTTGTTTCCACCTTTTAGCTATTGTGAATAATGCTGCTATGAACACTGATATACAAATACCTGTTTGAGTCCCTGCTTTCAATTCTTTTGGGTATATGCTAAGGGTGATACTTTTAAGGGACATTAATTCTTGTATTAAAGACTGAAGAGAAAAATTACAAGTTGATTTTCTTCTCTCTCTCCCTGCAATTAAAATGACTGATTGGTGTGATCAATGGAAATCAGTTTTGAAGAATCAGTTGTGACAGTTATCAGCATTAAACCATAGCAAATGTAGCAGGTAGTCCCTAATTAATTCTCTTGTTCTGTGTCCTTTGACACAATCCAGGAATTACTTTAACATGATATGAACATTCATATCATTGAGCCAGAATCCAAATCTTTACATGTGTGTTTAAATAAAAGTCTTAATAATTACTTGCTTTTTTGGTCTAGTTTATTAGAATGCTAACTCTATAAAGGCAGAGGACAGTCTGTTTTGTTTGCCTCTGTATTTTCAACACACACTAGGTATACAATGTATATTTTCTAAAAAAAAAAAAAAGAACTTTAAATAGGTCTCTAAGCATATTAGGTATACCATTTCAGAGTGCACCCATACACAAACATATATATATATATACAAAATTTTCCTTCTTTTACTATCACTTATATTGAATAATTAATTTCAATAATGCTCTCATTGTGTTGCCTTTCTCCTAACATACTTTTAGTAATGCCTTTAATCCACTGTCCATATTTGAAAATAGTAAGTATTGTTTTATTCATTGATATTTTAGTCTCATATTTCTTAGTAAATCCTCTAATATGTTTCCTCTTACCGTTCCTACATATAACACAATTTTAAAAAAATTTATCTTTATGATTTCATGATGGACTAAAAAAATTTAACTTGCGTGTATGGTGGATAAAATCTAACATTACCCCAATATTATACAGTAAGTGGTAAAAAGCCTCTTTCACAATCGTAGGCTGATTCCCTGTTTTTTAAATCATCTTCTGCCAAGATTTGGGCTTGGCTGGCCCTGATCCAGGGCTATTTCTAATAACATTTTTTGCTGCCCTAAGTATGAATTGAAAAGACTTGCTTAACTCACTTTCACTCCGATTAAATTTGTAAAGGAGAAGCTTCCAGGCTTCAAGGCTAAAGGCAGCATTTGAAAATGTTCACCACTGAAGATTTATTACCCCCATCACTTCCTAAGGTCCTTGCCTCCTATCACTGTTCCACAAACACACTCTGAACTTTGTTTTTTCTGGGTTTGGCTTTGTGTTTCCTCTGCTTAGACTATTCTCATTTGCACTTTGAGAAAGTCTAATGGCTCTTCAGTGCCACTCAAATTCTTCATCCCCCAGGAAAACTTTTATGTTCTTTACCAATGAAAATGTCTCCTTCCCTTGAATCCACATAACAATTTGTGCTTTCCTAACTGAATTAATCATAACAGCATATACTTGCATCAATACATTGCTATGCTTTTTCTCACATCCCTTCTCTGTCTCTGTCTCCCCTCCTACATAGAATATTATATGGCATGAAATTGGTTTCCTGAAAAGGACCCCTCTCCCTAGCCTGAATAACCCACTGATCAATTGAAGAAAGGACTGTCCTATGGAATTCTTGGTAGTCCTGGAGAAATAATCAATCCCATCCCTGTCTACATCATCAAAAGTAGTCCATGGCTTCTCTCCGATGCATCTCTCACCCCCCAGATATTTCTTCCCATGTAGCTCTTCACACACCCTAATTTGATTCAGTTTCCCACTTCACCTTTACTTCCACCACCAACCTTTCACCAGGATTCCTTGGAATTCATAGTCCATCATCAGCAATATCGCCTAAATATTCAACCTTCCCTTTGAATATTACCATTACTTTTTTACTCTTCCCACCCTGGTCCTCTCCCCTACATACGATACTGCTCTCTAAGGCTGACTCAAAAAGTGTCTCCCATATCTGACATAGCACAATGCCTAGAGGTAGATAGGTGGCACGTGTCCTGTCTCTGAATCACTGCTTCTAGAACATTATTCTATCTCCTTTGCCACCTTCTCGCAGTTCTTCTGAAGTAAATGCCATCATCAGATAATATCACCCATTAAATTCTCTTACTGCCGTCATCTATAGGTTTCTTGAATAATCTCCTTTATTAATGGAATATTTTAGCATTTAGCTTATTTTTTTTCTCCACTACAGTATTACTTCTATTAGCATGAGTGGTCATGTAAAAATACACAGAGGCACTCTATTCACAGCAGCGCTTGACAGTTGATCACTCCCTCTTTCAGCAATTTAGTTCTTACGAGTCTCAGGGACCCTATTATACATTTTCCTAGTATTCTTGCTACCTCATGGCAGCAATTTCTCAGCATGATTTGATGAATCCGCTTCCTGATCTCTAAGTATTGAGTTCCTAAGGCTTAGTCTTTGGACATTTTTTTTAAGCTTTTTGTTTTTTTGATGTGGACCATTTTTCAAGTCTTTATTGAATTTGTTACAATATTGCTTCTGTTTTATGTTTTGGTTTTTTGGCTGTGAGGCATGTGGGATCTTAGCTCCCCAACCAGGGATCAAACCTGCACACCCTGCATTGGAAGGCGAAGTCTTAACCACTGGACCGCCAGGGAAGTCCCTGGACTTTTCTACCTACATCTATTTTCTTTAATATCATGATTTCATCCTGGCCTGCAATTTCTTTCCTGAATCTAAATCAGCATCTGTAACCACCTTGCCAAGAATTATGCTTGCATATTGAAAATGCCTCACAAACATGAAATATCCAAAAGTGAACTCTTGATTTTTGCACCATAATTCCCGAGGGAGCAATGGGGACCTGTTCAGAACAAAACCCTCAGAGTCAACCTTGATTTTCTGTAATGCCCCACATATAATCCATCAGCAAATCCTTTTGGCTTCCTTTTTACTTCCTTCTCATCATCTCCCCATTCTACACCATGGTTCAAGTCACTACCAAATCTTGCCTGGACTAGTGATGCATTGGGCTCTGTTTCTACTCTTGTCTAAAAACACTGTGTATCTACTCCCACATCCCACCCTGCACAACATCCAGAATAATCCTTTTATATTGGATTATGTCACACTTCTAGACAAAACCATTCAAAAACTTTCTTTCTAAGCACATCTAAAATAAATCCCATATTCTGGTCCTGGGCTGCATTTCCAGTCTCATCCCCAGCCAGTCTTTTTCAGTCACACTGACCTCCCCAAATTCCCTCCAACTTTAGAGACTTTATATTGGAATGCCCAGAATGCTCCTTACCTAGAAATAGACAAGTTTCTCTCTTGACCACATGACTTTATGTTAATAGTTCCTGTTTTCTTGATCTACAATTTGTTTCTTCTATTAGTTTGTTTGCATTACTAGGGTGGGAAGTTTGGGGGTTTTTTGTTTGATTATTTTTTAGTTGCTCTATGTCCAACTTCTAGAACAACTCACACTATAAACACCCCAAAATTATTTACTGACTAAATGAATAAACTGAATCAATTGTTAATAGGACTAAAATGTAAAATAAGATAAAAATCAACTACAAAGGACTGCTACCTGTAAATCATAATGCAAGTTGGATATAATGTAATTGGCTTGAATTTGTACACCAATTTTAGTTGCAACTGGTGATTCAAATCAGGAGTCAGAATTTGGCACTGTGGAAGAGCTATTTTGCAAGTACAACACACATGCTTTATTTGCTTGGTTGATTTTTCTCTTTCTTACTTAAGGATGTTAAGGTGATAAAATCATATGTAAGAAGAGCTCAATCATGGTACTCCTGGTAATAGGGAAAGAAAGGCAACTACTCATATGCAAAACTAGAGGCAATCAATAGCTGGATTTGCTTAGAAATATTTAGGTTTTATGTTTGTATGCTAATAGCTATTTTAAAAATTGATTATTAAAATAGCTTCAGAAATATAACTCTGTAATTAATAATCTAAAATCCTATAGCCTATAAAATTTCCTCAATGTAATGCAATATTTACAAATTTATTTTTTAGTTATAAAACTATTTCAACTTTATGTACTATTGAAAAAAATCTGAAAACGTATTTGATAATTAACTAAAGAAAAATTGAAAATTATCAACTTTAGTCTATGATATTGTGTTTTTAAATTCTAACATTTCTGACATATGAAGGTTTTAAAAAATCTTTACTAAAGTACTAATGTTAGTAGTGTTAGTAGTGTTATTTTTTACATTGATTTAACTAGCATCTTGAATTTTAAACAATTATTGAAGAAAAAAGAATTACAAAATTTATTACATTATTTCTTCAATCAGAAAATAGTAATTTTATATTTGCTACAAGAAACTCCATTTTGAGACTCTTTGGAGTTATTGTAAATTAATCCTGAATATTAAAGGCATACAAATATACTAGGAAAACAGATATTTTGATATCTTATTCAATGTAAAACATCATAAATAATTTGTTCCTACTTTTATAGTAAAAATAAAGCACAAAAAGTTGCTTAGTATTCACCTCATAATTAATCTGTATTTAGTTTGACTAATTAAACTCATTTATCCGTTTCAGACTTTTGTTTAAACTATGAAAATGTACTCAGTTAATATAAATTACATGGTTATAGTTTATCTACAAAATATGATCTCTTTGACTTTTCAGTTCTGTATCTTAATAAATGTTCTCATACCTTAACTCTGAGCACAGAAGAAAACATTTTTGCATCTTCAGATACACCTCCAATGTAGAGTTTTTTCTGAAACACTGGGGGATGATCATTTTCATCCTGAATCTCAATATACACTTTAGCTCTATTGCCTGGAGGAAAAGAAATAATATATTTTTTATTGATGGTCATTAATTAGAAAAAGATGGACTGGAGTAAATAATTACTGTACTTTCTTTTGAACAGTGGAAGAAACTTAAATCAGAAAGTCATTCCTAATTGGCATGCTTAATACCCCATACCCAAAGAGGACATTGATAATGATGTTTCTGGCAACATAATGTTAAGTTGCTGCTATTTCTTTTAGTTATAATGTCTTGTTAATTCATCTTACTTGATTTAATAGACACTATTGTGTTCTGCTAATTTTAATAAAACAATTCAACCTTTCATATTTACAAATACTTCACACACATTACAAATTACACCAAAGTGACATAAATATATAAAACACCTTATGAAATAAGTCTGCCATAAATTTAAAAATATTTTTATTCTTAAGTATAGAACTAGCAATGATATTATCTTAACATGTAGTATTATATATATATGCATATATGTGTGTATGTGTATATATATATATATATAAAGATTAGAAGTAAACAATGTTTGGGTGAGGTGCTTATTTCCACAACGGGAAAACAAATTTTATCGTGCATTAGAGGCTATCTAGCATTCATTGGAAAAGATGTAGCTGGAGAGATGATTATTGTATGACTTATAAATACTGGGTTTTATAATTTAAACCACATTAAATATACTATAAAGAATACATTTCATCACATGTTAAAATCTCACTCCCTCAATCATCGCACTTTTAAGGAAAAATGTAGCACTTTTTACTAGTACAAGAATGACCCTTTACAAAGAATCTGATAAATGAAAATAACTTACAAACCAGATAAAATGAGGAATAACTGGTAAACATTTTGCAAAAAGTAGATTCAAATTACATAAATATTTTGATGTATTATCTAAGTAAACTTTTCTCATGCATTTCAAGTAGGATCAAATATACGGCAATTGATCTACAAACTATCAGGCAAACCCAGATGTTATTACTTTATTGTATCCTCAGCTATAACTAATTAACACCAACCTACTGGCACAGTGGGTGGATCATGGGTGTATAGTATATGTGTTGATTAAATGAATGAATAATCTTCATTGTCCTAGTAAGAATTTAGAAAAAGGCTCCTTTTTGCTTAACTCGGGTAAGGTCAGTGAGACAAGAGAGTTAACCACAAGGTTTTACACCTGTCCTACTGCTATTCATTTAGTTTCTCCCCTATTGTCCTCTTTCCCACCATTCCTGAACTGGAGAAGCTAGAATCAAAAAGAAAAACTTACTAGGTCAACAAAGAAGCGTACCAGCAGGGAAGTAAGGTTAATGATAGACTATGCTTCTCTATCCTACAGTACCAGGGCTTCAAATTGCACCCTGGTCAGCCACCAACAGAGTTCATCCAAAATGAAACCCATTTTCATCTTAGTAGCAATTTTAAATTTCTGGAATCAAAGGAGCTAATTTGATAATCTTTTTTAAAAAATAAGTCAAACTAAAACTGAGGATCTAAAGCACAGCATGGTGATGATAGTTAATAATACTGTACTATGTACTTAAATCTGCTAAGAGAATAGATTTAAAATGTTCTCACCAAACACACATATACACACACACACACAACAGGACACAAATGTGAGTTGATGGATGTGAAAACTAACTTGTGGCAATCATTTCACAGTATATATGTATATCAAAACACCACACTGTACAACTTAAATATATACAGTTTGTCAATTATACTTGAATAAAGCAGGAGAGTGGAAATTGTGATGTATCTAATTAAGGAACATAAAATAAATGTTGGCCAGTCCAAAAATAATTAAAGTACCCCTATAGTTTAATCACTAGAATAGCA
Organism: Leucopleurus acutus; assembly: GCF_964270905.1. Classification (NCBI taxonomy): domain Eukaryota; kingdom Metazoa; phylum Chordata; class Mammalia; order Artiodactyla; family Delphinidae; genus Leucopleurus; species Leucopleurus acutus. The sequence goes on from NC_139156.1 coordinate 40,942,299, forward strand.
TCCACTTAGATTTTCTGATTCATTAACAATGTCCATGACACCATAGATTTCTGAGGCTCAAACACTTTCACTAGGTGTGTGTAAGGACTAAGGACTGTATCACGATCTTTCACCTAATTTGGGTTTTGATTATTTCTAAGGCAGAAACTTGGAAGCAACTCTCATTTAAATTCGTTTAAGGGAATATACTATTTACCTCCTTGAGTATCTGAAGAATCTTTTTTTCCCTCCATATTATATCATTTTTTTAAGGTAGTTATGAAGCATAGAACAAGAAAGATGCAGGGTGGGTGGGGAGAAAGGAAAGTGGTGTTGATAAAATGGATAAGAGAATACTGTGAGAAGGACAACCCAAGTGCCTGATGACCTAATACCCTCTTGCAGTCTTCCTTATGGTTGGGTGAGACAATGACAGGCTTCCAAGGAGAACCACCGGGGATGAAGGAAATTAAACTGGATGAAAGATTGCTTGGCAAGTGTTTTGGTTAAAAGACATTGTATCCTTCTATGCACTTTGGGGCCCAGCGCCTCATTTCCCTTCCTTCACTGACATTCTTTTTCTCCAGTTCTGTATGAGAGAAACTTCTCTTTGGGCAGTACCTTTGCATTGAGTCAGGAAGTTCCAGAAGTGACCCTTGAGGCAACAAAATGTGAGCTACGTTCCTGGTACTTACTAGTTTAAAGAAAGAGAAAATAGAACTATTAAGAATTAAAGCTCAGAAAAGGAAATACAAGTCAGGATATAAAGCTCCTTGAGTAGATCTTCTGTTCTATGTTAGACATCCTAAACAAGGTGAAAAGTGTTCAGAAGAGTAACTGATAGTCAAAATACCATTAACTTTAACTTGACTCTATGTTTTTCAAAACGAAATTTGGTTTGGATATTTTTCCCTTTCCTTTACTTTTAGTAATTAATTATGTACGGTTATTTTTCTCTTCTTAGGGAACCCTTATTATTCTCAAGATGAATCTGTTTCTTCTATCCACATGACCAACCTATTGCCTACATTGCATCAGGTTCTCATAAAATACTTTCTGAATAATGTTCCAAGGAGTTAAAGCAATGGTTCTACACCATGATTGATTTTGCCTATCCAAAGACATTTCTGGTAGTAATAACTACAAAGGGTGGGACAGTGGGGGGAGTGCTACTGGAATTTAGCTGGTAGAGGCCAGAGATGCTGAGAACATCCAGTGATGAACAGGACAAGCCCCTATGACAAAAAATTATCCAGCCCCAAATGTCAATAGTGATGAGGCTGAAAAACCCTAGTTAAAATGAGAGAGAGAGAGAGAGAGAGAGAGAGAGAGAGAGAGAGATTGGCTAGAGAAATAAAGATAAAATGGAAAGTGTGTGTAAATATATAACAATGCCCTCTCCTGAGCCCATTTACGTGCACATGCCTTCGATATGGGACTCAATTAAAATGGGCTGCAATTATTTGATCAAATATTGCTCATCGCCATCTTCACTGCATTCTTTAAAGTCAGGGGTTCAATCCCATTCACCTCCACCCCTGTCACTGCCCGTTGGCATCTGTTCCTGACATTCCCTCAATCCGTATGCTGTGAACTCCAACCATATCTGTAATTATTACTAGCATATAAACATCAAAGAAATATTGACTGTAATACTTGGGAATACAGGAGCTTAGTCTGATAGAAAACATACACTAGATTAGACTGTAAAACCTTGAAGCCAAGGATGGTGTTTTTCTTATTGTTAAATATTCTTTGTGGTCTAACACATTACATAGATTTTTTTTTTTGAATTGTATCATAATGTGGTTCTATTGCACAGAACTTTCAAAAAATGCTTGAAATACCAGAGTTACATATTTGTTACTTTGCTAGTGCCAAGAGATCAAAGTTAGATCCTCTTTAAAGTGCATGTACACACACACACACACACACACACACACGTATCTTTTATGCTATTTTTCCTTTAATACTATTTTTGTATGTACTTTACTGGAAAACTAAATTTTAGAAGCACCATGACTTCTACACAGTAGGTGTTTAATAAATGTTGAATTAGACTAAAATTGCTACCACTCCCCTACCTGATATTCGCTTAAATAGAATGAATCACTGTATTTTATCCCCATAAATGAAATGAGATGATACATATTTAAGCCCTTAAAAAATCATAGTGCCAAGCAATGGCATGTTGTTGTTAAGAGTAAGCATATCTCTCTTAAACATAACAGACTTTTTTTAAAGTTTAATATTAGGAAAATACTAAATCTAAAACCATTCATAATTCCATGGGCTGTCTGGAATTACCCTGAAGATTCTTGGTTCTTACACTATTGTTAACTTCCTCTCTGTTCCTCTGCCTTAGTTTATATGCCAGATAAATGACTATTTCTATAGATAAAGGAATGTTTAAGAACAAAAGGATCATCTGAGATAAGCATGTAATCTGATCTTACTAAAGGGTTTATAGATAGTTATTCACTAAGAAAATAGAGTTTGAAAAAAAAGTATAGAAGAAATGTGTTATAGTGTGTTCATTAGATGGAATTAGGAATACAATATATTTACATGATCTTTTGAAAAATAAGTTATTAAGTAAGTATGTTAGAATGAGAAAAGTCACTGTTTCTTATCTCTCAGCTTTTTGCTCTGCAGGAATTGTACTTAGTCATATTTATATACAATGCTTATTTTAAGTAGTTAGGCAGCAAGAGAGACAATATTTTGAGGTTCATTTTAGTAGTTTTCTAATTTAGCTTTGATGTTGATTTAATTAGTTTTTGCATGATTTTAATTGCTTGTATCTAAAACATACATTTTTGTATATGTGTTGGCTAAAAGGTTAATAACTGAATTAAAGAAATAACTGCATGTAACTACTGGCTTCAAAACTTACACTCAGATTACTATAGTATACAGTTGATTTTTTTTTTTAATATACACTTGCTTTTTAGCTAAGTCTTTTAGTGAAGAAAATGACGACATTGACAATTTTACAACTGTAGTGATGAGAAGATAATCAGGGGAGTAATATTCTAAATATTAATTAAAGTTTGGCTTTGTGTCTATATTAACGTATTTTTCCCATTAGGAAAATTTAATAAACTAAGTTTCCCTGTAAACAGTAACCAGCAAAACAGAAGCTAAGAATGCAATATTATTTCTTTTCACTGGCATTGCTAGCATTTTGTGCTAATGCTGAGACCACACTGATGCATTTAGAGGCATTTGCAACAGGAATGATGATGACTTTTAGCTCAGTATGTTTCCATTCAGAATAAACAAACACTATTTTAATTCATTTGTATCTATTAAACTCCATCTCTTTCCACAAAAACAGTTTAATACAGGAGTCATAAGGACCAATAAAACTGCTGTAGTTGTAAACTGGGAAATAAACAAATTTAAGCACAAGCTATGGAGCCAGAGCCTGGGTCAAATGCCAGTAATACTCCATGTACATGGTGTGACCTTACACAGGTTACTTACCCTTTCTGAGTTAGTTTCTCAACAACAACATGGTAAAATGAATGAATAAATGTAAAGCACTAAATACAGTACATGATGGCGTCACTATTTCAAATGTCTCAGAGCTTCCTGACTCTCGAGGTAGGAGAGAGAAAGTATTATTATTATTATTATTATTTTATCTGAATGAGGAAGAATATTAATACCATGAAATTTAAAAAAATAATAATTTCTAGCATTAAATTATAAAAGAAATTTTTTTCATGTGGGATATTATATATGGAATATCAAATAATGTAGTGAAAAAATACATATATTTTTACTGCAAATAGAAGAATTTAAATAGTATGAAATACTGTTGGAAGACAGTAAAAGTACCATATTAACTATCCATATTTTTATTTACATGACAGGACTACAAATTTATGAAGAACTTATTTTAAAAAGTCAACAGTCTTTGAGGAAGACACACACTATACAGTATTTGATGTAAAAATATTCTGTGGACATTACAAGCCTAGAAAGAATCATTTTATCCTAAAATTCAGAATCATAGCTGAGAGAAAATAATTATGTTTGAATGGAACAATAAATGAACTTTGTATTTTTGATACACAGTCATAAACAAAAGTATATATTTAAGCCCAAAGTTGTTTTATTTAAACAGAAACAATGATTGATAAATTTGGTAAATTATATAAATAAACAAACAAAAAGCCAAGCCAACAAACAAAAAGATTGTGTCTTGAAAATGCAATTTACTAAGCACTTGAAAATGTACATTGACTCTAAAGACTAATGTCCCATAGGCAGTCTTGAATTGTCATACCTGTCCCTAAACACACAGACACCCCCTCCCACACACAAACACACAATAGAGAGAAACGTTACGTTCTTCTTTCTTGAGACTATAAAGGAGCTTTGTCCAAAAAGGTAGAAAAGAATCCATCAAGAAGAAATTAATAAGCAAACTCTGGTTTACCATATTTTGACAGAAGGAAAGGAAGATGCATTGCTCTTTTTTGAATAGTTTCTCTGTAACAGTCCTTGTATTGGCTTTTTTGTTTACAGTATCTCTTTAAAACCTTTTAAATGATCCATGAAGTAGATTGTCATTTCTGCTTTTCAGATAAAGATATTAAGACAAAGAAATTAAGTCACTATTATAAGGAAGAGCCAGACTTTATATACAGACATGGCTAAAATTCATCCTCAAGTCTCTCTTCATAATAAAAATAAGATTTGTAATAAAAACAAGATAACTGTCCATTAGAGACCAGAGATCAGTTCCCACCGGTTCCTAGAATACAGGCAAGCAAACAGTAGAAACCAAATAAAATGTTTCTGAATAAAGAGATAATTCTATTTCAAAGGGCAGACTATTGCAGTCACCCCTTCTATATCTGGTTATCAGTCTGAGTAATGAGTAATGACTTGAAGCATTTATAAATGCCTACAGCATTGCTGAAGGAAGAGAAAAAAATAGTATTTTGAATAATATGTTTAAGTATTTAATAGCAGTACAGGTAGAAGATTCTTCTCTTTAATGCAAAGAAAATATGAGCATCATATTAGTTTCCTATTGCTTCTGTAAATTAGTGGCTTAAACAATATAAATGTGTTATCTTAGAGTTCTGTAGGGCAGAGGGGTATCACTGGGCTAAAATGAAGATGTGTGCAGGTCTACATTCGTTTCTGGAGGCTCTAGGGGTGTATCTGTTTTGTTGCCTTTTCTAGCTTCTAGAATTCGCCTGCCTGCATTCCTTGGTTCATAGTCCCCTTCCATCTTCAAAGCTAGCAATGGCTGACTGAGTCCTTCTCCTTCTGCATCACTCTGGCACTGACTGCCCTATCTTATTTCACTTATAAGGACTTTCATAATTACATTGGGGCCACTTAGATAACCCAAGATAACTACAGCATCTCAAATCCTTAATTTAGTCACACATGGGAAGTCCTTTGGCCATGAAAGGTGACATATTCAATAAACTCCAAGGGTTATTAGGACATGGGTATCTCTTGGAGAAGGGAAGATTATTTTTTCTGCCTACAACAGGCGTATTACTGCTCTTGTTAAAAAACATAAAATGCAGAGAAGACAGAAAAGTTTTAGGGTGCTCACAGATGACAAATTTAGGAAAAGCAAAATTCTATGATATTGCAAACATCGGAGTTTTTGTACTTTTCTTTTATGTACAAACAACATTACTGACTCTGGTCACTAATGGTTGTTACGGACTGAATTGTGTCTCCCCCACAGTCATATGTTGAGGCTCTAGCCCCTAATTTGAGACAGGACCATTATGGAAGTAATTCAGGTTAAATGAGGTCATAAGTGTGGGGCCCTGATCCAAAAGGACTAGTGTCCTTCTAAGAAGAGACATCAGAAAGCCAATACTTTCTCTCCCTGTCTGTCTCTGTCTCTGTCCCTGTCTCTGTTTCTCTATCTCTACCCAACTGCCTCTGTGAGGATACTGTGAGAAGGCGGTCATCTACCATCCAGGAAGAGAGGTATCACCAGAAACCAACCCTGATACACCTTGATCTTGAACTTCTAGCCTCTAGAACTGTGAGAAAAAAATTTCTTTTGCTTAAACCACGTAGTCTATGGTATTTCCTTATGGCATCCCAAGCAGACTAACACAATGATAATACCAATTACTTAATAATTGAGTGAGCTAAATGCTTTCTGTGCATTATTTTAATTTATCCCCATAAAAACACAGTGTTATTGATTATCCACATTTTATCGATGAAGAAAACAGAGATTGGAGAGATTAAATGACGTGTCTAAGATTACACAACTAGGAAAAGGCAGAAGATTCTCACCCAAACTCTGACAATACATATTCTTAACCATTTCACTTTAAGGCCTTCCTTCAGTTTGGGTAATTTAAAAAATCCAACATAATCCTTAAGCCTCTCTAAAGTTTGTGATTTGTGGGGAGTGGGGCAGGATAGTTTGTGTCAACTAGCATAAAATTTTAATTTACATTTAGGTATTAGGTTTTTAGATATATTTCTATGACTAAAACCACAAGAAACTGACATTTTACTAGGGGATTTCTGAAGTTTTCTAAATTTTAATAAGTGCCCTGGAGGCTGAGAATATAGAGTGATAGAATGGAGCCAGGGCAATCAAGCCAACTTCTCAGTTGTACCAGGAAAATGGTTGAAAGACTATGTAGATAATCCTGTTTAGATTAAAACTGCTCAATGAAGTCTTTCTATATATCCCTCGCTGAAAATATCCTACATTCCTACTTCATGAGAGCTTGAGGCAAAGTAGAAACACCATGGATTCAAAATGAGAAAAATTTTTTCCACATACTTGAGTACTTTGGGACTGATTTTGGACAAGGACAAAGGCCTGCTTCTTTATCTATAATCTGTTGGAAAATGATAGAATTATTTTGGTGATTAAATGTTATAATGAACAGATATGTGCCTATCATCACCATAAAAATGTAAAGCATTAGAGTTGTTGTCCATAAAAAAAAGTGTTTTGGCATACATGCTATTTTCAAAACATTTGCATAGTGAGCAAACTATGTAAAAGTGTATATAATAGTATACTATGTATATATATATATATAAAATGCTATTATATATATAATACTATTTTATATATATAATAGTATTATGTATATATTCTTATTTTATATATATATATATATATCTGTGCCTGGTTCTTGACACAGAGCTCCTAAAGCTGTAAGTAGAGGTACTAGGAGAATCTTTTGTTCTAACATTTAGTCTTTGACCTTGGTTCCTGACACACAGCTCCTAAGACCCTTGTAATTTCCTGAGTGATGAGTGATAGGAATGTCTGTTGGTTCTAATGAGGTGACTCTTGGCGGGCTCCTGGATGGACACTGGTCACCAGAAAGACCAAGCCATGATTAGAAGCTTGGAACCTAACACATCATATACACAAAAATAAAAAAAAATTGAAATAAACTTCACTGGTTCCTTTCTATGCATTTTTTATAGTGTCATCTCTTGTATCTAAAAAGTCTGGAGAGACACCATGTGACTCTACTTTTTCAGCATAAACAAGCCCTGGATGATGCTAGTTAAGCCTATATTTTTCCCCCTAAAATCAAATGAATTTGCTTACTTGTTTGCTTGCTCATCTGTAAGAAGGTATTTCCCCAGGCACTATGTAATTTAGTTGTGAAGACTTAACAAAAAAGGAATGATTAAAGAGAAAAGTGACCTTGCAATACACAATCTAATTATTCTTTATCCGTATATCTTTGCTTAGTTCATTAGTCATCTGGTACACAGCATATTTAATAATTAGATTTTTGCAGAAATTGTAGAGGCGATACAAGATGAAGCAATTTAACTACAGCAATTTAGTGCAATGAACAGGCTAAATTTAGTCCTTAGAAAGTAGTTAATAAAAATGTGTCAAGTAGAGATTCATAGTTCTTGCAATATGACACTAAATTCAAGTGTTATATTTAATCTTCTCCAAAACATCTGATAAGAAAAAAATATTTTTTTGCTGCAACATAAATTTGTGAATCTTCAAAAATTCAAGTAATCAGATACTTAAATTTTTAAGCATCAGTCATAGTAAAAATTGAAAATAAATTTTCATTATGACAGAACATGAAATCTAGCACTATAAACTTGAAGTAATATGCCACTCCTCTACACCTGTCCCCACAGTTCCCAGCTTAGCATTTCATTCAACCACATTTGGGCCCTAAATTGATTTTTGAAAAGTTAAGTAGAATTGCCTTGATTTGTCTGCCCAACATCACTTCCTCCCTTATTTTGAACATTGAACTCCATATTTTCCCCCCTGGGTTACTGTACTTCCATACTCCATGTGCTTAGTGGAACTGTCAATCACAGTGCTCTGCACTCCACACTTGGCCAGGTGTACATGTCTCAACCCAGGCTAATTAGATTCTCCCCCTCAGATCTTTGAGCTTCAAAGTCCATGATCCCAGCTGTCTTGAAGATACTGCCCCCAAAAGCAGTGTTTTGAGTTTCTGACTAAGATTGCTGAAGCTTATCTCTTTTCTTGTCCTTTCTTAAATCTTATTAAGCTTTTGCTTTGATTGTACAAGTCACAGAGTATTCTACTGAGAAGTTCTTTTTAGTATAAATCAGTCAGAGGTGGTTCCTGTTGCTTCCAACCAAATAACTGTTCCAAGTACAGGTGGAAAGACCAACTTAGTCCACATCAGAGAATGGGGACCATATCTCCCTACCTACAGAAAAAGTTTGGATTTTCCATCCCAAGGTACCAAGACGTTATAAACTGCAAATTTTCTGTTTAGTGTTGCAAAACTTAAGTATTATATTTTAGCATATTTTCCCCTATGTTGTCATGGATTATTACATTATTTTGACCATTCTTTTTGGGGAAAATGTCTCTTTTTGTACTTACATTATCTGGCTGTCAATCAAGATAATGGTACTCAAATCTAAAGACTCCAAAAGATGTCATGACTGTGTTTCTAAAATGTCACAGCCTACAACCATTGTTTACACAAAGAGCTTAGAAACATGTGGACTCCTTTGTATACAATAATCTACAGGAATAAATGAAGCACTTTTAGTATGTGATTGCTATATTTTTAAGTGTCACTCAAACATATCACAGCTAGTAATAACAAAACAATAATAATAATTATTATAGCTTTTTTTATTGGATGTCTACAGTGCTCTAATAAGGTAAATGCTTTGCAGGCATCATTTTGCTTAAAATTCTCAAACACCCTAAGAGGAATAGACATATTTATCTTGATATAATCTTGAAGATTCTAAAGCTAAGAAAGGTTAGTAAAAATCAAAGATGCATCTGGAACCCAGGCCTGCCTGATACCAAATTCAGGAATCTTAAACAATTTATTATATCAGAGTTTTAGTTATCTGCCTTTTTCTCTGCTGTTCTATTAAGGTTATATTTTAATCTTGAGATGTTTCATTGGTAAATCTTCTGAATTACAATATTTTTCTTAATAAATTTTTTTTTTACAGAATTGCCATTTACCTCTTTTAATCTCATGTATATCTTAACATTTATAGAATATCATCTAGTAGAAATCTTCCATAAATGAAATTGAGCTGTTGGACTGGATAGAGTATCTGTCTTGCGCATTTTAATAAAATATAAACATAGCAATCTCTATCAGGAAATCTTGATGGCAAGAATATACCGTAAATTAATAACTAGGAACAGACTTTCAAAATTGAAAGTGATAGCATTTAAAATAATGATTTCCCTTAAATTGTTTGTCTGTAATTATTTTTAAGATATTACATAGGGAACTAATTAGGTACAAGATACCAAGAGGGAGAAAAGCAGGAATAAGACTGATTAATTGAACTTTTAAAAGTTCCTGGGAATAAAAAAAATGATTTCCCTTCAGGAGAAGAACTGACTACTAGACTTGTTTTGAATAATGGTTAAAAAGAATGACAGGCTAAATTTATGTTTCTTATGTCTGAAACATAAAATTCTGTTTCTGCTTTTACATTTATATAGTATGTAAATTAAACTGAAATGCATGTCTCATAAAATATAAATATTAATAAGAATACACTAAATTTTTAAATTGTGTCTATTGTGTAGATTTAACCAAGAAATCCTTGATCTATAGTTTCCTTTTCATCCACGTGCAGGTCTTCTCTATTTATTTGGCATTAGCTATAGTCACTGTGTATCCCAAGTAAGTGTCATCCAACATATTTTTATTAGTCATAAACTTCCTTGAATATCTGTAACGTTTGCAGTTTTTGCCATTTTCTACCTTTCTTGAAATGCCTTCTTTCATTTGACTAACCGATCATCATTACACAAATTTTACTCCTTTTTTCCATGGCCTCTTATGGCTATTCCTTTCTCTCACTCACTAAATAAATGGCCTCCCTCAAACTCAGTCTTTTGCTCTTTTCTTCTGCCAGTCTCTCAGAGACACAAGGTCAGATGGCCCTGGAGGGTCATTAACTCTCCTCTTTTGCCAGATTAGCAAATAACGAGGTCACTGTATCTGGTTTAGCTTGACCTAGGAAAGGCCAAGCAGGATTGAGAACCCCACTGAGGCTGAGACAGTGAAAACTTCTGAAGGTTCAACCTATTGATAAAATCTTCCTATGTTGACACTCTCCCCCATATTTCTTTCTATTATTTAAACATAATGCTGAAATTTACTTTTGTCTAGTTAATCGACGGGAAGCTTTTTTTTTTCTCAATCAACCAGTAAGTTTGGCTTCTTGTTAAACTTGGCAAAATAGAACATGTCACCAAAAGAAAAGAAGGTTTTCATTTTTTATAAGAGATAAAAATAAATAAAATAATCTAACAGCTATCTAAATCTTTAGCAAAATATTAAAAAGACTTGTGCTATCTTAACCTGTAGAGAAGACCTGACCTTGATTATATAACAACAGAGTGTAGAGGGCCAATAACTGTGCTCATAAACAAAATGAAGACAATGTATTTAGCAGCAAATCCTGATAATTTTTCCCATATTTTAAATTTTTATTGAAACACAGTCGATTCATAATGTTCTGTTATTTCCCATATTTTTAATGACTAAAATGAACTTTATGTTTATGTTGTATAGATAGTGGCTCAAGCTTTCCATTTCTGGAAACATTGATATTTCTATAATACATATGACTTAACAGATTTCACTTCTGTGAACAGTTTCATATGCATTTAATATGGCTTACTTTGCCGCTATTGAAATCGTGGATATTTTTGAAACAAAAGGCATGGAGTTTCTACTGCATAGTTTTGGGACTTCATTATTAATCAAATGACTGCTGCTCCCAGAAATAGAATATAAGGTAAAAATATTTGTGAATGAGTGAATAGTCTCCCATTTTAAATTCAGATCAATCCCAATTGAAATTCAGGCTAAAAAGGCAAAATAAATATATAATTAATTAACTGTAATAATTAAAGAGATGTTCTCATGAATAAAGAAAATTATACCTCCTGTCTTTTAAGTCCTGGCACTTAATCTTAGATGTAAGTTAAGGAGAACCATTTTATGCACTCTTGGACTACTAAATATTTTAATTTTAATTGCCAGTAAAAGCAATATAAAATGTTTTCCTCATGAAACATGATTTTTTCTGCATAACACATGTGAAGAAATACATATGATAATCTACACTGTAATTTAGAAAGGTTAACTGCACATCTTTGTCATCAATTCAACAAACCACTTTTGGGATCAATGGAAGAACTTTGCCTCAATGCACTTAGCTTCAGAAATGTATTAATAAAATTCTATAACCATTTTAAAATCACATTTCCAAGCAAAGCTTTTTGCACAATTAAATTGTTTTCATGGACAGATAGATTTTTTTTTCTTTAAAAATGTAGTTGTGTCAACTGTGTATTTATATAAAATACTTAGAGTGTTTGAGACAAAAATACCATAAAGGATTTATGGCATTAGTTTTCATATAGTAGTCCTCAAGTTTTAAAGTAATACAGTATGAATATAGGTTCTAAAAAACTGTGGTCATATATTTATAGTACAAATATAAGGCCTTGAATATACCTGGTATTTTAGGACTGAAAAAATAACATGTAACATGCTGCAGTGTTGTTACCTAAGTTATATCAGGAATGCTTTTGTAAGTCAGTCAATCATGAGTAAAGAGTCATTAACATTATTTGTCACAGACCTTCTGTCTGGAGCCAGAAAAGCCAGGGAAATGAGATGTATTACAAGCTTGTACCCTAAAGCAAAACCATAAAATGAAATCAATATCATTTGAGTTGTTTTAATACCAGTTTAAGGTTTATCTTAATTGTCCTGTCATTTATTCCTGATTGAAAGGCTAGTTATTGCATCAAAACACAATGATATATTTATACAAAGCTATGTTTTTTCTTCCACACTTGAAGATAATTTTACTGTAAAAGAAAAATTGCACTTCAATTGTGAAATTCCATACATCAAACTGAGCTCTAATAAAATTGCACATTATGTATTATTGCTTTTGTTTTATATAAGATAAAAAATGGTGATGACTTTGTGGCAGAAATATTGATATAAGTTTCTGTGGAATTTCTCAAGGACACAGGCTCCTTGAAATCTCTTTGGGGCCAATAACTTTCATCCTGAAGACCCAGGAGAGACTGAGTTGTTCAGGGGAGATAGAGAATTTATTACAGTGCTATATGTCAATTTTATCTCAATAAAACTGAAAAAAAAATGTTTCAACTACATTCTGCTCTCCAGCCACACTGAAATGGTGAGCTTAATATGGGCATATGGAATTTAATTATAAAAGCCTGTTTTTTCTTTTCTGCTCTCCCTTTCATCCTGCTGATTTGAGGTAATCTTTTTCCTGCTGTTGAATAAAACCTCAAGATATTCCATAATTTAAAAAAATAAACAGATTTAGTTAATAGAAAGTACTATGATCATATTGTTTTTTAAAAAAGATTCTCTAGTTCAATATATTAATCAATACTTCAAATTTCATTTAAAGGTAAAACTTTTTCTTCCTTCCCAGCTAAGATGTTCTCCTGGAAAGTATCCTGTCTTTGGAGAAGAGATTGTAAGAGATTTCTTTTTTCTTTATTAATTACCTCTTCACCTATTTACTAGCAGCTGTTTGTTTAACACTCAGGTTGCCATCATCTGGTATTAGAGATTGAGGAGGAAAGATTGGTAAGGTAGGCAGGAAAGTTTCGACTTAATCATTATTGTGAAACGGTTGAACACTTTTGGGCCAGACCTGTGTTTAAAACAGACTTTGTCAATGGGGCACTTTCAGCATTGGTGTTCTCTCCTGCTGCAACTTTATTTTGGAAGTGCTTTTCAATTACAGTTGACCTTTGAACAACATGGGTTGGAACTGCACGGGTCCACTTATTTTTCATAATAGATATTTTGTAATAGTAAATACTCCAGTACTATACTGTCCAAGGTTGGCTGAATTTGCTGTTTAACAAATGTTTTCTGTTAATTTGGATTATTTTATTCATCATTTATTCATTCATTTGATCATATATTTATTATATTACCCACTACTTCCAAAGAAGATTAATGAAGCTTAAAAGATAAAAGTTAGTAGTTAAGAGAGGGAAAAAATGTATCTAGAAGCCCTGGGTGAAAAATCTAAAGCACTTGAGGGAAAATTTAATCCTAAACTCGGTAACAGCACAGTGCAAGGACCTGAGAGGGTTATATAGTTCCTATTATCTTAAATTCATTGACTGTGAAAAAAATTCCCCTGATTCAACAAATATTTCAAATATCCTTGGATTAAGATAATGTGTTTAGGGATTTGAGGAAGACGACTAAGGTGACAATGTAATATTTGAATCTTCCTGAATCCTCCTCATTACTAAAAGACAGAGATTTGGATAGCAAAATATTGGGAGAAAATATACCATGCAATTGGCAATTCTAAAAAGCGAGACAATATCTTGCAGGAATGCCTCCCTTTTGACAAAGACTTGCTATCACTTGCTATAAAAGCGGCAGACCCTCTAAGTTCTCTCCTGTGGTGCAATCCACTCATGTGCAGGTCTTAAGGCCCTACACTGCCTATGAGGTTTGGAGTTCAGGGAGCTGCATTGCTATGCTGATTGCTAAGCTGATACTCCTGCTAATACTTTTGTAGGGAGTAATAGGGTCCTTGCATCTGACCCAGAAGTTTATTTTTTTATCTTGTACCAACATCCATAGAACTTTATTGGTTAAATTATTAACCCATGTAGTTATTCTTGTGGGTATTCTCCTGCTTTTATGTCTCCTCCCCACTATCAAGTTTTAAGTAGGATAATATCCTAGCATCAAACCAAAAACCTACAGATAATATCTAAGACTAAATAAGGCAACAAGCTAGCCTCCAGATCACAGAGTATGAACTTCTGAGGAAAACAAATGACATAAACCAGATCTCTGTACTAACTGCAAGTGTGATAACTACTGCTTTTAAGGGAGTTCAGAGAGGGCTAAGGGTTTCTGGTGGCCCTGAGAGCTGGTGAACCTCAAAGTTACCAGCACACACTAAATGAAGAAGATACTAAGTTAATATGAACACAATAGCAGGACAAAACTCCACACTAAGGAGAAAGGAAAAAACAGTGAGAGCAGAATATAAATTGAGCAGGATAGGCACAATAGGGGAAAAGCAAAGAAAACGTCTCCAAGTAAAATGGGAGTGCAGAGGAAAGCAAGCAGATTTCTAAAGGCTGAAGAATAATTTTTAACACATTATGAAAATAACTGAAACAGGTATTCTACAGCTGTGAATTAGAAAAGCATTCCTGAAACTACCCTGAAAGATTAAAAAGATAGAAGGTAGAAAGAGAAACATGAAAGATAGAAAAAGATCATGGTCAAAGCCACAAAGTAAAAAGAGACCAGTGAGCAAAAGAATAGAAACCTTTTCTTCTGCTTTTCCTATAGGAGTTGGACCTCAGAGTAATCAAATATTTGATATTGAGAGAGTTTTTATAGAAATATTTTGGCTAATACATATAGAAGAAATAAAAGGAAGGAATTAATAGTTGGGAAATGATTAACAGTGGCTGCTATTATCACAGGAGGAGAGAGCCAAAGAGACTTGGTGTACCTCCTTAAAGAAGTAGTGAGTATCACCTATGATTTATTTCTTAAAAAACAACAACAACAAAAAAAAACTGGATCTAATCAAGACTCCGGCTCTAATGACAATTTATAGGAAATAAAGAAGACAGAGAAAAATATGAAGTGACCCACTGAAGATACAGTTGTCGAAATCCAGGTTTCAGAGATCTGATTTCTCAAACAAATAAATAACAAGATGGATAAAAAGGAGTGACAATGGTGAAGCCTATAGATTAAAAGAGACTTAAAGAGCTGTCAGCCAACTGCAGTATATGAACTTATTTGGATTCCAATGTGAATAAATTTTTAGTACAAGTATCGAATGGATATCTGTTGATACTGAGGAATTTTTGTTAGTCCGGGGAGAGTAATAATGGTATTCTGATTAAGTTTTAAGAGTCTTTATCTTTAAGAGATACATATTGAAATACTTACAGATGAAATATTATGTCTCTGTGTTGTTTCAAAATAATGGAGACTAAATGAAAGATTTCCCAGGACTCAATGAAGTTGGGTAGTTGATACATAGAGGTTCATTATAATAGTCTGTAATTTTATTTACGTTTGAAATGTTCCCTGCTAAAAGATTAAAATGTCTTAAACACTGTTAATATCAAATTTTGGAAATGTGCTGTAATTTTTTCTATTTTAATTATTAATTTGCTTTAAATATTAAATTTACTTATAGCATAGTTGTAAAACTTACTTTGAAAATTATTTCATTAATAAATTCTTGGTAAAGAAATTATAATAAAATCCTTCTTCAATGAATTAAATTTATTCTGTTTATTACCTTTATTCATATGATATGTGATAGAGCTAAAGATCATAGGGTAGCTAATTCTGAAGAAGGAATGAAACTTTAAACAATTAACCTCAATTTACATAATCTTATTATTTGCATAGCTAATGGGTAGGGTTTGATCATAGGCCATTAACAGTCATTAATAAGTGAAACTGTATTGGAAATACTACATGGGTTTGTACTTCAGACTCAAGAAGCAAAGGTTAGTCATGACACAGACACAGAAAATGGACTTGAGGACACGGGGAGTGGGAAGGGTAAGCTGGGACCAAGTGAGAGAGTGGCATGGACATATATACACTACCAAATGTAAAATAGATAGCTAGTGGGAAGCAGCCGCATAGCACAGGGAGATCAGTTCGTTGCTTTACCACCTAGAGGGGTGGGATGGGGAGGGTAGGAGGGAGATGCAAGAGGGAGGAGATATGGGGATATATGTATATGTAGAGCTGATTCAGTTTGTTATAAAGCAGAAACTAACATGCCATTGTAAAGCAATTATACTCCAATAAAGATTTTTTTTTTAAAAAAAAAGTCAGTCATGAAATGTTATTGGGTTGGCCAAAAAGTTCGTTCGGGTTTTTCCGTACGATCTTATGGAAAAACCCGAACGAACTTTTTGGCCAACCCGATAATAACAAATAGTCAAAGCATTAGGCATTAAACAAACTAACATTTAGCTTTTCGGCTTCACACATTTCTGAGAGGATAATTCATGAATTTGCTAACTGGTCTCACTGTGCATGCATACTAGGGCACATGTAAGTATACATGGGTGTATTAGCTAAACTTTTATTAGCCTCAGATTTACATTTAAATTACAGTGAGAACTAGTTTACTATACTCACATATGAAACATCAATATGTCTTTATGCCTAGAAATCAGAGCTATTTCTTGAAAAATGCTAGGGCCTACAACTTAAATATTTGGCAATTTTTTTTTTCTAATTCTAACTTTCTGTTTGTTTCAAAGAAAGATGACAAATGGTTTTCAATTAACTTTTACATTTACTTTTATTTGCAATAAGGTAGTTTACATTATGTAATTTAGAACTACTCTAACCTTTCAACTCCTGGTTTAGTCAATTTAATTTACAATTGAATTGTAAATTGTAAGCATCCTCTATATTTTATAAAAATGTAATTGCTTGCAGTTTAAAGATTTTAAAAACTCAAATAACTGGTCTGCTATTTTTTTTTTTTTTTTTTTTTTTTTTGCGGTATGCGGGCCTCTCACTGTTGTGGCCTCTCCCGTTGTGGAGCACAGGCTCCAGACGCGCAGGCTCAGCAGCCACGGCTCACGGGCCCAGCCGCTCCGCGGCATGTGGGATCTTCCCAGACCGGGGAACGAACCCGTGTCCCCTGCATCGGCAGGCGGACTCTCAACCATTGTGCCACCAGGGAAGCCCCCTGGTCTGCTATTTTTAAACAATTATGTAAGTGATGCATAATCACTGAAGACAATTTAATTCCTGTAATTCCACAGACACACTGTATATGATCTGATTTTTCCAAAGATTTGGTTGTGCTTTTACAAACAACTGTGCAGGCCTCTACCTTAGATCTGTAAGTGAGATTTGAAATACATGAACAGAAGTGATTTATTTTTATGATCATCAATTGCTGAACTGATACAGAATACTCTGTAGCACATCTTTTGCCTCTCACTCCCACCTTGCTCACTCTTCTCTTATCCTGCTGGGGTGCTCTCTCTCTCTCTTTCTGGCATTCATATGGGTACTCTTGCTCTGGCTCTCAGGGTCTCTTCTTTTATCCTCTTCCCTGTTTTAAAGATGCTGATTGATGGAGAGTATGTATGCTGTATGCTGTGAGAGTATGTCCAGAAATGGGCCCAGAGTAAAATATAAATGTTTCATACCCTGTTTTGTTATTTATACTTTCTCTGGGCCTCTATTCTGCTAGTAGTTAAATTAAATCAGGTTTTCCTGGGTTTTCTAGATTTTAAAAAATTTCCCATTCATTATAACAGCTGATATATGACAATGTTAAGTTACAGAAAGATGGATTGCTTAATGTGCAAAGGAGTATTATCTCAATGGATGGAAAAGAACAGTGTTTATCCCATTACTAGTAACATCTCTCAGAATCTATGCTGGCCCCCTTCACAAATTGGCTTTTACTTGGTTCGCTGTATGGGTAAACTACACTACACCAAAATGTTGAAGAAAGATTTTGGAGTCAAAAGATAGCTTAAATCTCCCACTTTTCATTTACTGACAGTAACGTTTTTTTGAAAAATCACTTAACCTTTTCTTGTCTTCGTAAAATGGGGATAATAAATCTCATTTCCTAGAAATGAGTGTGAATTAAGTATAATGCTAACATAATGATAAATGTTAGTCACTCTTTTTAAGATGCATTTTCCTCTGCTCTAAGAAAATACAAAGTACCAGAAGCCACACAATTCAGGAAATGTATGGTAATCATGTGCCCCTTAACAATATACATTCCAAGGGGTTAGCCATAACTACCCAGTGTAATTAAGAATAAGGTTTTCTATGCAACATACACCAATAATGATGGCATTCCAGTAAGACTGTCCACAAAATTTGAAAACATTGTGTTATTACCTTGACATTTAAGAAGTATGAAGTCATTCTCTGCATTGTCATATATCAGATCTTAAAATGAATGGGCAGTCATCTTTGAGTGTTAATGATCTTTCTACATTCTCCACTGAGGATTTTATTTAGACATATGTATTTCATTAGAAAATAAATAAAAACACCATAAAATTCTTGTAAAATCCTTAAGTAATACAACTTACTTTTTGAAGGAACACGTAGGTTGGCGAGGACTACTTCCAGGGAATCAGCTTGGACTCGAAGTACATAGCTTGTCCTTGTCTCATAATCCAGAGGGCCATTCACATAGATTACACCCGTGATGTTATTAATTCCAAACTTATCTAGAATTAAAACACAATTCCTTGGTTACTCTCTTTACACTATAAGGGAAAATAATTCTCTTTAAAAAGCACTGTGATTTTTAAAACACATATAAGAGTTACAAAATGCTGGCTTTGGAAACTCTGTTCCAGTTCCTGAAATTATCAACATCAGTGTTTCCCTAAATACATGTTTTGAAATTCAAGTTTTTTTGAGATTCTCCTGGAAATTGATGTTTCTATGGTCAATTAAATCTGCAACAATGCATACTATTTCCCTCACCGTAGATACACATAATCTTCTGCCATACTAAATGCTTCTAGAAATTTTGTTTTAAAGAAATCCATTTAATTTTGTTTAAGCAATTATTTTATGACCTTATTGGATTATTATACTTTTTATGATGTAATGCATCTTATTATCCTGCAGATTTAGTGTTTTGCTAAGAATGTGAGAGGGAACAAACAGAACAAACAGATAATTTCATATGTTGATTATTTAGAAAATATTATTTATTATTTTAAATATCTTAAAATATTTTGCCCTG